>NC_054875.1:32147156-32800906 GCF_018320785.1 Cheilinus undulatus
TCATCTGGAAGATCACATTACATAAAGACTTATGGAAAAATAAGGCTCAAGTGAAAGATAAGAGGACCTCTTTAGTTCAAAAGGACTTGGGTGCTTGGAAGTTTACTTTTTTTGACACAATAAGAGAAAATGTGGAAAAAAGGCGGCATGCATAAGTGGAATTAGAGGGATATTTAGCTGAACAATGGAAGCACTGTTCATTGAACACATGACAGTATGACAGTGGAAAGCCATTAGTTTGCAAACTGGTTCTTGTACTTTGACAAATCACAAAAGTTGGATTAGATTAGAACTATTAACCACTATTCTCAAATCAATCCTGAATCATGATGTTTGCAGAACATGGCATGAAGTCACACAGAAATGGAACAAAGTGACGAGAGAAAAGAGCCACAGATTAAGAAGAGTGAGAAACAGAGAGAAGGGAGACAGAGACAGTGGGGGCCACATATATAGATAGAGAAGAAAGATAGAGAGAGAGGGGGAGACAGGACGAGTGGGGAGAGAGTGACTCAGGCAGCCAATATTTTTTAAACAGCTTTGCTTCCACTCAACTGGGCATCAAGGCCATTATCCCGGGGTTAATCCCCAATCCGACGGAGCTGGCAGCCTTCCGGGACAAGCCAGGGTGGCAGCCCATCAACAAGACAGGCACGGACAAAAATAACACACACACACACGTGCACATGACACACGACACACACACAAAACCAGACAGAGACAAGCATGCAAGCATTTAGAAAATAACAAACACTACTCTCTGTCCTTTTTTCGTTGGATCAACAATACCGTTCATATTCGCCTCTCATTTTCAGCTCCGTCTTCTTCAAATCTCTCTGTATATGCTCCTCTTGCCATTTTCCCTCCTTTCTTTTGTCACACACCCTCCATCTGTCCACCTTTATTTTCTCAACCTTTCCCACCAGCTCTAACCATGCCACATTTTGCACCTCCACCTCGCTCTCCCTTTCCCTGGTCGCTCTCTGTCTCTCTGGCGGGCGTCCAAGGAGTCAAGGTGGAGGAAGAGATTGACTCAAAGAAGGATAGCCATGTCATGTGGAGAGGGACCAAAGAGGATCCAGGAGGCTTAGGAGGACTTAGCGCTACTCCCTTCATCCCTCCGCTCCCCCTCGTCCTTTGTCCCCTCCTACTATAACACCTGAATACAATACCTGGACCTCCGCGTCGACAGCTGAACGCCTCCATGCTGCACATCACACTGTTTGTTTACATCCAGAAAACAAGCCAACATGTTCGCCCTCATAAGCCTCCAATCCAGCTTATGTCACTTCAATGTGTGCAGTTCAACACCTTCAACCCTCTCAGCCATCTTGTCCTCTCACCTTCAGCCAAACAGGTGTTAAGCCCTGAGTGATCTTATGGAAATCCAACCATAGTAAGGATGGACGGGGATCATCCTAGTGTGACCGGAAAACAAGTGTGGCATTTTTGGCGGGGTTTCAACTTCACCTCAAGTTCCTTCAATGACCCACAAAGTGTCAGCTGGCCTATTCCAACTGTGGTTTTAAGCATTTAAGCATGAAACGCATTCTGTGTGAGTGTCATGAACGTGTGAAGGGGGGACAAAGTGATCCCCCAACTGTGTGGGCATCGGAAAGTGTAACAGAGACCCTGGTGGAGCTAGGGACACCAATATTGTGGTACACCCAAAGCCTCAAGAGCCCTAAGAAAAGGGTGACAATTTTCCATATCCTCCTATCTTGATCTGTTGATCTTTTTTCTGTGTCTACCTCCCTTATTTGCGTGAGTATGTGTGCAGTTTCTGGGCTATCTTTCCCTCTAGGCCCCTAAGCCTGCTACGTCTCTCGTGGTAACTCCCTGACTGACGACCCAGGGCTTAGCCTAAATTCTCTCTCTATTAAAAGCTGTGAAATGCAAATAATGAAACATCTCATTACCACTGTCGGAGAACCAAAAATGATAGGAGGGGGAGAGAGATGAGGCGGGATGAGGAGGAGGAGGCCAGGAGAGTGAAGGCTGAGGGAGGAAGAGGAGAAAAGGTGAGCTGGAAATTGAGGTATGGAGCAAGAGGAAGGGAGGATGTGGAAAGCAGGGAGAGATAGAGAGGTGAAGGGATGGTAAGAGATAGCCGCACAGTAAGCCTTTGTTTGACGCATTACTGTTAACACACAGTAGGATGGCTACCTATGTAAACAGGGGTGGAGGGTTGAGGAGCGGAGCTGTGAGTTAGCAATTGTCACTCAGATGTCAGAAGATGAGCAGTGGAATCTTCCACTTTGTACTTCACAGTAATATTCAATAAAAAAACAAACTGTCAGTCATGTAATTTTCAATGAAGCTGCAAGGCAAACACA
Source organism: Cheilinus undulatus (assembly GCF_018320785.1). Taxonomy (NCBI): domain Eukaryota; kingdom Metazoa; phylum Chordata; class Actinopteri; order Labriformes; family Labridae; genus Cheilinus; species Cheilinus undulatus. The sequence continues at coordinate 32,149,493 of NC_054875.1, forward strand.
TGTAACATTGAAGCTTTTAAAAGCAGCACAAACAGGAGTATGTCATCAGCATACGTGTATAATTTAAAACATCTATATCTGCCTATTTGGTTGTTTTTTATGCCTTTATTTTTCAAGCAGTGTTGCCAACTTAGCAACTTTGTCATTATTTTTAGCAAATATTCAGACCCCTGTAGCGACTATTTTTCAAAAAAGGGACTAGTGACTAATCTAGCAACTTTTTCTGGTGTTATTGGAGACTTTTGGGGACTCTGTCGTTCTTACTCTTCTCAACGAGCAGCTGTTGCTGTTGTGGGAGGAAACACAGAACATTTGCGGTTATAAATTTTACTCTTTATTAGCAGTTATTACTTTGCTGTTATTTATATTTGGCGTTGCGGCTGTTCTGGCATCCCCCCTGCTCTCCCACAAGCCTATGAGAAAAGCATCAAGCAGGAATAGCACACTTTCCTGCTCTTTTTGTGCCTACAAGGAAAGCCTGAGGCAGGGAGAGAAGAACAATTAACCCAGAGCAGAGCAGGCATCAGTGATGTTAGAATGGCATTAATTAAGTCAAAGGAGGAGCTGGGGTGGAGGAGGGTTTAAAAAAAAAACAGCTTGAAGAGGAAGCAGCAAAGCATTAGGGGGTTAAATGGAGTTGTGCTAACTTAAAAATCCAAAACAGCGATTTCAATTCTATTTTTAAAAGCTGATAGAACTCCTTTTAGTTTTAAGTGAACAGTACTCAAACAATTTAAGTATTTTTGTTATTACTGAAATTATATGAGTTATGAAAAATCTGCAGTTTTCCCAGAATACCTTTGGGCACTAAACCTTTGTGCACTCTGCTGCTGCTGTCTTGGCCAGGACACTTTTGAAAAAGAGATTTTTAATCTCAAACAGGTTTTCTCCTGATTAAATAAAGGTTAAATAAAATAAATAAATAAAATGCACCATGAGTGAAGTTGCTGTCTCAATTACATAGGGAGCGATGTTAATATTGTTAATGTCTATGTATGTCTATGGCACACTGACATGAAATATCATCTACCGGGTCAGTGGGTCACCAACAGCCATTGTTGCACATGGTGGCACAAGTTAGTCCACCTTAGGCGAAATGATAACTTTAAAAAACTTCTACAGTGAGTACTATTTCACCTTTTAAGGTAATCAGCTGACTATGATATTTTGAGTGCTAAGAACTTATCAGTGTTTACAGTGCACTAAAAATACTAAAGTACTGCACACTCAAAGTGGATGATTTAGCCTAAGTCCTTCAAACTTCAATTAACATTTAAATCTCAGGTTTAAGCAACTAAAATAATTGATTTTAAACTGGTAGTGAAGACTTAAATAGTTCATGTAGAACAAGTACTGCTCACTAAAAATAAACACGTTTTTCAACTCGCATAAGTCAAGTCTAGTTTACTTGTTATTTTTGAGGCAACAAGTTTCCATATTTTTTTAAGTAAGCTCAACTTATTTTGTTTTACAGTGTACAGGCTTGATTTCTGAACATTAAAATCAAGTTTTAAATGATCATAAAATAGTTGATTACATGATTTTATGCTTTTTTAAGTCCACGGAGTAACAAAATACAGCAAAAAAGTTTTAACTTACACTTTACCTTTTCAACATCTATTTTGTTTAATGTTCAGAATGAGTGTCATGGCAGGACTGGTGCTGAATTAAGTGGTGACTCTCCATCAAATATTCCCCCATACTGTATTAATGTCTCAAGAAAGGGTTTATGGATACACAATAGAAATTTTAAGAGACTAATATTAGAAATGAAAATATAGGTGACTTTGCAGAAGCCTGTTTAAAGAAAATAAATGCTGGTGGCTTGTTAACTGTACGTAGTGATGGCCAACACTGCCTTGTGGTGTAAAAAAAGCTTAAAAAGTTTTAAAACCAAGCATTCGCATTGAAATACCCTAAATAAAAAATAAGGAGGTAATTACTTTGAGTGTCATGTTATGGTTGAATTGAGGTTTTGGAGATTTTATATTACGCCTGATAGAACATCAAATAAGAGTTTTTTGGTTTAATTTCATTGTTCATCACATCAGTTACTACAATTAAAGAAAAATTCCCAGGAATTTCCTATATTAATTGAGGTTAAAGTATGATTTCAGGGCAGGAAATTGACTATGTCTGTGTAAAACCCTATTTGAGTGATACAGGGAAATGAAATCACCAACAATGAAAGATTTTTGGGGGTTGTCAGACGGGAGGACTGGAGATTGTGGTAGTGGTGGAGGAGTGTTGTGTGACAATGACAACATTGCCTTGTATGGACTTTTGGTGTTTTATTCATCACAGAAACACTTTAAAATCTCATCTGTGATGTAGAAATCGCTGATGTTATGAGGGAAGTAACAGAAGGTGGAGTCTGAGGTGTGACCCTGTCTGTTAGCGGGATTAGTTCCTATCTTCCAGGAACTCTTGTGTAAGGGGATTTTACATGTCACAGATGCATCATAAATGTGACTTCTTGCCTTTGGAACCAGGGTTATTGAAATATAAACTGGATTTACCCAGAACATTATTATTGAAATGGGGTTTGAGGATGCCTCGGTCAAAATGAAATTCTCGTCACTACAGGAGCAAACCACTGACTACATATTTAAGTGGACAGCACTTGTACTGAACTGACACCAGAAACCCCCAGTGATGGGCACTGACATATTATGCAGGTCAAGTCATATAAGGCAGAGATATGCACAGAAGGCATCAAACCACCTGGTTGATGTCATGCCCCATCAGCCTATCACGGTGCACATCAAAGTCCATGTAAAGTGAAATCTAAACTGTGTGTCTTAATACACTAGATATGCTGGAAAAAGGTTGCTGTAAACATTTGAAAACTCTGAGATCTATGTGTGACTGAATTATGACATCACCCATCTTGATGGGGAATTACCCCGCCCCCCAACACTACAATGATATAATATCACTGAGCAGTTAATCTAAATAAAGTCTGTTGTTAGTCGATGTAACTGCCTACATTGAAAGTTAACTGCCAGCTTCATGCAGTGTTTTTGTTCATTGTGAGGTAAATCTCCCGAATCTATCATCCAGGGTGGCACACAGGTCATTAAAAGCATCATAACAGAGAGATTTGTGCCAGAAAACAGTAAATTTAATGCCAACTTTTGTCTCTCTGCTCTGGCACAAAGCATGCTCTGATCAGAGGATCATATTTCTCCTGAGTGGGTGTGGCTTCAGTTCATCTAACTGACACGCCCACACCACCCTGAAGCAGATTTTATTGCCTCATTTTTAAAGATCTTAAAGCTTCATTTTATAACTTTAGAAATGTTTTTCATGACTGAAATTTGGCCTGGGGGTTTATAATACGGTGGCGCATCGTACCACAAACCTAAAATACAGATGATTTTGTATCACTTTACAGGGACTTTCAAGTCTACTGTTTACATGTGGAGAAACAAATGGACAGTTGTGACTTACAATGGATCATTTCTGAGGTCAAAATTTCCCTATTTTAAGGTTTTCTGGGGGATTTATTTTTCCAAGTAAGACTTGAAAGAGCCACAAGTCATCACAAAAGAGCCACACGCGTTGAGTATTACTGTTATAGACTGAGGTATGTCCCACCTGTTGCCTTTGAAGCGGCAAGGTTTATGTCCTATTCTGCAGCCAGCCAGGAGAGGATTATTTAGAATGTACTGGCTTCACTCCCAGACAGCTGTTGCTCTGTCCATCTTAATATGTAGTAGCCTATATGAAGCAAAGAAACAGAGGCAACTAAATGAATAAAAAAAATTCCCAAACTATCTGACTGTGAATATCCAATTGAACTCACCCACTAGTTTTATTTTTACCTTAAGAAAAGTATGTGGGCACTTGAACTAAGTGTAAGGACAGCTGAACTTTACCCGCCTCTGTTATGGTGAACATCTTATTCTAAAGCCAAGGGTATTAATATGCTGCTTTCACAGCCTCAGCTCTTTAGAGAAAGGCTGACAAAAAAACTTAGGAAATATTGCCTTGGTCTCAGTTGCTGTTGATTTCAAGTGTTCAATTGAGGTGACTCAGGGCTCTGTGAAGGTTAGAAAAGTTCTGCCACAACAAATAGTTTCCTTTTTTGAGAAATAGCAAATGTTTTACATTGAAATTGTTGGCATCAAGTTGAAAGCTCACTTTTTATAATTGGATGTTAGCATTTGATTGACATTTGTCTAACTGGATAGAATAGCTTGCCATAATAGCCCCAGCTTACAGAGAGGAGACAAGGCTGCCTGTTTACTTTTGGCCATAGTGTGTATTCACATTTTTTCTGTGCTATAAGGGAGTATAACTGTTTTAAATTCAAAAATTTATTTTAAGCACCAAGTTTACCTCCAACCAATCGTTCATTTATGTCACTGAAAGACAACTAAATAAAAATGTTCAATTCTGACTCTATCTCTTGCCTTATCTCTTTCCACCGTCCCATCATTTTTTTCATTTGGCAAAACTCCTCTGTTATAAAGAGCTTTGAGGCAAAAGCAATGACGACAATGTAGGAGTATGAAGCATCTCAAAAGTCCCGTTCAACATCCACGTTGATTTGTCACCCTGCCAGTGAGCTGCTTAGAGCGTGTCTGTGTTTGTGTTATTACGTGTCGCTGTCCGTACCCTTCAATAGGCCTTAACACAAAAACCTGTCGCAGCACAGAAAAAAAAACCTGTCACGACTCAGCTAGACACGACTGTACATGAGTGTACTGCACAGAACGCAGGCAGCCTGTTCCCGAGCTGTTAAAGAGTCGCCGCAGCCACCAGATACAAAGGTCCTAGAAAAAAAAACATGCACAAACACATATAGAGAGAGCAAGTGAACAGTATGGAGGAGAGAAAACAAAGGAGGAGGAGAAAAAAAAAAAGAATGAACATATGGTAGGACAATACACGCCTAAAGGAAACTTTCTGAATGTCTGCGGACTGCAGTGTAATTGTTGTTTGTTAAAATGTGTGGTTTTTGAATGACTGAACGCTGGTGACTCACTGCTGGTGGCCAGTCGCTATCTGGTGCCGAGGCGGGTGTCCAGAGAGTGAGAGAGAGTTTCTGTCTGTGTGTGTATGGGTAACTTGGTGTGACTGTCGCTCTGTCAGACTGCAAACAGAGGCATCTTTCTCAAATCCACACTGGGCCGCGGCTTACAATGAGCTCATGCAAAGAAGGGAGCAAAAAAGGCCGCAGATTAAGTGTGTACTCACAAGGACAACAGGCACGCCCTCCATCCCCCCCTGAGCAAATATTAAAAGAGACTTCACTCCCAGCTAATCTAATTTACAAACACTCCAGAGCACACGCAAACAAGGAAAACACATCATTTTACTATATTAACTTAGCCCTCAACATGCAACATTCACTCAGAACTTTCTAGCTAACGTTTCACGTAGTCAGCCCGTACAACAACTGAGCAGCCCAGTGATTTACATTTAGATAGAGGAGTGTTTATAAAAACACATTTGTATATAATAGCCTCAGGCTGTGTTGTCACTCATCAAGCTGATCAAAAAGCAGCTACTATACAACACTGATGAATCTCCGAGCGCTTTTGCAAATCTGTCCTTCAACAGTCGAAGGGAAAAAAAGGAGGTGAGATAAAGGGAGAGGAATCAAGGGGAGAGGAGAGGAGAGGAGAGGCTAAATATAGAGAGACTCACATTTTGGAGTCAGAAAAAAGACAGTGAAGGGTAAGGAAAAGGGAGGGAGATGGGAATACATGAGGAAGAAAAAATGAGAGGAAGGTAAAGATGGGGAGAAAATAAGAAAGCTGTAGAAATACAGGAAAAGTCGAGCTGAGCTCGCTGCAGCTCACAATCGATGTTTGCAAGGCCTCGCTGGGTTTCTCATCTACTGTAGGGTTGCTTACAGTGGACTACAGGAGAACCGGACTTGGAGGACACTCAATTTTGCCTGCGAGACTTGAGAATTCAATATACTGTGGAGTGTATCACCATAGACGTTCATCAATACGCAGTGTCAATACAGAGCCACTGCCCCTTCGGTGATGTTACAGGCTGGCTGCGGTTGTCTGCTGAGTAAATTCTCATTGGGCTTTTTCACAAACGCACTCCTGCAAGTTTCACGAAGGCTGCTGCGAAATCTTCCTGGAGTTTGATGTTCATGCACTTACGTCAAAAAGAGGCAGAAGTGTTGGAAAAAGCAACAGAGGATGATGATATGACCACTTCTATCTTTATAATGCTTGGTGTAGTTATTCATAGTCACTATATCAACCAACTGTTGCTGATGGGCCCAAATCTCTTAATTTAGAAATCCCTCCTGTCAAGGAAGTGAAAAACTCAGTCTCTTTTTTAAGCACTACATTGTAAAACTCACCATTATGCCTTTCTGTATAGCCAGTAATTAGTACATCATTAAATTAGCCTACTTTAACTGGCCAAAAATCTAACTAGCTACAAGGTTTCACATCAGAAAAATGGCCATAGGAGTTTTTGCCTTGTAAACGAACCTTGAATCCAAAGGAGCTTTGGGATTTACTGGTGCCACAAATATCATAGTGCAGTAGTTTCATTACATGTGAGAAGATCACATTCACTAGTCCTGTGATATGAAATCTTCCTCCTGCTAAAGCAATTAAACTGCACATTTTTTGATGTGCTCAAATCAACTCATCACAACTTTACTGGAAAAAATTATCAGAGAGCTGGTGGGAAAAATTAGTTATATAAGCCCATATGCATAAAACCTGAAATATTCAAGGTGAAGTGGTATTTTGAAGGCAAACAAGCGAGTTTTCACTCAGACTAACTTTTCCTGCCAGCACCTTACTGAAATTACCGTGTGGAGTTAGGATGAATGACAGCATGAAATTTCACCTCTCATTCCCATGTGTAGTCACCAAGGTGAGTTAACCGCTCATTCCTATAGGACTCACTGTTACATTTGTTGTACCAAAGAAACTCGTCCCCTGTAATATTTTCATCTATAATGAGCCACAAGTATGTTTAAAAAACATGACTTTTGCAATGGATTTTAGAGATACCATATAACAATATGCTAGCTTTGCAAACAAGCGGCTAACTAGGTAAGAGGAGACATGTATTTATTAGCTTGATATGGCTTACACTCAGATTGATCATTTTAACATGAATTATGACATTATTAGTCAGTGCATATTAAGTGCTGTCAGACTGTCTTGTCAGTTTGATAAACATGAACACATTTAAGAGAAAAATTAGAACGCAAGATTAGATAAAAACAGCTAAGTTAACATAAAGATGAACATTTGAATAGCCAAAAAAGTTAGCTTAGCTCGTTTAGTGGTTTATAAGACATTTAAATAACATTTTTCTTCATATATGCTATGTTCCCTGCTGGCCAAATTCTGCCCTTATTTCCTGGCATGCCATATAATTTTATAATTTCCTGCACGCATTCCAAACAAATGAATTGCAAGACATGGCAAAATTATCCTCTCTCCATTGCTACAGGTACTTTCTTTCAGGTTTACATCCATGTGTGAAAAAATGCAGTACTTTGTGTTGGACACTAGGAGGCCTTATCCATGTTTACAGACATTAGTAACATGCGTATGTGGAAACAGGGCGCAAAGGGGAACTCACTTCAAGTGAGTGGGTAGTGGGTATCGTCTTTCCATGATTGGAGCAGTCTTTACGTGCTTTTCTCTGTTTCTTGTTCAACATAATTCTTCCCAGAAGTTTTTGGCTTGTCTGTCACATTTGCATCATTCTTTCAATATCATGTAAATGGTAATTTGAACTGGCATAGCGCTTTTCTAGACGTCTGACGACTCAAAGCTCTTCTGCACCTCTACCCATTCACCCTTTCGCTCCACATTCACACACTGATGGTAGAGGTTGCCATCAGTGCCATTCATACGCACCCATTCCTATTATCATGCTATCGACAAAGCAAATCGAACCCACAACCTTCCGTTTGTAGGACGACCAACTTTACCTACTGAGGTACCAATGCTGCGTCCTATGATCCCTCTTCTTCCTGTCTGACAGAAAAGTCTTCCATTGTGGGGTGTACTTGTGAGCAACCAGTTCAGGAAGCTCAAAATTTCCAAGATGTGTAACTGTGAGCATAAGAACTCTTGAAAAATTGAGGACGTCACCATGATTTGGGAAAATTTTCAAGAGTTTGTGCTCCAAGAGTTAAAAATGCTAGATTATTTCAATGTACTTGTCTTCCTTTGATTGGAGAGATTGGTTATCCAGTCTTATAAAGCACCTTAAATTCCACCTTGCAGCACCACAGGGAAAAAAGTTTCCCAAGTTGAAATGTATTGCCTTAAAACAGCAACTTTTCTTATGGAGTTTTGTATGGACGTGATGTCGCTTGAGGCCACGACATCCACTGTGATTGACGAAGAGCGAGGTTTGACCAGACAAATGCCTCACCTGGATCCTCCTGTCCTTTCCTCTTCTGTCACCCCGTCTGCCCCCTCCCTTCTTATCTGTCTGTCTTCTTACTCGCTCCGTGTTTACTCCAATGCACTTTGACGTTTGACTGTCACCTGTTGCCTAACATGTACGACCAGCGTGGCTTAGAGGCTTTTGGAGCTATTGCTGCCCCCGACAGCGATGCAAAGAGCTGCCAATTCATGTACAGGAGTGTCATAGCCAGACACAAGAGACACAAAGACAGCGAGGGAGAGACAAAAGGACCACAGTGTAAACTCTTATGATCATTGCTTAGGACAACACCCACCTTAGAGACCTAATTTTGAACAAGTTACACATTCCCACATTGTGATGCAGTGCCAGTATCAGGTGTCCTGTCCAAACCAACAACCCACCAATCAACCGCCACCCACCTCCCCTTCGTGACACACCAGCGCACACACCAAAACAACCAGGCGGGAGGAGGGGAGGTGAGATAGAAGACAGGAGGGAGGAATGGGTGCGGGGGTGAGAAAGTGAGAGTAGGAAAAAAAAAAAAAAAGGAGAGGGCAAGAGAAAGAGCCAGTAGAGACAAAGGAAAAAAGAGGAAGAGGGGGAGAATAGAGGATAAAGATGAACACTGTCAGCTTACCGTGTGTATTCACAGCGCAAGAAACAAAAAGACGGCAACAATGAGACTCCCATGTAAACGCATGCTTTGGTTGGTGTGAACATGTTGGAAAAAGCAGTGAGAAGGCTGTTAGGGGAGTTTGCCCCTCACCACTGAAAAGGGGATGTGAACCTACTCACTTCTGTTCACCTTGTTTGTTTAAAAAGGGAAGTATACCAACACAAAGAGCTGATAAAATGTCCACTTGCCTAAAAGATTTAGGCGTAATAATACAAAAAGGTTCTGTTTTCTGCTGCTGATAGCGTTATATATCAAAACAAAACCCAAGTTCCTCCTTGAGACGTCACGTTCAAACCTAAACAGAGAAGTTATTCTAACTCCATCAGTTCACTTTAACAGCTAAGACTACATCAGGGCGAATAAACGCCCTGATCGCCAGAACCGGACCTGGCCTCCGCTAAAGCTGTTGAGTTAAAGGGATGTATAAATATGAACGAGGGTCAGGGGGAAGGATAAAAATGAGAAGGAGAACAGGGAGAGGGTTAAAAAAAGGAGAAAGGGAGTAGAGGAAGGGTAAAAATGAGAAATGGAGTAGGGGAGGCCACAGGAGGCACCTGGCCCACTTACAGTAGAGGAGGGGGTGGTGGAGGAGGAAGAGGAGGAGGAGGAGGAGAGGTGGAAGATTAAGGAGTGGGAGGGGAAAAGAAAAAGAGAAGGTGGAAAAAAGATGGAGAAATGGCAGCTGGGACAGAGCAGAGGGCACGGGGAGGACGGGTGAGGAAACGGGAAAAAAGGAAGTGAGAGGAAAAAGAAGAGATGTAATAATGGGAAGGGGGAGGAAGGGAGAGGAGGTGGGGGCTTGAAGAAGAGGTGGCCTTGTGATGCTGAGAATGGAGGTGGTGTATGAATGTACGTGCGCTTCTTTCTGTGTGTGGGTGTCTAAAATTATGACGAAAAACTAACACCTCAACCCAAAGTATGAATAAGCGACCACAACAGGCCAATGTAGGTTCAATCTCTTCTCCACAGCCTGCCTATAGCACTAATATCCCACTAATACCACCCACAGTCCGCGCTCCACCTCACATCAATGAATATTTCATGTCCTGATGGCACTTTTAAAGCAAAAACTAATTAGCAAATCCAAGTTGATCTGGCATTAGTCATATCAGGCCAATTAAAAGCCCAGTCCTACTGTACATGTTAATGGCAGCGAAGTGGAATAATTGTATGTTGAGCAGGGGAGAGAATGTTAAACAGGCCTTGTTAGCAGCACTTTAGCACTCTAGCCAGAGTCCATGGCTGGATTACAAAACTCTACAAAGCGGGATAATTTTTTTAGCACGGCATACACACCAGAAGAGCAGCACACACACAACTTTGAAAGTGGCGAACGAAAACTCTATCCATTAATTAGAGTGTCGCCATCAATTCCACAGGGTCAGGTCTCATACTTATAGCTAAAGAAGAGAAATATTTCCAGGGAAAATGATGGTTTTATGCCTCAGTAATAATATTAAACAGAGATCCAAATATTGGCAGAGGCTCACAGGTCAGATGTTGGTGGGAGAAAAACCATTTTTCTGTTCCTGCGGTCAGCACCAGTCAGCAGAAGGTTTTGGAGAGACAGACATTGTGTGGTTTTGAGAAGAGAAAGGTGTCGCTTTGTATTCGAGTCTTTCCGACCTTCCCTCTGTGTGTTTTTTTTAAACCGAGAGTTTAGATTGAGACAGACAGCACTGACACACACAGACTAAACTGTGCGGCACACACCACACACAAAAAAAAGAAAACGTACGACAGAATAACAAGGGCTAGAACTCTTTCGGAGTGGATGTCTGTTTCATCACCCCCTCTTCTCCTCCTCCTCCTCCCTGTTCTCTCTCTCCTTCACGTTCCCTCTCCTCTTTACTCCCTCTCTCACCTGAGCTTTGATATGGAAATCTCTCACCAGCCACAGCCTGAGGCTAGTTGACTGTTTCTAAAGATGTATTTGCTCAAAGCCGCTCAATTTCTCATCAAATGCTCACACTGTGTGTATGAAAGACAAACTCTTTCACTGGGAAAATAACAACCAACAACTGCGTACTTATACCGGGCTTTCAGGAGTCTGCAAACACCAAAATTCAACAAAAGAAGGTTTTTTCTGCACCCAAACCTTCAAGTCCTTAACAACTTAAATAAACGTGTCTTTAAAGAAGAGAAAAAAAAAGCTGGTGTTGTTCTGCAAAGTGAAGAGCTGGGGACACTAACTTGCCAATAGAGCACTTGGAGTGAGCGTGTTTGTGTAACAGTTCTTTACCACCAGTTTACCCGTCCAGCTCTGCAAGGTAATTATACAGCATTAAGAATGCCAGACCTGCACTTCTACAACACAGTGCAGGGAAAAAGTCAACTGCCATTCAAAGACAAGAAAAACAATTTGCTAAAGATTTAGAAAGAAGTGAGTTAGTGTAGAATAAGTCAGAGCGTTCAGGAATACAAAATATTTAGCTGGCTTCAGGGGAAACGGTGCAAATATGCAGAAACCTGCTGTCTAAACTTTTTTCTTCAGGGGGGCCGCATACAGAAAAATAAAAGGATGAGTGGGTAACTTGGAAATACCTCACCTTTAGTAAAACCAGTCCTGTTTTGGCTAACATAATCTTACTGACTGATTATGTTTGAATAAAGAACAGCCTAAATCCAGTGTTGCCAACTCCTCAGTAAGGAAAGTAATTATTGGCTGTCCTAAAAGTCGCCATAAGTCATTAGATGATGTCATCCCCAAATTTGCATAATTGTCTGTATATATTAAATTGTAATTGACGCTGTAGGCGAGAGGAATAACGTCATGAGAAAGACAAAAAGTAAGTAAAGACCCTTAAGATGTGTAGAACTACAAATGAGCTTGCCTCTGTCGATTCTTGATTTTATAACGTCACAATTTCAACCCCCCTCCTTTATCTGGGCTTAGGTCTGGCAAAAATGACTCGAGAGATACTCTGGCAGAGTTACTTTAAATTTATTTTTAGTGCATTATTCTATTTATTATTCTATTTCCTTAGAAGTTTGGTTTTCTTATGTTTGGTTTAGTTTTAAACCTTATTGTCCACTTAAAAGCCTACAAAAATCCCAGTGAAACATTAACATTTTTAACCATAACATTTATGGTATGTTTTTTTTTTGTATACAGTCTTCATTAACAATTTTAAATCTACCAAAAAGAGACAATAGAAAAAAGGTGCCTTCACAGCGCAGTTAATTTGCAGTCTGGACATTGAAGCGTGAGTATCTCCTGCTCCGACTGCAGCGTGAGGACTGGACTGCCTGTGAGTGCTTTGGGACGGGCCCATGGCAGCACCCACTGCTCACTGAAAGGAGCAACAACCATATGTGCTTTCACATCAGAGTTGGCAAAAGTCTCCAGTAACACCAGAAAAAGTTGCTAGATTTGTCGCTAGTTGCCTTTTTTTGAAAAAGAGTCGCTAAAGGGGTCTGAAACCTCGCTAAATATAGCGACAAAGTCGTTAAGGTGACAGCACTGCCTAAATCACAGCCTGACATTATAAAGGATTCTGGGCTGGCCGATCAGATTCAAGGGAGGCTCTGTTTCACCATAGAGCTCAACAATGACCTCTGACTTTTTCTGCTTGTACCAGAAGTAAATTTTGCTATTCTTTTCCCCAATAGACTTTTATTAAAATCCTTATTACAATGCTTTTAATGCATGAAACAAGCAGAACAGCCACCTGAACACTCGTGACTGTAGAACATTTGATTTGGTGCAAACACAGTGATCGAAAACTGAGAAAAAGGCAAAGGTACAAGCATGTGTACGTATTTCTTTACAAGGAGGAAAGAACTACATATCCCATAATCCATCGTGATTTCATTTGTTGTAAATGAGACCTTTTTAAGCTTTTAAACCATATAATTATCTTTTTTCTACACCTGTCTTCACTGTAGGGATTATATTTTAATTCATAGTGTTGTAATACATCACAGTTGGATCATTTAATGTTTCCATGGTAACTGGAGACTCCACCAATCAGAGACGCTGTGACACTCAAGGATTGTGGCCATTGTAGTAATTCTGGCCGAGATCATGAATAACCTTTGTTTTTCTTATTTGAAAAACATGAGGTTGACATCTTTGAAACTTTGTCTTCTACAGGAGCACGCACTATTGTATCACACCCATGTAGCTTGTTTAAAGTCTAAGTTGGATATTTCCAATAAAATGGCTAAAATCACATCCACTAAGGAGAAAATGAATGGGATTTTTACTTCTGAAACCACACTGTTGAGCCCTATGGCTACCACTGAATCCACGCCTGGGCAGGACGAGAACGACTCCATCCAGGGGAGACATGACTAACTTAAACTACAAGTTGATTGGTGAAATGTGCTTTGTAAATTAGACCTTGCGTGCTAACCTCAGATATGTCCAAGAAATATGTGTGTACACTGACTCTGTGAACAAACACTGATGTCACAGGGTTATTCAGAGGTCAACAGGTAATCCTGTGTGACTAGTAATGAAGACTATAAAAAAAGCAAATCTTGACTGCCAATACAAAATGCCTTGTATCAATTAACATTAAACTATACTTTGGGTTTAATCACAAGGAGATTTGTCTCTCAAGCTCATAACTCATACAGTTTAATCTCAAAATTTCTGCTTTTTTTCTTGAAATTGTAATTCAACTTTATTCTTGAATTTTCTTAACCTGGCATGTCAGATGGATCTGGGAAACCTTGCATAGACGGCGATTAGGAAAGGACAGAGGCTTTGAAAAAAACTTGGAGGGTGATTGGATGAACGTTCTGTCTGTTACATCTTTACAGGCCAATCAGAGCAACAAAACATGTGACGTAGCCGCTAACGAGCTGCGCCTGCACCCCTACCATTTTTGAAAATAACTCAATGCTGTTCTTTGTTCTTCTTTTAACAAAGAAATGTCGTCAAGTTCTGATAAAACGCACGCATTAGCAGCATCCAACCTAATGTCTTGCACCATAATTGCACCGGCCGCTTGTTGCTGCTTGCTTACGCCACGACTGCCACGCCCGAAAGCACTGCCCCTTGACACTGATTGGTCCTGTCACCTTCTAACCGGGCCAAACGGTTCAGACGGGAGCTTTGCAAGATGGATTTGCCAGTGAGAAACACGGAAAACTTTCGAATCCATCTGCTTTGCAAGGTTAGAATTCTCTACTTTATTCTCAACATTTTGACTTTTTTTCCTCAACATTTCAACTTTATTCTTGAAATTTTTACTTTATTCTCAACATTTCGACTTGCACAGGATTATTTTTTCTTCCCATTTGACCCTAATCCTCCTCTGTATCAGGAGAGACTTGGTGTTCTTTGTTTTAAAAATACAAGTTGTGTATATAACTGTACCAATAAAATCAGTTCATAGATACTGGCATAATGAATATTGGCAAAAATCCAATATCATACATCTCTAGGATTTTTCTTTACAATTAGCATAGAGATATAAGACTTCAACTTACAATATCCTATGTCTTTAGTGAGTTTTATTATAAAAATGTAAGAGTTGGCTGAAAATGTGAAGATGAATAACAAGGACACTTTACAAACACACACGAATCGGAAGCTTTATTATCAAGAAAACAGACTGCCTATCCCTTTCTTTGTTTTTATATTATCACTGGCCACTAATTGAAATGAAGAAATGTGCATGTTTTCTACCTGACGTGCGAAACATCGGCCATCATCACTTCACTTGTTGCGATATTTGTTTTGACAGCATCTGAACTGCATGTGAAAACGTTCAGTATATGAAGCCAACTATTACAAGTGCCTGATGGAGGAACAGAATTTTTTTTTTTTTTTTTTTTTTTTTTAAGGAAAGGGACGGAGGATTTTTGAGACCCTCCTGACTTTGGACATTGATGAAATTGATCATTGCTGTCAAAGAATTTCATACAAATATCTCATGATGCTGATAAGCGTGTGATCATGAGGCTCTGCTTGGAAGACGATCCGCTCTGCATTCCTAAATAAAAGGAAAAAAACACACCCCGATGAGAGCACACAAAATGAAATCCCTCATCTGTTTGCTTGGGAATGTGTGATCCAATGAGGTGTTTTGCAATATCAACAACTCCAAAGAAAAAGTCTGACATCTTGCTATTTTAAGCACACAAGCTCCCATTTTTTAAGTCTTATTTTTAGCATCAATACAAAGACAATTTCTTGCATCTGGACTCTCAATTCTTACTCTTACATTATAGGAATATAGAGGGAAAACTGCAAATTACCTTCTGATATTAAATTCAGGGACGAAAGAATAAAAGAGAGGAACAAGAGAGCTTATTGCTTCATTGAGATCTCACAAATGCACACATACATTCACAAAGCTCTGAAATATTAACACCTATATGAAGAGACAAGTGGGATTGTGGGTGTTTGTGTGCAAGGGGGGAGTTGGGATGGCCTAAACTCACCTGTTCTGCTGGGGGGGAGGATGAGAGTGTCAGATAGGTGGATAGGAAAGACAGCTGTTATACACACACCCTAACAAACACACACATCCCCCACAGCATCCGTGCAACCCCGCGGGGATTAAGAACACCTGTATTCAGCACTGCACAATGAGCTATAGACACAGTTAGGCTTAAAGGCCTTGGGAGTTATTAGGGGATGGGGGATGATGGGGGAAGGGAGCTGGTTTAGAAGCAGCGGGGGTTAATGTGTGTGTGTGACAAGAAGTGTTGTCATAAAATCAGACGTGAGAATGATAATATTCACAAAGTGAAGACAAAGTTGTCAGAAAACTCAGGAGAGAAAGGTGTCATGTAAGATGTGTACATGTGAGTGTAAATGGTTCATTTTGAAGCGTGTTAGCCAAACAGGTGTTCCCATTAACAAGTGAGCTCTGAGGGGGGATCGGGATGAGGAAACTGGCAGGGAGAGAGAGGGAGAGACACAAGGATGAATGTAGTACACGGCCACAATAACCTCTTTTATCCTTTTCAGGAAAGTATACGTGATTAGGTAAGCATAGAGTACAGCATGCTTAACAATTTCAACCAGGCCTTTTTGATTATTTTTATAGAAGAACTAGATTCTCAAAGACTAAGGTGCCAAGGAGCATGACATTTACATTTCCTTTAAGGCAATGAGCTTATCATGTTAAAAATGTGCCTTTTAATCCTACAAGAGAAGAAGATTTTTGTCTAATTAACAGTGTTGTGTAAAACTCCTTTTCTTTCAGTTTGACTCTTCTTTACAATATGTATACCTGTCTTTGGCTAAATCATATGGGGAAAAATCTATGCTAAAAACAATAAAAATGTAAAGCATAGTGTGTTTCTAAGTATTTGATTTTCTTTGCAATTTATGCATTGTTTAGTCCCTGTAAAGTGAAATCTAAACTGTGTTTTAATACACTAGATTTGTTGGAATAAGGTTACTGTTAACATGTAAATACACAGATCTATGTGTAACTGATTTTTAAAATTTAGACCATTAGAAAGTTGTTAACTTCTTTCGTAGTCAATGACATCATCAGTCTTATTGGGGAATAACCCCGACCCCCCCGAACATACAGTGATATAAAATCACCGAGCAGTTCTTCTCAGATCAGTCTGTTGTTAGCTGTCGACACTACCTTCATGTGTGTTTTTGTTTATTGTGAGGTAAATTTTCCAAAACTATCAGCCACGGTGACCAAAGGGTTGATAAAAGCATCATAACACAGAGATTTGTACCAGAAAACAGTAAATGTAATCCCCAACTTCTGTTTTTTGGCTCTGGCAAAGAGCCAAACCGCTGCCCTCTGATCATCAGCATTTGAGTGGGTGTAGCTTCAGCTCGTTCAACAAACACGCCCACATCGTCCTAGAGCAGATTTTAGTGCCTCATTTTTCATGATTTTGAAGCTTAATTGTGTAAACTTAGAGATGTTTTTCATGACTGAAATTTGGCCTGGTAGTTTATAACAGTGGCTTGTCATACAACAAACCTAAACGAAAGATTTTTTAAATCACTTTACAGGGACTTTAATTATTGGTTGAAGAGCTGGATTGAGTTTTTGAATGAGCCTAGAGACAGCCAACAAGCTGTCTTTTAAACAGGTCTGTCATTCTAATCTAAACCCATGAGTAAAAGAAAAATAATCACAAAGGCTACATTTATACTTCAGGCTCTAATGTTGAATTCTTATATGTTGCTCAGTTGTTATTTTTTTGTTTTTTTATTTTTTGGCTGTTCACAATGCGTCAAATTCCAAAAGATCGTATCATTAGTACCACGTATGAAAGTGGTCTAAATCTGATCCGAAAATGTCAATGTGACTTGGGGTGTTTACACTGTCAGAAAAAAATCAGGTATGAATCACACATGAAATCATGTGTCAGCAAAAAAAAACAAAAAACAAAAAAAAACAAAAAACAGATTTGAAACAGATTTGGGTCACTATGGAACTGCAGTGTGAATGTAACCAAAAATGCACAACATTTAATTGACACAAAGGCTTTGTTTAAAGTGACCAAAATCTCTCTCTTTTTTTTTTTTTTTTTTTTTTTTTGCTTTAATGTGACTCATATCTGTTTTTTTTTCTTAAAGTGTGAACAGCACAGGTCATGTTGAATCTGACCTTTCCCTATCAGATTCAGGCCACTTTAATATGTGGTTGAAATCAGGTACAGATCTGGGCTTTCGGAATTCAACTGCAGTGTGAACAGCCACACAAAATCCAATCTGAGCAAAAGATCAGAATTGAGCATTAAAGCCTGCAGTGTAAATGTAGCCTAAGATATCTTTAGCTGTCATCTAGTAATTCACATCCCCTATACAGGTACATAGGAGGAAAAAAAACAGAAAAAGGAACCTTGTATGTACATGTAGAGGTAGTTTCAACACACCTCTATGAGAAAGTTTATCCATCAAACTTTCAAACAATCAACTACTAGAAAATCAAACTTTAATCCTTGTTTTTGGCATTGAGTGCATGTGCAAACTTGCCTGTTTTCATTGATTGTGTTTTCTTTATAAAAACACATATATGTTTTTGAGGGGGTGTGTGTAGCTTAAACAGACTAAACTTCTACCACACAGTTCATCCCACAACCTTCATGGGAGCATCGAGCACCACCTACATACCAGCAGGCTTACACACACGCACACGCCCACACACACAGCTAAAACGCAAGTGTCACGAGCTTCGAACCTGATTACAGAACAAACCAAACCTCTGCGTCCAATTTCACCCCCACTCTTTTCACAGCCTGACACACCTTCAGCATGATGTTTTCAAACTCTGCAAACTATGCGCGAGTAATTTCAGTGATGCAGGTTAAAAAAACACACAACTTTGGCTTTAAACTGAAAGGGCAATTAAATTCCCTAATCGTGTTTCATCTTTAAGTCCATTCATGAGAGAGGTAGAACACAAGGGCTTCAAATCCTCACAAGCACACACGCTGCTAATATTTTTTCCATCTTTCGGCCGTTCTCGCCTACACTCCTCCTCCACTCATCCTCGTAGCTGTTGTCTTGGTCTGTATTTTATTTTCCCCGTGGAACACACAGATGGAGATGAACAAACGCACACACAGACAAAACATGCTCATGCACAAACTAATGTCCACTGCTTTCCTACAGTAATGCTTTTACTACAGTACGTAGCACCTACCTCAGGGAAGAAACCATAATGAGGCAACATGCATCCTTTAGATGCAAAGCATTTTTGGAGATAATCCATGCCATGCTTTCAGGTTGTTGCAAACAAGTGTCTTAGTTTTAATGCTATTATCACAGAGGAATCTCAATATTAAAGGCAGAGATATTCTATCTTCTGCTTGGGTGACATAACAGGCCACATGCAAACATGCACACAGTAATTGAATAACTGAATAAAAGACTTTAAAGGGTTTATCATATCAAGAGCCAACCCCTAATTCTATACTAGGACACCAAAGCAGCCGCATAAATCCAAGGAGGCTAAGACAATTTGGAAAAATCAGAAGATTGGCTCTTAATCCCAGCGATCCAGTTAGCCATTGTCAAACACAAGGAAACACTGTGATCTAATTGGATGTAACTCTTAAGCTTGAATCAAAGTGGGTGTGCTTTGAAGCAAAGTCAAAAATGGCTTGCTGGTGCAGTAAAGTTGCTAATATGAAATCTAAAATGCACTAATATGCTAATATGACAGTCCAGGACTGTTGCATAGCTCTGCTACAAAAAGAATAAAGTTTGCTTAGCACTAGGGTGACCATATGTCCCAGTTTACCTGGGACAGTCCCGTTTTCAGTCCCAGCAAAAATCAACCCCTAATCCCGATTTTAGCCAATGGAAATAGGGAAATGCCAAAACGTTGCAACATGCAACATAACTGCAACACTTTATTTGCCTGTAAAAATGTCAGTTGTTATTTGACCGATAGAAAAACATAAGTAATGTACTGACCGTCAAAGCTCACTCTTGATTTGTCAGTACATGCGTCAATCAATCTTCCGACTGGACCTGCAATAACATCAGGTAGACTAGCTGTCATGCTACAGTGGAAGTCAGTTTAGAGCTCCAGGAGAGGAAAAACTGCAGCATATTCCAAAATAAAATGTCATACTAACTAGCCAACACAAACAAGCAGTAAATAGTACTATTACAACCCATTTCAGTGAGGCAAACGCTGGTGACAACTAACTTAAAGGGATTTACTTTTGGAGTTGGGTAATACAAGGTGCCTGGCCATAGTGGCACTACCCTTCAATGGCCGTGCTGACAAAGAAGCTAGTCTACACGACATAACAGACGGGTACAGTTTCTCCACAGCATTTAGAGAGTTTTAGGTAAAAATGGGCCAAGAAACAATGTTGGCTCAAACATAGACTCTATCGAAAAATTTTAAGGGGTTTCATCTTTCACCCAGAGAGCCTGTGTTTGGCACTACTTTGCAATGAAACATTTGGCTATGTGTTCTTCCTCCACACTGCGTATCGTCATCTCAGCTGCGCTGCTTGGGCATGCAGGCTTTGACAGAAATTTTCAATAGAGGGTATGTTTGAGCCAACATTATTTCTTGGCCTATTTCTACTTAAAACTAAATTAAATTATACGGAGAAACTGTACCTGTCTGTTACGCTGTATAGACTCGCTTCCCTGTCAGTACTCCATACGACCCAACTTAAAAAAAACTGAAATATCCAGACTACAACAACAAACCTTTTTGTAAAACAACAATTATAATTATTACTATTACTACTGTTTTATTATTATACCATTATTGTAATGATACTACATATAAAAAGCTGATAGGCCTTAAGAATATGTCCCAAAACTCTCCTACACAAGCCTTTTTTATTGTTTACAAGTGTCAAAAAGTGTGCTGACAAAAACATGACAAACCATGAGCTCATATGTCAGTTTGCGATAAAAATCTAAGTGTCCCTATTTGGAGGATTGAAAATACAGTCACCCTATTCTGATAGAAAATCTAAAATGCACTACCATGTCTGTAAACAGTCTTGAACTGTTGCGTAGCTCTGCCACAACAAGTAAAGTATTGCTTAACACAGCAACTGCTAGCTTAAAGTCATCCAAGCTGATAGCTTTATCGAGTAAAATTGATCATATTACACAATATCTCAAAATAAAAATCTCCCTGAGAGGTTAAAAAAAAGTTTGACTCATTTTTTTAAAAGTCTGAAAAGCTCACTTTGGAGACACAAAGATAAGATGTAGAGACTGATAGAGGTAAAAATCTCTCACTTTTGCACGTCTTTGGTTGTGGACACCTGGCTCCGTGCAAGGGGTGCACGCGACACTGCTGTCTCCACACAGAGGAAATGAAGTGGGTTTGTTCCCCCTCTCACATGGTAAGCATGGTAGAAAATGGAGGAAGACGGAACTGACCGGTTTGAGAGGGCAGACAGCAGACACACATACACACACACATAGCTCTACAGGAGACAGACAGAGAAGCGGCGAGGAAGAGTAGACGCTTCCAGCTTTAGTCGCCAATAAACAGCGAACACTTGACGCCACACTTTTCAACTCTCAGTGATGATCAGCGGCCACAAAATTCACCCGAGAGCACCATCTGTAAACCAACCACCCCCTCCTCCCCACTCCCACTCTCCCCTCACCACCACCACCTCCTGTCTTCTCGTCTGGTAGTGGTGGTACTCTAGGGTTGGGTGTTGACGCAGCAGAAATTTCCAGCTGGAGAAATCCCCCTTTTGGAGGTTAATCGAGGGGAGAAGGAGGAGGAGGGGGGTTTAAGCCCTTGTCTTGCAGCCTCTGAGCGCTTTCATTTTGAATCCCCTCCAGACGGCTGCACGGAGGAGCATCACTCGTGTTTTATGTGGCACGATATCTGTCTGTGCATGATTTCCCCCCACAGCAGCAGATGTGGCGATGAGGTTGTCATGCTGCTGAAAACTTTGCAAAGGATGCGCTCTTATAACTCTATCAGCTGAAACCTGGTAGAAATTAAACGAAATTACCTTGACTTATTTAGATAGACATTTCTCAAACTGTACAGAAAATTTCTGGAGGTAGGCTTTAAATTTGGAATAGCAGTCTGGCGCTTTTCACAGCAAAATAAAAAGTACTTATTCCGCTGAATTTCAAATTCAGTCAATTTAAAGGCACTTTGTCTACATGTTTTAAAACACATGCCTAGACACATTAGAAAGTAACCTTTTTTTATTGTAAGGTGGATGTCTGTGCTTCGTAATGTGTGAAATATACAATAGTGTCAATGACAGCTTCTCCCAATATCAGCACGCGCAACAGACAGCTGGCTGTCACGTATGGAACAGGTAGGCGGACTTTGAGACTGTCGCCTGCTCACTCGCTTGGCCATTTAGCTGTCAAAATACACTCACGCCGTGGCTAACATGATGCCAACAGACCGGAATTTGAAAAACAGGACAGACAGACAGGCCTTCATACAGTAGCTTTGCCCATATGGTCAAAAATAATAGTGGCACGAGTTGCTTTTTTGTCATGTCTTCAACCTGTTCGACCACCAACTAACAGCTCCGCGAGACACTAAACTAATTGTAGTCATGATATAAACGCATGGAAACCTCTGCGATACACGCCGCTCCTGAATGAAACCTGTTCGCGTGAAAGCGGGGCTCAACGCTGATAACACCAGGAAGTCAGACATAGCCTACCTGTTACCCCATGGGGTCTGGGTTGGACGCGGTGTCGGTCCTTCGGAGTCCAATCTGCTTGTGACAGCCTGAGAGAAGAAAGGAGGGGGGTGTCCAAAGCGCCAGGTACTGTCCTTCCTCTCCTGTCTATGCTTTCTTGAAGTGTTTTCCCCCTGTTTGCTCCCACTCCCCGCTCCTCTTCTTCCTCCACCAGCCCCTTCTTTTTCTTTCTATCTTTCCCTCCCCTGCTTTTCCGTGTCTTGGTATCAGGAGCCTCCCCCTCCTCCTCCTTCTCCTTCTCCTCCACTGTGCATGTCTATGTCTCTCTCTCTCTTCGTCTCTCTCTATCTCACTCTCCCCCTACACACACTCTCTCTCTCCGTGTCCCCGTATCTCCTCTCGCTCTCGCTCTCTCTCTCTCTCTCTCTCTCTCTCTTTCTCTCTCTCTCTCCGGGCAGAGTCAGGAAATGAGACAACGTGAACGCACACACCGCGGGTATCCATCTCATATAGGACGAGTCCAGCTCTTATTAGAAACAATCAAATTATTAACAATGAAAATAAGACTAATTATCATCATAATTATATGATATGGACATATAAAATCTAATTTCTGTCCGGGGTGGGGGGGGGGCTGTCATGAGTGCTCTCTGTGGTTCATGGGGGCTTCTGGCTCGTGCGTCTGTTGCCATAGGGCCCAGTAAGGACCAGGGGTTTACTGTAACTGACCCCCTCTTGTGGCAACAACAAGAAAACACCAGGCACTCACACACAAAAGGAAGTCTGACATTTACAGTTTGACACTGTTTGTCTGGAAAACACCCTGACAGCCTTGTGATGTTGGAGAATACAGGCCAGTTTCTTTGGCAAAATTCTGGGGTAATTCCACCAAAGCACGACATCCCCCTTTCTAACACAATGGACTTTTTTTACACTAAGTTTTAAAGTCAGGGGGAAGATACTGTGGGTGCCAGCGAGGGACAAAAGAGAGAAAAAAGTGGGAAGTGGTGTCCGTAACAGCCAAACATGTAATTCAATACAGTCTTTTGTTTATTAAGCATACAGTAAGAACCAGAAACAACTTTATCAGCTAAAAAGGCAACTACAAAATGTGACCTTTGGCACTCTGATAACCTTTAAATAAAACTACTAATAAAAAACAAGAAAAAGCCCCACAGACACAAATCAGTACCTTCCTTGTTTGGAAGAAAAAAATTGACCTTTTTGTACATGTTAGTGTGTTTAGTTATTTTTTTACCATTGTGCATTTAAGGTTAAAATCATTGTGTATACTTTTTGAAACCACATGTTTTGAACCAATGAAATCTTTATTTAGTGCTGCTACATAGCAAAGTTTCAGGAGCAGGACCACACCTCAACCCTGCCTTTTCTTGCATTCCTATAAATTCAAACCTGCTCATCTCCTCCTTTTGTTTTTGTATTCCCCAACCTTCCCCACTTTCCTCTATTTCTCATTTCGCTCTATCCGTAGGGCTCTAAGCATGTATAGGCTACTTTTAAATAAGTTTGGGTCTTGCTCATGGTTTAGATACAGTAAAATCAGCTGCAACTGACGCCACAACCCAGTTCACTAAAATAAGAAAAGTTGTTTTAATTTTTTTTCATGTGAAAGTCTGACATCATTTTCTTTTGTAGTTTAAGCATTTATAAGATAGCCTATAACTTGAATTCTATAAACCTTGATTGTTATGATATATATGACTACAATATTTTGCCAGTCTCCATAAAGTGGCTGGTAAAAAACAAGACTGGCTGGTAGATTTTTTAATCCACCAGCAACAGTGGTTGAATTTCCAACCCTGAGAGAGACTGTTTCATTGCATTGATAAATTTAATATTCATCTTGGAAACCTCCCATAAAAAGAATTTAGGAAGACCAGGATATTTCAAAAAATTCTCTGGTAATTTTTGATTGGACAAACATTCTGTCACATTCATTACGACCCAATCAGAGCAACAAGGCATGCAAAGGCATGGCTGAAATTCATGACAGAACCTGACGATGTGTCAAAATAAGTCTCTGCCAAAAGAGCTTTCAGTGTGTGTTTTTGCTGATTAAACAGCCGCCTCTCTACAGCTACATCCATGCTAATAGCGGCATCTGCAGCCATTGTATACACCAGCTTATAGTCCAACTTAACCCCACCGATAAATTTTGCAAACACAATCCAAAGTGGGTTGAAAGAAGAGTAAAAACATCTTTTCTGTCACGAAAGTCTTTGAGTGGGGCTTGTTGCTCGTGTTTTAATAAGGAAATGTGGTCCAGTTCTGATAATCGCTCTGAGCTAATTGCACCACCTGCAGCCATTCTACAGGTGTTCTGATGATTGCTGCTTTATCAAAAAGTGCTACAGCTGCGCAAAATGATAGCAGTCTTTTATCCTTTTGCAGCAACATAAAGAAGCATATTTAAATTTGTAGCAGAAATCGACTTAACATCAGGGCACACTACCACTCCCCACCCCTCCCTGTAACTCTCTCAAAGTCATGCTGAAGCAGGGTTTTTTTTTTTATTTTTATTTTTTAAGATTTATTTTGGGCTTTTTCTGCCTTTACTTGATAGAGGAGGACAGTGGATAGAGTTGGAAACAGGGACGTGAGGGTAGGGAGAAACATACGGGAAATGTCCACAGGCAGGATTTGAACCTGAGCTGCCAGCGTACATGGGGCATGCCTTCAACCACTAGGCCATTGGCGCCCCATGCTGAAGCAGGTTGAGTGAAGAGTAAAAACATCTTTTTCGTCATGAAAACCTTTTCAGTGTGGCTCTTTGCTCTTGTTTCGATAAAGAAAAGTGGTCTGGTTCAGATAATACTGCTGCTATGCGATTGCAAAATCCAAGCTGATTGCTACACCAGTGGCAGCCATTGCTGTTGGCTTCCATTACAACTAAACCCTGTCCCTAGCTACTGCCTCGTTCTCCTAAAATGACGCTGATTGGTTTGTTTTTGTCTGTTGGAACTGTTTTCAGGCCTGGCACAAAAGTTGTAGATTGGACTTGCTTTGCAAGATAGATTTGCCTGACAACAGATATGGGTTCTGGCAACTCCATCTGCTTTGCAAGGTTATCAAAATATGCCAATGCTTTGATATTATTTTTTACTCATCCATTAGACACTTGCATTGGAGAGGAATGAGGCCATCTAAAATTGCACAAGTACTCTGACAACTTGTGCCAATACCTTTTTCAAAACATTGCCAGTGCAGGTATCACTGTTGTCGGCCATAAGCTTTTATCTCTAAAATCACCCCTTTTTAGGGAAGGGCAAAAACCCTGTATTTTTCAAATGATTTAAACACTGAACTTCACAACTACTTTGCTGCTACCCTGTCTGTCCCATAGACTAAAATGAACGCTCCTGCCCAGGTGTGCTGTTTTACTTGTCTGGCTATATACCAATGATTTTATTTTCGAACAACTCTACCTTAAGCGATATTTCCTCTGAAAAACTCAGTTAAGTTTAGCTGTTGTTTTTAGAAAACAGATTAAAAAAACTGACAAAATGAACACGTCACCGACAGAAAGTTCAACCCGTATCCATATGATTTTCAAATGAAGTGCATAAAGGAGCCTTTAGCAGCTTTTTTGAAGTGTAATTTTGTAGTGCTAACTACTTTTCAAATGGTTTTGTTCAGTTTAGACACCTGTGAGGCTGTCCCAAAAGGCCAGATGATGGATCTAGCAGGCTGTGACATGATTATATGGCAAGAAAGAAGACGGTCTTTCAACATTCATTCATTGTACAGTTATTGAATATTCAAGAAGAAAAGACATGGCATCACAAATGGACTCAAAACTGCTGTTTAGCATTAGATATGTATTTTTTTTATTTCTACTATCTGGAAGATCATTTGTTTATGGTTAACACATCTTTGTCTTTCTGTATAATACATATGGAGCTGAGTTCATGCATGTTTTAAAACCCAGAATTCCTAGAAAGTTTGTGGTTGAGCCATACGCGGGAATTAGAAAGAGCAAATTCTTCAACCTGACTTCATCTTGAGTCCTTCCTGGCAGGTCTCAATGATATTCTTGGTGAAGCTGTGGTGAGCCGATGTGTGAGCACGATAGGTAAGGTAAGAAATCCAAGAGGAGTGGGAGATAAATCTCACAACCAGTGAGTGATTGTTTACCTAATAAAGCAACTTCATAAGCCATTTTCACTCGTGCAACCCTAAAATTTCAGGAATTTTAAGGGTAACCTTCTTAGAAATCTCCCGGAGTTGCTTGTTCCTACTCTCCATCACAGTTAAAAGTTTCCTTGCAGTTTGCCTGTCTGTCAAGAAAGGAATTGGCGGGGGGGGGGGGTACAAAGGGGTTTTCAGGAAAAATTCTGGGTAAAGTGTGGATGAAAAATTCACACATGCATTCACACATGCTGCTTGCCCAGGTTAATTCAGAAAGTTTCAAGAGCTTTGTGTGAAATGTTTTTTTTTTGTTCAACTGTATGTGCTTTTCCTCTCCAGCAGGGAAAAATGCCAACTGTAATGGAATAAGGAACTCATGGCAGACTGTCCTGAATTTTTGTTTTTGAAATTTTCAAGAGTGCATGTGTGAAAACAGCTGTACAGTAAAATGATGAGGGTGAACCTCTATAGTGACAGTATGAACATCGTCATAAAGCAGAAGTATGCGGGAGCAAGTTTCTTAGGAAATGAGAACAAACTTTGTAAGCAGGAATCGTTGTAGGTTTGGGGAAGTGGGAGAAGTTTATGGGGAACAGAGCCGGGTGGCACAGTCAAATGTGTAGTACATGTAATTGCTTATGTGCATGTGTGAGGAGAGCGATGTGTGGCTTGACACTGCGGGAGGTGGATCCGTGCCTCCATCAGTCTTGGTAGTTGGCTGCTGTGGGACGGATAACAGAGAATGTCAGGCCATGTGGATTAAGGCTGTATGTCTGTAATGCCCAGGCACAGAATATCTCTCCCTCTCTTTCTCACCACCACACACACAACCACACACTCACTCTGCCTCTCTCTCGGAGTAGAGTCCGCAAACACAATCCCTCCCTGAAACAAGCTGCTTTACTCAAAGCTGTGCTCCCACACGCCAATGTGGCCTTCCAATCCGCCTGACACGACAAGCATGGACCCCCCTCCCACCTCCTCACCCCCACCTCACCCCCCCTCTGTTCTCCCTCTCTCCTCTCCTATCTGCTCATGGATGGGTTTAGGCATCATTAGGCCACTTACACATGTATTCAGCCCTAGGAACACTCATCATGGCAATCCACTCAGGAGGGAAAGAAGCTATGTGAGGGGAAATCGAGGATTCTGTGTGACTGTGGTTTTGTACCTCTGTGAATGTGTATGTGTGGCACTTATGCTCCCAAAGAGTCCTTGAAACACAAGGTGATGAGTGTTGTGTGTTTGCATTGAGGACGGGGTCACTACATGAAACTGAATTGCCGCTCACCCAAAGACACCCACTCTCCTTCTCTTTCCTACTTTCCCCCTTCCCAGTTGACTTTTATATGGAGTCATTGTTGTTGCAAAACTTAGGAGTGCATGTCAGTGTTTTGAGGGCATGACTTGTAGAGCTCAACAGTGTGGTTCTGGAAGTAAAACTCACCATTCATTTTCTCCATAGTGGATTTCATAAATAGCCATATTGGCCCTGGTATCCAAGGTACACTTACCATGACTCACCATAAAATGGTGGTATGCTCTTGTAGAAGATGATAGGTCAACCTCTTTGTAAGAAAAAAATGTTTTTCACAATCTTGGCCAAAAAATACTACAGTTTCCATAATCCTACACAATCCTGAAGACTGTCAACTGTTATGGAGACAATACATGCTGCAATATACATGCAAACTACAATATACTACAACATTATCATTTAAAATGTAAACACTACAACAAAGATAAGATATATACAGGTCCATCTAAAAAATAGAATATCATGAAAAAGTTTTACTTCCATATATTCTGGGTTAATCTCATAAAACGTGAAATATTTCAAGGCGTTTTTTGTTTTAATGTCAATGATTATGCCTTACAGCTCACAAAAATCCACCATCTCAAATTATTGGAATATCAAAAAAACACAAATACAAGGAAGGATTTATAACACAGAAATGTTTCCCTTATGTAGAATTGCATTTAATTCAGCACCCAGTACTTGGTCAGGGTTCTATTTATGTGAATTACTGCATCAATGTGATGTGACATGAAGCCCATCAGTCCATGGCACTGCTGTGCAGTTATGAAGTCGTCTTCAAATTGTTCAGGTAAAGCCAGTTGGCTGGCCAATCAAGCACAGTAACACCATGGTCAGCAAACCAGTGTCAGGTAGTTCTAGCGTCACTCTAGGCTGGTGAAAAGGAAATCAGTATCTCCATGAAGCTTCTCAGCAGATGGAAACAATGAAGTGCTCTAAAATCTCCTAGTCAGCAGTCTGGCTGGCAGTGTTGACTCTGGACTTAATAGAGCACGGACAACCAACAGCAGCAGATGACATGGCACCTCAACCCATCGAGAGTGTGGAAAATGAAAACAATGGACTTCAAGCACCTTTGATTCCGTGCCTCTCAGATCTTCCTCCAGACTCTGGGAGCTTGATTTCCAATATTACCTTTCATCTGAAAACAGGACTTTAAACCACTGAGCAACAGTTCAGTTCTTTTTCTCCATGGCCCAGATGAGAAGCTGGATCAGAAGTGCCTCAACTCTGGGAACACACTTGTAGCCCATTTCTTAAACACGTGTGTGTGGTGGCTCTTGATCCACTGACTCCAGCCTCAGTCTTTGTGAAGCTCCTCTAAACTCTTGAATCTGCCTCTTTGACAATAATCGAAGGCTGAGCTCATCCCTGTTGCTTGTGCAACTCTTCTTAATACAAATTCCCCTTTGAGTCAACGTTTCATGAATATGCTTTAATACAGCCTCTGAGAGCAGCTTGCCCTTTCAGCAGTGACCTTTTGTGGCTTACCCCTCTTGTGAAGGATGTCAATGATTGTCTTCTGGACATTTGTCAAGTCAGCAGTCTTCCAAATGATTGTTGTTGTGTGTACTGAACCAGAATGAGAGAATAAAGGCTTACGAAACCTTGCAAATTAGACTTTTCCACAATATTCTTATGAGATTTTAAGCTATAATCATCAAGATCAGACAAAAAGTCTTGAAATGTTTCACCTGGTATGAGATGAATTAAGAATATATGGAAGTTTTACTTTTTTAATTGAATTGCAGCAAAGATTGAACTTTTTCATGATATTCTATTTTTTTAAGTGCACATGTAAATTGTTTGAAATCCTGGGAAACTATAACCTGGTACGCCAGATGGAGGTAGAAAACTTTGCATAGACAGTGTTTGGGAAATGGCAGAGCCTTTAAAAAAACTCGGAGGGTGATTGGATGAACGTTCTGTCTGTCACATCAGAACAATCAGAACAACAAAAAAGGTTACGTAGCCGCTAACAAGCTGCGCCCCTACCAAAGGAGTAAACTCCATATAGAACTGCATGACGCAAACCATGGCGACTGTAGACATGTAAGTACATGACTTGTGTCGTTTTTGAAAAGAAAACAACTCTATGCTGTTCTTTGTTCTTCAATTAATGGAGAAATGTCATCAAGTTCTGATAAATCCGGTGCTTTAGCAGCATCTACGCTGATGTCTTCCGCCATAATTGCACCGGCCTCTTGTTGCTGCTAGCTTATGTCATGACTCTGCTGCGCCCGATAGTACTGCCCCTCGACGCTGATTGGTCCTGTCACTTTCTAAACGGGCCCAAACAGTTCAGACAGGAGCTTTGCAAGATGGGTTTGCCAGTGAGACACATGGAAACGGGTGTATCCATCTGCTTTGCAAGATTAATAGGTATGCCTTTTCATTAAAAAGGTCCAGCTGGTGCAATTTTTTATTTTATAAAAATAACTTTTAGGTCTCCCATATCCCATACGCTATCCTATTTCCTTTATCCTCTATTTGTTAATAGAGGACTATGGACACCTATTGCATCTTTTGCACATATTGTTATATTTAAAGTTCAATTGCCGTTTAATAAATGCAGATGTCATTTTTACCAAGTCTGTATCTGCTGTTCTGAGGTTTTTTTAACACTGCAATAAACACCATACCGTGGACATATCCCTAGTCATGAGTGCTCAGGATACTATATTGCTTGGTTCATCCATTAAAAGTGTTGTAATAAGGATTTTGGAAAATGTTTATGTGAGATTTGAATGGTGGATTTTACTTATGAAAGCAGCACCCCTCTATTGGTTGGTACATTTAATAATCCAAGAGCATAAACATGTTTTGAGCGCACAGAGAAAGTCTTGAGCAGGAAGAGAAAAAGTTTTGTACGCACACTGACAAAAATCGGAGTGTCAGTGTCACAAGCAAGCAGAATCAACACAAAGGAGGAGGAGGAAATCTGAGCAAACAACTAAAGATTTGAGGTTTACTGGAAAGTTATAACAATCTGAACGCAAAACCAATAAGTCATGCTTTTGAATTCTGCAATAATAATGACTCCATACTTTTAGAGAATGAGTGTAGCCTTAAATGTTAAGGTAGAAAGCATAAAAGACAAGTAAGAGAGATGTTTTGCTCAGCGCGGAGAGTGAGACCAGGATTGTGTTCATGACGGCTTGTGTTTGAACCGTAACAAAAGAATGAGGTATGTTAACGCACTTTAGCAAAACTTCTTCAAGTCAAAGAATAATTTGCTCCCCTAGAGTCTCCCCCCTGCCGAGGAACTCAGCGGTGTAATTGGTCACATCGAGTTAAACAGGAAAAAAAATCTACAACTGTCATAAAAATAGCACAAGGCGCTTTCAAAGCCCCATCCACTACCCTTCACTATCAATTTACCGAGGGGAACAGCTGTGTGCTGCTTGTGCCATCCTAGCCCAGCTTGTATAGAAAGCAGCGCCTGCAGCTGAAAGAACACTATCTCTACCAGGTGCAGGCAGGGGATGGGGGAAGGATGTACAAAGGAATATTTGGCACAAGGTGTGAGGCAACAATATGTGTGAAGGTGCAGCTTAGTGATACTCAAATCAGTATTGGGAACCGACAAGACCCTTTAAAAAAAAAGAGTCCTCCCTCAGACAGAAAGAGCAAATTAAAAGTATGGGTAACTAAGAGAGGACAGAAAATATTGAGGGGCAAGAGGAAAGGAAGTAAGAATGAAGTAGTAAAGGAAGCCAAAGAGTGAGCGGATTTCTCAAAGAAAGTGTTAATGAATGAATTCCAATGAAGAATGACACCAGGAGAGGCAGAATGAATCGAGGTGATTGGATTTAAAGGATGTATAATCATCTGGAGCATACCGAGGATGTGTTTGTGCACACTGCCCACACATTTTGTGTTTGTGCAGGGGGGGAGCTGGGGGTATTCACTCTGCTGCGTGTCCTTGTGTCACCCATAGGACTTCCTATCCTCTCCACAGCGGCAGGCCTTTGTGTGTCTATTGTATGTATATGATGAGAGACGTCTGGCCGAGGATGCAGATAGCACGCTCGTCCTCCCCGAAGTCGTGGTTTTCTTTGATAAGGCCGACTTCTGGCTGACCTCAGTGCGTCCATCTGCACGCAAGAAGAAAACACATGTATTTCCCCACTAAGTTAAGGGGCAGAAGGAATCTTCCTCGCAAATGAAAAATAGGCAGGCTCTTATTCAGGCTTTCATGGCCTGGATTTTGTGAGGTTTCAACCCTCGTCTGCCTCGCTCTAACCCTCCGAGCTGCTTTACTTTAGGGCAATTCAGATCTTCCCCTGTTTATCATATCTGAGCTCTCTGTGTTATGAATCCTACATTAAACTTCTCTCTCTCGCTATCTCCGTCTCTCTTTCTGCATGTCTACCCTCTTGATCCCTTCCTCCTCTATCCTACCCCCCCCCCCAAATCTCATTTACTCCATTGGAAGAAGTAGGAAAAAGAGAGAGGCCGAGAGAGAGAGGAGTACAAAACAACCTTCTCTTCCCCGAAGCAAGAACATCTTCTTATTGTGGAGGTCACCGTCTCAGTACAGCCCCACGCTCTGAACACTACTCTGCTTGTTTTAATGATGCACAGAGCGGAGAAAGAGGGAGGGAAAGAAAGAGTGAGGAGAGAGAAGAGGGGAGTGGATGGAGATGGGAGGATTGGGCTATATATTTTTTTTCTACGACTCCATTCACCCCCACCCCCTCTTCCACCTTCCCTCCCCCTCTCCTGTGCAGAAAGTGCACCTCTCTTTCCACATCCATCTTGAAAGGTTCTTCTAAGCTGTCTAACCTCTCAGCAATATTATATATTATTGCTCGCCTCAACCCACACTGAAACCTGGGTTGCTATGCTACAATAATATGACCTCTCATCTCTTCTCCTCCACTACATTTCCTCTCTCATTGCTTCCTTTCATTTTGTGCATGGAGGAAGGGGAAGGGGTTAACAGCTCTCCCCCATTCAGCCCCCCACTCACATCAGGACTCTCTGTCTCTTTAATGACCTTCTTGTGCTCTGCGCTGCTGTTTGATTTGACCCCGCTGACCGTGAGGGGTCAGGACCCCATTGCACACCACAATTTATCTTTGACCCTTATGGATGGGCTAGGATTGTATTTGTACTAGTTAGCATCTTTATATGTAATTATGTACAGTATGCTGCATCTATCTATCCATCCATTTATCCATCCATCCATCCATCATCATCTAGTTGTCAATCATGACATTATGTACCCCTTTTTAAAGCAACAAATAACTGATTAAAACCAAACCTCTCAGAAAAGTGAAGACAGAAACCATGTCAAGCAATTTTTTTGACAAGTCTTGGGCTGTCTGTTGTTAATCCAGATTAAACTCCTCTTTTTATTGCATTTTTAAATTCTTCTTTTTTGCATATAAAAACTGTCTTTATGTAAAAAAGGTCTTTCTTTGAAAGAAAATGAGGAACTTAAAGTATATTGAAGTTTATAACATGAACTTAGCCATGGAAAAAGGAACTTGTAATGGATTGAAAAGTAAAGGAATTGTAAAATGGTAAATGAACGAGGTGTAGATGACTTTTACTGGTCAATTTTCATTCCAACCCTCACCTATGGTCCTATGATCAACTTTTGGAAATGGTGCAATTTAAAGTGGTCAAAATGAGAATCCTCAGGGTGGTGAGGAGTTCGACATCTGGATAGAGCTCCTTTGTGTTGAAAGGAGTTGTGGTGGTTCGGTACGATTAGGATGCCTCCCTGTGGAGGTCTTTCGGGCGCTGGGAGGAGACCCCGGGTGGATCCAGGACTCGCTGGAGGGATTATGGGGAGCAGAGCGGCTGGAACTCACTCCCACCAGACATCCGGAACATTGACTCTCTCCCTCTCTTCAAATCTAGACTCAAAACTCAACTGTTCAGGATAGCCTATTCTTTGTAATTACTTTGTCCCATTTTATACTGTTTTAGCTTTTATCTATTGTTTTTATTATACTTTTTTTTATCTGTAAAGGGACCTTGAGTGTTAAGAAAGCTGCTTATAAATCAAATGTATTAATATTATTATTATTATTATTATTATTATATATCCCACCTGGCCTGGGAACACCTCAGAATCCCACAGGAAGACCCGGCATGGAAAATGGATGGATTATCAAGTAATCTTGTGCCGTCCATTCTGTAAACAATCTATGCTAAGTGCCTATTAACTAACCCACCTCTCTACATGTATTCTCCAGAGATACGTTGTGGAGATGGGACAAAGTTCCAGAAGGATGAACATCATTGCAACCCTCCACCGATCTAGGCTTTATGGCAGAGTGGTTAGACGGAGGCTTCTACTCTGAGCAAAACACATGAAAGTCTGCTTGGTTTTCATTTGGATTCTTGTTCAAACTCCAACATGTGTTTTGCACTGAGGACAGGCTTCTGTCCAGCCACTCTGCCATAAAGCCCAGATGGGTGGAGGGCTCCAGTGATGTTGGAGTGTTCTCACTCCAGCATTTGCCAAGTTGCCTTCATCTTGCTTTCCTTCCTGTACATTTTCATGTCAGGTAAAAAAAATAAAAGAAAAACAATGCGGTAACAGTGGAGTACATGCAGAATGCTGGGGCCGGTTTGAGCAAGTGGCTGAAAAGGGCAAGGGCTGTTAATTTTAAAGAGGTAGTGAACACTAACATTTTTTTTCATGTGTACACTGAAGTATCTGACTGAACTATGATAAAGCACATCAATGCTGGTGTTATTTCTGACATTTCCATCGAACTGATAAAAATCTGCATTTTACAGCTTTTAATTAGCTCAAACGGACATCTGCTTTAAAAATCTTTTCTGAAAAGGCGGGGCTTAAGTGACATAGAATCCTACCATTGGAAGGTTCTAGGTTCAGATTCTAAATAAAAGTTAGAAAGTTAATGCCTCTAACTGACTTTCCCATTCAGAGACCACTTCTCCTGCAACTGCACTGCTTTAGCTCCGAGAGCTCCGGCTTTAGTAACGCCGCTTCTGAAGCCAATGGACTGAACAGGTAGTGCTCAGATCCACCACGCTCCACCACCACACTGTAGCCTGCTTCAGGGGACTCTGGAGGGGAAAAATCCTCCACCTCAAAAGATCGCTATGAGGCAGCAGTGCTGCAGGACTCTGTCTGTGTCACTCTCTGGCAAGGGGACGTCACTGTCACTCCTGCTTCATCTTCATCTGGAAAACCCCGTCCTTTTCCCCTCCCTCCTCTCAGTACCAAACTGCTCACTTTCTGTGCATTTTTTTGAATTACTGAAGTGGGCGGAGTTAGCTTTGAGCTGGGGGTTCACTTACACTTTAACGCATTAACGCTTGTGATTAATCTTGAAACCTTAATGCGTTTAAAAAAATAACAACCCAATTTAATCATATGACTAAGTTTGACTACAGCTTCCTCCAGTAGTCCTTTAGCATGGATGTTTATGTGCCTAGGGATAAAGAGGTGAGAGGCAGGTCAGACACAGCCAGCAGTGATGTGTGAAGAGACAGACCCAAGTCTGCTTAAGGGCAATTTTCTTTTTAAAAAGCTGGTGAATGTAAGTTGAGAAAATAACAAAATTGTCTGTACATACTAGGGGCTGCATAGACTAGTCGACTAGTCAATCATTCTACTTTACTGCTGTGTGATGACTCTTTTTGCTTGAAGTCGACTAGTCACTCATCAAAAGATTAGGCAATTACAATCCCTAACATGTAGCTGTTTTATTGATTTATCTAAGGTATCTGACACTGTAGACCACTGTTTACTGATAAATGTGCTTCATCACATCAGCATGTCATACCAAGCAGCATCATGATTTGCCAACTGTTTGATTGGCAATGTGTTCAGATGGCTGGATCCACCTCTTTTTTTTCTGGAGGTCCTAAAGGCTTGCCTTCGGACCTATTTTATTCTGGTACGTTATATGCCATATTAACCTTTTGTTGTTTGCACTCATACTAAAAAAAAAGTTTGTAAGCTGCCTGTTCTTAGGAGAATATGGATTATGATTTTCAAAATATATAAATTGTTGGTTATTTTTAAACTTTACCCCTCTTCTAGAATCATTCATGATTTCATCAATGACTAGTCGAGTCGACTCTTATCACATGAAAGTTGACTCTAAATATTGTCAAGTCGTGTAACCCCTAGTACATACTACAGTGATGGACTGTCTTTACACTGAAGCGTAAGTACCACCCTCGGGCAAAGCACATCTTTTCTAAAGTTAGCAAAGATGCTAACAACAACGCGGGATCAAGCCATGCTATCGAGCTACACCGGCGGAATGTCTAAGCTAACTAATGCACTCGGTAATGGTAGCAAAAGACTGCAGACCATCAACATCATTGATATCAAGAGGCTTAGAGACTACGGATGGGGATCAATACTGTATTCTGTGTTTTTGAAATACCCGAAAATCAATAACCTCTCAGCTTATCGATACTCCTATCGAGTCTCACAGGCTCTATGACGTAACTTCATTTTAACATATAACTGGTGTAAAAAAAAACCACCAGTTCCTGCAAGGGGAACATAATAGCACATCAATAGTGTGCATCCCATCAACCAGAATGTTGTACCTTCAGCTCACACCATTCTCGACAGCTGCTTCAGGACAGTTTTCTTCTTCAGCTACTCAGGTAAATGATGAAAAGTGCTCCAAAACTTTGTAACAAGTCCTGTTGTTAAAATAATTAATCCAGTGTAGACATATGAGGTGGAATCGGCAAAATTTAAGTTAATTAGCAAACTATGAGCTGAAAGATGGAAAATATGATGTGTTTAGGTAACCTTCAGAAATAAGACAACTGTATTCTATATGTTATGATGTGCCCAAATGTCACATAAAAATGGGAAAACTTAATTGGGAGACCACTGGACATCAGTCTAGACTACCTCGGGGTAACAGCACACCTGACCATTCACTTCACAGCAGAAGTTATTTTGTACCTGATGTGTTTGTCTGCTGTGCTTGTTTGCAGTTTATAAATATTATTGCTCAGAGAATTAAGGGACTCTGATTGACAAACTTTTACAACTAAGCTGAAATGTTAAATAAAGTTAAAAACTATAGTTCAGTATTTCTTTATTTAAACACCATACTTGTACTTCTTTTATCTCAAACTAAAGTGCAAGTAAATGGTAGTATTTTCAATGTGTGATTTATAATATTTTTTCATAGAGCGCTTTCGATGTGCTGTACATAGAATTAAAAGAATAAGAATAAAACACTTGAAAATAAAAACCTTTAAAACACCAAAAATATAGGTATTCTGTGAGAAAAAACATGCTGTGATTAATTATGATCAATCACAGCATAGTGATGTGATTAACTTGATTACTTTTTTAATCGAGTAACAACACTAGTTAAAAGACAACTTCATACATTGCGTTAAACTTTAACCTCAAAGTTATGAACACTCTTGCTACTCTTGACATTTAAGCCAATTATTAGAGCCATTTTTTCCTGAGTAAACTTAACAAGATAGCTGAAAAAGGTGAAAAACATTCATTCTAATACAGTTTAAATGAATAAATAATACATTGGCATTGGGGCCAATTTAAGCATCCACCAGGTTTCTAATATCTACAGGTTTTGAACTTATTTGACCCTATACCTTTTCTATGAATCCATTCTATTTTAAACTGATGTAGGCTACTGGTATTTTGTGGAATGTAAAGGCAGGATTAATATCCTCTCTAAAAATGTTCTGTTTAAGTGTGACTTTGTTGTGCATTAATTTTTTTACTGCATCAATAATGACTAACAAGTAAAAGTACAGATTCAGCTACACTTATGTAAATATTTAATGTTACGTAAAGTACCTAAAACCTGTAGGTAGAGTATATGATTAAATATAGGCCGGTTTGTTACACTCCAGCCCTGCTACTCTTCTACAACAGCTGACTTCTATGAGAGAAGTTTATGAAAATGATGGTGAGTGAGACAGATATGGATAGATATAGTCTGATATGAACTGCTGGTTCTGAAACTCTCAACCCAAATCCTAAAGCACAGCCAAAATTCCCTGTTACATCATCCATCTCCAATCCCTTCCTCCTCCTCCTCCTCCTCGTTCTCTCCCTCTGCCATCCTCTTCTTTCTCTCTCTTATCTCTGCTGGCCCCGTCTCTTGGGGGTCGTTCGTTTTTGTCATAATCACCTCGGAGATTGGGGACCGGTGCCCATGGCAGAGCTGAGCAGAGCTGAGCTGAGCTGAGCCGAGCGGAGGAGAGGAGAGGAGAAGAGGAAAAAGGATGAGAAAAAAAGAGTTGGAGGGGGGGAGGAGGTGGTGGGTTGGGGGTGACGGCTTGTCTGGCTCAGCCCCGGCTAATGTGAGGGGACAGCCTTGGCTTTGCCTTAACCACACTTGCGCCGTCGATGCCAGGCGGAGCGGGGAGGAGAGAATAGACGGATGAAACGCTCTCCTTTTCAGCGCTGCCTTTTCTCCCGCCTGCACTGACTGCATTCGGAGGCGCGTGGGGCCCCGATGTCACACCCTGTAGGTGTTTAAGCTGCTTACTTACACCAACCAGAGAAAGAGAGATGAGGCAATCGAAGACAGGGAGACAGAAAAAGGGAGAAGGAGCTGCTGAGAGGATGAGAGAGGGAGAATGGGAGAGAGTTAGAAAAAGATGGGGGCGGAGGTCACGGTTGTAGGAGGTTGTAATGTGTAAGAATCCCAGTTTGACTGTCTTCTCACCAAGGAAGGGTTGTTTTGTGTGGGGGAGATTCATCACTTATTATGCCTGCGCGGTTTAGAGCTTCTCTCTGAGTGTGACGATTATTCTGCATTGACAAAGACCAAACCGGAAGAAGCAGAGTCATCAGGGCGATAACATGATAGGTGTTTTCCTCCAGCCCCACCTTGCTGACTCTTATTTTCTGTAAGTTGAAAAAATTTACAGATTTTTTTCCACAGAATTTGAAAGGGGAGAGACTGACTGGGAAGGCGTGGGATGCTCCAAAAAGGAGAGGGTTTCATGGTGAAGGGGGAGATGTTAAAAAATCCTATCTTGCTGTCAGGCAAATGTGTGCTTAGGCCTGTGTTTGTCTCGCTGAGGTGTGAGGGGGTGATGATGACGCATGTCGTGGGGTTTAGCATGGGGGCAGGGTGCGATAAAGGTGGACACAAAAGAAGCTTTTGTTTGGATCAATGTGAGAAGAGACGCTCAAGTACGGGGGTCAAAGATTCACAGCAGAATAAAGATGAGTTCTAATAAGCTTATTAGCCAGTATCCAATTTTTAATACCGTTAAAGCAAAAATTTCCTGTGGTATACAGTATTACTGCCAGGTGTTTAAATACCACATACAGATTGACCAAGCACTTGCTGGCGTGCATGTGCAAGAAGAGACATCAAATGACATGGTTTTCATGAGCTTCATTAACTCCTTTTTTCAAAATGCCTAAAATCTAAAGAAAGCAATGAGGATGTTTATTCATAGCACTAGAACTGATTTATAGTTGTAGCATAGTTTTTACACTTCACAGGTAAGCTGATTTACATCAGGACAGGGGTTGGAATTAAAATGTCTCTTTTTTTCCCTCTCCACCTAATAGAGCATGTGCTCTCTTTCCCCTCTTAAGAGGAAATCAGAGAAACAATAATCCAAAAATTGAGCGTAAGCTCAGCCATGCCACCATTGAGATCAGCTGATCTCAGGCAAGCCCTCATCAGCTGACAGACAGCTGATTTGCTCTAAGCATGCTATTGGCTGACTGCACTGTTGCCTTATTCAAACTACTCTTGCACGGCTTCTATTTTCTGCTCTCTCTGCAAGCTTCCTTTGCAACCCTCCTCCACCCAAGCTCCTCCTTCATCCTGCTCGTGACTTAATAAATGTCATTTGTTGTCATTAATGCCAGTTCTGCTCTGTTTTTTTGTTTTGTTTTGTTTTTTTTGCTACTTTAAAAATTAGATATGAAATTGGTGGCTCACTTTAGCTTTGTTAGCTTTAGCTAATGCTAACATAGCTATGCTTGCTACATAGTTTAAGTTACCATGTGAGCCAATGTAGCTAAATTTGTTTTAGCAATGTGAGCATTAGCAAACATATCTTAAGCTAATGTAGCTATGTAAGCTATGCAGATAACGTAGCTTCACGATGTATGTAGCTAGCATTAGCTTTGTTATTATAAATATCTATAAGCTGGGTGAGCTTAGCATCAGCTCCATTATAGCTTCATTATCTAGATAGCTTACACATCTAGAAGGGACTAAACAAGCTACTTAATTATGTTTTTATGGAGGACTTGCTTTTTCCTGTATGCAGACTGTTTACTCTGACATATTAATAAATGTTTTGTAATAAGTTTCTGCAGGTCAGGTTTTTAATTTTTAACTTTTGCTATCCTAACTTAAGTCACAACCCTCACACTAACCTAACTGAAAGTGTAATCAGATTTTTATTTTTGTATTTGTTGTGCTCAAACATCAAATTAAATGAAAACAATAAAAGCTCAAGAGTAGCCAATTTGATTATAATTTTAAACTGTATGATATTTACTTTTCTGGTCTTTAAGTTTGGCCTTTAATGAGTGTCCCAAATTACAGAAAAGAACTAAAACTAACATTAAACTGAGATAAAGATAAAAACTAATGAAAAATCACGTACTATTATGAACTCATTTTCACACACAGGCAGTGGCGCTGCTGCTGGAAACAGACACATATTCTTCAGGTGTTCATTATACAGCACTGTCTTCATGACGATAATTAAAGCAACACTGTGGGATACAGTATTACTGTATTACTGCCCATTCCTTCATAGGAACAACAGTTTTCACTGTGAGACGCTTTCTCTGTTTTAACTCATTTTTCTGTCCTCTCAGCAGCCTCCTTGTTGATGCATGCTGGGTAAGTTCTCAGACACTCCCTCCTCAGGTCACTGGCTCTGTTTGTCCTCCCCCCCTTCCCCTCTCCTCCAACTCCTCTCTAGCTCTCCTCCTCTCCGCCTGACCAGTTCCTCTAATTTGGTTTCTAATTTTTTTTTTTCTGTACCTCATCTCCTCTCCCTTCAGCTATGTGGGGGTAAAGTACAGCCCCTCCCTTTGGCTCTGTTTGCTCTGCAAGTGTTGGTGTATGTGTGGATGTAAATCCCCTAAAGTAGTCCCGTTTTCTAGCTGTGTGAGTCTGTCTTCAAAATGATGATTTAACACCGATGGCCTTTGGGAAAACAAGCCGCACGTACAACTCAGACTCAGTTAACATGCAGGGAAACATGTGGGCTTATGTCATGTGTATGCACACTCGCAGTGATGGGAAAAGACTAACAGAGCGGGCAAATGTGTTAAACGTGAGCCACAAGTCAGGCTACAGTCCTGTTTTGTTGCACATCTGAGGGTTGTAAATATTTCCTTCAAACCTGACAGCATGTGTGTTTGTGTGTCAGCATGTGTGTGCAGGATGGAGTTAGATATTGAGCGCAGCGTGGTGGAGCTTACAGTAAATGGAGACATTTAGGAAAGCAGTAGATAGACAGACACAAACACACAGATCAAAGAGGTACGAGCATTACAGTACACAAGGGAACAAAGGAGAGAGAAAGAGAGCAAGAGTGAGAGAGGATGTGAAGGTGAATAGAAACCCCAATCAATACGCCATCCAAGAACAGCTTGAACCGGCAAAAGAGACGAGAAAAAGAAAGAGAGAGACGGAGAGAGGGAAAATGGGTCAAATTATGAAACATATGGATGAGTTTCTGCACAGGGGACAGCGGGATGGAGAGGGAGTGAGAGAGCAAGAGTGGGGTCAGGGAAGAGGGAGCAGAGAGCATGAACGAGGGAGTCATGAGCTCCCGACCCCTGCTGCTGACCCCTCATCCAGGAGAGCCTCGGGAGCTTCAGGCAGGGACAGGATGGGATGGGGGAGAAGGGAAGGGGAGGGAGGTCTTTGGGGGGAGGTTTGGAAAGGGAGGAGGTGATATTGATGTGGTCGAGAGAGACAAGGGGGAGGAAGGTGATGTGCACAGAAGGGTCACGGGGGTTGGGGGTCAGTCCAGCATCCAAGGACAGTGAGGAGGTCTTTTTTTTTGTCCTGTTCATTAAATGCAGACCTGAGAAGCATTTAATTGATTTTGATTCCTACAGAGGTATGATGCGCCCGATTATATGCTTGGAATCTTCACTGGTTAAGATATATGAGGCCCCACTCATGAAGACAAAACAGATTTAGCTGTTTTTTCTTATTGTGTATGGCATACAATGAGATGACCACAAACAGATTTTGCTCAGCAACAACAAGAGTATTGACTCTTAAAACTCAAAATATCATGTGGTCAAACAACTTTAAAGTAAACAAGCTAAATCTGGCTAGCAATTAGACTTACATACCAGACAGACTCATTTGTATGGGACATATTTTACACTTTCTGGGAAACCTCCCATACAAAATGTTTGGGAAGGGCAGGGCATTTAAAAAAATTCTTGGAAGATGATTGGACGAAAGATATGTCCGTCACATTCATTATAATTCAATCAGAGCAATAAGACAAAATGAGGTCGTAGCTCCAGTAAGTTAGGGGAGCTCAGCAGGCAGGCTCTATCGTGGTGTACAAACAGTGGAGCTTGTTGGTGGATAAAACTCATGCCAAGGCTGGACAGGAGAAGTACAAAAATATCTCCACCAAGTTTTTAAGTGTGTCTCTTTTCTCCTCTTTCAATAAAGAAATAATGTCCAGCAGAGCATGTGAGCGGAATGGAGCGGGAGCACGAGCCAGCGGGGAGCGCGAGTGGAAGGATTTTGTCCAGAGCGCGGAGCAGTTTTTTCAAAAAAGGTGGACCGGCACCTTATCTTGCGCTCCATCCTGCTCCAATTTCGCTCCAGTATCGCTCACACCATGCGTCTGAAGCATGTCTCACCCAGAATGCATCTGCAAGAATTTGTATCCGTGAAGCATCCTGTGTTAGTTTCACTGCTCCTGCAGAGAGACAGCGACATCCAGCACTTCAGACTGGGCTTTCTGCCGGAATAATCCGAGAGACTTGAAATGCCTGCGCAGTGTTGATATACTAATATTAACACCATCGTCATTTTTTAAAAACATCAGTATTTCCCAGTGTCTGAAACCGAGAAGATGGTAATGGTAATGCACTTCCGTGTTTTTGTTGAGAGAGCGGTGAGTGATTGGAGTGGAGCAGGTAGAAACTTGAGTGAGCGGTGGAGCGATCATGAGCGGAGTGGCGTGAATCCCCTCTGAGTGGACGAGCGGGCGCAAGGAACAGCCCTATGAGCGAGGAGCGGGAAATCTCATCGCTCCACTCCGCTCACATGCTCTGATGTCCAGATCCGGTATAACTGTTGCTCCTGGGAATCCTGAGAAGTCCTCATTGGGCCCTCCCACTGAAATGACAACATTTCCACTTTTCCACATTAAACCACACCTACTTCAAATTTCGGACCAATCACATAATAGTTGTCAGACACCACACAAGAAAAACGTTCTACCGAGATGATGTCTCAAGAACAAGCTGCAAGAACTCCCTAACCTGGGCTGCAAAAAGAATTATGTCATTTTTTTTTCTTGCAGCCCTGGGAGAGAGAACAAATTTCTCATTTCTTTTTTTTTTTTTTTTTTCTTTTTTGAGTATTTAACAGGCCTAAACCTGCCCATAATTATCCCAACCCATTGCTGTTGTATATCGGCAGAAGGACCTCTTTTTCTACTGTACTTGTCTGACTGCATTGTGCCAAGTGTAAAGTTTGGTGGAGGGGGGATTATGGTGTGGGGTTGTTTTTCAGGAGCTGGGTTTGGCCCCTTAGTTCCAGTGAAAGGAACTCTGAATGCTTCAGCAAACCAAGAGGTTTTGGACAATTCCATGCTCCCAACTTTGTGGGAACAGTTTGGTGATGGCCCCTTCCTGTTCTAACATGACTGTGCACCAGTGCACAAAGCGAGGTCCAGAAAGACATGGATGAGAGAGTTTGGTGTGAATGAACTTGACTGGCCTGCACAGAGTCCTGACCTCAACCCCACAGAACACCTTTGGGATGAATTAGAGTGGAGACTGAGAGC
Organism: Cheilinus undulatus; assembly: GCF_018320785.1. NCBI lineage: Eukaryota > Metazoa > Chordata > Actinopteri > Labriformes > Labridae > Cheilinus > Cheilinus undulatus. The sequence goes on from NC_054875.1 coordinate 32,193,079, forward strand.
CAGGCCTTCCTCGTCCAACATCAGTGTGTTACCTGACAAATGCACTTCTGGAAGAATGTTCAAAAATTCCCAAAAAACACACTTCTAAACCTTGCTTTCCCAGAAGAGTTGAAGCTGTTATAGCTGCAAATGGTGGACCAACGTCATATTAAACCCTATGGATTAAGAATGGGATGTCACTTAAGTTCATATTTGAGTCAAGGCAGGTGAGCGAATACTTTTGGCAATTTAGTGTATGTTATCTACGTAGCTATTACATTTGCTAAAGCTTAGTTGCTAAAGCTAACTTAGTTAAATTGGTTTATGTAGTGACATTCATTATACGTAGCTTTGTCAGCTTTACCTTAAAATGAGGCTAAAGCAAGCCACCTTTTGTGTAACTACTTCTAAAACTAATGTTTGCAATGTGGTCATTTCATGAATGTAACTGCCAGACTTAGTTTATGAATAAAGTTGAATAAAAAAAATCTAAAACTGGAAATATGCTGTACCAGTACAGTACAGCATTATCTTGCTGAGTTGTAATATGTCTCAGATGAAAAATTTGATTAATTTTGTGGATGTGTGAAAACACTAGTATTTAATCCATCTTGATTCTCACATCTGTTTAGTATCTTTTCACACACATCCCTCTTGATATCCAACTGGCATTTAGCATCTTGGCTGGATGACTTAATAGCTGTTATCACATATGCCCTCCAGAAAAGTTCTAGAAATATTATAAATGAAAGTTATTTTTCACACATCTACCCCACAGCAGGATTTTTTCCCTGTTGGGACGGGAGAGGGAGGCCAGAGGTAAGTTCTTCTATGGTTGAGTGATAGACTCTACACCATCCCCTCTAGCTGCTCTGGGAAGTTTCCTGACTTCTTTGCCCCTTTTGTTGCTTTTGCCTTCATTCAGAGAGGTCAGATGAAGATATGGAGGACATGATGGGAAAGAGTGGGGGGGAAACATGTACCAAATAACATCAGGATCAGGGGTCAAATTATGACCAGTGCAAACAGGAATGTCCTGACTGTGCCCTGACGTCCTGACTTTTACCTTCGCTGTCCACACATTGAATGATATTGTTTCTTAATTTGGTTATGGGTGTGAAAGAAAAGAGTCTGGGTCAATCCTGATGAAAAGTTTGACTGCATACACATGCAGCTAATCTGGAAAACTTCTAAGAATGATTTCAACTTAATGCATGTGTGAAAACACAATTATTTAATCTGTGTTGATTCTCATATCTGTCTTATTATCTGTTCACACAATCCTTTCTGATAACTGACATGCAGCATCCAGACTGGATAACATTTTTATATTTGTTGCTGTTTTCGATTGAGAGCACTTACCACTAGACAGCATTTGAAAAGTAATCCTATTTTAAGTCTTGCCTTTTTTCAGTCTCGTCTGATTGTCTGGAGAGACTCACATTATCCCACATTGTACTGAGTAATTAGAAGATTAGTAGTCATTAATCAAGTGCCAACAATCATCATGTACTGTTAAGGCTGGATTACCAACCAGGCACAGGCAACTTCCCTCAGGGCCTCATAAAAGTCAGCTAAAGCTCCAGGCTTGCTGCGTCAACTACAGAGTTAATTTTTTCTTGTTTTAATTTCTAACGTGTATTGAAGTGGGTCTAACTGTGCCCATTTGGCATGGGGTCCAGCAGATCCTGGTCCAGGTAGTATTCTACCTGAAAAAAAAAAGAAGAAGCTGTAATAGTATTCTACCAGGGGAAAAAAAGCTGTTAAAAAGCTTTTTACACATGGCATAGAGAGTGAGAGAATTGATTGGTGCCTTCTTTCAGGTTAATCCTTTCCTTTTCAATGAAAATATTTTCTCAAAAGTTCCAGCAGAGAAAACACAGGTGTAAAAAATGAAATTAAAGATGGCTGCGTTCCATTTAGCTGTCTCAGTTTTAGGGTTCTTACGCTATGCATGCTTATTCACTTTAACTCTGTCACGGCTTACTGGGGCATTTAAATAGAACAGAGTCATCGTTAATGTTATTAGTTACACCTGTGCTTTTCTGTATGACTCAAAACGTCTGCTGTAGAAAAAGCCTGCTGTGTTTTCATTGACAGAAAAATGGCAGAACAGTTATCTATAACCAACAAAAGGCAGTGTGAGATATTGTTTGCCAAATGCCACACTGTATTTGCTTCACCGTCAGAAAACATTTCTTGATAATACATGGATTTTCATACATGAAGCTTGTTAGCAAGATTAAAATAGGTCTATACGGTGGCCTCATAGTCAAAATACAGCATGCTCTTATGACATACTCTATGCTAAACATATATATTCTACATTCAGTTCTGTCTGGTTCTTATTTTGCCAGTCATGAATCTCTGTCTACACTCTTCATGTCTGTTCTATATATATGACTGATCTACTGCAGAAAAAAGGAGAAACTTGTAGAAAGTGAGAAGAGATTTTGTTTATTAAACATCTGCTTTTCAGAAACAAAGATGATTTCAACACTTTACATTTTTATTTGACATTTACATTAGCATAGACATAGTGGCTGACATCATTATAACATTAACCAGTTTTTTCACCTGAAAAACTAATAGAAAAAGCAAAAGAAAAAAGGTAATCCTCCTTCACCCCAGCCACCTCCAGTACATCCAGTACATGTTCTAAGGTCCTTCGAAGTCCTCATCCCTTCATCACCACCTCCAAGCCATCTCATCAGTGGCTGGTTCAAGCTCCTGATCTCCTCCGACATCCTTTCATCACCACCACCAGTGTGTAGTCTTCATAAGAGGGTATCCTATCTTGCTGTTGGCTTCATTACCCTTTTCAGGTACATGAAGACATCACGATGGAGTCTGTTTACCAAAGACACTTCCATACATTTCCAAACTTGTAAAATAAATTAATATTCACTCTTATTAAGTCTCTCCAGATTGAAATGACTGTAAGCCAGCATGGTGCAGCTGTTTGTCCAGAGGCTTGGGACCCACCTCATCTCCACCTATTCTTTGTTTTTTCCTGTTGATGATGTCAGTCTGAAACAGTGTTTTTCAAGATGGCAACTGCCAGGGATTGGCTTTAGAAGCCCCCTTTACTGACCAACTAGCTTAAATCACCTAGGCCTCTTCCAATATTTTCTACAGCATATGGAAGAAAGTTTAGATTTAAATTAGGAAAGGGTCTTGTGTCAGAGTTCAGTAGTATATATTAGAGATGTATCGTTATTTTTAAGGTATTGCGATGTCAGAAGTGTCTCATTACTGTTGTGGACATTCGACAGTTTCAAACAATAGGTCATCAGGGCAAAGGGTTTAGTTTGTGTGTTGGAGGTAACTAGGGGTGACTTTTTAATCTGCCATGTAGAAGCATTTTAATTTTCCAGTGTCAAGAATGAGAATGGAGAAAAGGTAACAAACAAAAAACAATATGCAGGTGCTCAGATGGCCTAGTGGTTTAAGGCGTGCCCCAAGCACACGGGTGGCTCAGGTTCAAATCTGGCCTGTGGCCCTTTCCTGCATGTCTCTCCCCACTATCTCATCCCTATTTCCGACTCTATCTACTGTCCTCCTCTATCAAACAAAAAGCCAAAAATGAAATGAATCTCTATATATATATGTATGTAGACACTTCCAGATTGTGGGGACTCACTTGATGGGGAATACGAGTGATAGATAAAAGGAGCCACTTGGCAAATCATCACCTTGAAAGATTTGCAAAGATGCGAGGAATACAAGTCAAAGTGTAACTACATTTAAGCCCAATGCACACTTACTGCTTGTTTTTGCACATATTGTAATATTTAAAGCACAACTGTTGTGTAATAAATGCTAACGCCACTTTCTTTCCAAGATTCATTTGTTGTTGTTTTGTTTTTTTTAATTTTAATTTTAATTTTTTTTAATTCTGCAATAAATACTGTACCGTTTACTTGTTACCATGGTATCATCGTACTGAGATTTTAATACTGGTACATTCCTTGTGTAGGTGAGTACAAAATGGACAAGGCAGAAGCAGTGCAAGTATATTTCAAGAATCTATCACTGATGTTACCTAAGGAAAATATGAAAAGGGAATTTTTTTTATCAGAGAATTGAAAAAAAGCAAGACATTTATTCATTAACTGTGATAAAGACACATTAGCGTTTTTCAGAAAAGCACCAAACAAATTAACCTTTATAATTTGCCTCTGGAAATAAAGAAAAATGAATATTGATAGAAAAAAAGTACCTAATGAGTTTGACTGAACACTCAGGATGCATGATACTGGACTTTTGCTGATATCTGACATGCCTTTGGAAACAAATTCATTTTAGCTGACACCAATAACGATACTAATATTTAAATGTGTCCTGACACACCAGATGGAAAACCTTCGATCATACAGTGTTTGGGAAAGGGCAGAGCCTTTGAGAAAAAACTCGGAGGGTGATTGGATGAACATTCTGTCTGTCACATCTTTACGGGCCAATCAGAGCAACAAAACACGTGACCTCGTCACCGCTAACGAGGTGCGCGTGTACAGCTACCGAGGAATAAACTCCATACAGAACTGCATAATGTGAACCATGGCAACTATAGACATGTCAGTACACGACTTTTGTCGTTTTTGAAAAGAAAACAACTCACTGCTGTTCTTTGTTCTTCTTTTAACGAAGAAATGTTGTCAAGTTCTGATAAAACTGGTGTTTTAGCAGCATCCACGCTAATGTCTTCCTCCATAATTGCACCGGCCTCTTGTTGCTGCTTACGTCATGACTTCGCCACGCCCGAAAGTACAGCCCCTCATCTGCTTTGCAAAGTTAATTCAAACATAGATCAGACCTTAAACTTCAGCCCTTAGAACACACTTGAAGGTTTAAAGATAAATATTACTCCTTAAAACACATCCTGAAAGTTGACAAATGAGGATCAACAAGGACTTAAGCTGGCGTACAGAGGTTTGTTGGTCTTGCATAAATCTCCATGAACTAATTTGAATTTATCGCTGACATTTACAGCCAATATACTGGGATTAACAGCTGATATATAAGATGTAAATATCTGCGAAAATGTTCATATCTGCAGGTAATGATTATTAACTTTTTAAACTAATATCTGATGATAGAGATATGCTGATCATATTGTGCATCCCTGTTCAAAACCATTTTCTTGACCTTGATAAGTCAAGATAACTGTCAGGGTCTTTTGATTGAAATGAAGCCTGAGGCAATAAAACTCCAAAACGTAGCTTGTCTACTGATCACTGTGGATTAATAAAAGCATGAGGATAAATCAATTAAAAAGACAGGGTTCTTGCAGGCCTCTATGGTGGGGCGTTTTGAGCTCATCTGTTGTAGACCTCTACCTTGGGGCAGAAAGTCACGTACTAATCCTAGGGAGATTTTCCGTAGTTTGTGGTTTGTGTTGTTTTCAATTTTATTCCCCTAACCCTAACCCTAACCTTTAGGATTTGGGTACCTAACCCTAACCCGCTTGGGGGTTCTGTAGTTTATTGTGTATCAAATTTATTCCCCTCAGTTAATTTTTTATTTTTGATTACAAATTTCTGCTGCTCTTACCGTAACCTCTGACTGCAAGCAGAAAATCTGCTTCATTCAGTACACCCTGCTTGGGTATCATGCGTTGAGGTCATCCCATCATAGAGGTCTGCAGCTAGATCCTCTTGGAGAGATCCTTGAAAAGTCTTACATAGTCTTAAACTGCACATTTGAATTTTAAGGCTTTTAAGTCTGATTTTTCACCAGTAAGAGGTCTTTAATTTTCATCAGATTGGACGTTTATGGCCTAAAAATATATTTGCCCTATGCCATTTGACATTTCATAAACAGCACATTAGGTCAGAAAATTCAGCTCTGGTTTGGTGTACCGAGAATTTTCATATGCCATTCATTTTTGAATGTTCATTGCACAAAAAGTGGTATTCATTTTAATCAGATCAGGTCTTAAAAAGTCTTCGATTTTATTTTTATAAGCATGTAGAAACCTTGCAAACATGATGTGTCAGATGTGTGATTAAAGCTCCTGTGAGAAATGTTTTGGTCCTGCACAAGTGTAATTGTGTTTCTGACCTAAAAGAAAAATCCCCCTCTGCTTTAACAGTTAAATCAATCAGTCATAAAGAATATTTCCTGTGGAAAATGTGGTCTGATTAAGGTAATATCTTTATCTGACACCTACCCACTGGCAGTGGTTTTAGATGTACAAAAGAAAAAAAGACCTTAAAAAATACTCCGTCTCTATGGTCTTTTTTGCTTGTGTGGGTCATGAAAGGGCATCACTGTTCTTTTCTGTCTATTTCAAAACCATTCAGAAATTCCTCACAGGAGCTTTAAACAAAGTCACGAAGTTCAGGTATTACTTTAGCAGATTCTCGAACGTCCTATAACCCAGTGACACAGGATCTTGTGATCCTGAGGAGATATTTCAGAGAGTATTTGTTTCATTCTGGTGATTTGCTACTAACAGTACATGCTGAATGTTTTTAGCGTAGGATTTCTTGTATGACTGTAGAATAAACTGACGCGTAAATGTGGAGGCTCTGAAACATGCCTTATCCTCAGCCTCTGCTCACACTCACACACTCTTTGTGTCTGTATGAAGTCGAATCAATACATAATGCAGGATGTCGAGTATTACTGTAGAAACGTTCAGCGTAATGACCACAAGCAACATTCCTCCCTCTGTTGCTCTTCACGCCATCCATTCTCCCACACCTTCAATTTCGCCTCTCCCTCCCTCCCTTTTTCCACCTCTCCTCTCATCCCTACTCCCTCCTTTCTCTCTCTCTCTCTCCCTCTCTCTCTCACAGCTCTCCCTTTCTTCAGCCTCCTCACAGTCCAGATGGCCTAACTGCCCCCACACTCACTCCCCCACATACTCTCACTCCGTGCACTCCACCCCACTCCTCCTCCTCCTCCTCACCCCTACAGGAACAGCTCTCCCTTTAGCGTAGTATACCTTACCCCCCCCCCCCCCAAAAAAAAACACCACTACCACTGTGGGCTCAGACACATTCACAATGTATACACACGTCTCTACTGTCCCTCCACAGAAGACCACAGGCTTGCATACGCCCACACACATAGACACAAGATCTCGTTCAGAATTCTCCTTTTCTGCAGCGTGAGTATAGTAGGAGTGCTGCTATTGTACAGAAGTAGGTGTGATATATGGCACAGTGAGTCATGGCCATTAATAAAACAAGCGCATGCCTATCCTTAACAATTTTGTGTTTTGTTTTCCTTGTTTGTCCTCCCATTCAGATACACACAAAAATATCATTTCCTCTCTTTAACCATAATCACATGGGGGCTATTTTTCTCTAACATCATGCTGGGGTGGAATACTTGAATGCTGTTATAATGTCATGCTGCTGAATTCAAGATTGTACGTGCATGTGTAAAATTTATCATTTCAATGTTTTCACATTAAACAACTTGACAGACAGTGGATAGAGAAAATTTGCTTTTCAGGCTAACACCATGTTTGATAACCCATACCATCCACAATGTTAGCACAATACAGTGGGTGTCGCCAAAATAACTAGAGACCAGGAAAGAGGAAAAGAACCTTGACCCCAGTCTACCTGTGTTGCTGTAAACATGCCCATTTTAAAATCTTAATGCCAGTGCTAACAAGCTTTCACATTCTACACTGAGTCAGAACTCTAACTTGACAAAGAACAAGATATTAGTAAAAGTAACAGATTAGGATTAGATTAGACATTTGGGGATTCCATTCAAATATTAATAACAAGGTCATCATTTCTTGAGATAATTGTCCAGAATCCACATTGAACTTTATGTCATTTGCTTTAAATTAATGGGGAATTTACTGTTAAATTTCAGGAAATTTTAAGGAAATTTTAGGAATTTTTTAAAAATATTTTGGAGAGTTTGAATTTTTCCCGTATTTGCTTAGATTTTTGGGGCCTTTTCATTGGAATATGGAAAACTTTGTTTAATAGGGGATTTGTTTGGAATTTTTTAATGCATTTTTATGAAAGTTGGGAATTATTTTTTTTTGAAATTTTGGAAGAAGGCGTCCTTTGAAATATTCAAGAATTTCATGGAAATTTAGGGAATTTTGGGGGAAATTTTCTGTCATTTATTTCCTTAAATTTTGAGGACTATGTATTCAATTTATGGGGGAGTTTAATAGGAAATTTGCTTTATTTTGGGGGATTGACAATAATTTTTTACAGAATTTACATGGAATTCCTTTTTTTTTTTTTTTTTTTTGTAATTTTTATGTTTAGAATTTGTGATAAAGTTTCAATAAAATATTTGAAGAATATTTAAAGAAATTTTGGGATCCTTTTATGGGAAATGTTTAAGAATTTTCACAGAATTCCTAGGTATTTTCTTTGAAATTTTAGGGATTTTGGGGGGATATTTTAGAGAATTTAGAAATGTCCAAGTATTTGCTTTTTTTTTCTGGGGTGTTGTTTGGAAGTGTTGAGGTATTTTTTGATGACATTTTTAAATTATTATTTGGGGAATTTGGAGGGGTGGTAGCCTTTGAAATGTTGAAGGATTTCATTAAAAATTTCAGGGAAGTCATCCGCCAGAAGCACATAGGAGACTCCATGGTCAAGTTGAAAAAAGTTTTTCGGTCTGATGCTACCCCTGGGTCACATCATTGAAAGACATGGTGTTTCCATCCACTTTTATGCAGACGATACTCAGCTATACATACCAGTAAATCTGTCAGACCAGGGTAAACTTATTTTTTTCACGTTTTAATCTAAAATTTAACTGATTTTATTTGAGTTTAATGTGCTTTGGTCTTATTATCTGACCCGCTATGCTGCCTGATTTTATTTGTTTTTACAGCTTTGTTATCTTTGCTGCTTTTCATGCACTCTGCAACCTAGTTTTGAAAAATGCTGTATAAAACAGATTATTTCTAATGTATTATTATTATTGTTTCTAATATATTTAATCAACATTTTGGTCCTCTTCTTAAGAACTTGAATTTGTTGACACTGCAAAAGGCTGAAGTTTCTTTTTTTTTTTTTTAAAGTAATGTTGTTTACTTCAGTTAATTATTGACAGAGCTAACAGATTTGCTGCTATTGAAGCTGACATCTTTGGTAGCAGGTTAATAGTTAGCAAAGTAAAATGTTAAATAAATTGCTCCCAGCAGCAGCACTACAGCATTTGAACAGAATTTGAGTCCTCCACCTGTGTGGGATGTCAGAGAAAGATGGTGGTAGTGTGAAAATGATGAATGGAGAATTTTGAATTCACTCACTGACATCTTTCAGTTGTGACTCAGCTGTTACACGGCACAGACAGATCTGTAGGATTTTTCAATGAGATGTACAGGGTAGTTGATGATGAGAGGAGACAGGAATGCTGCAAGTCTGTCATAAGAGCAGAATTATAACTTTATTCATTTTTACAGCACACAAACAAAATGAAATGTAATAAGATACATTCAAATAAAAGACACAAATGTCACTGTCAGAGGCAGGATCAAAAAATCTAATTGACCACCATCAAATGGATGCAGTTTGTTATCTACTTATCAATAACTACATGGCTCCTTGTCCTACAGATAGGAGGAAATAAAGAAATTGAGAAAATTGACTGATTTAATTCAACAGAGGTCCAGTTGATTGGTGCTAGTAGTCTCACTATTAGTGAAATGGGGATCACCTGAATACAGTGACTCTGACTCAAGTGGTCCAGTCTGGGGTTAATCAGTATTCCTGGCTACCATTATACCATGAAGACAAAAGAACATTCCATATAACTCAGAGAAAAAGTTTCTGAAAAATATAAGTAAGCAGATGGATACAAAAAATGCCAAGGTACTGAACATCCCCCAGAGTTCAGTTAAATCCATCATCATGAAATGTAAGGAGTATGGTACATGTGTAAATCTGCCTAGATCAGGCTGTCCTCACAAACTGAGTGACCGTGCAAGAAGGAGACTAGTGAGAGAGACCAACAAGACACCTATTACTACTCTGAAGGAGTTACAAGCTTCAGCAGCTGGGGCAGGAGAGACTGAATACAGCAGCTGTTGCCCGGGTTTTTCATCAGTCAAAGCTGTATGGGAGAGTGGCAAAGACAAAAAACACTGCTGAAGAGAACTCACATTAAATCTCAACTAGAGTTCGCCAAAAAGCACACAGGAGACTCCATTGTCAAGTTGAAGAAAGTTTTTTTGGTCTGATGACACCAAAATGTTAGTGTCAAACAAAACACTATGTTTTGCTACACCAAACATTGAACATCACCACAAACACACCATCTCCACTGTGAAGAATGGTGGTGGCAGCATCATGCTGTGGGGATGCTTCCTGGGATAAAATAAATGCAACAAAACAAAGGAAAATCCTGGGGGACAAACTTACCCAGTCTGCAACAGAACTACGGCTTGTCTTCCAGCAAGACAATGACCTGGAGCATACAGTAAAAGCTACACAAAAATGGCCAAATTATATTGACCGTGATTGATTTATAAAATCAATAAACCATGTTAATTATCTGGGGGATCAAGCCCCAGACAGAAACACAGAAATGGTTGTCAGGGGCAGAAGGAGAGAGGTGTGTCTACCAGGGGTTTTATTGTGGAGGTGAGTTAAGAGGAGAGAGTCTGTGTAAGTGCAGCATGTTTTCTAGGTTGGTAGTAGCGGTGGTGGTGTGAGGATGTAGGCCAGGGGAGGGGGGGAGGGAGGGTGTGGTTAACGGTTGAAAAGTGCTCACAGGAAGCCATGAGGCAGGGAAAGGGGAAGTGAACCACCCCCACACTGTTCCAAGGCCACCGCCGCGCTCTCCTCGGGGCTGAAACGGAGTGACCTCGGCTCGCTGCTCTCCCACCACACCTTTTAACCCACACAAAGAGAGACATACGAGTCATGGTCGCTCATTCACATGAATAGTGACCGTCAACCCAGATAGATAGGACAACCGTCAAATAAAAGACAGTTCAATATTAATATGATAGATTAAGACATTTTATTAGTCTCACATAATGATTGGTGGTAGAAGTCGTAGTTTCTGGAAGTAAATCAGTCTGAGTTTGTACAGTTTGTAAGAAAATTGATCAAATTTGACAGTTTTTAATGTCTGAACCAGTAGAAATTTAACAAAAAGTATGATGTTATTTAAGTCTTCACACGTACACATGAATCCAAAGCGCTGTGCTCCTTTTGCTTCCGTGACACAGGGTGACCCGGGCCCCTGTCTGAGCCTCCGACCGCTCTGTGTGCCAGCCACCTCAGCTCACTTTTGGCCACCGTGATCTCGCTTTTCAAGTCCACACACACATGTTCATTCAGCTCATTCATTCGCAGCCAAGTGACCCCCGGGCAGCACAGCCCAAACCCTTCAACTCTGCCTGACTGACTTACAAACACAACGCTGTGGGCTAACAAAAAAGGTTAAAACGGGGAGGGCAGGCGTGAAAAGACATGCACGTGCCGACACAGATGCAAATCACACGTACACTTCTCGTGCTGAACTGCCTTTTAATAATTAGGACAAACAGATGAAAACAAATGCCCTCTTCTACATGTAAGGTAAAAGTCAGTGTGTCAAATATGAGTCAGTGGTCCCCAATGTGACCCCTGTCATCCTGGTTGCACAGAATGTTACCGTGGCGACCGGGTTTAATCTCTCCATAGAGAGCTGGATTCCTATCTGACCCTTAACCCCACATAAAAGAAAGGTCAGGGGGGTCACACATTGTGCTCTTCCATTTTCCACACGACCGTTTTCCTCTGAAAAGGTGTTTGTCCAGTCAGATTTCACAGGCAACAAGAGCTTATGTGATTACATGTCACTGGAACAAAGACATCTTGATACAAAGACTGTAAGACATACGAAGATATCCTGTTGTTTTTATCTTTGTATCTTAAGGTGTGAGGAGACAAAATCTAATATACTGACCAGGTGTGACAGGGTGCACCTGCTGTCTCTTTAGCTCCTCTTCAGACACAGGCTCACCAAAACAGAGATGGTAACCTTTAAAAATGAGTTCTGGGATACACCCTATATGGAGACTAAAGGCCTCATAGCTCCCACTCCCAACCATTTGTTGTTATCACCCCCACTCTCCAATCCCTGTGCCTGTCAATATCAACTGTCCTGTCATCTCAAAAAAAGCACAAAAAGTCCTTGAATAGCTTGATTTAAAAATTATCTGCTGCTTTTGCATATTATGGGCTTTCTGCTCCTTTTTTTTCCAGGCACACATGCGACCCACTTGCTCCATGACCCAGGTCCTGACCCGCCCGTTGAGAACCACTGATCTAAGTCATACAAAAGCACATTTCCATAAACTGAGGTTGTCAAAAATGTCTGTACTCTAAAACAGCCGAGGTGCTGTGACATCCTGGAGCGCCTTCTGGCATTGTCAGGGGTGCCTTCAAAATTCCTTAAAATCAACCAAGAGTTCCCATGTATGCATCCTGGCATTATTGATCAAATCCGGGTTTTTTATGACCTTTTCCTGGATCACATCAACGTTGAGGTCAGCAAATGAATAGCCTTATGCCAGCTCAGCAGTTGTGTCAAAATGCTTCAAGTGCACTGAAAAAAGGAAATTGTGCACCTACTTATAAAAATTGCCTCAATTTGTTAAAAACAATTTATTTAAGTTTATTAAACACAAATTGACAAGTTGCATGAAGTTAACTTTGAGTTGGAACTTACTACAACAGGATCTGGCTGCAGACCTGTATGGTTTTGGGCTCATCTGTTGCTGACCTCTACAACGGGGCGACCTTAACCGTGAGGTGGGAAGTGACATACATCACCCAAGTCAGAATAAGAATGACGTACTGGATGGTGTATTTTTTTCCACTCACATTCCGAGGTTACAGTAAGTGGCTATTTTTCACAACCGCAGAACTTTATGAATAAAAATAAAGAAAAATTACTGAGGGGGATAAACTCAAATTTAAAGTCCCTGTGAAGTGATTAAAAAAAAAAATCTGTATTTTAGGTTTGTTGTATGACTGGTCACTGTCATGAACCACCAGGCCAAATTTCAGTAATGAAAAACATCTCCAAAGTTATAAAATCAAAATTCAAAATCATGAAGAAAATGAGGAAGTAAAGTCTGCTCTAAGATCGTGTGGGCGTTGTGCCTGAATGAGCTGAAGCCACACCCACTCAAGAGAAACACGATCCTCTCAAACTCTAAAAAATGTTTCTGATCAGAGCACAGCTGCCTGGAGTAGCCAGAGTAGAGAGACAGAAGTTGGGGATTAAATTCACTGTTTTCTGGTACACATCTCTCCATTAAGATACTTTTAATGACCCCTAGGCCACTGTGTCTTATAGATTTGCAAAATGTGCCTTACAATGACCAGAAACACATCTTGTAGCTGGATGAATGCAGTGAATGAAGGCAGTGACATCAGCTAACAACAGACTGTACAGAGATGTACTGCTCGGTGATTTTATATCATTGTACTGTTAGGGGGGGTGGGATAATTCCCCATCTAGATCAGTGATGTAATGAGCCCTGCTCAAATAAAACTAAGGAAGGAAAGAGGTGAACAACTTTCTAACACTCTTGGATTTCACTTCACAGGGACTTTAACACACCACAAACTAAGGAAAACCCAAAGAGGGTTCGTACGACAGTTCCCGCCCCGCTGTCACCACCCTAGTGGCGTGCAGCCAGATGACTCACTTATTTTCTTGAGTTAGATATACTTAAATCAGTTGCCTATAACAAACTGAAACATTTTTATTAAGTAGGTATAACATTTTATTTTTTCAGTGTGTTTTTAAGCTCAACATCACTTTTCTATAAAAAATGCCATTTGAATTGCTTTAAAAGATTTTTCTTTTTAATTCTATTTCTAAATTAATCCATCAACAGTCACAGGAACGTTGAATGTTAGCTTTTTTATCAGTGCATTTTGTTTGGGATGTCATGAGATCCGTCAAAATTGCAAAGGGTGCCTAGACAGAAAAAAGGCTTAGAAATGCTGCCCTAAAATACTGTTTCAAAAAGCACAAATCTCAATTATTTTAATGATTACCGGTGTCAAAAAGTAGAAACTTAACTGAACAGCAGTCATATTTGTAACCAAAGGTCAAGTCCCCCCCCCCCGTTTTCCAAATGTTGCTGATGTGTTTGTGCAATTTAGACAGTGTGCAAGACTTTTTGTGCAAGAATTGCTCAATATTTGGTGTGTAGGACTTCTCTTTTGCTGCAGTGACATCTAACAGTATTAACAGGCCACTTATATTTAAATGCTAAAAAGTAATGAAATGGATAAACTGCAGATTAAAGGCTAAAGCTTCAAACTGGTTTTATCATGGTCTATTGCTTACAATATGAGAAAAATTGTCTCATCCTATATCTGGTTTATAGGATGCATTTAATTTTCAATCTTTTTTTGTCCAAGCATGATTTTAGTGGTGTGCTTAAGATCTTCAATGCTGAAAATTAAAAGCATTCCCACACAGGTGCTCTCTAATAGGATTGGGGTGATTAATTATGATGAAAACAAATTGTGGCCCGGACTCTTAAATTGTATGTAAGAACATTTGTTGTTAAATCTCTGTCAGACCAAAAAAGTTTCACTGCTATGATTCCAAAGTGCATCGATTAGTTCTTTCCTGTCTTATTTTGCAGCAGTTGCAGGGGTAGTTAGTGTAAAATAGTCACACTATTGTGCTAAATCGAAAGCGTTGTTGGTTTTATCAGGGTTCTTCCATTTCATTTTGCACTTTATTTTACAGCCGTGATTTTTAGATTGAATAAGGTATCTGTCTCAGAGAGAGGGCCGAGTATAAAAACCAAGCTGCATTCTGTTCCCTGGAAACGTGAGCTCATGCCACTGAACATAACTCGCCACTTTCCCTACATATCTCTCAAGCCTCTACAGCAAATCTGCAGTCTTTCCTCAACGGCCGGTTTCCTAGTAAAAAAAAAAAAAAAAAAAAAATGTTCTACAGAATTTTTTTATTTAAATAATCTGTTCAGAACAGAAATAATCAGTTCAGATTAAAAAAAATGAGACAAAAAGGATTGGTTGTAACAAGCGATAATCCTTTCAGGCTCATGAGCAGAGAAACCAGAAAAGTCTGAGCGAGAACAAAAGAAAACTGAAGTGTTACATCTGAACAAGATTAAAGATGCTGCGGAAAAAAAAGGAGCGTTTTTCAGACATAGCCGTCCTTGAGATTGTCCAAAGGCACTCATATTTTCAATCATTTGTATTTAAGAGTGTTTCATTTTTCTAAAGATGGTATTTCACTTTTAAATGTGACTGATTTACATCCTTTATGCTGGGCTCTCTTTTCTGCTGAAGGAATCAGGAAACATTAAATCAACAAGGAATTGCTCAAGATACCTCTGATATTGGATCTGAGCTTTTCAGGATTTTATGAGCAATCTGTGATGTTTCATTAAAATAAAATGTTTTTTCATCTTTCAAATCACACAAAAAAAGCATCTTGGGTGGATAAAAGTGCAGGAGTATAATGCTGCATGCTCCATACAAATATATTTAGTATAAAATAAAAGTATATGTGGCTTGCATTTTATCAGGCAGCACTCTTAGTCCTGTTGAACAGAACCGGTGCTGCTACCATTTTGTGTCTGTGTTTTAAAATATCACATTTAGCGAGGACGCAGCATGTGATGCAACCTTCAACAGGCCTGATTTACCTCATTTTGAGGAGTACGAGAACCGTTCTTGAAGACATCAAAGTAGAATCATTAGGTAAGTGAATGAGTAGATCTGGCTCAAATGAAATGATTTAAAGGAGCAGCACTCTGGTTAGTGTGTGCAGTGCTCCCTCTACTGGTCATCAGGCAGCATTGTGCTCAGTTTCACTCAGCTCTGAGACACGAGGAAACGAGTGAATTACTTTGTGCACTGACTTTAATATGTTGAAAGAAAGAAAGTATAGCAGACTGTGACTTTTAAAAAACACTGATGACAGAAATGCACGCAGCATTTAGACGCTTCAAGCTTTATTTTTTTCCACATGGTTGACGCACAGCATTCAAATTAAAATCAATCAATCAAACTTTATTTATATTCGAGATATCATTCAGGGGGCTATCCTCATTTACAGTGATGTTGAGTCAATTACAAAACACATTCAGGGATGAGAAAGCAGTTAAAAACAGAAAAGAGGTTGATTAAAGGACAATAAAATCATCAAACTGAGGACATATGCAGAACATGAGGTCTGAATAATTGAAGTTATAAAATACAATTAATGAGATAAAAGCAAAAAATGATCCAATTAGTAAAAAAAAAGCTTCAAATATTAAAACTGTAAATAAAAAATATCAAAAGGGTACACTTGATGTTTATCAAATATTTACAGGGAAGAGCTAGAAAAGTGTAAAAGTAATAATGAACTGTATTTATGCTGCACTTTTTAAAAAAATTCACAGCATCAGTAGGGACAGATAGACAAGCAGCCATGCATAACATCCATACCCAAAGAAATCACTCTAGCCAGTACACACACAATCACAAACACAAGTAACCTACACAAAGAGGCAGAAATGATAAAAATGTGAACCCATTAAAATACGTTTTAGATCCGGCAGATCTTAGAGGCTCCGAAGTCTAGGGACTGCCTGCAAAAGAACGATCAGGTCTGGATTTGAAATTTGAACTCTTTAAAAGACCTGATCAGGTTATCTGAGATGTTTTAGCATAAAGCCAGACATAGGCAGTTTTATCATTAGGGCTGGGTTTTGCTTGGTTTTCCCCGATATTGGTGCTAAATCAATACCTTTTAAAAATGGCCTGAATTGATACCTTTAAGAGAATAAAGTGTTTTAACAATGGCAGCTAACTAAAAGCTGTGTCAGTACCGTAAATGAGTCTGAAATAAGATAAATGAGAAAATGTAAGTGAAGGAAACAGGTGTATCATTTTTACATAATTTATTTTGTGCCTTTCCTTTGGAGTGTGAGTGTGTGTGTGTGTGTGTGAGGGGGTTGCATTGGGGTGATGAGGTACCAAAATGAAGCACTGAAATCTGTCTTGTAATGTGGCACAGTAGACATCACACATGTTGATACTGGATTTTGGTAATCATCGGCATTTGTCATGGGCCTGATGCTCCTAGCAGCCTCAAGATTCAGTCATATCAGACGTACCTCAACAAATATGAGGTATACGTCTAAAATTGTTTTCAGAGATTCACATGTGTATTTTGAATGTTAAAAGGAACCCACAGTTTTTTAAAAAAGCACCAATATAGATTTGTATTAACCTAAAGAGCCATGGGGAGGACGCCTAGCCCCAACAGCAAGAAATGTCTTTATATGAGGTAAATTCTACTTTAATAGATCTTTAGAGATGTATTCAAACTATGAATGAGTGGATAACTGGATGGTGAGTGACACTGTGAAATGGCACTTCACTGAGGGATAGCATATATTTTTTTTATTTTGAAGTAACACCCGGTGTGTTAAAATGTGGTGTGGTCCCCGGAGGTCACTAAACCACATAATTTTGTACAAAGGTTTGTGGACAAATTTTCATTTTTTGTTCACATTTACACACTATAAATTGAACTCATTTAAGGATATTAATATGTATATATTTTTTACAAATATGGACAAAACATACCACATTAAGTCATTATAAATGTCTCGCCTTTTAGGAAGCGCCCCTAACCCCAATTTGGGAACCACCGTTCTGAGATGGTGAGCTAGTAAAGTTGGGTATGTATACTTCCGATTTGGCTCTGTCCTGTAGTTCTCTGGCTTTGTTTTGTGGAGATGCTTCAAATATTTTCTTAACTTGCTATGAGCGTTTTTAGCTAAATGGAGAATTGCCTTGTATCAGTCTTAGGGTCTCCAAATCCCTAAAACCACCCTTGAAGTTAAGGAAACTTTAGTAAAACTAAAGTGAAACACTTAAAAATACAGCAAAGATAGATGTAAATATAAAATGAGAACATGTTTTAAGCTCTCAACTCTACTAAATGTATATTGTATAATGCATTTTTTTAAAGATTTGATTTTGGGGCTTTTTATACCTTCATTGACAGAGGTAGGACAGTGGACAGAGTCAGAAACTGGGATAAGGGAGTGAGGAAAGACATGTGGGAAAGGAGCCACAGACCGGACCTGGAACCCGGGCTGCCCGCGCACATGGGGCCCCACCTAACTCTAGACCACCTGCCCCCCTACAAGTACTTCTAAGAGATAACCTGATTGTTTTACGTATAACAGTAATTATTACTGTCTTCTTAATTCATATAGACATACTGATATAGTAGTTTTACTGATGGAGAATATTTAAACCTTGTCAAAAATAAAATGTTTGTCACAAAATAAAACGGATACTAGTTGTTCTATCAGCCTGATATAATGCGCGTATGTCCAGGCAGCTTTTGGAGCATTGTTTAAAGAGATCCTCCTCATAATCTGCAGAGGTGAGGTAGCGTTTCATGGGCTGACGAACCTGAGATTGAGCCTGAAATCACCATTCTCAGGTTGGACAGTCCTAGAAAGAACCACTCAGGAGGGCCTGCTGCGATGTTCATGCTGCTCCATGAGGTTCGGTGCGTGTGTTGTGCACACTAAAGTGGTGTGCACCTTTGGGTGAAACAATGATGCATAATTATGTTTTTTTAAGCACTAAAAAGCCATGCATGAAGAGATACAAACACAAATGCCGTTGGTCACCAGTATTTAATTTATTTTGCTTAATTTTTTTAGTTCATTATTTTATTTTATTTTATTTTATTTTATTTTACTCTAAATGATTAGCTGAGGCTCACATGTGTGCCTTAAGATAAATCAAGGTGATTCATGTAAATTTGTACTACATTATTTCTACAGCTGTATAACAGCTAAAGATACTGTAGCACGTGTTAAACAGGCCATTGAGCATGGAGATGAGTATGATGTGCCTGGAGATTTTGCCTAAATCTAGTCGCACCAAAACCACTTTTACAGTGTGTAGTGTTAATTTTCACAGCTCTTTTAGATTTAGTCCCAGCCGTGGTCTTTAGATCATAATGTTCATTATCTCTAGTCCAGATATAGTTAACATAACTCTAAATGTCTATGTCCAGTTTGGTCTAAAAAGGGATTTCATTTCAGTCTTTACTTCTACTTCTGGCTGCAGCCAGTATTGTTAGTCTGAATTCTGTTATCAACACAATGCAAAGCTGATTTTTTAAATACTATTTACTGCATTTTGGTTTAATTTGATAAGAAATCTGATCCCTGGCATACACGGAAGAGCTACAGATTTAACCTACCTAACATATCATGCTGTCTCTACCATGCTGTTTCACACGGGAACACATAAACGTACTCCTGCTCTCTCACCTCATCTCTGCTTTCACAGATCATATGCACTGTGAAGAAATAAAGATTTTTAATGTCCAGCAGTAAAACTCTAGTCTTGTTCAGTCTGCTTGATGAAAACTAAACTTACTTTTATCAGTTTTTATTCATCAGAGATCTATTTTTAGCTTTATAGGAGGAAAAGGCTGTGGAAGAACATTTATGGTCATACTTTTATGCAAAAGAAACGAAGCAGTTGTGTACTTTTTTTATTTTATGACATATATTGTATTGAATTATATTACAGTTATATACATTTTGATCTGAGACGGTGTTTAAAATCTAAAATCTTTTTAATCAGCATCGGCCGGAAAAGTAAGCTACATCTTGGTGTTATTTTTAAGAATGAAAGTGGGCTTTTTTTAACCTTGTTGTAAAACTATAACACAATAAAAGTGAAATAATTCATAACATGCTGTTTGCATATTCACAAATGTTGAAGATTTGGAAACCAAAGCAACATTTAAGTCAGAGTTAGAACACTTAGGATATACAGCTGCAAATAACTGAACACAGGGTGCAACAATGATGAATTTTTAAATTTAACCCTCCCACATTTAAGTTGCGTTTTGTGTTAGATTCACCTTTGCAAAAACCACCTCTTTTAATCACTTTGTAGTTTGAATCAGATATATGAAATGCATTTTAACCTAATTTCTAGCTCAGAGGAGAAACAACAATGCACAACAATTCAACTGGGCTGAAAAGTCGCTAAAAGGTCAAACAGGTTGAGATGAATGCAGAAATACTCTTTTATTAAGGCATGGGTGTTCAAAGATGCAAAAAGTGACAAAACAGCAGCAAAGGTGTCAGTCCATGACAGCCACCAAGGATTGTTTTAATCATTCTTCTTATTCAGATAAACAATCTTAGCAGATAAACACCTTATTTGCAGTAAACCCGCTCAGAGAGCATGGCGAGTCCAGCAAAGTCTAATGCACAAACTGCATCTGATACTAAAATCAAATCAATCACTCAGGACTGACAATTTTATGAGAACACTCTGGTCTCCTGTGCTGCACAGAGACACACAGAGAAAGAGAGTTAAAGGAGGAAAAGACAATACTTTCCCCTCTTCAACACACTCATCCAAACCCTCTCCACATGATTCACAAATACCTCCTCGCCTGAATTATTCATCCTCAGCTATCTGCATTAAGCCGCTGTATTGCCTCGGCCTACTCACACCATCACTTCACTTTTACAATCCAGACACACTCTCTGCCAAAAACCACATTACCCCAACAAATAACAACCATAAATACATACTTACTCTCCATGTTTCCTCCCCTTCATCTCACAAAACAATCATTACATTACAATAATGGAGGATTATGGCATGTTTGCTAAGTCTCCCTCTCTCTGAGAAGCTTTCAAAGTCTCCTCTGAACACTTCTTACCCACATGGCAGACCCTGTGACTCCTCAGACCAGGAAACAATCTTCATCATGTCAAAGTCAAGACCAAAAAGAGAAGAGGGCTCGAGGAAGAGAGCACACAGAGCGACCTGGAGGGTGAAAAAGACGTTTAAAGAAGGCCACTCCTGCTCTCTTTTCTTGTCTGTGACCTCATCATGCTTGCTGCTACCAATAGGGATGTAACTCACACACGCACCACCTTCCTGTTTGCTGCTGGTGGTGATAAACTTTCCACTGACATCTCCATTCAGAAGACAAACATTGAGATTTGATTTTTAGGCATTAAAATAAACCATTCAGTATATGAGTGTGTGAGCTGTAATAGTAGAATATGGTCTTTTTAGTTTATTGCACATTTAACCAGCTTCACAAATTAACTCAAAACAGACACAATTTAAAATCTGTGCAAAACAAACGCTTTTCAAGTCTTGACAGCTGTGTATTTGACACCAGAATAAAAATGCAGCTTCTGAGCTCCCTGATATTCTTAGCTCTCGCACGTCTTTTGCCTGTCCTTTTTACACCTCCTCCCCCACGAGAAGATGCCTCCTGTGGGTCAATATCTGCCTAATAGGCTGCCCGCTTTGTAATTGTCCATCAGCCTCATCAAATGAGTGTCAATCATGCCTGAGCGTGGCTGGCGTCTTGACAGCTGTCAGAGTGATAATTATGGAAAGTGATGGAAGATATCGAGGTTGCTTTCCACGAGAAGAGGACGACCACGGCATCCTTCCTGTTTGCTTTCAAAGTGTTGTTCTGTTTTGAAATGTTTGATAAAGGTAAAAAAAATATAAATTCAGTGTGGCGAGGAGTGTTTGTGCTTTGTGGTGAGTTAGATTTGGCGTAGATATGACCTCTGTGACTGGGCTGAGCTTCCTACACACTTAGAAACAGTTTACATAAAAGAAATAGCACAAGGAGTAAATGAGAAGCTGTATTGCACTTTTATTAAATATGTATAAAAACATGCAGCAGATATGGAAACAGAGCAGCACACAGGCTGTGAACAATCAATGGACTTTCAGTACAGTATGACTCACTAACAGATGTATTCAGCAGTAAGCACAAACTGTACAGCAGCAGATGACTGAATGGAAAATTAAAGGTGAACCAACAGGAGGAACTTACTTTGTTTGATGTTTTCCTCTGTTTATGCATCTGTTTCTTTCCAAAATTCAAACAAAACTATGTTTCTAAGCACCAATTTCAGGTGTACAGGATAACTGTGATCTTTATTTTTTGTTGTAAACATGAAATGACTGAAACTGAAGCTGAAGATCCTTGCATAATGATATCAAAAGAACTTTAAATGCAGAACTAACCACTGGATATATAAAACCTCTGAAGGTCAAAAATTCTAAACATTTTGTCTTTATGGTCTTGTTTGTACAAGTGAAATGACTGTTGAGGTGCACACAAGATAATTAAAATGATTTGCTTTTGAATTGTGTGTATAAATGATCATCTTTGGACACAGTATAAATATCCTGTCTGCACAAGATCATGACCTAAAAAATGCCATTCGAGCCCACCGGATAATTATCTTGTGCATGCAAGAAAAATAACGTACACATACTAAAACTTGTTGCCAAAAGAAAAAAAAATCTAACTTTTTTTTAATATTGTGCAAACAAGTGATCCTGTGTGCACAAGATTATAATTTGTCACACTACATAAAGATTTCTTTAACTGTGCGTACAAGCTATTCCCTTTATCGTGTGCGCAAGAAATGTTTTTATTATGAAAACAAGATATCCTGTGTGCACAGGTTTATAAATTGTCACACAGGATAATTGAACATTTCAACAACATAACTATTTTAATACATATTTTTTTATTCGTGCACACAGTATCCAGAAAGTACTAGTTTTTATCAAAACGATTTGGGCATGCTACACAAGATAACTTGTGTATATGACAAATTATAATGTGAATATTTTTATATAGTGCACATAATGGGGAAATTTCTACTTTGTGCATGCTCGTCTTATCTGATGAACCATATTATTACTTTTGTGCAAATTAATTAACCTCGTCGGCACAACATTATCACTCGTTCCCACAAAATTTTTTTTTTTTTCATTGTGCAAAAACTTAATCATGTGTTGACAGGATTATTGTCACTCAAGACAAAGTGAAAAATTTAAATTCGTGCCAACTAGAGTCAATATTTTGCACAAAAGAAGTGTATCCACATATACAACAAGATAATAATTTCTGCTCTCAGTTTAATTTTCTACCACAAAGAAAACATGGTTTTTCCTCTTGTACAAGGTGAAATATGTGTTTTGTGCACACAATATGCACAAGATAATGTGATTTTCTTAAGACATATGTGCACATTATCTTCTGCACAAAAGATAACTTTTGTAAATGACAAATTATTATGTAGAAAACTTTTAGATCATGCACACAAGTAATTATTTCAAGAGTGTGTAATACATCTTGTTTAAGGGGAGAAAATAAAAAAAATCTCGTTTGTGAATACTTGTTATTGTCCTATCTAATACTACTTCTGTGTAAAATAAAAATCTCATCAGCACAAGATTAACACACGCTCCCACAGAAAAAATAAGTTTTATATAGTGCAGACAAGATTAGTGTCGCACAAGATAATTTAACATTTTTGAGTCATTATTATGGGCACAAAAATATGTGTTCCCACAATCATCTTGTGCACTCAAGGTAATATTTGTGCACTCATTTTAATTTGTTACCACAAGAAAAGCATGATTGTATTTGGGCAAATGTTTATTTTGTGCAAACAGTATCCAAAAGATAATGTGGATGCTATCTTGGGCACACAAGATGACTTTTATACACATATGATAATGTGGAAATATGTCTATAGTGCATGCAAGTATCTTGTGTGTGCAATGTATTGCGAAAATGTATATCTTGCAAACAATATAGTTAACTTGTGTGCAAAATAAAATCATCTTGTCAGTGCAAGATTGTAACTTACAGATAGGCTAATTTAAGTGTGCACAACTTAAAAGCATCTCGCTTTTTTGACCTTCATGGGTTCCATATTCTCATAGCTCATTCCATTCATTAATAAAATGAAATCAAAAGTGATGGATTTTTTTTTATGTGTGGCAAATAACATTGTCAAACCATCTCTTTAGTAGAACATGACATAAAAAAGGCACAGTCTTTTTCCAACATTTACATTCTGATACCATGTAAAACACAACAGGCACTTATCCTATGCATCCTCAACCCTTTAGAGGAACGCTGTTCATTAAAAGAACGTTCTGCTCTTCATAAGAAACTCCATGAAGAGTAGAATGTGAGACAGAAATAATCTGTGCTGTGTTGGTTAAATGCATTGACCCATTTTTCATAGCAATAAAAAGATGTCTGACTCGCCTGCTCACTGGTCAGATCTCTCCATAGCTAAAATATGTAAATGAAGGACATGCTGCATACCACGAGAGCATACTTTAAGCTGTATAATGAAAAACTGCTTTTAACACCCATTTCCACTGGTTAGGTCAGCATCAACCGAGAAGGAAAAGGGTGAACCAGAGAGCTAAAAAAAAAGAGGCAGATACACCTACACATTTTCCAATTGAATGGTCCTTCAGAAAGTGCTTGTGGCGATGGAAGTTGAGCAACACAAGTTCGTGTTCTAATTTAACTTTTGTGAAAGTTGTGAGGAAGGTACGCAGTAAAATATATAACCATTAAAGAAAGATTTTTTTTCACTGCATGTGCAAATTTTTTTACTGCACATTCAGTTTAGTCGGCCACAGTGCACGGCTTAAGGCTAGATGTATCTTTTCTTTAAATAAATGCCTTGACACTTCAATGCAGAGATTGTCACAGTATAAACAAACATCTGGACTGATACTGTACATATAAAAATATTTCAAACTTTATGACACAACAGAATTTACACAGAATGATATAATTTAAAATCTAGCAAAGTCACTGTACATTAGCACTGTCTGTCTTGCGTCAGTTTTTTCCATAGTGCTCTTTTTGGCCGTAGAGCAGAAGTTACGGCCCAGCAAAGGCAACAGTTTTTCCTCATATTATCCTCCGAAGAGCAAAGTCCTCAATCTTCCCAGAAGTCAGTGCAGTGCCAAAAATTCAATCAGTAACTGGGCTCATCCATCTCTTCATCGCTCCAGTCAGGGGGGGCATCTGTCCCAAAGTATCGATCCCCAAAGTTTCCTACAAGGACAAGAAACGGAGAAACATCAGTTAAAATGAAAATTCACAACTGGCAGGATCACTGGGATAAACAAGTAATATCTCATCATCAAAATGTTGTTCACAGGCTTGTCGTCATTTGACTCTTACTCACCTATTCCAGGTATGATGTGGAATAGATCGTTGACCTTTTTGTCCACAGCTGTGGTGATGATTTTGACCTGTGGGAACGCGTAGGCTACAGAATGGACTCCCATTTCTGCCATGAGCAGAGACACCAGCAGGATCTTGTCTTCCTGAACATCATGGTCCTAAAAAGACAACAAGACCATGTAGAATGTAAAAAGGCTGCATGTGGAGTGGGATTTGTGGCAGTTAATAAACCTGTTTACTCATCATATCAAATGAACTACAGACTCAGTTAAAGATGATAGTATTCATCATAAACTATATTCAATTATGCACATGAATTATATATCTGCTTAGAACCATGTTAATCCCATACATCCATGTGAACAATTTTACATAAGCCTTAAACAAAACATATAAACCGATGTCACGCATATAGCAGAGAAAAACTTCAAAGACGTCCTCACTGCTCTCTCTCTCTACACAACTGTTTTTGCACATCAGGTGAATGAGGTTTCAGTCTGAGCAATAAGACTGACCAGGAACAGAAGGGGTGAGTGCTCAGAGGAAACAAATCTGGAATACACCAACTCCATATGGCTGTGTCAGCATTTTAATTTCTTGCACACACTTAATGAAAGTTTCTGATAGCTGTGACCACCAGTAATGTTGTTAACATAAATATGACAAAACAGATTTGTCAATTACTCCTCATCCACGACAATGATGAGCTAAAAATAGATCTTTGGTGATTAAAAACTCAGGCGTTTTTGCCAGGCGGAGAACAGAAGAGAGGTGTATTTATATAAGTGTGTAAAGCAGACACAGATAGAAAAACAGACCTGAATGATCTGAAGCCTGACCAAGCATGCCACTAAGGTCTGTGTGGTATCATAGTATTAAAAACTTCTAACTTCCTTTTTATCAGTTTGAAAAAAGCTGTACAATAGAATACATTTCCTAAAGGAATAAAACCAGCCAAACCCATTCCACTTTACAAATCAGCTGATAAACACATTTTGTAATTATAGATCCATCTTGCTATCACAATTTTGAGAAAAATGTTGGAAAAAATATTTGTAAAAAGGGTGAATGACGTCATTTCTAAACATTAAATACTCTGTGAACAATGATATGGAGTCTGGAAAAACAGAACCACTTCACACATTCATTCAAACCTCTACCCTATTTGTCCTAAAATGTAGTGAGAAATGTCAGGGGAAGGGATCAAAGAAGCCTACTCTTACAAAACAATGAAAGTTCTCCACAACAAGTCCTTCAGCCAAAGTCAGCCAAAAGACATTATATCAATCCCACAGTGTGATGACATAGTAGCAACTCTTATTTAATGGAACTACAGACTACAGACCTTATGTATTTTTCAACAAGCACAAACAACAAATCATTTTATATAAAAACAAACATAAAGATTAAACTAGGGCTGAACAATTTTGAAAAATATCTATTTGTGATTATTTTGACTAATATTTGCAAATTTGATAAGAATAGTTGTAATGTGGGAAATAATCATTTTTATGTCACCATTTTTGGATTAAGAAAAATGTTTAAAAAATGAAGAAAGAAGGAGTTTTGTTAACCATTAAATAAAATGACACTTGAATGTTTGCATGATGTACAGGGCTATAAAAAGTTTTAAATTGGTATTGTGACACATTTCAGGTTAAAAAATATTGCAATTTGAAAATTTCAGCAGGCCATATCGGGATTTTATCGAAATTTCGATTAACTGCCCACCTGAATGCTGACTTTCTCACGGTTTCTCCCAACAAAGCCCAGTAGACATTTGAAAGCAGAGCTAAATCACAAACTTTTCACCTTTGTACTAAAGCTATCTAGCTAGCACATCATCTTTACTAAATGAATCAAACATCCAAACAATGTCACATTAAACAGCTGTTTATAGTAATACATATATAAACCTGCAGTAATTCATTTTTTACATTAGAAACATAATTTCTCTGCACCATTTAAAATTTCAGTAATACAGTTGTAAGTATCTTTAAGCCACTGAGTCTGCAGGTACTACTAATTTGTGGGTGTTAGCAGGTTGTAGCCTATTTTTTGATTCGGTCCTTGACATGATTTAGCACTTTCAGAAGACGAGGGCATCTGTTTTGGAAAACTCTGACGTAAAATAAGGAGAAAGTTTAAAGAATTTGTTGCACAGTAAAAGATTTTCCAGAATATTTAGTAGGGAAACACAATATTATCAGTATCTTGTCCGAATTGGCAGGTAATAGTCAAAGTTAATTTTCTGTAGTTGCAGGTAAAAAAAATTCTACCCATATTTACTACTAATATATTGGGTGTAAATATTGGCCTACATAGGCCTTAAATAACCCCATATGTATGAATAAGTTTGTGAAATTTTAGGCAGGACCAACAAACTTATGTCAGCCTCAGCCTTTTTCCTTGTTTATCCTCATTCATTCAATTTAAAGCGCGTTTTTGACTGAAGTTTGTTTATTTGCTCATCCTTAAACTTTAAAGTGTGTTTTCAAAGACTGAAGTTTTAGACATGAACTACATTTACATGTAAGTATTAATAAACTGAGTTCATAAATACTTGCATAAAAGCTACCAGCAAATAAACAATATCATGCATCCCTAATATTTGGCTTTTATTTGTGCTTTGCATGACTGGTAAATTTGTGAACAATTTTTAATAGTTTTTTCAGGATGCAGAAGTCTGGTAAAGTTTTAATTGTACTTAAATAAATTCCCTATTGATTTAGCAATTTAAAACTGGGATGCATGTAGTATTCAATTGATTTAGGTATGTAATGTTCCACATGTTTTTTGAGTTTTGAAAGAGCTAACACAACCATCTACCTCTACTTGTACTACTTGGAAGTGAGTTAGTTTGAAAAGAAAAACCTTCACACTGTAATGACTAAACACATGTCTATTAGGTGTCATAAACCATGTTGTTTTTCTTAATAGAAATATGACATAGATATCTGCTGACTGAACAAAGACTAAAACTCAAAAAGTAAAAATGACTACATGGTATTCAACTGCAAAGCATTTTTGTCCAAAGACTGAGTCCAGAATAGCCGGTAAAATTAAGAATGACTGTCACAGTTTCAGGTTGACACCTGGGGGACATACAACCAGTTTTAATAATAAAATGCAACAAGGGCAATATGTCTTCCAATCATAAACATCCAAGAGGTTTACTTTTTTCACAGAGAGATAAACCCCCCTTTCCTGCACCTGATTCTAGCCTTCTCCAGACATTTCCTCAAGGGATTTTAGGATTCAGACATTTGTCTTTGGAAGTATTTCTGACTAAGAACTGATGCCATAAACTCAAATAATCAGCTTCATTCCAATTCATTTGTGAACAATGAGGAGCACCCACCAATAAAACTCGAACAGCCATCATGGCGGCAGCTCCAGTTGACACTGTGCAGTCCATCAGAATCACATGATCTTCACTGATGTCTTTGGGTAGTCGCAGGTAGTGAAGCTGAAAGAGACAGGATGTGGGTGAATATATGACCAGTACCACCCTGTAGCTGAAAATGTGCTTTAAAGGACATGTAGGTATGCAGAAAAGATGATGAAACAACTGGAACACAAAGCACTTAAAGGAAACCATTGTGACAAATCATTATCTTATGTATTATTTTGTAATTTTGAGCACATAATTGTTTGCACCTCTGGCTCTCCTGTGTCCTGATTGGTCTGGATGAGGATCTTGCCAATGCGGACATCTTTGCAAACTGCTCTCAGAGCCGGCTCCATGGTCTCCCCAGCTCGCAGGATAGACACGCCTGTGATCTGATGAAAAATTAAAGCAAGAAAATAAAAAATATAAAAAACAGAGGTTAATTGCAGCCGATTATGCTGAGACAAAACTCTTCTGGATAGTCTTGAAAGTAAAAGAGAGTTGAGAAGACAGCTGGAAGGAAATGGAGTTCACTCACCCTCTTCCCATGGAAAGTCCTGCCTTCATAATCCTCTCCCTGCGGGGTCTGCACTACGTGGACCTGAGATAATGTTGAAAACCATAACAGTGTTAGAGTGATGCTGATCACGGAGAGTAAAATAGTCTGTGAGCTGCTGCAGTGAATTTAAGTGTCAGTCATGTTGTGTTAAAAAAACGTGTGTCTTCTGGTAAAGTATGGAAACTTTCCACTGTGGTGACTTGTAAAGTTTCCATCCTCTTGCTGCAGGCTAATGTGTGCGCTTATATCTCATTATCTCATTTTCTTTTTTAGCAAATACAAGCGCTTATCTTTTTTCCATTTATCTCTTACTTGTGTCCTGAGTCTCATCTTACCGGTGAGCTTCTGTATACCAATCATGCATTTCAATCTGTCTTCCACACGTGTCTATCTACTCTGCTATCCAATGATCAGAGGTGGAGAGTAACTATTCACATTTACTCAAATTACTGTAACTGAGCAGGGTTTTTTTTTTTGGTACATGTACCTTTTTAGTATTTTTTAAAATCAGTGCTTTACATCTACTTAAGTAAGTTTTAACCAGAGTAAGTGCACTTTATAGCAGTATAGCAGTAAAGTATAGCACTCTTGTAGTTTTTCCACCTCTGCTGACTACACAGCAACACATACAGGGAGAAGCATTCCACATCACATTGCAAAACAGCTCAAGGTTTAACATTTCAAAGCTGATTTTTACTCCTAAAGTGTAATTTTAACCCCATTCTGAGTGAAATGGTCTTCAGTATTGGAGTTGACAGTGTTGATCCACCAGTATTAGTTAAGCTCTGTCAAGACTAAACTGATCTAGGCTCTGCCTAATGCAACTTTAAATCTAGGGGGATGCCTGCCCTTAGACAGAGTGTTTAGATGTGTTTAGATGTTGCCTGTTGTTCAGTGATCTCTGCTGGGATTTCTTTACTCATGTTTCTGGTGGATTGAGTTTTTTTATGTTAAACACATTTGCACCATCAGTGAAGTTATACACTGAGTCAGAGTTCTTGCTTGTTCATAGTTTTAAAAGTGTAGTTTAAATTATTCAATTGAAAGCTATATGAGTTTAATTGATGCTGTGAACTTTACTTCATTACAGAGGTGTGACTTTACCTGAACAACCTGGTAGGAGATCTATTCTCTTGTTAAGGGAAGATCATATACGTACAACTCCTCAGTAACAACTCAGTACTTAAAGTAAACTTAAAATACTTTTCACTTTTACTTGGGTAGATTAATAGACCAGTACTTTTACTCTTACTTAAGTTAATTTTAACCAGAGTAACTGTACTTTTACTTAAGTACAAGATTCTTGTACGTTTTCCACCTCTGCTAATGATTCAGTGTTGATGTTGATGCCTCCTCACAGTGCTATGAATTAATTAACTGTGTGTTTTGGTGTTTGGCACCTGTGAGGGGAGGAAGGAGAGTGCCCGCTCAATCAAAAGACGCATCAACCTCTTGGAATAGAAGATGAACTCATCACGGCTGGTTTCCTTGTTTCTAAATGTGGTGATCAAGAAAGGTTAAAGATGTTTGTGTTTTAATCAAAGAAAATGTTGGTGTTTAAGCAACAAAACAGGTACATTAGCTTGTACCTGATGATGGTGTGCATCCCCCTGACTTGGGGTGTGCTCTCCAAAACGCTGAGGGTCTGGGGGAGGGGTTGGGCCTGGTGTGCAGAGGCCAGGGCTGCCCTGTAACCATGGCAACAAATAGCAGAGCAGGGGTCAATGCAGGGTGAGTGGAGGGTGGACGGACACATGAATTCATAACGCATGCTAAAAAGCATGATTAACACTTCTCTGCACGCAGGTGAACAAAATGTACTGTGTGCTTTGTCAGACAAACAAACACGCAGACAGACGAGTAAGTACAGGCAGAACACAAGGGAAATCACACGTTATTTATGTTAAGTAGTTGATAAAGCAGAAGTTGACGGTGGTAGTGTGTTTAATAGGACTGCTAAAGAAAAGGCAGACACACTGAACTACAAAGCACACAGTGCCAGTTTGGAGTTACAGCCGAGAATTACAACAGCTCAGAGACTGTGATGGTGTCAAAGAATTTAAATAAAGATGAATCTTAAAAATGAAATTCCACATTATGAATAAATGTCTGATGGCTATTTTACATGACAGGTCTTTTCTATTGTAACTTGTCAGCCGGACTCCACACATGAGGTCTGAATGTCTACTAAGTCTCAGTCTTCCCACGGCTCTAAAGGAACAGACACACTGCTGCATATCCTCAGTGAGGCAGTCATACCGACACTACAGCTAGTATCCACGCCGTCACTGTGATACCAATTAGCAAGATGCAAATAGAAAAGAGAAATCATAACAAATCTGCTCACATATCCCAGCGAAGTTTCCTCTATGGGGAGATTTGTTTTTGGACAAAACAGAACAAGAACCACAACACGAATGGGACACAGAAAGACGAAAGACAACACATAAGAGGAGGAAAAAAATGAAAAGAGACACAAAATCAGGTGGATGGAAGGAAAATCAAACACAGGGAAAAGTGTGACAGCTGAGACAAGAAAATGCCTCAGAAACGCTTACCACCAAGGTAAACCGCTATTTTACATTATGATGATATTTCTAATTAGTGTTTCTATCAGGATTCAATGAAGATTTAGAATACAGGTCATGCTATCTTTTGCAGATGCAAGGGGAAAATAGAAAACAATTTCGACCAGATTTTGGTATATGTGCACGTGCACCCATTGCATGTTTGCGTGGGAGGTGCACAAGCTATCGTGCGGCTGTCACTCTTTCACCGTGTAGAACGGTACAGGTTGGTATTTAAGCTCACAGGCCTCAGCACATCCTGTGTCTAAAGACAGACACCGAGCTCACTTCCTCTCTCTCTCTGTCTCAGATACTGTGGCCGACATTCAATGGAAAAAGTCAGCGCTTTGTAGTAAGGTATTGGAAACTTTCTCTGTGGCTGAGGTATATAATAGGCGACAGTAGCTGTAAGAGAGAGCTTCCTCTCTCTCTCGATCTCTCTTTCTCGCTTTCTGTTATAGTCTCTCTCTTAGTCTTGTTGAAAGGAGGGGTCAGTGATTTGACTCATTGGTGTATTTTTAGACACAGAAGGCAGGAAGAGTGTGAGTTGTCATTTCTTTAAAAGGTAGAGAGAAGGAAAACCAACGTCTTTACATTAAATGCTGGCTGCACCACACCAAATCCAAACATCTGAGCTTTACTTTGCTTCACTTTTAGATTCACACTGCAGCTTTCAAGCACTTTGTAGGTTTATTTAGCATTGGTGTGGGGTCTTTACAGTGTTTTGGCACAGTCTCACTCTCTTAGGACTGATCACTAATTAGGCACATTTGCTCCAGAGATACAACAGTGCTGCCTGGTGATGTGCCATGGCAGCCAGCAGATGAGTGGAGGGTAGAGGTTGGTTTTGCTGGCCTCTTTTTGTCTCTCTCCCAGTAAGAAGCTGGAGCGGTTGGGGGGAAAACTGAACAGATGGCGAGGAGAGAATGACAGACAGGATAAAGGCCACTCTACCTGACGCTGAGCTCGCGCTGTGAGCCACATAGGGATTTGGGGTGGAGGGGAAGTAGGGGGGAGAGAGTGAGAGAGGAGTCCATCAGCAGTGTATGTGGGTTAATGTGTGCGTGTGTGTGTGTGTGCATAGAGCTGAGAAAACAAAGCAAACTGCACTGTGGCACAAAGTGCACCCCACCAGCAAAAATGTGTCTTTGATGTCAATAAGTGCATGTTGCACAATACATATCCAAAGGTCAAAAAAGAAGAGCAAACTGGCTCAGAATTAAAACGCCTCTTCTGAGGACGTGAAAATAGGCAGAGGGGGACACATTCTACTGGGAGTGGTCAATTAATGCATCACATTTTGTTATTAGGATTGTGTTTTCCTTTGTAAAAACAGTTATGTGATCAATTTGGCTATAAACTACAAATTTAAATTACAATTTAAATTAGTTTGTTTTGACTCTGTGGTTTAAAAATTGATGACCATATTGGAACTTCATAGACTGGGAAGTATTAAATAATGAAAATAATACTGTTAAAATTGTACTTTATGTCTCTTGCTTGGCTTAA
Organism: Cheilinus undulatus; assembly: GCF_018320785.1. Classification (NCBI taxonomy): domain Eukaryota; kingdom Metazoa; phylum Chordata; class Actinopteri; order Labriformes; family Labridae; genus Cheilinus; species Cheilinus undulatus. Next base: position 32,226,125 of record NC_054875.1, read on the forward strand.
TATACTTCTTATTTATCCTTTATTGGCACAGTTTCTTTGAATTAAACATTTATCAACTTACACTTGGTTATAGACTCTATAACTTTATTGGATGCTCTTTTTTGGTCATAATCTTAATTTGCACTGTTATCTTAGAGCAACTTTGCACTTGATTTTCTTTTGGGATACAAAAAGCTCTATCTGAACTTATCTAGTAGGACAATTTACAAAGAAATCTCATAAAGAGACCAGACTTCAGAGAATTTAACTGATTTATAAAACAAAAAATAATAGATATGCCTGATGGAAAATTTTGCTTCAAATCTAGGCCCATTTTAGATATTTTAGGTCAATATTTTAAGGCTTTTCATATTCAAGGGAAAATCTAAGTAGGTCTTTCTTTAAGTAAAGGTGCAGTGTGTAATTTTAAGCTAAGTAGCCTTTAGCAGTAAAAAAACATGGCAAAAATGAAACTTAATATACATATTAACAGGCCAATCTATAATAGTGTTTAATTACCTGAATATATTAAGTTGTTTACTTTTTTTTACTTAGAACAAGCCTTTTATTTATACATAGGGAGGGTCCCCTCCACCAACTCTGCCATCTTGGATTTTTGCTGGAAGATCTTACAAAGTACACTAAAACTCAACACATTTATTAGCATGGGTGAATTCAAAAACATGATTATAAACTACAATACTCGTAAATGTAACTATTTCTGACTGCAATCTGCTCATTTCTCGATGCTAATTATTTATTAATCATTTGCTCTGTTTGTTTGAATTGCACTCCTGATACCAATGAAAATGAGGGCCTGCCCTCAATGATTAAATAAAGGTTGAATGAATTAATCTAGCATACTTCCACAGTGCCACAGAAGGGACCAAATAACAGAGACCCATTTTTAATATTAAAAATTGTAGTAATAATATATCATTGCAAATTTCTAGGCACACCTAAACTTTCCTCCACACCATTTGTGTACCACTGACCTAGGATGAAATCAATATCAGCATATCGGAGATCTTCAAAAATCAATTATTGTGCATCCCTAATCACAAATAGATGAAAACGACCTAAAAAAAACTTCTGTTTTGATTTAAAATGTTAAAAATCTAAGTGACTAGAATTCTAACTTTCTTTTTTAAAAAACTTTGCAAAATGTGTTTATTATTGTAACTACTCTAACTAAGAGTAAACGTGTACATTACCCTCTCTCTAATCATTGCAGTGCATTTAAAATCCACCAGAGGGAGTGCTGGAGCTTTTAACTACTGCCCATTCTTAGGGCTTTGTATTTAATCTTTGCATTTAGTGTACTTTCAGCCTTAACATGAAGCATAATATCACCTAGCAGGTAGGATGAAATGAGGGCAAAAATAGGTTAATAAACATTAACATGTACTTGTCAAATAAACTGTAGAGTGTGTTCATCAATCTGCGTGTTTGTGTAACCTCTCTTACCTCCTCTAGCTGACTGTGTACGTGCTGCACAATCAAATCTATTGCCACCATATTTCCACCACCTAAGAGGACAAGACACAAAATGGAAAAGATGTTAGTTTGAAAGAATAGGACATTGATCCAGTTTATAGAGCAGTGACTTCACCAGAAACTGCTGCTCATCTACTTATTCCTATTTATATTACTTGTATCAAGTTTTTGTTATGTAATATTAAATCAGGTTGTGTACAAACGTGTGTATGGAATGTGCACGCACCACGAGGCACCACAATATCAGCCAGGCGCATGGTGGGCTCGATGTACTGCTCAAATGCTGGCTTGACAAACTTGTTGTACTGTTTGATTACACCCTCAATGTCTCGGCCTCTGTCAGAAATATCCCTCCTCAGGCGTCGCACTAGCCGGATGTCCGAGTCAGTGTCCACGAATATCTTCATGTCCAGTAGCTGACAGGAGAAAATGAAAGAGAGAGAAAACCTTAGTCTGAAGCCTTAAAACATGCATTTCCACAAAGAGGAGCTAATTATAGCCTGTTGAATCTATTTTTATTTTATTCTAAGTGCCTTAGGTCAAACTCTAGAACTAAATTATGTTCACTTATTTTTAAATCTCAAGTTTTCTGTGCATGAAATTGTTTTAACTTTAACTTGACAAGGGTGAAATTCTCAGTAAGGAGTGTGTCTTAAAATTAGTTATACTGTGGATAAATATAAAAATAAACCTCGACAGGAACTGCTCAGCTGCTGAAATGCTGGATTTTCTTTTAAATAAACTATTATAGTGCAGCTTCAAGTGTGTGGTTACTTTAAATTACTCTTTTTAAAGTAACTCCTTTATTTTTCCTCATTTTCACAGGGATGTGTTACTGTGTTTCTGTCATGAAAATAAGATTGTGTTAACAATTCAGAAATGCAGCAGTATTCATATTCATAAATGAAATATGTTGATGAGCACTTTTATTTATTTATTCATTTTTACATTCATGTTTTGAAAACATTGTATCCAGGCCCAAAATGACTTCAATCCCCTCCTGTATCAGGGGACCTTTGAAATTAACTTTAATACCTGTCAATCAATGTAAAGAGATAGCTAAAGATACAGATAAAGGATAAATCCACTGAATAATGACAAACATTTGAAAAATAAATGTGTAATTACTCTCTGGTGGATAAATACAGGGGATACTTCAGATACTGGTTCTGAATCATGCATTAAAGTATTTTTTATAACATCTCAAAACACATCTTTTCAAACTTTTATATTCACTGTTGATGTTACTGCTCCTCTTGATCTTTTTGTGTTGTTTTGACATTGAGAGCTGTGAAATGCTCCTATAAATAAAAAGCATAATTATTACTAATATATTTGCGCTGTAATGCTATACTAGCTGACAATGCTTAATGTCTGATATAGGGAGAATTATCATTTTCCAAGTGTTGTAAGTAAAAACCCTCAGATTGTACATTTCAAACATTTAATTTTGATTTCTATTTGCTGGGTTGTTAAAGTGAATTAAACTGGAAAAAAAGCCTTCTGTTTGATCAATTGCAAAAATAAAATAAACCTGAAACCAGCCTCTTCTAAAGACCAACAGGTCACGTTTAAAGACAAGAACATTCCCTACCTGCAGAAGCTTTTTATCTGTGAAGGCCATGATTCCCTCAAAGATGATAACGCTGGCTCCATACACGGTTTTCTGTAGTGGACACATGCTCTATTAGTATTACAGTACACACAATCAATATGTCACAATAATCATCAACATAAATCACAACTTCACCATGATTTGAGAATGCCTCATTAAGGAAGGGAGAAAGCAGAACATGGGGTTCATTATTATATGATATTAGTGATGCCCTGACAGCAGTTATCCCTTTTATACCATGGTCACTTCTTGGAAAAATAAATCTGACCATAAATTTTGTGTGCTCTGCAATGAAAGCATCAACTTTTTGACAAGTTACAACTATATCTCTAAGGTAACACCTACGTGACTGTTCACTCCTTCAGTAAGCAAAACAGATAGTAAGACTTATGAATGCACAATTAAGGATTTTTGCTGATCTCTGATATGCCAATATTTACAAATTAATTTTAGCCTATACCAATATCAACACCAATAATAACAGTAGTTCAGACCTAGAACTTTAAGCCTTCAACAGTTGTTCTCAACTGGTGGGTTGGGACCCAAAAGAAGGTTGTGGATCTGTTTTTAGAGGGTTGGGAAGGTTTGCATGGAAAAAATGGTGGCACAAAGTCCATGATGTACGAAAGGTCTAAGAAGATTTACACCCATAAATTTTATATTACCCAGTTTTTCCATGATAATGAGTATATTTTGGTCATTTTCTTAAGATCTGAACTGATTTAGCCCCTTTTCTGGGGCACACAAAACTGGTTTCCTTATTTTAATGGGTTAAATTCTCAAAAATCACGAAAACAACCAAAATGTACACCCTGTTATGTGGAATGGAATAGAAAACAATGTATTCATGCACCAAGGGTTTCCATTATGACACACCTATCCCGTTACTTTGTTCGGTCATTTTTTTGTTACATATATTGTAGAAACTACAAAATTCTTGTTCAACACAGTGAAGCTGTTGTAAATTTTCAGGAATTTGGGTCATGATAGCTCATTCAAGAGGTGGTGGGTCCTGAGGCTAGACCAGTTGAGAACCACTGCCTTAAAACATACAATTTAAAGTTTGAAGATGAACAGATTAACACATTTCAGTCCTTAAATCACACTTAAAAGTTTAAGGAATGACAATAAATAAAGTAAAAGTCTTCAGCTGACAAAGGTCTGCTGTTCCAGCCTAAAACTCAACAAATTTTTTTTTTGTATGGCCAGTATTATCTTTACAACAATATCAGACAAAATATTTGTTTTAACTATCAGCAGAAATCTTCATGTCTGCCGATACAGATAAGTTTAAAGATCACCAACAACGTGCGTAGTTGGCATTATTTAAATATAGTTAATATTATTGTAGATTTTTAAAAACATAATACAACTTAAAAATATTATACGATCAGATTATTCAGAGTAATAACTTCTAATAATTAGAGAAGGGAAAATATGTCTTCCCAATCAGCAGCCACCTCAACAGAAAATAAAATAACAAATAGGATGTCATCTGAATGTTTAGGCTATCCAAGTATCATCCCCTCTTTAGTTTGTGTGTCACAGTCTTCATCCTTAAGAGTTCAGATGATAGGGGACTGAGGACTATACTTGTGAATAATAAGTTTCTCTTTTTAGTAAATTCTCTGCCTTCGGCATAATCCCAGTCATCACAGTTGTCACAAGTTTGAAACAGATCAAAAGAAATGTTTACTTCCCTTTTTGTTGTCACTGCAGTGGTTACTTGCTGAATGCAGGCTGACTTAAAGTACCCAGCACATTAATTTAGATCACTTTAGAGAAAGTTTCTCTGAGTGTTTATTATCAGGGATTAAATGGCATCCTCCAACCAATCAGCATCAAGTACTCTTAAGGACTGTGATATAACTGTTAATAATGGACTATGAGTATTAAAAGGAGACGGACATCACATTTATTCTTTGTCAGTGACCATCTGGAGTGCAATGTGACTCTAAACCTTCAGCTATGAGGATTAAAACCCTCTTAGGTAATCAAGAAACTGAAATCATATGTGGTAACTGGTGGATACGATAAAATGCACCAGTCCTGATGTGATCATCCTCCTTACCCACTCCTTCTGTCTGCCATGGGTTGTGAAGTCATAGACTGGGATTTTCACGCTCTTGCCCTGTTTGAGTTTGCGCAGAGTGTGTGTCAGCAAATCAAAGTCAAAGGCATCAGGGTGGTCGAAGTTGTAGTCGTTACTGGCAGCCAAAGCTTGCTCTTCTTCAGACAGGACCTGAGGATCATAACAAAGTTCAAATTACTGCGCATTGGCCTCAAGAATAAGAAAATAAAATGATTTCCTGATGTCATTTCTTGGCTTTATCCAACATGAACATATTAATATTTGCCCATCACATATTAAAACAGTTTAATGTGAATGTTTAATAAAAAAAAGACCTCAGGAGATTAAATAATGTCTTTGCACGTCTTTTACATAAGTTTTCACTAACGCTTGGACACAGATCGCTGTTTAAGAGCAGTGGAAGTGAGGGGACCTAAATTTAGGAGAACATCATGCGCCACTGTGACGTCTGTACCAGGTGCTAAGAGAGTCTGTGTGAGCACCCTCAGGGTGGCTGAGCATTAAAACCCCAGATCTGGTATTTGGCAGTTTGAGAGCAGCAACACCCCCTTCTCAAGTGAAATGATTTAACACTTAATATGATCAACCGGTGTTACAGGCTTTCTGGAGGCTGTGAGCAAACATGAGGAAACCCCTCACAGTGAAAAGAAGATGAATTCAAAAAGACAAATTCAGAACGAAATGTTTTGGATGCCAACCTTGGGTACTGCAGTGCTGAGGGCTAGAGTACCAGTGGCCACTGGTTAAACCCTCCCACTCTGAATAGTCTTCACTGCTGCTGTCAGATTGTGACAGGATTACATAACCAGAGAGTGGGTGGAGGAATAGAGGGGCAAGAATGATGGCTCTTGCTTGATTGCTCTCCACCACCACTCTTTCTCTCTCCCCCCAACCTGCTCTCCACAGCGCCTCTCTTTTGACTCATCCACCCTCTAATATTTTATCCTTTCCGTCTCCTTTCTCTCCAGTTGCTCCTTTTATCCTCATTCTCCCCCAGGACCGGAAGAGTAATCCTATTTTCTCTTGCCACTCTGTCTTCTGCATTCAGTCTCACTCTTTCTTACCCTTCCTTCAGGTCACTGAGGGGTTGGCAGACATACAAGCCAGAAATGAAGTAATAACAAAAGGACAACGTGATTTCTTGGACTTATCAGATATCAAGTTTAATATAAACTATATATACTATAGAAACAAAATGCACGAGAACTGATGCATAGGCATGCAAAAACATGTCCTGACTAAGAAAACCTTTATTTAAAGTATCCCAACCTCACACGGAATCATGCAAATTGATGACTGGCACATTTACACACACTATTAATCAAGCCATCTTATGTGGGCACACATGCACACCTTGTAAAAAGAGTCCATGGAGAGTAGTACAACCCACGGAACATCAAGAGCTTCAATGATTTTTCTCGCCACTGTCGTCTTTCCGGAAGCACTGCCGCCACACAGGCCTGTAAGACAACACATGAACAAGTATTTGCATATGTTTTTCAGTGAATATTTAATATTAAAATAACGTTGCATGGTGGAAATGTTCTTGTGCTAGCATGACACCCTGCCAATTACATGTTGTGATTGCTTGAGGCTATCATTTGCATGCAGAAAAGCAGGTGGAAACACATACATTTCACATAAGTCAGGTTATAATCAACAGGTAAAATATTTTCAGGAATTCCTTTTTCCTTAAGTAAAAACAATTCCATGTGAATTGTTTGTTATTGGTCAGTCACATCTAAGAAAAGCCATTCTTTATGACATTATGCTTTGTGCTGCATAAATCAATACTTAATCAAGTAATTCATTTGGATGCCCAGGAGTATATTTTCAGCATGAGCAATAACAGCAGCTCACACCACAACAGACTACAAACTTCACACCTCAAGTTCACACAGAGGTGGTCTATACTTACACTTAACAGAGCAGTAGGGAAACATTCATCTAATGTGGAGGAGGAGGAAATGTGTGGACATCACTGACTATATGCACATCACAGCTGTTTATATGAAACATGTTATCATACGGTACTGTATTTTTACTCTCTTTTACAGCTGAACTGAATTATATAAGAAGTGTAGTTTTTATTTTAACACAGCCACTGTGCTTAAAAACATTACCTCTGTTTCGCTCTCTCCCTTTTATCAAATTTCAAAAATATAACTTCTAGAGAAAAATCTGCTGATGCTGCTCCTGTTGTGTCTGATAGCATTGTACATATCTCGAATTATTTTTTATGATGAAAAGAAAACCCCACATCTTAGTGTGTGCGTAATGCATAACAATAGTTATTTCACTTTGCAGAGAATTTACAATTTACAGACGGATACCTGCAGTAGATGGATAAAAATCATACCACATATAGATAACTTCATCTACATACACCACAAAAAGGGTAAGCCTATCTGTAAACTTCTTTAATGAGCTGATTTATTTAAAGGTGTCTGATATTAAGGTGTACTACTCTACAGTTTGGTCTTCTTGTGTAAAATGACATTTCAAACTCATCATTGCTCCTCAAATACTTCTGCTCACAGTCAGCTGGAATGTGTATTTTCAAACAAAGGAATTAATTACTTGGATGGAAGATGAGTCGCACACAATACAACAGTGTTTTTTAATTTTGTCATGTTGCAAAAGTTGTTAACAGTTGACCTCATGACTTGGTTTTTACTCTGATATGCATTATCAGCTGTGAGACCTTCTAAAGAGAGGTGTGTGCCTTTCCAAATCACGCCCAACTTAATCTATTTTACCACAGATGAACTCCAATCAAGGGGTAGAAACATCTCAGCAAAGATCAAGCAAACAAGGAGGCAGCTGAGCTTAATTTCAAGTGTTTTGCAAGGGCCTGAATACTTTCTGAGTGCACTGCATATCTGGCTAACAGTGTATTCAATTTTTTGACACATGTTTTATTCAAAAGTGGCTGATACCCAAGTCTTGGCAGTTCCACAGTTCACAGTTGTTAATAAAAAAGATTCTCTTATTGACTTGAGTTGAGAGAGAAAAGAAACTGTGCCCATAATAAAAGAGTTAAGTGCAACTTAACTGCACCAATTTAAGTGCATGTTTCAATAAGCACTTGCGTTTGTGAATAAGTTGCTTTTTGCACCAGGACTAGTTTTCTATTAGGGAAGAAATTTTGCACCTAACTTTGAATATTCTCTCATTTACATGCAACAAGTGCACCTAGTTGTTTACTAGGCTAAGCAGTTTGTATGCAGTTTACATCTATTTACCTTTGCTCTCTGGATTTTTTGTTGCAATTTTCACAGGTTCAACATGCTGAAAAAGCAGCGCTATTCTTCATGAATCTGGCCCCAAGAGTATAGCTGATGGCTAAAGCATGAACACAAATGTCAGGTCCTAAGTTTGCAAATTCTTTTGATTTTCACTATGGCTCGCTTGGTTTGAAGAACTCCTCCTTTCGAATGTATGTTTGCGTTTAATATTATAATATAATATTAAATATTATATAATATTATATTATATCATATATATACTGTTCTTTTATAGAACAATGCTAAACAGGGAACGAGAAAAGGTAAAGGGAACATTGTGTTACGGCATGCATGTCTTAAGGTTTCTTACCAATGACGAAGGCCTCTTTGGACTGTGTTCCGTGTTCATTGTACCAGGGCGGCCGGCCAGCGGTGTAAATAGTTCGTTTGGAGGTGCGTAGGAGAGGAGGCTCAGATTTACACTGACTGGTGGTCCTTTTCCTGGGTGAGAGGCCTGTGCTGACCGAGGGGAGGAGCCGGTCCAGTGATCCCTCACCACCTCCACTGGAAAACAACAAAACAAAGAAAAAGAATAACTTAAAGGACATATTTTAAAGGGTTGGAGAGATTACAGTCAGCCAACAACTGATCAATTCTCTTGTCTGGAGTATTTTGTCTGTTTTGATAGTTATTTTTGAAACAACTGCTGTAGCAGAGCAGGAAAATAATATTTTAAATGGTGAAAACAACGGGTGATAAATTTGACTGTTGAATGTGATCAGACTACCACTGATGAGAGAGCAAGGCAAAAATCATCACAAAAATCATCACAAACTGAAAGTTACAGGACCAACTCATGTTTTGGGGGCTGCAGCATCATAAACCAAACAAATACTTTTTATAGGGTGTTAAAAAGGCCAGTTTTGGTACTCTATGGCAAATACTTCTGTTTGATTTTGTAAACTACACAATGAAAGAATTTATTACCTCAGAGTAAAACCATCACTTATTATGGCCCTTGTATAATACACTGTATTTTAATTTGTTCTGGGACCAGAAAATCAGGCCTGATATTCCATTTTTTCATCTCATCTCAGTCTGATGAAGTAAGAATGTAAGACAAATTCGGACAAATATTGCATTTTAAATTTAAGTAACTTTGTTATTTTGAAAAGCAAGAATAGCAATTTCAGATGCGATACGACTCCTTAAGTAGTGTTGTTTTTATTGGAGGCTGTTTTAAGCACATCTAAATATTTGTTTTAACACTGCAAAGGGCATTTCTTTTTTGTATGAATGCAGACAGGCCTGACCACAGAGTTGGCTTGGCCGCTAAAAACCCAGTGAATGTGCCCTCCTCACTTGTGATTTATTAATTATATCAATGCATGTGTGTTGGACCAGTAGCATTGGTGTAGCATACTGGCAAACAGGTACTACATTTTGGAGCTGAAAGGTGTGACATGCTGTTACCAGGTGCTGCTGTTCAAACTATTCGTGCCAATTTATAACCTCTTTTCAACACTGTTTATGCCCATTTTCCCCACTTTTAACATTTTTTTTTACCACTTTTTAACAGCTTTTCACCATATACCAACCCATTTTGCCATTTTTTGCCTTTGTAACCCAATTTTGCAGTTTTTATCTATTTTTTTTCCCCCCTTGTAATCAATTTTGCCCTCATAACCATTTTTTTTGTCATTTTAACCTCTTAGCCACTTTTTAACTACTTTCCACAATTTTTCACCCATCTTGCCTTTCTTTACCCATTTCTGCAACTTTATTCAATTTTTTGCCACTTTTAACCCATTTTAACCACTCTGTTACCACTTTTCACATCTTTTTTTTCTGCCAACTTTTTGCAACTTTCAAGGCCTTTTATTTCTTTTTGCAATTATTTCATTATTTTCCACCTAAGTTATTTCAGTTCCTTCCACTTTATTCTCTTGTACCCTGACATTTGTGCAGATCATGGTTAAGCTATGAATTAGGCTACTTTCCAAATGGTTGATTTAACGTTAATATTTGCCAAAAAAAAAAAAAAAGTTAATCCAGTTAACAGAAAAGGGGTTAACATTTTGAAAAGGCTTTATTTATACAATAGCATAAATAAATGAACAAAATTATTTTTTTTGTTTCTTTAATAGGAGTGGTTATTATTCAGGTTAAACACAGATTGACTTTACAATGGATCATGATTTTCCTGACCTCCATGTGACCCCATATGGTGGGTTCCAGAAAGCTCTCCTTTATATCGCTCCTTATGGGCAGCCTTGCATGCAGGTACATGATGAAAATCTTCAAATAAACTTAACTTTGAATCTTGAAAATGCACCAACAGAGACTTGTTGAAATGCAATAAAAAGTAGAAAATTTCTACCCATCAAAGACTAGATAAAACATTATTGGGTTTGTGCTAAATTCCAATATTTTGTGTTAAGTTTGAGCAGTGGTGAAAGTTAACAAGAAACAAGGGACATCAGAGACCTGTGCTGACACAGAAAGATACAGACTATCTTTACAGTATCATCCTAAACAAAAGGTCAGTTATGTTGCTTTATTATAGTTGCGCACTTGTGTGATGGAACCATACATGTGTAGTGTAATGGCACTGTTACCTGACAGTAGACAACACTAGATCAATGTTTATATCTCCTGTTGTGGGCGGGTTAATGTTTAGTGTTCAGATCTTCTGCAGGTGAACTTTGTACCTGCTGTAGGTACCAAAGTTCAAAGTTCATCATTTTAACTGGGTGGGAAAAGTATGTTGACTTCACTACCTCTACCACAGGCCTCAGCTAAGTTATGCAACAGACTCGTGTGTACACATTGTTCTAAATCACCATGATCCATGGTAATGATGTAAGATTACAGACAGTATGATAATACGGTCCTGAACACAAATGGCAAGGAGCTTGCTGATGGAGGTATAGGGCTCTAATGACAGCCAGAGAGAATCTGCATGGACTATTCAAACCAAACATGCTAATCAATCAGCACAAAACAATAGCAATACTAAGGACCAAATTCACAGACAGTAATGACACTGCTGCAAGTATGCCAGCGTAAAATATCCGTTTACTTTGGGACATAAAAAAGGCAAGTGAAGAAAAGTACAGGTTAAAAGTGAGTCATTGGTTCTTCCTGCTTAAGATTCAGAGCAGAAAACAGTGGTGCAAAAACTGGTCTAACCCATTGCTAAGTGAGCTGTCAGGAATGCAACCTCTCCCCAAAAAACCCACAAAAACAGCCTGAGGAGAATATCCACTCAGACATAGTCATTGAAGCTGCCACTTAGATTACTTGTTTCTGCCATTAAAAAAAGAGAAATCAACAGGAATCATTTGCAAACACACATGCAGCTAAGTGACAGGTGCAACCAGGTAACAGTTGGTAGAAACAACTTACTGCAGTATCCGAGACATCCACACTTCACCCAGTGAGTTCTGCAAAACACCAGATGCCATAGCTACAAAAGAATTGAATGAGAGTCCTTCAAGTACCTCCGTCCTTTTCTCTGTTATTCAGTCAACCCTCGGCTTGCACATCTTTATATAGGCCATTCACCTCCCCAGGTTCAGTGTCAACAGAACTAGGCTGAAGCAAATAAAAGATTTATCTTATCGCAAAAAGGGTCATCAGAGCTTTGACGGAGCAAGGGATCTTTCTAACACAACTTCAGAAAAACAAGTATGGGGCTGAGCACTTGCACTGGGTTATCAGCTAAAACCAAACCAGGGTGCTATAAAAGATAAGAATAGTTGACTGTGCTGAATCACTCCCTTGTTCAGAGGTTAAACATACAGTACTCACTGCTCCCCAGTGTTAAACAGAGTCATCTATGAAAGCAGAATAAGGAGAGGTTGTTAAGAGGTCGCTGTGCTGGGTACCTGAGAGGAGTCTGTGAGAGAGACTACACACATGCACAACAGATAATTTGAAAAATCTACAGAGCACGACTTCAATTTACTGGTGCAGTTAAAGGTAAGGGTGGGCAACACAGTCCAAATCAGCCTAACTGAATTATGAGAACATTTGTTAATACTAACCAAGCTGCAAAGACAGTAAGGATATCAAGGCTGTCATAACTTTTGCTACTTTCTGAAAACACGTGCTCTAAATAGATACAATATCTGTTCTTTTTGTTGATTTAAATACTTTTATAAAATAACTAAACTTAAAAAAAAATTACTAGTTTTTATTTTATTACCCGTCTCATACATACAGTCACATGCCCAGAAAGCACAGGCTTACATGACAAAAAGAATTTAACCGGTCCAGGATCAGAGAGCGAAGTAAGACTTTCCATTGTTATGGAAAAAACAGGAGATTGAAGACAAACTAAATACCAATTAACCAGACTGTGTCATACTGTGGTGTCTTATTTTTCAAGCTTTTGAGACAAAAAGTGCAAGTTTAAACACAAAAATTAAAGAGCCATTCCAGTTTCTGCTCATCAGACCACCGCAGTATTTCAGAACTTTTATGAACCAATTCATAAAGCAATAACTCTCTACCATCATCAAATTTTGTGCAAAATGGGACTCATTTTCCACTTCAGCTAAATAACACAACTGTGTTTTCTCTTGGAATATAGCCAGAGGAAGAATACCAGATCTTACCTGTACAAGCTAAGATCTTTGTCTTTTCAGTAAACAAGATGTAACATAAAAATCAGAAATAGGATTCTGTTTAATCCGGGCATATGTGCAAAGTTAGACCTTCATTCTATTTTTTTTAGTTCTGGTTCCCAAACTGGGGACTAGACCCTCCTTAGGGGGTGCCCCATGGGGCTTTCCATTACAGCAGCTTGACTACCTGTTTTGGGGCGCATCTAGAACAGCATTTTGGGTCAGAAATGTTGAAGAGCTTCACTTCAGTAAACACTGTCTTGTTCTGCCAGAAGAAGGAGAGGCTCCAGAGAGAGGAGGGTGAGTGCTGCAAGGGGTTAAAAATGACGGTAAAATGTAACCAGGATCAGGTGCACTTTGGGATGGGTGGACAAACTTTGAATAGCTAAAAAATTAAGAGTGACTTGCCAGATAATATGCAAATATAGTCTGTAGTAGAAATGGCAGTCAAAACATTTCAAATCAACAACTGTTTTGTTTAGTGTCCACTCACATCATGCCTGTACATGCTACTGTCCTGACTTATTTCAAAGTTTGGTGCAGCGGTTGCTACTTAAACACGTCTGTGAGGTGCCCTGAATGATAACATACCGCTGTGACATCACTGCAGCATGCTTAAAGGCAGGGCGGGTGCGCATGGGCCCTGCTCCAGTGCAGGGTCATTCTGGGCATAGCTCGGCACAGCCAAACTGATTATGGAAAAGTAAATCAGCATGGCTCTGTTTGGATCGGTGCAGTCAAAAGTCATAGTGACAGCCTGGGTAAGGTTGGCTAAATTAATTTGCACAATTACAAAACATATAAATAAAAAGATATCAAACTTACTGTATAGAGTGTGTGGGCATGTTCTGTTGGTATCATGTGAATAAAATAGTTAAAACTGCCATCAACTTTTGGTGGCAATTAATCCTTTTTTAATGTGGGTCCTAAAAACCTGACATGCCAGATGGATTTGTTTCACACGTCCACCTGGAAAACCTTTGATATTCAGCATTTGGGAAAGGGCAGAGCCTTTGAAAAAAAACTCGGAGGGTGATTGGATGAACATTCTGTCGTTCACATCTTTACAGGCCAATCAGACCAACAAAACACATGACGCCGTCGCTGTGACTGAGGTGCGCATGCGCAGCTACCGAGGAATAACGCGAACCATGGCAACTGTAGACATGTCAGTACACGACTTATGTCGTTTTTGAAAAGAAAACAAGTCACTGCTGTTCTTTGTTCTTCTTTTAATGAAGAAATGTCAAGTTCTGATAAAACTGGCGCTTTAGCAGCATCCACGCTAATGTCTTCTGCCATAAAGGCACCGGCCTCTTGTTGCTGCTTGCTTACATCATGACTCCGCCGCGCCCGATGCTGATTGGTCCTGTCACTTTCTAACTGGGCCCAAACGGTTCAGACGGGAGCTTTGCAAGATGGATTCGCCAGTCAGAAACAAGGAAACAGGCATATCCATCTGCTTTGCAAGATTAGGTCCTGGAGGGGAGGGCTCAGCTTTTCTTAGCTACAAGTGGGGGGCAGGAGGGCTTCAAGGAAAAGGTTGTGAAAAACTATTTCAAACCAAAAGTTACCACAAACAAATGAGAAAGAGCTCTGTATATGCTAGCAATATTTTGAGTACTGTTGCCAAAAAAGTGCAATGTTAAAAGTGTGCAGGAGTGATTTTTGGTGGTCAAAAACAACAAATATCATTATGTGCTAAGGTTTTATGTAGTTGATATGGCATCAAAACGATATTGACAGTTCAATTCTTTACAAAAATAGCACTGAAGTTTTAATATCTGGTATTGTGACAACCTTAATCCAAATTAGTGTCCGACACTGTCTTAAATGCCTTGCCATGTCAATCACTGGACACATTACACTCCCAAAAGCCCCCAAAGAAACAGACTGGTTTAAGGTAAATAACCACATGACAACAATAAACAACTCAGAGCTAACAACAATCACAAAACTCTTAACTTTTTTCCAAACTTGTATCCAAGGGGTATTCAGTATCAGCTAGTACTTAAGTCTAGGTATCAGAGCAGGTAACAAGAGGTAAAAAGGGGGTACATCTCTGTTTATACAGGCTTGATGATGTGGCATGTTTTTGCAAAGTTAAGGTTTCACCTTGAACCAGGATTATTTCTCTGTTTTTGCATCTTACAAAAAAAATCTCAAACAACTAACAAAGCTGAACCTATCTAATTACAGTGCTGAATCATCATTATGTCAATATGTGAGACTGCCTGCAAACCAACACAAAATAAAGCCTGCTCACACAAAATCTGATCACTTGGTAACAGAGGCAAACTTTCTCAAAGTGTCAACATGAACCTGAATGGTCCACTCCAGAGATCTACTGACTGGCTTGATTGCTCCTGTTCATCCACAATAGAAACACTCTGACATCTTAATTACTAGTACTTAAAGTAGTTGATTCTGAAGATAAAAGGATGACAAAAGTAGAAGTAAATAAAGAAGTATAATGCACTTACCTTCCATCAGATCTTAGAGTCCAGCAGCCAGATATTCTAGCTCCTGAGTAAGCCGGTAGAGAGTTCATGACCGGAGAAGAATATAAGGGAGGTTTCCACTGTGTATATGTTCCCCACAAGTTGTTTATTACTACTAGCAGGATTACTGAGGGTATATATGCACTCTAGCACATAAAACACTTAACAACACTGCCCTCTGGTACAACACATCCAGAGAGAGTGGCAGGTAAATGATGAGTAATGTAAAGGGGGCTCAGCTTGGAAGAGAAATGAAACTTTACACAGCTGCTTAGCTTTCTATTCTTCCATTCAAGGGAGAGAAAGAGAGAGAGAGTGAAGGCACTGCAGCTTGTTGGAGAGAGCGCACTCAGTGTGAAAACTACTGCACTAGCTTTTCCCTCCTCTTTCCCTCGCTTTCCACTCCTCCCCTCAGCCGCTCGGCCAACAAATGTAAGAGGATAACCTACCCTCCAGATTATGTTCATTAGGTGATATTAATAGCAGCAGGTTAGAGCCAGACCTTCCCACTCGTGGCATACACATACACATGCATGCCAAGCTTGGGTCATCTGTTTTTGACAGTCAGTGCTGCAATATGAGGCGAGAGGTGAAAAGAGGGACCAGAGGAGAGCAACACCAGGAAGCAAACACAAAAACAAGAATGAACAAAAAGCTATTATTCTCCTCTGATGTTGGTGCAAGTGCACGATACATAAGAGAGACGCCTCAGGCTGTGTCAGGGAAGAGAAGAGAAGGAGATATGGAGAGAAGGAAGAGGACAGCGGGGAATAGCAGAGGGGAAGCAGTGTGCTTTTTCCCTGCAGGGATCCACCATGTCTCTATGTGCCTTACACCAGAGTCTGGAGACGTCGGCACGACAGCAAACACACTAACGCCCACAGCACTATCCCCTCCCTAACTTCCCTCACAGTGCAGAGCAGGGAATAAACAGCATGATGAAACCCAACACTACCTCCACTGCTCTGTCAGCTGACAGTCTGAGAAGCTGCCCAAGGCAACGCACACAAACAACACTCATGCAAACACACACTCCTCCCAGGCCACCACTTGCACAGACAAACAAATCATTATACTCAGAGATCATAGGTTGCAGGCAGACTAATTGTTTTCAAGCTCAGCAAAAACAAACCCAGGAACCGAGCGCCTCACAGTTTAAGAACCGCACTGCTTACAAAAGGAACTGGATAAACCAACATTTAAAGTGTTTTTCAAATATTTGGATCGTAGATTTGACAAGCCTTTATTTCTGTTTACTTCCTTGTTAAAACCACTGGGGGAGAGACGCAAGGGGATTCAATGTTTTTTCCTCTAATCTTCAATGTAGTTCTGGGACTAACTGTTACTTCAAGAAGACAGCTGCAAAGCAAGAAAAGCCATATCGGAAAAAGAAGCCTGAACCGGTTGCTATGTCAAACATTCAGAGATCTCTCTATGGCTACGGAGACGAATGGAGGGGTTACAGGCCTGTGCTAAAGTTAAACTTACTTGCGCTGAAAATTCAGCAGGACAAATGTTGAAATATTTATTAGACGCAGGAAAAAGTGGAACAAATATGCAGATTTGTTTATCAATTTAGAGCTTTTAAGTTTAAAAATTAATTAAAGCAATTGAAAATCAGCGCTCATATTTCAAAGAGGTCATAAAGATAAAAAAATCATTAACATGACTCAAATTTAGAAACTAGGACACAGTTATGTAAGTACATATAGGCAGAGGACAAAATAACTGGAGCATCTGTAGGGTAGTTAAATAGATCACCTTTCAGCACCAGCTGTATTTTAACAAGCCAAGGAAATGTATCATTATGGCAGATGAATAAGCCCATTGAAAACACTGTCTTTGACACATCATAATGAATGCTTTTGTTTTAGAAAATGATTCAGGTGAGATAAAAGGTTAGAAGCACAGCTGGGTAAAAAGGGATCACGGTAAAGACATAGAAAAACTATAGCTACTTTGCACAAATGGATACTTGTTTTTTTCTCCTGTATTATATAGTGATTGCAGAATAGGAAAACACTTGTAAAAAAGGCACACTTTTATCATAAGACTCAAATTTGTACAACATAATTCAGGACAGTAAATCTATGGCAAAATTTTACTAAAGAGAATGTAAATTGGCTAGTTGAATGTCTTTCTTTGACAGTACACTTTGTCTTTTATTGTCAACAGTGCTCTGCCCTTAAAAAGAGTCATAAAGTAGGTATAACTGTAAGAATAATAGCACGGGTTGAGTGAATGTACCAGACAAACCCTCGGTGAGTGGAGCAGTGCAGTAGCCCTCTCTAGTGGCTCAATGGGGTATCACCCTGAAGACTGTTTTCTCTGTAGGCGTCACACATTGACAGAGAACAGGGTCATGATAATAACTGTTATCCATATGTATATACAGCTTTTGTATTATTCCTCCAAATCAAGTGTCATTCTTGCCTGTACCCATCTTTTTCCCCCCAAAAGGAGGGCAGAATTATCACTTAAACGTGAGTCACCCTGCACTTTCTTGTGCCCAAGCAGAATACGTCATGCCATGCTTCTCTCCTCTTATGCTAAAGGAAGCGTGTCTTCTACTAAGGCTGTACGGTTTTCTCTAGCTTTAGCCATTAAACGTTAATTTCACATATTTAACGGCTTTCACGAGAAATAAAAGTATTCTTATGTTTTCTGGGTTTGGGCGGATGAAGTTATGTTAAGAATTACCTCGTGTTGCAGTGTTATAACCAAGAGAGAGCGAGAGTGAGCATGAACAAGAAGTAGGTCAGTTTGTCTGACGCTCGTAATAAGCTAATAATTACACGGTAACTTCCTGGCTGCCATTACAGCGACATATTACTTTTGTATAAGGTGCAGTGACAGTACACATTAAGGCAGTTCCGTGAAGATGCTTTACCCGACTCCCATCGAAAACCTAAATAAAAAAATTCAAAACAGGGAAAACACATTTCAGTGGCCTCCGAACAGCACTAATATGTTTACCTGCTCGGTACAGAAGAAGTTTTCTCTTCGTTCTCCATCTTTGAAAGTCTTTCCTCCCCGCTAACGGCAGACATTGCTACTCTGTTGACAATCAGGTGGGTAGAGTATAACTGGCGCCGAGGCATCATGGGACTTGTAGGCGTTTTCTGGGTCAGTGTCGAAAAGCTTCAAAGGCATCGCCCCCTTCTTGGACTTCAAGTCCCATAATTCTCCTGTTCTGTTCTTTCACTCTTAAGCCAACAGCATGTACAGTATGATAATCGTGCAGGGCCTTTCCCTAAACTGGCAATGTGTTAGGTGATCATGGCCACGTGTGAGTTTAGGATCTGAATGTTAGCTGTCATTTTTGTTTATTTTACTACATTTTGCTATACTTTTGTTAATTTGCATTACTGTTGTACTGTTACAAAAGTATAAAGTGCACATATTCATACAAAACATTGTAAGAATTCATACAAACACACTTTTACACAGTTATTTCACATATTTGTCACGTCATAGCAGGGAAATTACTTGCCCTTTTCAAAACAATGACCCCAAACATTTATTTATATACTGTGATAACTAGTTGTTTTAATACATTTCATCAAAACTATTTTTAAAATAAATGATATTGATTGGCAATTTTTGGTCTTAAGTTGTTTATAACCATCCAGCAGTAAAACGGATTAAAAGTGAACTGTAATTTAAAAAAAAAAAAGTAAAAACTGAATAGAAAATAAAAACTAATGAAAGATCAAAAGCTAATATAACCTTGGTACAGACAGAGGTACAAAATGTTACAATTTTGAGAAGGACAACACTTGTGTCCTTTGGTACAGCTGGAGTGAACAGCATTTATCCCCTTTCACCCATTCCTGCATCTTGATGTCTGTATGTAGGTTTGTGAGGAAACCATTATTCATCATACCTGTCAACACTCCATAATGTTAGGACACCTATCATACCTGCAAGTATAATACAAGCCCACAAACATAATGAATCACAAACATAATAGAAATCTGCAGGTTTTGACCTAATAATCCCATAAACATACATTTCCAAAATTGTAATAGCAGTTGTGTACTGCATACATAATAACAAATTTCCCACAAACATAAATATTACATTTGCAGGAATTCATTACGTTTGTAGAAATGTAAAAATCTCCAGCTTGTAAAATTGTAATTATTTACCACAAATGTAATATGAAAATGAAAACTAGATGTTAGTGTATTGTTGTTTGTTGTAGCTTTTTTACATCTGCCAGTTGGTTCAAGTCCGGCTTAGGGTCAAATCACATCAAAAAATGTAGGTTGGGAATTTTTTTGTTTGCCGTGAAACAGGAAATAGTCCTCTCAGAGTGTAAAAACACTGGTTGAGCCCAGTGCTCTGAGGAAATCATAAAGAACGTACTGAAACATCTTTCACCCAGCCAGGTTTATTGTTTCACAAATGTAAATTATTACAACTGCAGTAGGCAACTGATATAACGTTTGTGGGTAGGTTAAAATTTCTGGCTTTTTAAAATTGTAATTATTTCCCACAAATGTAATATGAACATGGAAACCAGATTTTTGTGGTCATTGTTGTAGCCTTTTTACAACTGCCGGTTGGTTCAGGTCAGCGAAAGCTCAAGTCAAATCAAAAAGCCAGTCATGGCGGTGGCATCGTTGTTTTACCAGTTGTTTATTACGGTTGCAGTAGCAACTGCTATTAAGTTTATGGGAAATTAATCGTGTTTTATTATCATGTTTTAGTTATGCTTTAATTTGTATTACATTTGTGGTTTATTATGTTTGTGGGCTGTTATTACCTTTACAGATGTTACACTCCTGAAATTTTCCCAGCCCTATTATGTTGTCATGTTTGTAACACCACAAAAGTCTCCTGTTTAGGTAGCATTATATTCTAGAAAATACAGTAGGTGTAAACTAAACAATAAATTACTTCAATAAAAACGTATTTAACACATTTAACACAGAACACAAATGACACAAATTTAGTCAACAAACTTTTATTAATTAGTTGAGGGATATTTACGCACAGGTAATACAACAAGTTTGGGAGAAAAATTGTAACAGTTCAGACTCAAAGGAGGCATTTCTGCCTCCTATGTTAGGTTCTATACAGCTTAATTTTAGATATGGAAGTCTTCAATACATCATTAGTCTCATTTCACCTGTTACCTATGTATCATAACCAGTTATGAGCTACAACATCATCTCTTTAAACTCTCAACAGTTTCATCACAATGGCCTCCACAACAGAGGCAGATACCGTGTTGAAGTAGGTAGCATACAAAACGAACATCTGTTGTCCAAATAAAAGGATAAAATTATCTGACTGTCTAAGGGGATTTCTAAGGATTAACCTTGATTTCAGAATTAACATTGCTGACAAAGGGAAGACACTTGAGCCTGCTGTTTCCCCAGGTACAAAAGTCACACCACACACAGTCAGGGTAACTAGAAAGCTCCAACAACACTCCTATTTCAAGCCTATTTCATGGTATAGTAAGTGCACTAAATACAGAAACAAACACATACATATGCCTTTTTGTCCCATATTGAATATGTAATAATAAAGGACTCTCTCATTGTGTTTGTCATTTTGTACTGAAAAAGCTCAATTTATGTGCATCATCAAAATGGATAAAATAACAGTGTATGCCGACACATAGGCCTACAATGTTCTTTGTAGTCTACAAATTTTTTCAATGTTTTTCCGATTTGATAATATGTAAAAAGCATTTTCAAAGCAAACAAATAAAAGTAGGGGAGTAGTAGTGAAAAAAAGCCATACAATTTTGAGAAGACACATCAATATCAAAATATCAGCAAGCCAACAAAACCAGCTAAATATGGTGTATTGCTGTACTCTCTAAACATGTTGCAGTTAGCTCACACTGCGGGATAGATATGTGTTATCCACATCATAGGAAGACAGATAGTAAAGGGTGTGATAAAATATAAAATACCCACTGTTAAAAGCAGTGCCTAACTATCATATTGCAACACCAAAGCTTGTCAGGTAAACACAGTCAATGTGACGTTATTAAACAAAATGAGTTACAAGCAGCTGATGAACTGATTCTGTGCCACAGCATAACACTTAACAAAAAAGTGTCAACATTTCCAAACGTCCAGTCACTACAAAGGTGCTAACTGTTTTATACACACACACACAAGGTCTGGACAACTCGTATCGAATAGGTCCAAGGACCAATCAGTGCTTGTCTAACTTATCCCCTCCATCAGTTTAACCTGGATAGAAGATAAAAGGTCCATCCCGCCACCAGGGACAGACTCATGCATAATCATCCCACCTGAATAAACTCCATCAGCTGATTAATAATGGAGGGATTCAGCTCCCGTCTTTGCTTCACAATATAAAAGGTCACGGCGCAGGGATAACACCACCATACGTTTCAAATTCAATGTCTTTTAAAAATGTTCTGCTGACATCAGTGCTTCATCTATATGATGACATTTGACATTTGTAGGTGCAAAATTCAGAGGCCTTGCCAATAAAAAGGAAATGGCAGGATGATTTAATATCAGGTCCTTAAGGTAGAGTGGCAAGTAAAGCACCCTTATTAATGCACCAAAATACCCTCACATCACAACTTCATCCAAAGCTATCAGATTGCTATCTAGGTAATACACATTAGAGAATATAAAATAGATTTACGTTCTGTTTTTAAGCAAGCAAGACATTATTTTTATGGACATAGACTGCAAACATCAAATAGTTTGTTTTCATTTGCTCAAATTGTTAATATAACTGTGATTCAAGTTTCAACACTTTAAAGTGAAATAATTATCTGATTGCACACATTTTAGATTCTAAAGTTTTTAAATAATATTGGATTATTCTTTTAAAAATCTGGAGCTTAGCTATCTTTAAGTAGTAGAGCAGCCTTAGATTTAACAAGACCAGCTATGGCTTAATGTGTTGAGTTAAAATCATACAGTCCTGTTGGATAGTATTTTCAAGAGTAAACCGTGCTGCTCATACTCATTTAAAGACAAATTTAGTTATTCCTCTAGTTATTTTTCTTCTCAGAGTTAAGTATTCCTGCTCCTGTTGCCTGACAGCCATTAGGTTAGGTTGAATACCCCTGGAGTGCAAAAATACAAGACAATACAAGAGGGGAGCGAGAAGGTTTAAGGGATAAAGTGCAAGGTCATAG
Organism: Cheilinus undulatus; assembly: GCF_018320785.1. Taxonomy (NCBI): domain Eukaryota; kingdom Metazoa; phylum Chordata; class Actinopteri; order Labriformes; family Labridae; genus Cheilinus; species Cheilinus undulatus. The sequence goes on from NC_054875.1 coordinate 32,248,817, forward strand.
CTTTGAGCATTCAGGAGATAATTCATAAACAATATATGTGAATCTTCATTTGCATTTTTCTCTTAATAAAAGATTAATGTTTTCCTCAATCTCTCTATAAAAGATAGTAAATTTATTGTCTCCTCAGCTCTTTGATTCAAGCTAAAGCCGTAGCCAAAATATGGCCTCCTTTAAAATGGTGTCACATCATTTGATTGTGCTGCAATGGTGCAACAAGCAAGGAATTCACCCATCTGTCCGACGTTTCACTTCACCAGTCTGATTTTAGACAGAATGCTTCAAGTTTTTATGTTTAAAATCAATCAAACAATACCATTTTAAGTATTTGTGTAACTTATTGTTCATAGATGGAAATCTCAAATGATCACTCTTTAAATTCTGCCTGTTCACTTCAGTGTAAAAGATCAGTGAAATAATTTTATAACATCAATTACGGTTGTCAAAGCAGATACCTTTCATGTGATGCAGATAAAATAAATGTCTCTGAGGTGATAGCTACATGGCTGAAGGAATAGCAGAGTGGAATCTGATTAACAACTGACCAACGTTTAGCTTATATTACGTTTGCTTATTTGAAACATGAAAAGGAAAAGACAGAAAGAATCAAAAGATAATTGCACTACAGCACACACTGCAAACATTTGGATTGCTCATGGTCCAATTGGACATGTCAGGCTTGGAAATAACAGATGGCATCATCAGTTCTGAGTATATAGATATATAGAGATAGATATTGTTTATGTACATAGTACAGTATATCTGTGGAAAAAATGTGAGAACACTAGCTATCCTTAAATGACTTCACCATGCTAATAGAATACCCTTTTTAAAACCTCTCACACACAACATAAATCTTGTAGAGACACTTTCTCTGCAGTTGTTGGAAATACTACTTTAGACAATCCTATTCTTGAAGTAGTCAGGATTACATTTGATTTTCACTGACACCCCTGCTGTGAGTACACAAACTGAAACGTGTGCCTTATAAAGGAGAAAGAAGTGGAATGGAGAAATGAACACCACTGTTACATAAGTATTGTTTATAACAGCAGACACATTGACTCTGGGGTTTAAAACTAGGATTTGAAGTCCTTTCTAAGTGTCTTACTTCTTAATGGTGGATTTAACTTTCTTCTCAGTGCCAAGTCCTTGTAGAGTCGGAAAAGGTCTTTAAGCTTCCTGGCATAACATTTACAGTAAGCATCCTCTCTGGCTCCTGGGTCGACAATAGCAGAGCTACTCTGAAAACGACAGCCTCTTAGGTTTTCTTTGTCTGGGAACAGAGGGGATTGGCTGTCTGTTTTGGCCTGAATTAGCGCTGTCCGTTGGGTTGGGGATCAGGGTGGGGGACTGTGTCGGGCCCAAGGAAGGGTTCACCGCAGGGGCTGAGTTTGAGTAGCGGTAGGTGCTTCAGTTTTTGTTTGGAGAGGCTCTACCACAGCTGGGCGCTCTTTGGGTTTACGTCCCCTCTTTTTACCGGTGGTGGCCCCGTTTCTCACCTCAGTTTTTATCCCGTCGTTCTCTGGCACTTTGCTCTTGCTACTGGACACAACTTGAGTGGCTGCTGCTCGAAACCAGTTCTAAGGCAACAGAACACAAAGTAAGTGATCAGTTCAGTCTCTAACAATAAGGCTATGAGAACTGCATGACATACTCTGTTAATATAAAAGCAAACTATCATTTTTGAATATGATATTATAGTACAGTTCTGGGGGTCTAAATTGCTGATATTAATAAATAACAAAGTTATTGTGTGAGATTTACGGTGCCCAAGCATGTTTGCCCAACAAAGTTCAGTTTGTTTGACTAATAGGAGTCAAAGCATGGTACACTTCCCTTGCCCTGGCATGGATGGAGGAGGTGGGCTTTAATAATAATAATAATAATAATAATAATAATAATACATTTCATATATAAGCGCCTTTCTCAACACTCAAGGTCACTTTACAGAAAGAAAACAAATACAAAAAAAAAAAAAAAAATCAACAGATAAAAGCTAACAAAGTATAAAATAGAACAAAATAATTACAATGAAACTGCTATCCTTTAGCCTGATATAGCTATCTCGGTGTTCTCCATTGTGCTGATGCTAAGACAGCACCATGCATGTCGTAGTAGTGATGACATATATTCAAGAGGTAACTGTGGTCAGGCCCGGCTGGGGCAGGGGCAGTGTCAGTGCAGGATATGGGGGGGGGATCATACTTTGGCACAGTATCGGGAAACTGTGCCTACTGTGATTGCACCTTACACTGTAAAACTGAACAAGAAGAAAATACTCAACATATTTGTTGAGACTGATGACATCAACATTTTTAAATAGTGGAATGTTTTTTTTGAGTATGACTCGACTGAAAATATATAATTTACATTGTATCCAAGATAACAGAACTCAAATATTAGAGGTGATAGATGACATAAAATTTTAAGTAATGCTCTCGGATATAACAGTTCTTGTTTAGCAACAGGTACTTAGCCATTTAAGTTGCATCAACTTAATTTCATCTGTATATACCCTTCATGATCACAATGAATAACAGAGTTTTATAAAGATATATATTGATTTTCATCATTAAGGGTAAAAAAATTACCCCAGGGTGCTATGATCACAAATACAGCTAAAATAATTCACAAGTTCTGCTCATTTCTACACTAAACCAAGTTGTTGTTTCATTGTAATGGACCATAAATTATAAAAAGAAGTGAGGGAATTGTTTTAATGATGGAATAAATGTGGCTATAAAGTCCTAACAAAGCTTGGGTGATAAATTATTCATATGCCTTATAATGACACAAATAAGATGGGGTCAATTTTGAGCAACAAGAAGTTTGATTATCAGCTGCCATGGAAAGAATTACAAGGTTTGTCTGTGATCATCCAATCAAATGCTACTCTGATCATAACTATACTCAAAATAATTCAACAGGGCTTTTTTATTCAAAAAGAAGGAATGAAACATTTTGACCATAAATTAAAGGAGAGTGAAAGATGTATGACTTGAAATGAAGTCAGGGAAAATAATGTAAAGGGGAATCTAGTCACACTTTGTCCTATAATGCTACAAAAATAATGAAACCAGATTGGGTCAAATTTGACTTGGGAGGACAACAAACGTGTAGTCCAAACAATGAAGATGGAAATTAGCTAGAAAGCTATAATCTGGTGCAGAGCATCTCTACTCTGATGAGTTTATTGTTTTTTTCTGTACATGGTCCCTGACAAATAAAACTAAAAATAAATGAAAAATAAGGGCTGAGTGTGTGTGCTGCAAATGGAGTGCAATCTAGGTAATACATAAATTATTAATGTTTGCAAAGTTTTCCACTGAGAAGTACCCACCTGTGAATGTGTTTTACTGATGTGATACTTCACACCACTCTCTGAGCTGAACTCCTTCTGGCAAATCAGACAAGTATACTTCCCCAGTTCACCACCGCCCTGCAACACACACACAAACACAGATATAAGCACATACATAAACACACTCCAAATATACATACACGGTAATCAGCTAAAAATGTTATAGCCATAAATAGCAGAAATGTATCATTTGTTAAACAAGAGATTGCAGACTTTATGTATCAGTCAACATCACATGATAGAAAAATGCTGTGCATAAAAGTTCCACTTTTTGCTCAGACCTACAAGGATGTACTAGTGTTAACTACTTACATTAAAACACAATTATCTGTCATAATTTTGTGTTGTAAAACCAGACAAGAACACTCTTAAAGTCCCCCATTATTTAACCTGACTTTAACTTTTTTTTCTATTTTCTAAGTTAATTCTCATGCTGCATACATTCATTTTATGAGTTGGTTGTACACAGACACACACAAAGCTCCTCAAGAACTTCTACAAAAGGCAAAACAGAATAAGGAAGAGAGCATACACAGTGCTGACCTTGTTATGAACTCAAGAACTAATCTAGGTAAAAATTCTCAGGGAACTTCCGCATGTGTGTGTCTGTTCTAATTTTAAAACACTGTCTAGAGAGACTATTGCTATCTGGTTGGCTGTGCTGCAGGTGAGTGTTTGTACCTGGCTGCAGTTGGCAAGGTGCGCTTTAAGTCCTGACACACTGGAATAGACAGCCTCACAGTTCTGAAACAAAACAGAAAGTTATCAAACAGAATCAGTTAGCGAGACCTCTGAGGCCCTGTGCTAAGTATGAAGGCAAATTACATATGATGACACATAAAGAGCCCTATCATATACCCAACGATGCTAAGCATTTTGGCAAGCTGCAAAAGTGTCATTCGTTGTCATTTTTACCTTTGCCAAGAAGATTATGTGATCGGCAGGGTTTTTTAGTTAGTTAGTTAGTTTGTTTGTTTGTTAGTTTTTTAGCAACATAACTCAAAAAGTTATGGACGGATTTTGATGAAATTTTCAGGAAATGTCAGAAATGGCATAAGGAAGAACTGATTAGATTTTGGGAGTGATTTGGATCACCGTCTGGATCCAGGAATTTTTTAAAGGATTCTTTACTATTGGGAAATAGGGCTTATGGCAGAGGTCTGCGCTCTCCAAGTGCTGTTCTAGTTTCAACCTGTGCCAAAGTTTTTTTAGAAGGATGGTTAATGAACTTGTGTCTCTGTTAGCACCCTTGTCTGACATCACCATGAGGAAGTGCTTACCTATACCTCTTAGATGCCTGCTACACTTTACCAAGCTAACTTTAAAACTCCTACGGGGGGTTTCAAATTCCAGCAGAGACTGACACAAATCTCTCTACCATCAATTTAGAAAGGCACATTTGTATCTGATTTTGAGGAATTATTTCAGCAGATTACTTTAATCACATCATCAAAATGTGCCATACAATGTCCCGGCTACTCTCTGAGTGATCAGTGGCACAATGGAAGGAGGGAAGCACATAAACCAACATGAGCGCGCTGTATTAGAAAATAGTTGAAATCTGCTGTGTTAAAGCATCATGTCAGCTTTCAGGCACATTGTCACATTTCACAGCACCATCTTTATCGTTTATATATCCCGTTGACATTTGGTTTGTCTACAGTTATCACTGCTGCATGTGCTCCGGTCAATGCCACTGATAGAGGGAATAACAAAAATCAAACATAATAGACTTTCTGTTATGAGGTGTCTCATATGTGTTCTTGATTGTCGCTCACTATACACACACTATAGGAGATGATACAAAAGGTTTTCTGAGAGTCAGCAGGTCACAAAACCCTACACCTGTTAGGTCACGCCATAATCATGCTGAAAACATGTAGTCTGACCTCAGCTTTAATCCAACCTTTGTGCAACCTGCTCCTCTCTTGAGAGGGGCCTAGCTGTAGACCATACATCTTTGACTGCCACTCTTTCAGACTGTTCATCTGAGATGCCGTCTCTTTCAGAAAAGAAATACATGCTAAAAAAATTCCAAATAAACTTAGATAAACTTCCGTTTAGGGTTATGGTAAAGGTTGAGGTATCTGTTAGGATCACAAAAGTTAAAAACATGACCTGCAAAACCTAACAACAAATGGAGTAATGAAGCTGATCTAAAAGTTTTCCCACAGGAAAAAACCTCATCCTCAATGAAAGCAAAACCTTGTATCTCCATTTTTCATGATTTTATTTTATTTTTCATAAATCAGTGCTATTGGACACCCTTTATATCTATCACTGGGTTTTTAACAAATTTTAAAGTTAAAATCAATTGAAAAATACTGCTTTTTTCATTCTCTGAAAAGTGGTGATGTTGGAGATAGGTGGTTTTGGCCTGACACCAGCAATTAGCTACATAGCTTATGTAGCTAATGTAGCTCAAGCTAAGCTCACAAAGCAACTATGTAAGCTATGTAGGTACATTCTTAGCACACCTACGTAAGCTTTAGCTATGTTTTCTAAAGCTCAAGTTGCTAAAGCTAACTTGGCTACATTGGCTTATGGAGTAACATTAATTACTTAGCTAGGGTAGCTATGATAGCTTCAGATATCTATACATAATCTAATCCCAGATTACAACTCTGACCTTTTCTCTGTTTTATTCATGAAATGTTGCAAAGTCTGTCATGTCAAATTTGCAATGTGGTTATTTCATGAAGTTACTGCCAGAATTTTTCTATGAATTAAGTTGAATAAGCATTTTTGCATTAGCAAATTACAACACTTACATTCTGAAATAAGACGGCCTCTTAGATGAACTGTCTTGCCTAACTCCAAACCTCGACTGCACACCATTTAACTAGCAACATGGAATCTGAATGATTTTTGTTCACTTCAGACTGTAGAAGTAGGGCCCATAACCTCTTCAGAGTTCTTACCACATTGATGCAGCAGATAAAGCCTTTTTCCTTAACTTGGTTTTTCCAGGTCTCTAGTAGCTCTGGGCTGAAGTTTGGGAGGCCAGGACGGGTGTAGTTTAACTGTAATAAAGAGGATAACCAGTATTAATATTCCATTTAGTATCAGAGCTGGAATGAAGATTTTTAGGCACATGATCAAGTGTTATTGTGCTGACATTACATTTTTCATACTGACACGTGTTGTTTAGAGCTCTTTTTGTGTAAAGGTTGGCTCTGTGCATGTAAGTGCCTGTTGGCAGATACTGGGTTGCAAATGCCCACTTGAAATGCTTGAAGCCTGTTCATGTGGTGACAGAGATTGTGTGCATGTCTATTGTGTTTGCTGACTGTGCCCAGCCCTCCTCCTCACCCTCTTGCTATCAGGCACTAGGTCATCCTTGATGCGTCTCTTGGTGCCCCAGTCTTTGGCGAGCTCATCCTCTGCTATCTCCTGCAGGTGGAAAACAGCCACCTGAGCTGACCGGCGCCTCACTCTGCCACTCGGGGTGCGTTCAAAGTCGTCCCCCTGGCTCTCATTCTGTGCTGCTTTCTCTTTTCCCCTCTCCTTTTCCTTTTCTCTGTTCGAGTCTCTGGCTTCTCTTTCCTTCTCCTTAGGCTGGATTGATGGTGCTTTCTCCTGCCAATCCTTCTTCTCGGGTTGGCTCTTCTCTTTTTTGCCTATTGTTGAGGATTCCTCTGGGACTACCTGAAGGAGAAGTGAGATTCTTATACGATGTGGACAAACTACGGCTTTGTGTTCAAGTTCAATCAAGTGAAAACATCATAAAACAGTACATGATCTGTGTCTTAGTTTGTCTTACCCTGTCTTCCCCGGTGTTGTTGTTGGTGTCAGTGATATTGTCTTTGATATTGGTGGCTGTCATGGTGTTGGTCATAGTTGAGGAGTGCTCAGTACGCACATGGTAGTCTCTGCCAGCTTTAGAGCGGTAGTTTTTTCCACAGTGCTGGCACAGAAACACAGGCTTCTCATCATCAGAGAACTCTCCTCCACAGCGTTTTTGGTGGTACTGGAAGCCCATCAGACTGGAAAAGTGTGCTGAACAACCCTGTATATTACAGGCGGAATTTTTGTGTGATTATATGGATCAAATAGCAAAATTGAGACACACATTAAGCGTAGACCTGGTTAAGTGGAGCAGAGTGAGGGTTTAATGGAGCAAAATTCCAGCAGTTGGTCGATATTCTGTGGTTATGGTGAAAAAAGATGGAGAAAACAGGAGGAAACTGCTCATTTTTCAGCGTGAGGACATGTCACAGTAGAGAGTCTATTTTTTGCAGCTTTTCTCTCTCTGCCTTTTGCGCTCTTGTGTGAGTAATGGGAAGCAGAGTGTTGATGTGGTTTTGGGCAACATGTCAAGAACAAGGCATAAAGGGAAAAAGGAGAAAGGGAAAGGGAAAAGGAGGCAGACACAAATACAGGGAGCCGGAGGAAAAGGGAGAAACAAACTCCAAACTGGCAAAGGAGGAGAGAGGAAAATGTGACATGAAAGATAAAATAGTTGTAGCAAAGGAAATGAAGGGCACAAAAAAGAGCACTACAGGAAAAAGGAGAAAGGGACACAGGGAAGAAAGGTGCATACCTCGCTGGGACACTTGATCTTTCCCATCTGTTTAAGCACTCGCCGCAGTCTTTCTCTCTCGTCGTGCATGTCGCCCGGCTGGCCTTCGCTCCCCGAGGGCTGAGGGCAACAAACACAACGTCACAGAAGCATTCCCCACCACCATACTCTACCCCCCACACCCGCCCTACTTGTTGTAAGAAAACTGTGATGAAAATGTGTTTTCCATCTTGGGTGTTCACACTGTGCCAGGATCATTAAACGGTTTCATGGCGAGGTTGTTACTCAAGGCGTGTTTATGACAACTGTCAAACTCATGTTTTCACACGAGGATTGGCTGGTGCCAAAGCCCGGCCAGGACCAGAACAACAGATGGCAAGGCTGCCAGGGAGAGGAAAGAGGAGAAGTGCAGAGGATTGGAGACAGTGTGGACATACTGAGGAATCCCAGAGGAGGGAACTTCATGTGTTTTCTCATGTGTTAACACACAGAGAAAGCACTGAGGAGTGGCCTAAGCTTTCTGAGAGGGTAAGGAGGAGATGAGATATTGCCAGAGTTCTTCACAGTTTCAAGTGAATCATGCTAAAGCCTGCAGGCAAGAGAACAGACACCGGCTCAGTCACTGATTTACACTCGGGAGGGGGGAACCATGAAACTACATCAGCATGTATTCTTAATGCCTCTAAGAGAGACACAGAAGGCCAAAGAGCGATGCAGGAGAAAAAGAGAGAATGGGCAGCAGTATCACAGGAACAGCAGCCAACATCAAGGTCAAACTCAGTGGGTGACCCCTCTCCTTCTGTCAGCCCTCTGTGCTTTCCTACAATGCACTGGGGCTTTGGCACGTGACCATGCTGACAGCACACGTATTCTTGGATAAGTGGAAAAATCAACTGATTTAAAACAGCTTCCTGGAATAAAAAAAAAATGCCTTTAGAACATAAGGGGGATAAAACACTCCCAATCCCTCCTTCCTGCTATCCCTTATCAGCCACAACATCATTTAGTCCATGCTGCTATTCAGTAGAGATCATTAGCTTTAACGTCATAACCACTCAAGGTAGACCTACCATGAGCTACCTGAAAATAAAACAATGAGATATGGTCATGTAGATGACATGTTTGTATGCTATCCACTTCATTTTAAGCCAACAGCACGATATTACCCACAGTTCGAACCTGTACAGGACAGGCCCTTTTTAAACACAAAATGCTAAATGTGAATACTTTGTGCTTAAATGCTAAGATTTGGACCCTGACTGATCAACAGTACTAGTGCGTTGTAGTTAGGATCTTAGATGGGAATAAACATATGACTGAACAAGGAGGCAGGACAAAAGAAAGCCTTTTTAAAAAGCACATAATGATAGAAACCTAGGAAGAACTTGTATTTATTCTACTGTTTCCCATGATAACATGAAGCTCAAGAAATTAATAAATTATCATATGAAGCAAGCTTTCAGATAAATAAAGTAAGATCTTACGAAAACCACCAATATGTACTCATTATCCCAGCTGAATTGAGTATATTTATTTTATTTATTTATTTGTTACATTGGACAATGCACATTAATGAACATGGACATGTAAATGTGCCAGATTGTAGGCATAGGCTAATTTCCATCTGTAGTCCCCGGCAGGTTGATGGTATATACAACAAAAAGTCCATTAAAAATCTACATAAAAATCAGACAGCACCAAAATCAGACAACACAGACAGTATTATAAAATACAAAGACACAGATAAAATAATACAGTATGCTGCTACATGACCTTAGCTTAAGACAGACCAGGAACAAATCAAATATATTGTTATATGTTCACCAGGGCTTTCATCATGGACTTCCTGCCTCAATTTTTCTACAGGCATATATTGGCGACCCACTGAAACAGCTTTGTGACCCACTTTCAATCAAAACCAATCAGAATACAGTGCCTATAAAAAGTGCTCACCCCCTTGGATGATCTACCCTTTCATTGATTTTATAAATCAATCATGGTGAATAAATTAGGCTTTTTTTGACAAAAAACAAAACAAAACAGAAAAAACTCTTTAACATCAAAGTGAACACAGACTTCTAACAAGTAATGTCAACTGAATAAAAAATATATTATGTAAAATAAGTGAGTGCATAAACATTCACCCCCTTCAAAGTGACTGACCAAATTTAGCAGAGGTCAAGCCATCTGGTGCTAGTAATCTCACAATTATTAAAATGCTTATCACCTGAGAGCATTTAATGTGTCTCAAGTGACTGTAGTATAAAGACACCTGTGTCTGGTAGGTCCAGTCACTGGTTCATCAATATTCCTGGTCACCATCACACCATAAAAACAAAAGAACACTCCAAGCAACTCAGAGAAAAGGTTACTAAAAGTATAAGTCAGGGACGGATACAAAACATGTCCAAGACACTGAACATCCCCTGGAGTTCAGCTAAACCCATCATCAAGACATGGAATTGATTTGTAAAATCAATGAAAAACATCACTTTACAGATACAACACTCCTGTTAGTTTCTCCTCTGATGAGCAAGCCCTTTCGTACTCATTATGTTTTGTGGACACAAGACATTTCTTGCCTAGCCTTTATACTAAAATAAAGTCTTGTTTATACATTAAATAACACTGACGTGAAGATGCATTCTTCAACATTATACCTACTGCAGAAGTCTATAAGATGTCCTCTATGGCCCATCTGCTGTGAGACATAAGGCTATTGTCACAGATATTATACAAAGGAAATACAAACATTAATGTTACCTGCTGTAATATAAAAATAAGCATCTGAAGAGAGACAGGAAATAAAAGGGGGGGGGGGGGGTGTTGGATGGGCACCAAACAGTGCCAGGATCAAGACTGGCATCTGTGACACAGGCATTGAGGACTATGGTCTCAGTAAATGAGCACCTGCTCTTCCAACTGACCTAAACCAATGCCCATCTACTGTGTAAATTTATTTTCTGATTTTACGATTTTACTTTGCTGCTTTCTTTCATTCATACTGCTCTTCTGTTTTTTTACTTTATGTATCTGCAAAGCTGAGTCTAGGAGGAAAGCACAGAATTTCGTGTACCTGCACTGTTCTGTATCAGTGCAAATGACAATAAAAATCTACTTTATTGCATTATCAACACTATACTATTCTGGAATGCTATGTGCATTATGGTTTTCTAAGATATCTGCAGTTCTGAACCCTCTTCTTTTTTGTGTGTTCAACATTTTATTGATTTTCAAACAGTAAATAGCAAAAACCCCATTTTACATTTGAAGTGCAATTTCAAAAATCTGTCCAGACCTGAAAGCGGTATGTAAAAGAAACAGAGAAGATCCTCGAACAAAAAATATAATAAAACACAAACAACTAAAACACACATACGCACACTTGTCCATTGTAAATATTGTCCATCAAAAGAGTAGTTCAGATATTTTTGTAATGACCTCTATGCTGCAGACGTGGTTAGCCAGGAATGTAGGGTTTCCATGTGAACATGTACTGATCAAGTTTGTCCAACAGAGAATATGTCACTCTCTCATTGGCTGCCAGCTGAGCCATAAATGTAGCCTATTCGTCATAGGGAGGCAGGTGTTTTCTCCTCCAGTGTCACAGTAGTATCTGCTTAGCTGTTGTGAGGGCCAGAATAATCCATCGTTTCTCAAAATGGGCCAGATCAAAGTCTTTGAGTTCCATGGTTGAGCCCAGAATGACCAATTTGTGAGATATTAGGAATTTCTTTTTCAGGACTTTGTAAATAACCTGTTTAATATTGTTCCACCAGTCTGTTAGTAAAGAACATGACCACAGTATATGAAAAATTGAAGCACCGGACTCCTCACATCTCCAGCAGTTGTCTGTTGGTAATAATTTAAGCCTATGCAATTGTTGAGGTGTCCGATGCCATCTATGTATTATTTTTAGTTGAATGAATTTACTGCCAAGTTCTTTATACATTATATTGATATTTTTCAAACATGACCTCCAATCCTCAGGAGATATGTCCATGGCCATATCCTCTGTCCACTGTTTTTTCACTTTAATTAGAGGATCACACAATTGTCCTTGTAGTAGCTGGTAAATTTTGGAGGCTAAGCCTTGGCATGTTACAGATTTTGTAAGAAGTTGTTCTACTGGGCTACCTGTGGGGCAGCGAAGAGGACTTCCTAACCATCTGGACAGGATGCTTTGTATTTGGACATATCTCCAGAACTGGTTACTTGTTAAATTATATTTATGTACAATTTGGTCAAAGCTTAGAAACTTACATGTGCAACTATCAAATAAATCTGACACATATAAAATACCAGCTGTTTTCAAAGTTTTCCAATTAACAGGTTTACCTCCAATGAGAATTCTATTGTTATTCCACTGAGAAGACCTGAAAAAGCCCCAGCGACCAGCTCTATATAATTTATTCCATATTATTCTGGTATTAGCAACAATAGGGTGTTCTTTTTGAGTTTGTTGAATGACTTAGGAACAAATAGACCAAACCATGGAAAAAGACCACTGCAAGCCTCAGTCTCTATCTGTAGCCAGCTGGGTTGTCTCTTGTTTCAGTGTCTTTTAACCATGTTCTAATACTTCTTGCATTAATAGCCCAGTAATACCATTTAAAATTTGGAAGGGAAAACCCCCCTTTCTGCACATGGAATTGCACTCTGAACCCTCTTCTTCTAAAAATCTTGTTAAAATGTCATCACACAAGTCAAACCTGTAGATGACAAAAGCCTTCTCTAATCAGCAACTACAGCACAACCGTGCACATCAACAGACTTACACAGAGTGAACAGAATCAAGGCTGTCATTGTGTCATGAAAGACTTAATCATCACATTTGAAAAAATCTGCAGGAAAAAGAAGCATTTGTTGAAGGTCTTCCTAGTAAACATAATGTATAACATGCTGGAGCTGAAATCATGTCGTTAAGCTCAGGGCATGACACAAAATGCTTCCATCAAACTGTTGGACGTGGCTGACAGTCAGCTGTTGTCACTGTTAAACTGACAAACTAACACACTAAAGCCTTTCACACTCATATATCTGCACACACACTATATAATAACATCAGAAAGAGTGCTCACATAGAAACACAATCACATATGCTACATGCTACAAGGTTTGGTGCACGTACATTCATTAATCTTTCATGATACTTTTTGAAACAGGCAGTCTTGAATTATTCAGCTTAGTTCATAGAATTGCTCTAAAGCAGGAGTGTCATGATAATATCTTAATGAAGCTCTCTGCTGTCAGAGTTAAGACACCTGCAGGAGGAAATATGAGCACTTCAGGGATGGGGAAACCAAGCACCCACCCTCAAGTATTATAATTTACAAACTTAAAGATCTAATTTGATAGAAAAAAGGCTCCAAAGCTGACAAAAACCACGCTAAAGATTTAATACTGACTCCTGATGAACACCTAAAGCCTTCATCAAACATGGTGAAAGCTGAAAATAGCATGCAGTGGATTTCCATACATAGAGTCTAAAGAGCAAGTCTGACCACTTTCTGAATGCTTGTAGCACTTTGTTGTGGTGTTTAGTAACTAACCACCCCCGTTGGTTCAGTGGGTCAGTGTGACAGTGGTGAAACATTAGCCCTCTAAGCCACTAAGCATGGGTCATCACCTATATTTGTACAAGGGCCACAGATGTGGTTGGGGCTGGAAATCAAAATAAACTACATGTTTCTAATCATCATGTTATTGTTTAAATTTATTTTCTCCCAAAATGTTAGTAAGTCATTGCCATTAACAGTGAGATCAGTTCCTATCACCTATACTGCAGTCTGCCGCAAGGGGGCGATTGAAATATTTTAGCTACATATTTGTGGGCTGTTACATTGTCCATCATTTAGCTTGATGCTAATATGCTGAATTGTGATTGATGTAAATGTGTGCAGAAAATGGGTCTTTTCTTTTGCTTCTCTGGCAGAGAAAAACTTCACTTTCAAAGACCCTGAAGTAGGAATTTGTTGCAGAAACATGCAGCTTGAATCAAGAACAGACTGATAAGTATATAGTTATGAAGCCAACTCACATAAATGTCTGTAGGTCTCTTGTTTGATAAATTCATGTTGAATATATTATTTAACATAGCTGAACCTTCATGAAATCATCCCACAGTATGTAAGGTGTCTAAAACCAGATTCTACGAGAAGCAGGTCGGACCAAGTACTTGTGGGTGTGCATGTGCAATCACAGTGAGCAGGGTGCATACTTTTACTAATGTTTCATAAAATCCTTAAAAGTTTTTTAATCTCTGAAAATAAAAAAAAAAGAAACCAATGGGGCTGTTAATTAAAGGGGCGCTAGAAATGGTTTATATTTGCAGGATTGTTTTGATACATCACAGGAAAGCTGGGTTACATCGGGACAGAGGATCAAATTATTTGAACTCTTCTTTTTCTTCTCCTTCCGTGTGTTATGTGTTATTAAAAATAACTTTGATTTCAGCATAATCTCACCAAATTACCATGATTTCATATTATAGTTAACTAACTAAAAGCATATTTTTTAATTAAAATGGGTAAATACACATTTTTTTTTTTTAATTCTGCAATATTTGTTGTTATTTAGAAGGCATCTGGCAACCCCTATCAGTGGCCCAACCATCATGTTGAGCATCTCTGCCCTAGGATACTGAATTACTGTATTATAGTCCACTCCTGGGCAAACAAGCACAGCAATTTTTGGAGAGTAGTATCTGTGCTCCAGGTTGAATATTCACTTCTTATGTCTGAGGGATGGATTTCTATAAAACTCATCAAGTATTATGTCATGCCTGATAAATAGCTTTCAATCTTATTTGCTTTTGGGGTTTCTTTAATAGCTGTAATAATAATATAATAAACTTTATTTTATGTAGCACCTTTAAAAACAGAGGTCTACAAAGTGCTTTGACAATAAGAAGAATCACAATTACGACAAAGCATCAAACACAAACAGCAGACCATAAAAAGAAAGACAAAACCCCAACAAAAGAAGAACCCATGAAAACATGAAAACTCAGCCAGCACCTGAAGTCCAACATCATAAAAACCCAGTAGAACATTATAAACACGAAATCATGTCAAGTTAGAAAGACATCATAACTGTAACATTCCAGAATAAAGGGAAACCAAGAACAAAAACCCAGAATAACCTAGACCAATCCAGGCAACACAGGAACCCAACTACGTAAAAGAAATGTAAGAGCATCTAAAAAGCTGTAGAGATTTAAAGAAAACAGATACCCTGATGGGAAGCTGTGGGGGGCAATGTGGCCCTATGCTAATGCTTACTGCACTGAAGTATCCTTGTCTGGACTCTGGCTGCAGAGTGATTCATCAGGCAGTGAAGACAAATCAAAAGGAACCCAAAATAACCTGTGAGTATGGATGTACCTTGGTGCTGTGTTCGGCCATGGTGTGGTAGTTGAGGCCGGCCTTTGACCTGAACTGTTTGTGGCACTGCTGGCACTTCAGAGCATCCTGGAGCTGCAGAGGTTAAAGGCCAAACATAGGTTTCAATTACATTTCTATAAAAGGGAACAAACAAGAAGCCAAGCTATATTCTTTATCAGATCATTCAGTATTGTAGCAAATCATTTGTAATGCAATAGAGTTTGGGATTTTTGTCAACAAAAAGAAACAAAAGAAACAACAGAAAGAAAAAAGTCCATGTCGGGGAACTTAAAGAAAAAGAAAAGTCATCTAAACACAAGGTGTTCCTTTTCATAGACTTCTCTCCTTGTATTAGTATTGATCTGGACTGAGGTGTGTCTGTGTTAACTGACCCCAAGGTAATGTGGTGATTCTGTCATTGCTTAACGGTGCAAACTGTCACTTTAATGGACTCACACAGTCCATTGGGCCAAGGAATATGGCTGTAGGAACACATCTCTGAATGCCTGGAGGCTACTGCACCTCTCCAGCTGGTTTGTTCTCAGGAAAAGTTCAATAAAATATAGCTGGATTAACTTCCTCTGTGTTTCACCACTTTCTTGTTTATTACAATAGACCACAATTGAGTGCAATGCAACCAAACCACAGAAGTCTTTCCACTTAATTCATTTCAGCTGCTTTATATCAGAGCAGATGAGTGAACGATATTACACAGGAAAACAGTTTGAGATTACTGTACTGAGATAATGCCTGATGTTATTTGTACAGCTTTCCAATCAATATCATTACTGTGGAAGCTCCCTGGACTCTACACTATGGAGAACGCTAGGAATTATGTAATAAGTCAAAGTTTTTTCCGATGTGGAAATTACAGCTCTGAGTTAAGGGAGCTTTATCTAATACTCAGAGGGAGAAAGTTGGATAATGACTGCAGTTAACAAAAGTTTTATAAATGTGTAAGCTGTTTCTTTGTTGATATGATTTTTAGTTAGGCTTCCTGCTGGCAAATTGGATGTCACTCAGATCAGGATTCAGATTTAAACCACAAATGACACAGATTTTGAAACCTATCCAACTAAATTATGTACTCACGGGACTCAGCAGGTATTCCTCTTCTCTACTTATTTAACTTTCAAAGAATTCAAAGCTCGTCTACAGGGAAAAGCGGGCTCTAATCAAGGATTCGCTTAGAATTTATCGTTCTAACAGGAAAACAAATTTTGCAGAGGAGGATGTAACACGAGTCCCTCTACCAGTCTGATGAACAGCTGAGTCACCACCTGACCTTCTGACAGATCTCCATGTGTTTCTTGAGGCCGTGGATTGTTTTCCTGGTGACGATGGAGCAGGTGGGACACACAACTTCACCTCGATCTGAGATGGTTCGCTGCCATTGGGCGTCAGGAACAGCACCTTAAAAATAAGTTTAAAAGTATGACTCCATCAGGTATTAAATAAAGTTACTTTAATGTCTAAATATTTAGTTATCCTAAAATCTTAAGTGTGATTTTTTTTTTGTAGTTACCTGTTTTATATCTGCTCATATAAAGATTGTTGTTTACTTTTAGTTAGGACTGTCAAACAATTAAATCCCTCCAGGAATCCAAATTTATCTTAGAATTTCCCTAATTATCACAATTAGTCCCCTTTTTTTGTAAAATGTGATTGCATTTAAAACTTCTGTTGTTTCATTTTGGACTTTTGTACCATCTTAAAGAGTACCTGACTTCCTGTTTGGATACAGACCCGCGTTATTTTTAAAAACAATAAGGAACTTCAAGGAGGATTAATATTATGGCATAGGGACAGTAAAAAGTTGAAATGTTTGATAACACAAAGTGCAGATTAAGTTTTACTTGTCCACCAAGCTTTTTTCCTGAAATGATTTCAGGGTGACACCCTAATTTTAATTTTTTAAATGTATTTAAATTAAATTACTGTAACATAATGTTAAGTAATGTAACGTAATGTTACAGATTATCACGGTAAAGTAATGTTTTGTATTGTATCCTTTTGCCTGTTATGGTATTATATTGTAACGTACCATATGGTGTCATATCTTACTGATTGCCCTGTAACATAACGTAAAGTAATGTAATATAATGAAACATAATACAATGAAATAAAACGTGAGGTAAAATAATGTTTTGTATTGAAACTTTGTGGCATGAACTTTCCCACTCTCTTTGGGAGTAACTGAGTAAAACAAAGTTCAGTCTTTGCAATAGTACAACAAGTGTTTTTGAATGATACCAAGCCTTAAAGCCTTCATTTTTATGGAAAAATATACAGGAAAAAAAAAAGATCTAGGTTTTCACCTGAGCTGGTTGTGGCGTGGTCTTTCTTTGAAGACTGACTGGGAGTCGGTCTCCTCTGAGGTTCCTCACTGAGCCCACTCCCCTCTGATCTCTTCATTCTGCCTGCCTTCAGCTTCTCTTCCACCTTAGTCATACCTACAACACACACAGGTACAAATAAACTTTAGACAAACACTCATGATCAATAATTAAGAGTTCTTTTAAAAGTATTATGGGTAAAGTAAGATATACTATGAGAGGCAGGACAGTGCTGGCCAACAGAAACGCTGAAAAAAGGAAAGGTGACAGTTGATAAAAATGATAAGCAGGGTATTCCTGTGAACTGTGGATGAAACTACAAAGAAATAATGAAAAGTATTTTATAGCTTAGTGTATGTACGATGAGTCACTGGACATTTTCAGTATGTGAATGAGACAGGAAGAGAGAGAGACTGGAGAACCTGTGTGTAAGAGATGTGCAGTTGGTGTGAGTCACTGATTCACTTAGCCGGATATGAAACACCTCTACAGTTAAAAGACCAGTTTCATTGATCAGCAGCAGTAGGTAGTATTCACAATGACAGAGGCATACTAATCACATCTTGTAGTTCATTTCAGTTGACAATCCTTACACCTGCACCTTAAAGAAGGGGAAAACAGTCAGCCAACTATGGTCAAATTATTCCGAGATTTATCTAAAGCAGGATACACACTACAAGACAACAGGTCTGACCCCTCCCCCGTGAAACATATTCCATATTGTTAACCTTTATAGCATAATTTCCTGTCATCTTTTGCCCGAATTATATCTGCCTAACTCTACTCTCCTAACGCTAATGATTTATTGTGACAAACTGCATATATCCTTAGCCAATCAGAGTGCTTGTTACAGCCCATAATCACTATAGGCCTAAGTCAATAAATTAATTATTATCTTTATTTATTAAGTCATTAAGTTTTTTATTTGTCATGCAGTCCTTGTTGTAGCCTTTCTTTTTTAAGAAATGTGTTAACAAATCTAGTAGAACTTACTGTTACAGTGTAAATAAAAAATCCTGTGTTTGCCAAAATGTGTTTTTCTTTTTTTTCTGAAAACCTTTAAATATGACTTAGGCAATTATGCTGTGAGGCTAACAATATATACAATCCAATCCCACACCTGGACGAGCACCCACATGGGTGTTTATTCAACACTTTTAATCAATTTTGCAAAACTTTTTAACAATTCTGCCCTTTTCAACACTTTTTCTGTTGTTTTTGCCACTCTAATCCCTTTTTTTTGCCTCTTTTAACCCTTTTGTAACACTTTTAACCAATTTTTTTGACCATTTTAACCCTTTCTGACCTTTGTTAACCACTTTTTGCCCCTTTTAATCCCATTTCACTATCTTTCTCACATTTAAGCAATTTTGCCACTTTCTGAACCCTTTCCACCTCTTTTTCTGCCATTTTTGCCACTCTCAACCTATTTTCTGCCTCTGTTTACCAATTTCTGCCCCTATAAATTGCATTTCACCAACTTTTCTGCCCATTTTGCCACTTTTAAGCCACTTTGTCACTTTATGAAACCTCTTCACCACTTTCTTCTGCCCATTTTGCCTCTGATAACCCATTTCAGTCTCTATTAACCCCTTTTCACCACATCTTATGCCAATTTTGCAGATTTTAACTGCAATTCACTCTGTTATGCCCATTTTGCCACTTGCAACCCCTTTTCACCACTTTTTTTGCCTGTTTTTTGTGTACATTTTTTAAGTTTCTGCCTTTTCTGCTTTTGTTAACCCATTTTTGCTTCTGTTAACCCATTTTTGCCTGTTAACCCATTTTTATTCTGTTTTAATAAAAGGGGTTTACATATTGAAGGAGGCGCTATCCTACAACATAAATAAATAAAAAAAAAATGTCTTTGATAAGAGCAGTTGTTATTCAGGAAAAAAAAATTACATTTAGTTATGACAGCTTGACTTTAAAATGGACCATGATTTTGCTGAGCTCAATGGGCTCCCCATTTGGCTCAGCCCTAGAAATCTCTCCTCTTTTTCCCCCCTCTTGGCTTTGCCTGAAGCACATCAGGTTGCCACTTCTGTGCTGTTTTATGAGAACCAAAACTGCAAGTTTTATTGTTTCTGTGACTAATCTGCATTATAGTCTGCCTGAAATCACCATCGATAATCAGAAAACTGATTAGCAGATGCTAAATTGCTCAAGGAAGATCCTCAGTGAGTGGATTCCTGCTATTAGCAGCACAACATCTTGGTAATCGTTAGTATGTGCTCTATTAAAGGCACAGAGGTACCAATTGTTTTTTTCATATCTGCAGTGAGTGACAGTCACAGCAGCTTGACAAAGTGAGCTCTTGTTTAATTGTAGTTTACACACATAGGCCTGGTCTAGTTGGCTAAAAAGTGACTTTGCAGGAGGAAAAACAATCACAATGTCTTTTTTTCCCTAGGTTGTTTAGCTGTGTCACTAAATAATATCACACAGTGAATAATTACAAAGTTTTTAAAGGTAATAGACAATCTTTAATTATGAATGTGGGTTCACTTTCAACAAACACTGGGAGAGACATAAATGTTTGTATTTACCTTTCAATCCAAATGTTCCAGATATAGACGGCTGCTCTCCTGTGAATTTCTTCGGTGTTTTCTGCTTCCGTCCTGGCCCAAGAGAAAAACACAAAGCAAGAAACGATCAAACACAAATAGCGTAAACATCACTGACACTTCTGATGTATTACAAATAATATCCTGTAATCTTACTGTGCCTCATTCTCTCTGGGTCTTCGTCAGAAAAAGAAGGAGGAAGGCTACCCCCCTCGCTCTCACTGCCCCCTGCGTCAGACGACGTGCTTTGGGACTGTGATTGCTGGGACTGAGGCTGGACCGTCTGGGCCTGGTGCATCTGCTGTGAAGGCTGGCTGTGGCTGTGCTGTTTCCTCTCGCTCCTCTGGTGGGCGAGCTCCCCGTTCTGAGAGGGCGTGGACACCTCGTGGGTCTTTTTCACTTTGAAGAACACCGGAGAGGGAGGACTGTTCTCCATGGGCCTTTGGGGAGAGAATTTAAAGCAGGCAGCATTTTGCCGTTACTAACACCATTATGTGTGTCAGCGTGGGAGGGAATCTGAGCTCTAAAATCTCAGTCACCTTTTCTTGGTGTTGAACTTGACGGGGGTCTTTTGAAGCTTTTGCTGCTCGTCCTTGGGCTCCATGCTAACTCGGTCTGGGTGGTTCCACAGCTTGTGCTTCTGCAGGCGCACCTTTGTAGCAAACACTGCCTCACAGTAGGGACAGGCGTGACTCAGCTTCTCGGCTACAGTGGCCTGATACAAAGAGAGGCATGAGGAGAGGGGATTAAGAGTCAGCTCTACTCCTACGCAAAATTAAAGGACAGTGGGTAGCTGTTAACAGGAGTTATTCTTGAACCGGCAACAAATTGCAACATTAATGGGGTGTGGGCAACTAAATTTACTGGATGCTGCTGTTTTTTTGATTGTGTTAACAGGCAGTGACTGACTGCATGCTATAGTCTTCCAATGCTTTTGTCCATTATATAAATATTTATAGTCTACATGAAAGCATAAGAATAAAGGCCTCATAGCAGGAAGAAACAGAGGTTAGTGACTCACCCCCTGGCAGCGTTGATAGTGGTACTTGACGCCATAGATGCTGGGAAACTCTAACCAGCAGCCTGAACACGGACACTTAACCCTGGAGCGGCGCTTAAACTCTTCCTTCCATTGTACTATCATATGGGCCTGCTCAGGGGCGAGGAACATAGAGTTCAGTGCAAGCATGGATTATCTCTCTATACCGTGCCGTATATATTGCATATTCACGGGGCACTGCCTACTTTGTGCGGGAAAAAATTGGAGCCCACTTCAAACACCCACTCGGTTCAAAAAGAGATACTCACAGGGATGCTTCTCAGTTCCTGCACTTCTGCTTTAGGACGACCTTTCCTCTTCCCCTCTGCTGGCTCATCACACAGCGGACCTGGAGAAATGAGAGAGAAAACCTGAGTATTGCAAGAGCTTCACATTCATGGGATAAAGAATTTTAATGCAAGGCGTGATTTTACAGAAGTATTCAGACTTGCAGAGTTCATGATCTTACATTCCTTCAAACTCCAACTTTGTTAAAACACTTTTTTAAACCTTAAAAATCCCTGGATATGCACAAAAATACACAGCTATAGTGATGGATTGGAATAACAGGAAGTGACAAGAGTTAGTTATGATTATCATAGAAATAAAGGAAAAGAAAAGTACATGTGTTAGTGAGTGTTCGTTTAGAAAAAGGGAGAAATAGAAAGAAAGAGAGCAAGAATGGTGTGGGTTAGGGCCTTCTGTAGAGCCAAACAGATCAGCTATAAATCGCTAGCGCCTGTGTGAACCTCTGACACAGCACGCAGCAGACCGACTGCCTCAGCTCACTCTCTTTTTCTCTGCTCTCCCTCCATCTCTCATCCTGCCACTTTCCTCTTTTCTCAAACCGTTGCTAGCTTTCTCACTTCCCTTCCCTTTTCCCTGCCAACACCCTTTTCTCCGTCTCTCTCCATGTGAACTTCCGCAGACGGGCAGCAGCACTGCCTCATTACTGCTCTCTTCTCTGCTACAATTAGACCTCTGCACTATCAGTCCTGCACTCTATTTCCTCCATACAACACAGCTCGAGAGAGAGGGAGGGAGGGGAAGCTGTGTATGCATGTGGAAGAAGAGGAGGCAGGGAAGGAGAGGGGGTGACAGAGGGGAGGAGAGGAGGGCAGAGGATGCTGAGAGGAGAGAGGAGAGAATTGCAGAGGCGGATGACTTCTTCCTCTGACCAAGCAGAATACTGAATGACAGTGGTGCAGGTGGGAGCTGAGGTTGTAGTGATGCACCTTTACATTTTTGCTCTACAGCCCTCCAGTGATCTGGTAAAGCTGGACAGCAGCGGAAACAAGGCAAGCAGGAGACTGAAGGTGCTGCTGGTGCTTATTAAATAAAATCAAATCTAGAAAATGTCTCAGTGAAATCAACAGACGATGGTCCTTGTGCAGCTGCAGCAGCAGCAGCAGCAGCAGCAGTGTTCTTGTACCGACTCTATTTTAAAAGTTTTCACTTCCTCGTAGCACAGCTTGATGCTTTTTTTCCCCTTGCAAATGTATTGACAAGCAGTGACAGGATGCATGCAAGCCCATTTGTGCAGGGTTCCAAACTGGATCAGGGCGCTTCAAGCCTACCAGGATTATACTAATGGTAGGAGGATTTTCCATCAAATAAATGAACTGACTTGCTGCCATGGTTGCTCATACAAAAAAGAGGTCACGCTGGCAAAAAGGACAGCCTTTGAATGAAAAAATCATCTCTACTTCAGTCATGTAAAAAAAAAAACACTCCAGGCCCAACCTAGCATAACCACCCCTTCTCATTTCCCTTGGTTTTATTACCTAGTATAAACAGAGAACCCTTTTTACCTCATTCGTCTTCTTTTGTTTCTCATTCAAGCCCTGACAAACACAGGCTGACAGATTATATGTAATCTTTTACTTCAGATAATAAGGTAGAAAGGAAATAAGATTGAATCTGAAGTAGCACAGAACTGCTGGCTGTGTTTGGAAATAGTTCATGACACCACGTGTAAACACATGCACAAAAAGCGCACACTAACACACAAATAAGCGCACAAAACCATTACCAGTGTGATGTGTGTGCATAGATATGAGTGTATTAATATTCTTCAGGCGACGGAGCATTTCTCTATTAGCTGTCTGGGTAGCAGCTGGAGAGGTGATGCAGTCGGCGGTGCAGTTCTTGTGCTGAGGAGCAAATTGAGCATGCATTCTAATTCCTGTCTTAGAAAATAAAGGTCTTGTAAAAAGAAAGGCATAATTAATGAATTCAGCTCTTGGGAAAGATTTGTTCCTGTTGCTATGGGAATAAGATCCTCTTGTCTTAGTTACCACTATCAGAGGCCTCTTTCCTGCAAGCAGAACAATTAGGTCCAGAGATAGAAAATTTACTCTGCAAATGGGAACACACAAACCAAGATGGTGCAGGTGCAAATTTACAGTGAATATAAAAATAAGACTTAGCTTCCTGTGGTGAATATGCTAACACAACAAAATGTTCAGCTTTTCTTGCTTGTGCTGGGAAAAACACACTGCTCAGACGCTGAAGCAATCACAACCATTGTCTTGGTATGAAACAAAGCAGGCCCATTGTGTCAAATCTAAACCCCCTGGTTCTCAAGCGCAGGCCACAGGGATAAAACAGCTGTTCAGCTAATGTCAGAGTATGACTTGCTCCCAGCTGTCTGCAACTGTTGCTCCACACTGCTTAATCCTGACAGAGGAGAGGAGAAAAGAAGAAGATTCAGGACGCAGGAGTGCTGGCAGCTGCCTAATGATCTCAAATAACCTCTGAGTTCTCCTAGCTACGCCTGCAACTGCCTCCCCCTGAGTGCAAGGGTGACACACAGAGACACACACATTAGCCACAAATGCACACAGGCGCAAGCACAGAACAGTCATTTGTTTTCCTCAACAAACACTCACACAGGAGCCTTTGTCTGTGTCTGCACAGTAGGGTTTAGACATACTGTAGTTCAGAGAGACAGCACACACAAATACAAACACCACTCACCACTGACACGACGCCACAGAAAAGAAGACGTGGTATCACAACTTCCTTGATCTCAACGGACAATAAAGGGGGGAAACTGATACACCTGCATAGTAAACACCACTGACAATGAAACCATCTGCTTAACGTGTAAGCTACCCTGGACCTTCTATACTCCATCTTCTTTAAAGTTCATCCATTTTACTTTTACTACTTCACAACTTTCCCCTCACTCACACATTCCCTGCTCAGCGTCTGTTCACACACCTCCTACTACTTCCCTTTTTTTTCCTAGGTGTTATTTTTCATCCTGCTCTATATTTTCTTCCCTTTCCTTCACTCACACACAAACACAAAACTCCCTCAGTGCAAATCTTCCAATCATATACGCACCTCTCTTTGGAGACGTCCCCATACTGCCCCCTCCCCACCAGTCAGGCCTGATTCCAGACTGTGAGTAAGAAGGAGAAGAAGAAGCAGAAGAGGAAGAGAGGTGGAGCATGCACCAAAGCAGTCGTGCTATCCAGACACTGACTAACTGAAAGAGAAGCAGACTCTCTTTGAATCTGGCTCTCACTCTCTGTCTTTGTTTTTTTCTCTCCCTCTCTCTCTCTCCCTCTCTCTCTCTTTCTGTGTAACTGTGTTTCTATGCAAATCTCCTCCATAGATACCCTTGTTGACACAGATACACACAAACATACTTAAACTAATTTCATTTTTTTTTTTGTACAAACAATACAAAGTAAAATATTTGGTCACTGTTTTTTTTTGTTGTACTACAAAATGTAGTGACTCTAGAAGAGGTACAAAGCTCAGACAAATATGGCTAGGTAACACAACTTTCCCTCCAAAACAGTAACTTTAAGCTTCCTGTATCACACTACTTAAATATGAACTCGATCTGCTAGTTAGCTGCAAGGGTGGGACAAAATATTGAAATGACTCTATATAGTGAAGTTTCTGAGGCATGACCGCACCGAAACTGCATTTCTTCTGGTGTCAATATAAATTCACACCTAGCCCACTCCTCCCCTGCCCACCTTCCTCTATTTCTTTCTTACTACTATAACTGGTGGCATGTCGGTCTGTCTCAATTTGAACACCACACCAGCCATCCAGTTGTCCTTAATATCTCTCAGAGTACTTCTTGGGTGGACTGGTTTGAAAGTGGTGCCATGAAGAAAATCATAAACATGTACAGATTCTCTATTAAATCCAAAATTATTGCACCTTTCACCTCAGTTTGCCCCTGTTCCCCATTATGTTGCTTTCCCTGTGTAGCACATAACCTCACTCTGCCACAATGCTGAAGAGGAGGTGGCCTTTGCTTTCAAACTTGACAAAATTACACTTGGCTTTTAAAGCACTTCACTATACTTACATTAAACAAGCTCCACATAAAAGTGTGTGCACAAAAACTTTCAGAAGGCACAATTTCAATGCTCCCCTTCTTGTGTTATTGGCTAGTCACTGAAAAAATGCACTGGCGCATGGAGAAGCTGAGCCATTATGCAGTTATTTTAGGTAAAAACACCCATGTCTATGCAAATTGGCCTTATTGCGTTAAGCATCTAATGGCAAAGACAGTAACAGCATGGCGTTGATAGTGTGATGATTAAAATACTGTCTGTGAGAGTTGATGATGAGATGAGATCAGGAAACAATTCTACCTCTGTATGACCTAAAAATAAATGATGATAAATGATTTGAAAATAAGACTCCCAGCTGCTTTTTTATCCATGTCCAGCACTATTATAGATGACGAGGATGTGAGTGTTGCGGTTGTTTTAGAGTTTTCCTTCATTCAGAAAGGAAACTCTGTCAAGGTGGTGCTTAAGAGAACACATTAATACTGCCATTCCTTTACTTAAATGCACTGTCTGTTACTCTGAAAATTTAACATGGATTGCCAGAATCTGGGGCGGAATTGGACAGACTTGTAGTGGATGCAGGAGAGGTTGGGTGGCACGCGCTGCGATAGTGGGTGATAATAGTTAGAAATCCAGTGAGAGCGGTATTAAGAAGAGTCCCGCACAGGGCTCTAGTTTCTTAAATCAGTACAGCCCTGAAGGGGTTTATTTTACTTTGGAGCTATGGCAGAACCACTAGGCAGAAGCTCCCCCTGATGAATGATCAAAAGACAGTTAACATCACCTAATCAAGAATAATTATCCAATAAAATTAGTCAATTTTAAACATCGGTCGCTGATACCACATATCAATATGTGATAAGAAAAGAGAAAAGCGTGGTGTTTCAATCAGAATCTGCCAGTATGATCAGCTACATCACTACTGTGTGATCACTCATCATGCGCATAAAGATGTGCAACATGAACATAAGGTCACTGGCAAAGAAGAAGACAGGTTAATGTAGACAACCTTTTATTTGGCTAGGTTAGTCCCACTGAGGTCAAAGACCCCTTTTTCAAGGGAAACCTGACCAAGAATGGTGACAAAACAGTTTCCACAACAAAAACATTCAAGTTCACACACTACACATTAAATACTAAAGATGATAGTATTCAGTCATCTTTTAGAACAGCTGCATACAGAAAGTTTGGATGGGAGACATTTCTCCAAAGATTTGAAGACATTCAGGGTCGTAAAGTTTTGCAGTTTAAAATAAGTCTGCACATAATTCAAAACAAAAGGTGGCTTTCTTTTGTAACTCACTTCACACTTTGGGAACAAAAAATTACACAACATCAAACACATGAAGGCTGTTCATTCTGTAAGGTAGTCAAGAAATTTAGCCCAGAATGGCTTTATAAATGAAGATATACCAAAGGCAAGCAAGATGACGGATACTTAAAGTAGTCCAGCTCATTTTCAAATTTAAGGTATACTGATGAGTATCTACAACATACAATTCTCTTGTTCTTGAAGATGTAAAGAGTTTAGTTTTATCTCTTAAAACAAGTTGAAGGTGACCAAAGTGATCTTGAACTTAATCAAGTGTATGCTGAAAATCTGCAATAGCTTAGATGCACAGCGTAAATAACATCATCGTCAGCATAAAAATGAAAGAATTTTGTATATTCTATCTAAGGCAATTAATATAGGCAGTAAATAACAGTGGTCCCAAAACCAAACCTGAAGGTTTGTAGTTACTTTAAGGTAACACCTTTCTATTTAACAGCAGGGTCTGACATTAACAGTTGCCAAAATGCCCGGGGCAACTTCAAAAAGCCAACGGGCAAGCAAAACTTGTAAGAACTTGCCCGATCGGGCAAGCACGACTCTGAGCTTTTCTATTCATTAATTTTATTATTTTCCTCTCTCGTTTCTGTTACTACATAGGCCCTGAGTAGCCAGATGCAGTGTGTCCCTGCCTCCATTGGCTGTGCGTGTGTGCTGATGTGCAGACAGCTGCACAAACTTTAACTAAAAACCTTTATGAAGGTAAACACTGTCATCAGTAAAGATTCATGGTAGGTCGCATCAATAAATCTGTTACCCACATAAAGAAGACAGGCCTTAACTTCAAAATTTAAACTTTTATTATTTTAAATCCATATTTTATTACAGTCAGATGTGCTGGACAGAGGAGTGTGTGTAAGAGAAGAGAGCAGAGGAAGTCCGCCAGTGGTGCGTCTCTTCATTTTGCTCATTCATTGAGGTGTGCTGTCATGTTTAATCGGAAGCTTCTCATTTCCTCGTTTTAACTTTTTCTCTAGCTACATCCTGCCGATGCTCTCTCACACCCATATCTTTTGACAATTATGCTGATGCACATCATCAATGAGCATAACACACACGGATCACACGTGGAGATAACGTAATATCTAGTGAAATTTGTTCAAACGTCGGTGTTTTATTTGATCTTTAATGCACTAATGATCATAAATATTGTCTAAAGAGCAGAAATATAAAACCAAAGCTCCAAAATGGG
Source organism: Cheilinus undulatus (assembly GCF_018320785.1). NCBI lineage: Eukaryota > Metazoa > Chordata > Actinopteri > Labriformes > Labridae > Cheilinus > Cheilinus undulatus. Next base: position 32,276,877 of record NC_054875.1, read on the forward strand.
GCAGGGTGAAACGATGTGTCTGGAGAGCTGCAGGTGTGAGGCAGGGCTGGTTTTAGTCATTTGGAAGCCCAGGGCAAAGACCAACATGAAGCCCCTCCCCCTTTAACTAAAGGATTAAAAATGAGTGGAATAAAATTAAAAACCATCTCTTTTATGTTAATAAAGTCACAGAACTACAGTAAATGCCCCAGTGTGAGATATTAATACCCAAATAGCCAACCATCATTCATCATTTTCTTTGAAAAGCACCTCAGAGCTCAAACTCAGCACATTCTAATAGCTTAAAAAAATCTTTAGGCCAGGTGAAACTTTCATAACACTGGTGTTGGATTGGTATCTCCAAAATGATCACTTTTCAGGGAATGAAAAGTTTATAATTTATAAAAATGATAAAAATATGATTTATACAAACAAATTAAAATCATGAAAAACTGAGATACAAGGATTTAGCCTGATGTCAGTGATAAATAAAATAAATATATGGTCATTATCAGTGACATATTGGTTCTTCTGGCTCTATACAGACATTTGTATACCATTAACCTCATAATTATCCACCAATCCACTGTTTTATTTCATTTCAACTACAGATTAACTGATCTATTATCTACTTTACATTCCCTGTTTGTATTGTGGCTCTTGCTAAAGTATTTTTAGACAATGTGGCTCTTTGGTAGAATAAGGTTGAGTACCACTGGTCTAACTGTTACAGTTACAGGGTGGAACTATGAAATAGCACTTTAAAGGGGCACTATGTAGTTTAGGGGAAGACATTTTTAATCAAACAAAAAAAATCTTAATTGGTTGATTTTCACGTGTCTGCAAAATTTCTTCAGTTTCATGATGAATAACCAAATAAAAACAGAAGAAAAGCACCATTTCAAACTTGGTGCTAGGTAGCAGACCCCACCACATCTCTAGTGTCAGTGTTTTGATGACCTCATTTTCCTCTGAGAATAGTTGGTTTCATCAGTTACAAAAAAAATATTTCTGAGTTTGTATTATTACCATATTAGTATTGTAAATATGAAATTCCTGAGTTTGAATTTCTTCGGAAAACAACCTGGTGCAGCTTTCACATTACACTGATCTGTACAAAGTTAAATATAATTTTCAATGGGCTAACACATAGCTAATAAATACAGTTTTCTTAAGAAAGAAGTGTTGTGGATTGCTTTCCACAGTTGACAGGCAATGGATTTTGGTTCTAAGTATGCTGTGAGCAAATGTATGCACTTGACAGCCAGAAAAAGAACCTCCTGGACAGGACAAGTAGGAATTTAGATGGGGCAAGTAGATTTGGGAAGCACTTGCCCTGAAGGGCAAGTAGGCAAAAACCTTAACGTCGGACCCTGAACAGCCTGGGTTTAACCAGTGAGATAGTTAGCAAAACATCCAATAGCATGGTCTGAAAACCCAGCAGCTTTAAGACAATCCAATAGGATGCTGGGATTCACAGTATCAAATGCCTTGGAGATGTCTATTAAAGAGACAGACAACACTTTTTGTTATCCAGGGCTTCAAAAATATTATTTACAACTCTCCTTAGATGATGTAGATGTACATACACCAGCATCTTTTGGGGGCATTTTAATTTTTAATTTATGATTGCCAAGCAATACATCCATTATCACAGAAATTCTTCAATGTGACATTCTCTTATTGTGGGGTACCTATGGTATGGTATTCTGGCCTGCTCAACCCTACTTGCTACCATACAGTTGGTCAAACTTTCTGGCCATACATAACAGACAACATGCGGTTGTGGTTGGTCACTTACACGCATGTAGTCCTTTCTATATTGAAAAAGAACATCAACATGGTTTGCTTGCTTTGTTTCTGTCAGTAGTATCTAAGAGCAAGAACCTTATACTAAAATGCAGATGTTATTTCATAATGCAAAGATTTGATTCCCTTCCTTAAAAAATCGAGCATATAGCTTTAGTTCAGGCAGTTAACAGAGTCAAGCGCTGCCATATACTGTATTTGAGATGAACTGATCTCATGCAAGCCTTCATCAGCTGGCAGCCAGCAGATTCACCCTGACTATGCTATTAGCTAAGCTAAGCTGCCATATTTAAACTGCTCCACCCTGGCCTTGCTTTGCTGCTCCCTCTGCAAGCTGCTTTTTGCAACCCTCCTCCACCCCAGCTCCTCCTCTATAGTATATCTGACTTAATCAGTGTCGTATTGTTTCTCACTGATGCCAGCTCTGCTCTGGGTTTATTGCTGCTTCTCTCCCTGTTTTCCTGTAGGCACAGGAAGAGTAGGAATGCGTGCTGGTCCTGCTTGATGCTTTCCACATAGGCTTGTGGAAGGGCAGGGGGATCGCAGTACACCCACAAATAAGTAAAAGCAATAAGAGCAAATTAATCACTTTTAATAAAGAGAAAATTATGACCACAAATCCTATGTGTTTCTTTACAAAGGGGTTTGATTGAAAGGTTTTTCTTTTAATAGAACAAACCCAAGGTTATAGGCCTGACTAAGAGCAACAAAGAAGGGACTTTTAGGTTTAATGATGGATGCATTTTAAAAGCAAGTGAAGCATGAACTAACTCACTGGAATGACAACATGATAAGTATTCAGAATGACAAAGTAATAGTCAGATAGTTTGATTTGTGAAGAGTTGTAAATGAATTGGGAAATTGTATTCTTTCATAACTTTTTAAAGAGTAGCAAAGTCAAGCTTTTTAAAATTCTGCATGTGCCTATTTTAAAAGATGAATATTTCTCAGAATTTACTTTATTTATAGTTCAATTATTTTCTATGTGCACACTGCTCCATGGTGGCAAACAGGCTTGATTCATGTAACGTCTAACAGGGCTGGTCCTCCAAAGCTATTCAATCTACAGTGTGCACAGCGGTCCCAAAACCAGATGTGGAATCACTTGTTTTAAAGGTCACATAGGTCACATTGTGCAAAATACACTTATTCAGGGTTTTCTAGCAAAGATATTTGCCCCTGGCCTTTTTACAATCTACCCAAAAATCAGAAAAATCCATTCCTCCCCCCTCTCTTTCTCCACCTTTCAGGAAATGTGTGCTGAAACAAGCTGTTCTCAGATTTGCCCCTCATGATGTTATGTGGGGAGGTAGCCCCGCCCCCAGGTTTGGTTGGCCCTCCCTGCTTGGGAGAAAGTTCCGCCCTCGTCTCTTGATCCTTCTCTCAGCTGCCAGGAAAGAGGAGAATCAGGAGAGCCACATCCATTAAGCCACACCCATTTTCTGAGAGGGGCTTAGTCAGGGGCAGAGTCAGACAGCTCATTGACATTAAAAGCCAAAGACACAGAAACAGCTCGTTCTGAGCAGGGCTGAAACAGATAGTTTTTAGACATGCAAAAATTCAACACTGGAGTGTTTTTTCAGCAACAAACTTCACAGACATGTTTTGGGGACCTCTGAGAACAATATAAACTTGTCTTAAAGGGGTAAATAATGTGACTGTTAAAGGTCAGGGATCAATGCACAAACCTGTAGTAGACATTATAAGTTTACTATCATCACTGAACCACACTTACAGCAGCCAAATAACAGAGAAGAGCTGAGACTGGTTGTTCCTGCCATAATCTGGTGACTCACAGTACCTCGATAGCCTTTTCAGACCTGCATTGATTTTACAGCCTTCCACATCAGCTGCATGCTTCATATTATTGGAAACCTAATCTATTGCCTGATGCCCATTTGGCTTGCAGCCAGTTGTGTGTTTGGTGACATCCAATCACAACAGCTTTGGATGACTGGCCACATATGTGACCAGTGAATCCCTGAGGGATCTGGCTGATAGGTGAATGGAGAATGAAGGAAATAAAACATTCTGAAATGAGAGACCTTGGTAAAAACAAAGAAAAAGCTAATTGGGATTTGCCTTTTCTGCACTGAGGCATGTTGTGGTTTACACACTGAGCATATACCCACAGCCGTAAAAAAAAGGCATGTGTTTCAGCAACAACACATACAGTATATGTGAGCCAGACAGACAATGCCTGCTCCAGACTGTTTGCAGTGCCCTCCTTATGGACTGTGACTCACCAACTCAATCTCTCTTCTCTCCCATTTCCCTCTGCTCCTTCTCATCTGCCATCCCCAAGCCTGCCAAATAAAGGTGTGACAAAGATGACAAAGGACTCTCCTCAAAACGAGATGCGGCATCAGGCAGAGAAAAGCACCAAAAATCAATTTCATCCCAAAACAAACATTATCTGTTATCTATAGCCCTTCATCGATTTTATCCCTCAGCAAGTCACCAATTTGAGAGACTCAAATCATCAGCAGAGGAGAAAACTACAAAATAAAGAGAAATGAGATGTGAGAGGAGGGAGGATGGGTGATGCAGATAGGGGGCTTTAGAGGGCTGAACAGGGTTAAAAAAAGACAGATAAAATGGTAGATAGTGAGACTGGAGGCCCTTTTATTCATTGCAGCTGTGAATACTGAGAAAAAAAAGAAGATATGAGGAGTTTGAGGGAGCATGAAATGGAAATCAGTGTGTTTTTTCAAGGGGAATGGGACAAAAACAGGGAGGAAGTGTGAGAAAGCAATAGATAAAAAGGGGAAGAGCACGGGATTGCTGCTGAGGCAAACATGCAGGGTCAGCAGATGGAGTATGTGGGTCTGAAATGAAGGTCCTGCAGTCAGATTAGTGGACCGTCACCAGAGATGCATGCATACACAGACATGTAAACACAAACAGCACAAAGTAGCTCCTTTTACATCCACACGAATGCATGCAGGCCTTTACTATAAGAGATGGAGTCTGCATCTCCCCTTACACGATGGAAAGACTGTCCTGAGATCAGGTCGAGCACTGCACCACTCTCCATCAAGGAAGGAGGATGATCCCACACACACACACACACACACACACACCTAGAAACGCACACATAATTGCCTAGCCTCCACTCATTTATGCTTCCATTAATGTTTGCAGAATAGGCCCTAATTCCAGCCTCGCCTTGAGCATTTGCCAGAACAGCATTAGCTCTGTCCAAATACTCTCATTGTTGGTTGTAAAACAGTAAAATACAACTAATTCAAGGCTCTGGTTGGATGTAATGTGAGAGCAAGAACACCAAGGGAGAGACTGAGAGAGAGTAGAAGTCACCCTCAAGGACCACATCCTTTCTTAAAAGTTGTCTGGTGTGGCAATGTGACAGCTAAACCACACCGCTCTAGGAAAGCAGACAAACTCAATTTGCACTCTTTGTTTCCAAAAGCATGGAGGGATTTCAGGAAACCACCAGTAAAAAGGAAAAAAAATCGCCCAGCCAGAGAGGATTTCTTCATTGTTACATCATGCAAAGTTTCTGACAAGGACATTTATCAATCAAAGTGAGAATTATTATGCAAAAAGGCTGCAAGAGTCAAAACTAACAGCTATCCATGGAGCACACAAGACATGACCGTGGGAAGAGGAGACATAATGTGGAACCTGGTTATTTAAAGACTGCTGGGTGTTCAACGGTCATAGACCGAGCACTGAAAAACTCCACAGGGAGCTTTAGATATCAATGCCTTTGTTTCCCCAATCTGAGGCTAACGGCTCCTCCTGGGATAAACAAGCTAGCACCAGGCTCATTATGATTAGCACTGTTAACATTCCTCTTCATCTATAGAGAGCTGAAATAATCTAAGGAGCCAGATTTGAGATGGTTTGTTGTTTTAAAGGTGAAGCACTCTGATAGGAAATCAATGATCATACTCTCTTGCACTGGTTTTGCATTAACTACATCTGAGTGAAACATGACACAAACCAGATATGGTGGGAGCATTTAGGAATCCATTGTAATGAAGTGCCTTTTTGAAATGAAAATGTCAAATTCTCCTCCTCTGCTTTGCTACTTAATCAATTCCTAGTGCTACACTACTTTCTGCCTGTTTTCCAGTAGTCTTGTGTTCCCCTTTTAGGTTGCTGGATGTTCTTAGAGAATCTTCAAAACCCATAATCACATAAAACTCAGTCCACTGGCAACATCACCAACTAAGCCTCTCTTAAGGCTTGGGAAACCCCTGGTAGTGTTCCAGATAAGAGCAAGTTTCCAGCCAAACGAGACAATTGTTCAACTACAGCATAGCGGATTTAAATTCCTCTCTTGTGCAATCAAAATGTGCCGGAAGCCTTCCTTAGAACTGATTTTACAAGAACAGCCTCCTTAGCACAGATTAGCTGTGTATAAAACACTGATATAATTACTACTTTAATGAGAATCAAATGAGATCAACAGTGAAATCAGAAAACGAAACAGACAAGCATAAACGGTGTCAGGTTACCACAAAAAGTCCCGTAAAGACCAGGATGGACCCAGCGCCTGAGTCTGAATCGTATATATACACAACACAATCATCAGCGGTGCTCATTAGTGAACTCAAGCCAAGATTGTTTCTCTCAATTATAGCCTTCAGTCTCAAAACGATCAGCTCCAAGCTTGCTAACCTGATTGATTTATAAACACAGCTTGTTTATTGAGTAATAAACTGTAGAAAGAAAATCTATAAAACATAAGACTCTGCGAGGCTGCAGAGAAAAGCCTGTCATTCAAATACACTGTGCTCAGCTCCAATAAATTTTTTAAGAGAATAAAGAACACATCAGCCAGCAGTAGGAGAACATACAGTTACCCTGTGCCACCAAACTACCACAAGTTAAGAGAGATAAAGACACAGTATTAAAACAATCTAATGAAAACTTTCGTCTAGCTAAACAGCCTCATTAACACACACAAAAAACACACACATGCACAAACCCACACAGGAATGCAAATCCAGCCTACAGGGCTGAATATTAACAAAGAACAAAAACAAACAGAAGCACCTAGCCTAGCATCGGTTTACTGTGTGTCTGGACGTTACAGGCTTCTTTCTAACAACGAAACAACAACTGGGTCAAATTATCACAGCTCCAGTTTTTCCAAGCCCGCCCGACTCCATTAACAAAGTCACGATGATCGGCTGGTTATTGGATTGAATCATAATTCCCCAGTACAGTCGCTCTCTTTCCAAAAATCCTCCATCTCCGTCCAGATGGCTGGGGGTTTCACTCATGTCGGAACTTGGCACTTGTTGTTTGTTTGGTTTTTCTCACTGTAAGGCAGTCGGAGGGGAAAAAAAAGTAGTTTCCAGGCCCTGCTGTGGTGCAAGAGGTAGAATTACATCTGAGGCTGGGCAAACCATTGATTCTTAGTGAAGTGTAACCCATTACAAAAAAAGAGGAAAGCTAAAAAGCTGCAGCCAAAGTTATATTTATTGACTAAAACCTGGAGAAATGGCTAGTTTGAATGGCTAAAGTCCCACTAATGGAGAGTTATATAACTATAGAGACAATTTACAAACATTACAACCAGGGATACATAGAATTATCAATATGATATCGGCAGATATTAGCTCAAAATTATATCTGTATGCAAGCAAATTTCTGCCAATATTTACAAATGATATAACAGCTGTAAATATTGGTCATATGCACGAATACATTCATGGATTTAGGCAAGACAAACAGACCTATGTCAGCTGAAGTCTTTCTTTGTTCATCCTCATCACTTAAACTTTAAATTTTGTTTCAAGAACTGAAGCTTGTTTCTTTGTCCCTGCCTAAATTTTAACACGCGTTTTAAGGACTTAAGTGTGATATGTAAACTACATTTATATAGCATATCGATATTATTGTCGGCTAACATAAATTCGTCAATATCAGCATGTCGGATATCGGCAAAAAATCCAAAATCACGCATCCCTAAATTCCAACCAAAATGGGCCTGGTTAGCCAACCAAATAAGTGAGTATACAAATAAAAAGGGAGCTGAACTCAATCAATATGGGGTTCTGGTTCCCCAAACCTAAAGGCACTTTTAGATGTGGAGCCTGTAACCATTGTGATAACATCAAAAGAGACAGTGTGTTTGTGGATGTATTTAACAACAAGACCTTCTAATGCAGCACCTTTGCAAAATGCAGTACAACTTATGTTGTATAGAGACTGGAATGCAAGTGTGGCTGTTTTTATGTTGGCCGCACAAAACGCAGGCTGTGTTATAGATTAGCTGAACACAAATATGTCATAAAGGTGCAAAACCCAAACTACCCCATCGCCAAAAACTTGCGGGGGGGGGGGGGCAAACTCAAATGCCTCTTGCAGCGAGAGATTTTTTGGATTTACACACTGGGGGTCACCTCCTTCCCTGGCCTCAACGAAGAGTTTGACTTCTCCTCCTTTCTGCAACCTTTTTTAAGACTTTGTGTATCCAGAACTGTTTAGTGTTGCATCCAGTTTCTTAGACTTGGTTGTATTTGACGATGCTGTTATCATGATGGTAAACCCTACTGTATTTTGAACTGTTATTGATGTTATTCTATTCAGTCTTAAGCTTATCATCATCATAGCTCCTCTTCAGATTTGTTCCTGACTTTTTAAAAACAATTACAGTGTGCTAAACTTTAGTACCTTAGTGACATTGTTGTGGTGTTTCTGGAGTCCATATTTAATATATCTTGATGCTTTTGTGGTGACCTTTCTTACTCATAAATACAACCCTTTGATGTTGTATTTATTATGAGCTATTTATAGTACTATAGGAATGCAAGTTCTGTGCTTCATGACATCTTTTGTTATTGATTTGTATTTTTATGTTGTGGAGACCTTGTTCACGTGATTGTGTCACATGACACGCATGCTCCTTTTGTCAGTTCTCACTGCCATCTAAGAGTACAGACTGTTTTTAATAAGTTAACGGACAAGTCATCACTTCCTTTTTTATATATTATCATTGTCCTCTTATCCTGAAGAGCACCTGATACCGGCGACATAGTTTTGGATACCTTTGACCTCATGTAGCACTCACCCACCTTTTTTCTAAGTGAGTATACAAGTTTTAAACATTTTTGTTAATTAAGGCCCACAATGTTATCAAATGTTGTGTCCAAGCTGTAAAACAGCCACTCTCCTTCTAGCAGGGGTTTATTCTTGATTAATGGCTTCTGCCAAAATGCTCTACTTCCTGGATATTAACCAGTAATGTGATCTCATGGCATCACACAGCAAACAGCAGCTTTAAAGAATGGAGATTAGATTGTATATTGGCTGTTTCAGATTTAACTAGCATGTACTGAAGCTTAAAGCACTAACACCAGCATGTTGACAATTACCTTTAAGGAGGACAGAAGGCTGGAGGTGGCAGAACAGCTAACATTAGCCACACTCTAAACCAATTTGTAGGGATGCACGGATGTGTTGGTTCAACATTAGTAACAACACATACTGGTCTTGTTGACAGATATCCACTAGCCACCAGAATACAATCTGGCATGATAGGATATCAGTAGCCAATGTTTATCTCTTGTGTCAAATCAATTTAACACTGTCACCTAGTTCATCAAAAAAGAGATTTTTCACTGGGCAAAAGAAGACACCTGTTGGACAAACTGATCTGTTTTCATGGTCACAAATTAGAGAAAATGTTGGCATAGTGGTAGTCTTATACTGCAAGAAGAAATACAAAACATTGGTATCAGCAAACAGCTAAATTGTCATTTCAACCCTCTGAGCCTTAACCTATATTTAACCACTCCGTCTCACCTGGACTTACTGTCTTAAAAAGCTTGTAAAACATCAGCCCTGTGGTGCACACTCAAGCTCTAAACTTCCTTCTTTTTTTTCCAGGACAACCTCACCTTTAAGAATATGTGTGCTGCAGTAATGCCATCGAATTTAAGAAAAGTTATGGGATTACAAAGACAAAAGAAAAACAAAACAGGAATTAAAACCAAAAGATATTTTATGTGTGGTAAACAGCAAACAATATTGACTTAGACTGTTTTTGGAAAAATGTGTTCTCCCATCTTTTAGAGACCAAAACCTGAAAAAAATAATTAATTTGCAACAAAAAGTCTTTGAAATATTTACAAATTTTCAAAAATAAATACTTGCACTTCCTTGTACTGGCTCTATTTGTGCCATCATTCAAAGCAGTTTCTGCCTGCAGTGACACAGAGGGACAAATCACAGGCTCTCTTTCTTTCTTTTTCTCCATTATGAGCTATTAATGCCATCATTAACAGGATCTGTGCAGTTTGACAAAGCATGACGCAATGACTCAACAGCCTGCCATTAGTTGTCACAGCCTAGTCACAATGCACTGTGGGGTGCAAAACAGGAAATTTTAACACACAGCATTAGCCGCTATAGTGCAGGAACGATCAAAAAATTTATTATAAATGGAAAAAAAAAAACATCCAATATAGGAGTTACTGATGTGGATTCAATCTTTAAAGACCCCCAGAAAGTCAACCAAGTTCCACGCTTGCTAGAGTATCCTTTGTAAAGACTACAACGGCATGATTAGCGTCATCAGAACGGCAAAACAGAGGGTTTCCCGGGGCGAAAAAAGTATGTAGCTACGACTTACAGTTTAAAAGTTTTTTTAAATTTTTCCATCTGCCTCTCCTTGACGTAATGAGCTGTTTTAAATACATTTAGCTAAATTCTGACCATTCTCTGAGTATTTATTTAACTTTACAGACACTGACTTTAAGGGGCGATTGATATTGGTTTTTCAGGGCCAATAACGATTAAGATTAGAAGTAGTGCATGTGACCCATCACCGATATTTGGAACCAATATGTATTTGTCATGACAAACAAAATGTATTTAATGTGACAAAAGTAAAACTGCATGTTATAGAAGTAAGGAAAATAAACAATTTAGCATTAGCTTTGTAAACATGAGAAACAGCACTGATCATGGCACATTATTGGTTAATAAAATGTCTAAATTCCAAATATCAGCATCAATAATTTGCCAGGTCAATTATTACTCTACCCCTACTGTCTAGTCTGAATTTAGCATTTGGAATAACATTAGTTGCTGTGGATCATCCTTAAATACAACCCCAATCACAAGCGTGCCAGTGTGTCATGTTGTATGCAAATAAAAGCTCTCTTTTCCACTTTACCATGTGAAATCTCTCCACAAATCCTCCTAAGAGAAAACCTGGATCATCCAAACAAAGCTTCCCTTGCTACCATATTCACAACAATCTGCATAGGTCTAAACACACATTATTTTCACTCACTGTGTTTGTTGTTGTTCTCAGGGCTCGGTGGGGGTCTGACAGGCTCCTGGGGATGTCCATGCTTGAGGGTCCGGGCCCTTGGCAGCCCTGGTGAGGACAGCTTCCCGAGCCGGGGGCCACTTGGGCTCTCCATGCCTGGAATGGATGGTAGCAGAGGGGGTATAAAAACACAGGAGGCACAGATAGCTAGAGGTAACATTATGATGCTTTCTGCTGCTCATTAATCCTCTTCCCTCCCTTGTCAACACATTATTAGCAATGTCCACTGTGTCGATAGCCTGTGATGATGCTGTCTTCCTTGTTTCACAGTGCACTTCCTTCTGGTTGGCCATCGGCGCTGTTGGACTGAAGGTTATATGTGAGCGGAGGCGCACACATCATCTACAGTGGTAATGAGGGTGTGACCTTCCATGTTTCATTTCAAAATCAATACCCTCACTTACACGCTAACTCCATGCTCTGCCCATTAGACAAAAGGTGAGTCAAAGACAGGGAGACATGGCAAAGCTCTTTTTTAGCTCCCTTCCATCTGTATGAACTAAAAGGTTAGCTGCTAAGTTCTTTATGCCTCAGATGAGGGCTAATTCTAATTTGTAGCCTGCTAGCTAGGCTAGATTATGCACCGTAATCCACCAGTCCATGATAAACTTCATCTCACCATCCACCACAGTAAACCTATATGTCAGATCTGGGTTCTCTGTGTATCTAAACCCCCATTTCCTACCAGCATGGGACAAACTAATGGATGAAGGCTGACAATCGCTAATTATGCTAAGTGGGACTGATTAGGATCCAACATACTTTCTCTTAGCACACATTCCTGTCACTCTGCTAATGAATTACAACAGCACACAAAGGGTCACTCAGCGGGGGTCATGCAGTGTCTGTTTACACGCCACGCTATTCACTGTACACTGAGTGGCCATGGCTCATCCATCACAGTTAATATGGTAAACTCACAGTTAGCAGGAGGTTGTTGATAGCTTTAAGATTTGACTGGATGTTGGAGCTTTTGTTGTTGTTTTGTCTTTATAATTAACAATCCCTGGCCTGAATTTTGTGCTTTTTTTCTGACATTTTTTAACTTTTGATTTTGATCTTTTATTGTTTTCATTGTTATGGTTTCAGTCTCTAAAAACTGTATCTTGTCTTTTTTTGCTCTTATTTTCAGTCTTTTTGTTCCCATGTGAAGCACTTTGGGCCACAAGGCTGTTTAAATTTCAAACGTCTAACCAGAATTGTGATCATGTTTAACCACCTTATTATCTCTATGCATACAAACTTACATGCAACAATGTGTGCACCTTTTGTCGGGGTATATACAGAAAATCTGACATTGGATTCCATACTTCTTAAAACACTCTTCATACATTTAAAACCTATCACATCTTCAGTTTCTAACCAGTTGCATAAACAACACAGCTGTGTTTTTGTGCTGAAAGTAAGACAAGATAATGACAAAAAGAAAATGCCAGTAGTATTTTTTTTTTAGGATTTTGAAATTATATTAAGAGAAATAAGAACCAGATACCATAAGGTAGCTGAATGGAAGGTCTTATTTTCTCAATTAGGAGGCTTAAATGTAGCTAACCTAAAATCTGGAAGTATACATTTACAAGCACTGCCTTTAAAACTAAAAAAATAAAAGCCTTCAATTAGGTATTTTAAAAAAGCAAAGTATAATTGCAAATTTCAGGATACTTCTAATCATTAATTCTAATTTTAAAGCATTGAAGTGTCAGTGATCACTTTACTGACAATAACTCACAATAATTGAGTTGTATTCCTTTCAATAATTCATCTCCATCTCTAGAAAAACTAACCTACTTCCTCTTTGATGAATAGGCTATAAAAATGAAATAAAAATCAAAGATAAAAAAGTAAGAATTTAAAGAATTGCATTTAAGACTTTTTAAAAGCTGGATGAACTGATTTATCGAGTTTTAATACTTTTTAAAACCTTTTCAGACAGATGGTTTGTGCAATATTACATCCATTGATACACTTATGTATGTTATCCATGTGCAAACTGTCAGTTGATTAAAAGTTAATCTAATTAATTATAGGCTTTGCAATTATTAATTGCAATAATTGCATATGTCAATAATTGGAGAAAAATTGCCTTACTGGTAGATTTAAAAATAATAGTAACAAAACAATCAGAAAGGACATGTTTCTGAATGGTTTCAAACTTTCTACAAGCTTTTGAAACAGGAGAGGAGGAGTTAAAAGACAGACTGTCCACTTACTAGTCAATCTAGGATGCTGTTAATCTGTTGAATATGGATTTTATACATAGAATTATAGAAATTAAGAGCAGAGAGAATTTTCAGGTGTTCCAACCAAAATTACAATGTGTGATGGCGCCATTGTGATTAATCAGCATATACTTTTTAATTGTGTTTCATTCCATGATTAATTAATCTAAATTTTAACCGCACTAGCAATAATACATGCATATGCAAATTCCGTGCTATGAGGCTATGTGCAATCATATCAGCACTTTACATAAACATTTCCACAAACACATTAATAATCATATGCAATACATCAGCAGTTCAGCACTATAGGCACTTTACCATCTGCCTTATGCACTTTAACCGTCACCTCATTCCTAGTCATAAAGGCACCTGCTGTATCTTTCTATGAGGGTTTTTGTACAACATTGTTCTGTTTATATTGTTTGGTCTCTGCGGGTTGTCTGATATTGTGCATATTTTCTATTTTTTCTATGTATATGCTTGAGGTACACTTTTATATAATCTGGCACATTTACAAGTCTATGTTCATTCATGTAAACTTTCCCCTATAGTAAATAAATACATGAAACTAGCTGAATGAAAAAGTTGAGTGGCACTAAAAAGTCCAACATTAAAAGCTGGCTGCATGACTTGATGCAGAGCTGCAAAAATGTTTCACACATTGAGAAGAAACACCTTCCTGTTCCTGTTTAATGTGTCATGGTGTGATGATAACTGCAAACTAGCATTTAGTCATTTAACCTAGCAAGACTGCTCATTATTCTCAACATGAGTCTGGTTCTGCTTGAGGTTTCTGCCTGTTTAAAGGCTGTTTTTCCCTGCGACTGTAAATTTGATAAAAGTCGTGGAGGCTGTTCTTGATTATTTTGTGTCTTTGTATATAATAAAACAGAGTAAAGTCTAGACCTGCTCCATTGTAAAAAAGAAAAAAAAAAAGTAAAGGTTGACTATGACAGTATAAACTGGCATTTCTCTTCTGTTTACATTGTGTGCTTGCATTGCAATTGCTCCTAAGTTTCAGTAGTAACCTTTACACCTTTACTACACATTGTATTTTGACTTCCTATGTTTTAAACTGGGCATCCTTGCAATACTCTTTAGCATATAATGCTTGTTCTCATAGCTTTGGCATGTATACAACCCTCTCAATTTATGAAAAATAACATTACAGCTGGTGTTTTCATAAAAGAATAACTCTACGTCGATAGTGCAACATTACCATACATTTAGCTAGACACAACAAAACCTGGTGACACCCACACACATCTCCTCACACAATCTGCTGACAAACCAACCTGGAAATAAGTATTTTAGCTCCGCACGTGGCACGCTGCCATGCTGTGTGTGTCAACCATAACAAGGTTACACAGTCGCTTATTTATGTGGTAAAGAAAGAATGCTGTTAACACTTTTCTTCCTCCTGCTCGGCCACACCTACCTGAAAGTGTCGGGGCAGTCACCCAGAGCAAGGAGCAGGGTGGCCCCGGGTCACCCACGTGAGGGAAGGAGGGGGGTCAGGAGACAGGCACCTAAGTGGGCGTTTTTTTCCACCAATGTTATGTTACATGGCAATCACACCTGCTGTGCGTCAACGACCGGTCAGACTGGGGTTGGGGGGCCTGAAAGGAAGCTGACAGCCGTCACCGTCGTCCGGTTCCCCCCACACTCTGCAGCCGACGACGAGGTGGAAGAAAAACACAGCAGGGCAGGAGAAGAGAAATTACAAATTCGTCTGTACATGAACAGAAATCCTGGATACTTTCACCTTATTCCCAGTTTCCAACAGCCTTGCCCCCCTCCTCCTTTTCCTGCATTAATATGTATACCACGAGGCACTTCTTCAACCCCTGTCTCCTCGTTAAACACTCCAGAAATATCAGAAATAGCCAGCAAAGATAGGTAGGTCCCCGACTCCTTGAGGAAAAATATTAGAATACGGGATGGTTTATATAGGCAGTGAAGCAAAATGGCGACTTTATTACGAAGGAGGAGTAAAAAAAATCCTTGCGCTGGCTGGAGCTAAAGGGAGGCACAAAAATATGTTTAGTGCAGTAATTTCGACGACAGCGATACAGTTGGTTAGAGTAAAAGGAGACGAAGCGAAGGAAAATCAGCAGAAACGACAAATCTCGGTCGGTTTTGGTTCACTCCTCGGTTCCTTACCTTGGGATTATTTCGGTTTTTTATACGGATATTATCTCGGCGGCCGTGTACAGTATTACAGTAATGTGTGTTGGGTCATGCGCGTATCCACTCCACCTTTGACAGTTGCAACTACAGTCTTGAGGCAACTTGCAAACTCTCGCGTTATTATTATCTATAACGAGCGGATTAATATTGGGGTTTCTGTCTAATAAAGTCGCTGCGATACCGGCTCGCGCTGCTCCCCCGACGTAACGGCGCTCGTTCCTGACGAAAAAGGGTTAGGGCTTAAATTCCTTAAATCAGCCGTCGCCAAGTATTTTAATGTAGGTGCTGCCAAATTTGTCCTCCAGCCGATAGAAGCTTTATCAAAGCAGCCGTAGTAGTCCAGGCAAGTGGAGGGCTATTCTTTGTCATTGCCTTTACTGTAGGCCAGTGCTTTAGTCTGTCACTGCAAGTAGCCCCCTCCAAAAAACCTCTGGAATAACAAATATGCCCTAAATTTCTCCAAACCTAGCGAGTTTAGAGAGAAAAGCTCCCCACAACAGCTACATTATGTGCTAATGAATCAGTTTAGCATTATACAACCTAATTTTTGAAGCTTAATGTTCTAAAACACATTACCAAAATTCAAGGTCAAAACTAAGGCATTAGATATTAGCCCTGTTGATGTTAATAGAAGCTCAGCAGTACTTAAGCACCGTAAATACGCCATTAGATTTTTAATTGCTACAGGCAATGAGCACACTCCAGGCATTTCCCCCATTTAAGGCAGCTAATAATAAATGTTGAACATATGGTGTGAGGCGACTTCTTTGTATCTTAGCTCACTAAGTGAATCATTCATGGTGTCATTATCACCTCCCCCAGTTTCTGTAAAACAACAAAGATTCTCTCTAAGTCTTTGATTGGTGCCAGTCATCATGACCTAATATTTCCTATTAGTGGAAATCATCTGAAGCCATGATGTAATGTACGTGTAAAAGAAATGTTCCCCAATTTGGCCAGTAGAGGGCAGGAGAGCCTCATTTTTAAACCAAGTTTATAATAATCATATGCTTTAGTCCAGTAAAACACCTGTTTTTAATAAGTACACTTATTAAAGATTTTCTGATGCACAAAATCAAGAGAGAACAAAACATTTGCAAGTTAAATAATTATGAGGTTATATCAACCTATCAAATATTATTATTATTATTACTATATTTCATGCTCAGGAAAAGTTTGCAATAACATAATATCAAGTTATATAGTATTGGGCCATTTACATAAAGGCAGAGAAGGAAAATGAAATGCTTGAATATATTATGATAGACCACATCCTACAGGGGAAAGTAAAGGAAGCCATGTCCTACTAGTTTTATAAATAAATAAATAAATGCATAAATGAATAAATACTGCTGTCAAGAAGTACATATGTTTCAATCAATCAGCTGCAGATTGAAATATTGGGTAAATTAAAAAATACTTGAGATAATAACAATAACAACACTATAATAATAACAACAATAATATTTATTTATTTAGCTACCTACAGTATTCAGAACACCTGACTTGGGCTGAATATACACAAGGGGAAAATCTCAGTGATGTTGTACTTTACATCAGCACTTGTGTAATGCTTCTTGTCCAATCAGAGTTCTTGGATGGATCTGTTTTCCGTTCATTCATCCAATATCTATACAGTTTGTCCCCTTTGGGGTCACGGTTGACTAGAGCCAATCCTGACTTTAACTGGATGAGATGAGGGGTAGACTGGTCACACATAGACAACCAGTCAACCTCTCACTCAAACCTACTGACAACCTATGAGGAAGCCGGAGTACTCCGAGAGTACCTAGACATGCACAGGGGAAAACTTTCAAACTCCACTCAGAAAGGTACTGTTCAACAGGAATTCAAACTAGGAACCTGCTGAGGTGACAGTGCTAACCACTGTGCCGCCATGCAGCATGCAGTTACAGTGTGGAGCTGTCATAGGTGAAAAAAACAAACCAACTAAATTAAAACAAGCGGCACACAGGAAACCAAAACTACCAGGGGTGTCAAGCACGGCAAAGCTTTGAGGGCTGTGTTATGGGTTGGGGGGGGGGGGTCCTTGTAAATAAAAATGGGAAGAATGAAGCCATTTATGTTTTTAAAACACAAAATGTAAAGGGTATTGTTCTCTATTAGTTTGAATCTGCATTTTTAAGGCTGCATGGGGTAATCAACCTCCTATTAGTTTAAAGAAAGGTACGTCTAATGTCCAATATACATATATCTTTATTGCATCATTTATTATGATTAGGGCAGAGAGCAATAACGCATAAAATGTGAAGCAATTAAAGATCATAACTAGTGCATTCATTTTTCAAATAGTATTCATTGCATACATCATTGTCCCTTTCAGCCCACTTTGATTAAACTACTGCAATGTCTACGTGCAGCCACAGTGATGTAATATCAATACGCGATTGCACCTTAACGTCTCATTTCACTTTCAAAATCTCACAGCTCTTGTGATATCAAACATTAACCTTTTGATTGTGCCCTTGTGTATCTTTCAATCCATAATAAATTCATTTTTTCCACAGTCCTAATCTTCAACCTTGCTGAAGTTTCTTGTTTTCTTTCAAAGTAAAAGCAGGTCTGTATCCAGACAGGAAGTGAATTACTCTTCTTTAAAGATGATGCAAACATCCAAAATGAAACAAAAATAATTTTGGATTCAAAAAAAGTGGAATTTCAAAATGCAACAAAAAAGTAGAGTAATAGGGATTGACAATAAATATTCAAAGATGAAAACATTAAATGTTTGGACAGCCCTTGTGGGAAAAGCATGTTCTTTTGCTGTTATTTCACTACTCTGTAAGTGAAAGTTTCAAACAGAACATTTGAACCCATCACTTTACTGCAGAATGCATGAATATGATGTTTTTTGATATATGCATGGACCTCATATTATGCTCGTATAGTACAGGGGTTCCCAAACTTTTCAGACCGTGACCCCCAAAAAATGGCATCAGAGTTTGGGGACTCCCATTTTCCCTTGAGGGGATAAAGCAATCAATATTGCAGAAAGCAGTTAATTAATTTAAACTTATTTTAACATTTTTAATACAATGTATATAATATATATACATGTATATATATATACATATATAAATTTATTTATGCTTTATGGAAAGCATTCTGCGACCCCCACTTTGCTGTCTCGTGACCCCCTGGGGATCCCAAACCCTCACTTTGGGAACCACTGGTATAGTAAATGCTCAGTGAGGTGTTTCTGGTGAAATAAAGGTAATTATACCTTAAATAAAACAATCCACAAAAACAACTGGTGTATAGTTTAAAATGCTAGAAGGGGGAAATATTACATTTGGTTATTTTTAAGTCCAAAGTGCTGACTGTATAAATTTGTATACTGTAACCTTTTTTTCTGTCCTTATTTTTATACATATATAAATCAATATACTTCCATTATTGTGTTTTATTTTAATTGTACTCTGAGATCTAATCATGCAAAATATTGATGCCATATTTAATGTAACTGGCTGTGCTTAGAATTTCAAAATAATTTTGTTTTTCTTGCAAATTATATAAAACTGGAACAACAATCCCATGTAAGGTTTTGTTGACATTTTTCCTTCACTAGGGGGAAGTGTTGTCCTGGTATTTTATCCAAGCGTCTCTTAAACACAGAAGCATGGACCTTGTGGCTTTTCTGTCTGTTTTTTTTTTTTTTTTTTTATATGTGGTTGGTCTTTCTGGCACTGTTGTGTGTTTTGGAAGTACTTCTCTTTCAGCTTGAGGGGGTGGTCAGCTGGTTTGGTAGATTCAGTCTGAGGGATGTTGTCTTCTCCTGCACACTAATAGTCACAAAGATAAAGTGAAATCTTCCTCTTGCTCTCTTAAATTGCTGCAGATGAAAACTTCAAGTGGGGCCATATTTGACCTGAGATTAATTCTCTAACGGTGTCAGTGATTTATGTTCCCAGATTTCCTCTGCTGAGTGAGCAAAAAGCTCCTTAAATGGTTTTAAAGCTATCCAGGTGGACTTGTCTGTGCCTTAAAAGGCTCCTAACGAGTCCATCCAGCAGATGTGTTTTCTATCTTTGACCTCTCTAGAGTTGAGAGAGCACATGCACATTTTCCATACTGACTGGCTTTGTAGCAGAGTGCTGAATAATAAGACTTGGGTGTGGGCCAGATAAATTACAGTCTTCGGCTGTTTATGCCAGTGAGTGACTCCACTGAAGCAGCTGCTTATGGGCTCCTCAGCAGTATCTGATGAGACAGGACTGAGCGTTTCTCAGTCTGTTTCAGTGCTGTCAGCGGATTGACACCCAGCTGATCAAAGCCACATGCAGATAATGATAAACAAGCTGAATGGAGAGACTGGGTTTGGATTTTTAAAAGAATAAAGCAGACAGACGAGCTTTCTGAATAAAAGGCACTTAGTAAGAGACAGTTACCAATTAGCCGCACCATCCAAGCATCTGCTGCGCACATTTATTCAGGGGTGAGGAGTCCACTGTTCACTGAATCTGTTTATCATACATGTGCCTTGTTATCAACTGGTGAGATGCTTCATGCCTCTCAGTAATTGGATCCCAGTGTGTGTGTGTGACAGAGGCACAGCCTGTGTGTCTCTCCAGACGCTGTTTTGCATTCAGAGAGTTGTAGTTGTGCTTCCTGCACTCTGAGTGACAGGTCAGAGCTGAGGTCTAAGTTTGGAGATCGACTCACTTTGTACCAAATATAATATGCAATCTCTGTAACCCTCGTTTTCCAGCCCTTTCTCTATAAACTTTTGAATAGTTTCCTTTATTTTGTGAGACATTCTTATTTAGTTTGAATGTTTATATAAATGTGCACAATTAAAGGTAATAGTGGATATATACATGAATAAATTAATGATTAATTAACTGGAGACCAAAGGAAAAAACTGTAGAAATGTGCAAACAAATCAAGGCACATAAAGCAGAGGGATGATGGGAAAAGAATACAATATAAGGACAAAAGTATTAAACCAGTTAATTATTGAATTCAGGTGATTGAATCAGACCTATTGCCACAGGTGTATAAAATCAAGCATCTAGCTATGCATTCTCCATTTTCAAACGTTTATGACACAAAATATGTCATCCCAAAGAGCTCAGTGACTTCAAGCATAGTACTGTGATGGATGCCACCTTTGCAATAAGACGGTTTGTGAAATTTCATTCCTGCAGGGTATATTCCACAGTCAACTGTAAGGGACATTAGAAGGTGGAAGCATTTGGGAACAACAGCAACTCAGCCACGAAGTGAAAGATCATGTTAAATCACAGAACAGGGTTGTCAGTGCTCTGCTGATTTAATAGCTGAAGAGTTCTGAACTTCCACTGGCATTAATGTAAGCACAAAAACTGCGGAGAGAGCCTCGTAGAATGGGTTTCCATAGCTGAGACTCTGCATGGGAGCCTCACCTCACCAGGTCCAATGCAAAGTGTGGCAAATGCCTGGAGAACATTACCTGCCTGACTGCACTGTGCCGACTGTGAAGTTTGTAGAGGAGGGATAATGGTATGGGGCTGGTTTTCAGGGTTGGGCTAGGTCCCTCAACTCCACTGAAGGACGATCTCAAGGCTTCCAACTTTGTGGCAAAAGTTTGGGGAAGGCCCATTTCTATTCCAACATGACTGAACCCCAGTGCACAAAGCAAGGACTATAAAGACA
Organism: Cheilinus undulatus; assembly: GCF_018320785.1. NCBI lineage: Eukaryota > Metazoa > Chordata > Actinopteri > Labriformes > Labridae > Cheilinus > Cheilinus undulatus. The sequence goes on from NC_054875.1 coordinate 32,298,048, forward strand.
TGGGTTGATGAAATCAGAACTTGACTGGCCCTTACAGAGCCCTGACCTCAACCCCATTTAGCACTCTTAGGATGAACTGGAGTGGAGATTGCTGGCCAGACCTTCTCATCCAACATTAGCACCTGACTTCAGAAATGCACTACAGAATGAATGGGTACAAATTCCCACAGAACTTTGCACAATCCTGTGGAAAGCCTTCATAGAAGAGTGGAGGCTGTTATAGCTGTAAAAAGGGAAGCCAACTTATTAAAGTGCATGTATTTGAATACACTGCAATACTTTTGCGCATAAAGGGTAAATGAGACAAAAGGGATAGGAAGACAAGTATTTACAACAACCTGACTTAGTCATTTGAATAAGAAATTATTGGGGATTTAATCTACAGAAATCATTTTAATATTTAAAAAAACAGAGAAAAATGAGTTTGGCTTGACTCTATAGAGTAGGCAAATAAGGTTAATGTTGTAGTGCATTTAAATTTGCTTTTTCACCAATTCTTCTTTCACCAAGTCAGATACATGAAGAAAACAGAATTGATTTGGGACTATAAAGTCTGCATCAGCCCAACCAGCTGGAGCTCCTGTATACTTTCAGCTGTGGTTAATAGAACTCAAAGTATTTGATATTGTGACTTATTTAAACCTTGAGAAAAACATCCATACATTCATCATGGGATTGTCTAACGCTAGATTTATTTCAAATTGAGATAATTCCTCTTCCCCACAGAGACTGGGCTATTTTTGGATGCACGGAGGACCCTCCATTGCTCCCCTCTCATATCCAATCAGCTTTGATGATGGGAACACTGCCAGACAGAAAAGGATACTCAAAAACTGGAAGACAATAATTACATTATTCCAAAAGATTGTTAAAAGGAAATGATTTCTGTCATATATTTGGACAAGAACTTGAGATTTGAGCCAATATGGAGGAAAATCTCAGGTACAATATCTTGAGACAAGATAAATAAAGGATGACTCTGGATTCCTGAATGATAACTAAAGCAGACGTGTAGACATGACGTACTGCTGATGCTTTTTAAAAACTTTTGTGCCTTTTTAACCTTTAAAATAAACTTATTTCTGTTTAGTTTTTCTACTTTGATGTAAACTTACACTAATGTACCCCTGTTTTAGGTTAGCTGAATATGCATTGAAATATAAAGATTAAAAGAGTAAATTTAACATCAAACTTAGAAAAACAACAAATAAATCAGGACATTTCAATCTGTTTATTTTATAAAGAAAACTTTCAACATATTTCATATTGTTTCATCACATCTGTAAAGCAGATAAATAGGTTTCATTTGTTACTTTTTTCTTTTAAAGTCTATCAACCAAAACTTTTTATTTACAGTCAATCTTTAAATTCAAAAATAATAATACAGAGTATTTTCTCCCTTTTAACAATCAGCAAAATCATTTTACCTGAAACATCTTTGTCAAAAAGGAGATAAGAGGAAGTTGTTTTGTTTACTGGAAGTTTTATTATTCTGTAACTTCTTTATCTTAGTGGCTTTAACATTTTTATTGTTACTTTATGAAGCTTGGGCGACATCAAAGGTGTTTGCCTCAGTTATGCTGGAAATCTTGCGTTACAGTATCTTCATTTCTGAGCACTTTGAGGGTGGAACTTGACCCTGATGTCCAGTTTGTTTCATCACTTTGAACAGAAGCGTACCTGACTTGGGTGCCGTGCACGAGTTGGGTTGAAGAGGTGGTCATAGACATGTGTGGTCCAGCTCAGTCTGCAGGATATGTGAACGCTCAAGTATGGGATACTCGTCAGAGAGTAGAGCAGTAAAGGCAACGTCTAAACGTCTTCTGTCTCTTCAAAAACCATTACATCCGCGCAGCATGCACCCATTTCATCCTATGCGATGCGCAGTAGATGTGGAAGTAAGACGAAGGTCGTGGTTGGAATCTCAAAAATGATAACATCCATAAGAGTCTGCAGGACGGACTTCACTGTTCACGTAAACAAATGTTGACGGACATGAGTGGTTGCCTCTTCTTAGCTGGAACCAAGAGCTACTGTATCAGGCTGTGCACATGTGATCAGGCATGGGATGAGGTTACTGATATCAAAGCAGACCAGCAGGGGAGACAGGAGGGGAGGGGGCAATCGTGCCTAATGTGTTAACGCCCTAAGTCACAGCCACATAAGGGACAGAGTTAGAAGAAAACAGAGGCTTGTCCTTTTCTCTGTTTTTGTGTGCAATAAATGACATTTAGTCTCCAGTAACACACACTGATGTCAGAAACCATGAGGCTGGCAGATGTTGACGCTTTACCTCATTCATTTCAATAAAAAGATTTCATTATTGTCTCATACAATAACTTCTCTCCATCTTTTACCATTAAGATTATTGCTCTACAGATTATCACTTTATGCTTTCTAGATTCACTTCATTAATAAAAGACTAAATTACTGTTACAGTATACACAGATTTATAGTATTCTACAATGCTCATACTGTATATTCTTCTAATTTCTCACTGCAAATCTGTCACAATACAAAAAGACTGTTTGAGTAACATTCTGCTACAAATGCTGACCCCTTCAAATTGCAATTTCAAATCAAAAGAGCTGAGAGAAATGAACAGCGACTTGTGGGTGAGGAATTGATTAGGATTGTATTAGCAATCTTAACGTGTAATTCCAGCTCTAATCCCTTGTTCAAAGGATAAGAGTTGAAGCTTTATAGAAAGGTGGAGACTGAGAGAGGTTTCCTTTGATTAAAATTCAGAGCCAACTTGTGGCGCTACATTTTTACACCAAATACTTCATCATCAGTTGGTTCAACAGTTAATGCGACATAACGAAATTTTAGAAAGTTTCCCCACCAAGAGACAAAGTGAAGATTGTGTCAAAAATGAACCCAAGTGTTGCCCTGTCCTTCAGATCCAAATCAGACAGGAAACCAAAAGGAGCTTTCTGTGATCAAGCACTGACCAGGGGCAGACCTACATCATCACCCCTGTAGTGATTCTTACATCTCATCACTATGCTACAGTGGGCAGCCCTGCCTTCAGAGGGGCTTTGTCTCTGTCTCAGTGTCTGTAAACCGCATTGGCCGTGTTGAATGGGAACCCTCCAGACTGTGTTGGCGTGTAGTCTTCTGGCTCGTCCCCGTCCTTCCTTTCACTCGCCGATTCTCCGCTCGCATATCTGAAGACAGCAGCTCTTCTGTGGCTCCTGGAGATGTATTGTGACCGAGGGATGAGGGAGAGGGCTGCCAAATGGATCCAGGGATGAGCTAAGAGAAGTTTCCAAAGGAGGCTGCAGAGAGAGGGAAGGGAAGGGGGGGGGGAGAAAGCAGAGGTTAAAGTCTCATCTTCAAGGCTTTTTGAAGCACCAGTATGGGGTTCATAACCCGCCTGCATCTCTACATGCCTCCTTTCTCCTGCAGACTATACTGAATTATATAATGTAACCAGTGAGGCTGGCCTCATGTAACACGCTACACTCCATCCCAGAGCAACAACCTCTAGAACAACCAATAATTTAGTATGAAACACCGACTGAATAAGTGAGACTTGTGGTTATGCATGACAAATGCTACAACATAACAACTGCAGCTATAGAGAAAGACACCCAAAAAAGACAAACCAAATGGGTTTAATAAAGCAGATTGAATGAAATCCTCCCTCCCCCCTGCAGCTAACACACACATATGTTCACAGAGGCTGTGAAGCCAGCAAGGCATCGTGAGAAATGGTCAACCTTGAAGGTACAGTAATATTACCAGATTTTGCACAAGCAAAACTGCTGCCATTTACAGCCTGTTATTGGAAACCGTTAGCATATAGAGTATGTGAATTCAGCTGTTGGCATGATGCCAACAGCTTGTGGCTAAACAGCTACAATGGAGAGGTTAATTTATCGTATGCTAGTAGAGATAGGCAAACTTACACAGCAAAACTGAAGACTGACAAAGAAAGATTCAAAATTCTTTACCCAAAAAGGGACATTTGTTAGGCAGACAGGAGTTTCGGCGTCCTAAAGATAAAAACAACACAGATTCACAATTCAAGAAACAAGCAACCCTGAGGACTAGCAACTGATTCATCAGACCAGATTTTCATGTCTTTAGACAGTGTCTTTTCCCTCTTTAAGACAGTTTAATGTGTGGGGAAAGGAGTGCACTGCACTGGTCTGCAGATCCAAGAGGGGGCATGGGGATATTCTGTATGCTCTGTTAACTGTCCCATAACAAAGGTCCAGTGTCTTGTGGGACATGTATCATATTGATAAAAATGAGTCAAGGACTTTTTAAGGGACACATAATTTAAATCTACCATGACAAGGTTTAGAGGCTCAGGGGAGGTAGAAAAAAAGTTTTGTTCACAACATCAAATATAATAATGGAAACTTTTGGTGTAAGAAGGATTTTTTTTTCTTTATGTGCAAACCTCACAAACATGAGTCAGATTTGACGACTTTTTGCACCTTCCAAATGTCTAAACAGAAGACCACCAAGATATTTTGTCACAGTCTGTTATGAATAAGGGCCTGTGTCCATGACCTGAGATCCAGAGTACTTCTCCTCAGGGTTTGATGTTGCTAGGTAACTAAAGTTGACCACTGCTTTCCTCTGTCTTATTTGAAAGCTAGTTTGTAAATAGCTCCTTTCCTGAAGTGTTATCCTTTATTTCAGAAAATGTTACCAAGAAACAAGCAAACAATGTCAAGGATTCCTGGAAATTGCATCTCCTCCCTGAAAAGGCTTGATTTTGACTGGTCTGTGAGGAAGAGGTGACAATGACAGGTGTGGCGCTGTTCCAAAAGTTAAAAAGAGAAGGCTGTGAGCCCAGGGGAAGAAAACAGCTGACTCAGGGGATATTTTGAACTCAAGTCATCGAGTGCCTCAAATGCTTAACTACAATTGTTTTGTATTGAAAATAATCAATGCTAGCACTAAAAACAGTGCCTACAATCTGTGCAGATGTAGACTCTGCTTTTGAGTTGTTCTCCTACATGCTTCTTGATTAGTCATTCACTCTTGTTGTCTTCTTAGCTTCATCTGTCACCATCCTCTTCAGTCTTAGCCTCAGCCGTTGTATCCAACAATACCAAGGTGGGCTAAGTGGCTTCTTTTTAGCTGAAGGCTGGTGACTGGGGTGATTTGTCAAATTGGGTGGACTTCATTTCTATTGTTGGAGGTTATTGTACTTTGAATTGAGGCTGGCTATTAATCGAAATTAAGAATCAGTTGCAATATGTCTTACTGTAATTTTTGAATCACAGAAGGTGCAATATTTCTTAAGTGTGGAATGTAGTGATGGGAATTGGTAAGATTTTAGTGATATTGATGCCATTATCTATTCTGCTTATTGATAAAGTAAAGAGTAGACTACGTATGTTTTCACTGTTTTCACACTCAAATTTTATTGAGGCTGCTCTCTGAAACGTCAATCTCTGAACTTGAATTGGAACACAATACTACTGCTCATTTTCTTTAAAAGTTTAAACCTGATAATAAATATAAAACCAGTCTCTGGATTCTGGACAAATAGAAATCTAAAATCTTTTCCAAATTAACAGTTCTTATGCAAAAAGATGCATGCTTTGCATTAAATCACTGGTTTTCAAAGTGTGAGGAGGGCCTCCCCTGGAGGGGCACCCAAGGACTTCAGGGGAGGCACAGAACCATAAACCAGAAGGTGATTTGCTATGCTAACTTCTGCTGTCTGTGGGACAAAATGGACAAATTTATATTTACTACAAAAACTATACTATAGAGTTGACTGTTAAATTTGGATTTTCCTGCATTAGACCTGACGATGCTCAGCAGCCACAGTGTTTGATTTGCAAAGATGAATAAGCTGATGGCAGCATAAGGCCATGTTAACTCTAGGGAACACAGAAATAAAGCACTAAGTCTAGTGACCAAAACCAAGGGAAGTTTTTGACAGGTAGTAAAAGGAATTTTGGTCACTGAAAGTAACAGACATTTAGTGCCGTAAACAAGAAGACAGCCGCTGCATGTGCAGGTTTTTGGCTCCAAAAGCATGTGCTAGGCAAGGCTGAAGGTGGAGGATGAACCGCAGTTATGCAAATCTGCATCAACTGCATAGATGCAAACTCACAGATCCCACTAAAACAGAGCATAAAGCATAAAAATCAGGCAGTATTCACACTTAACTGTTTACTAAAACTAAATAACTGATTGCTTTGGTAAAATGGTTGTTTAAAGACCAAAATATCAAAAACAAAAAACATTTAAAAATAAAATATTAAAAGATGAGACATAAATGCTTGAAAATAATTTACTTATATTTTCATTATCTTGTTTTTTTGTGGAGGTGGAGGTCCACAGACAAATTATTTCCTCTTAGGGGACGCTCACTCTCAGACACTTTGAAAACCCCTGCCTTTAATCAATGTTCAACAGACGTTGCATGTTGCACTCTTCTTGTCATTTAAAAAAAAAAATGAAGCCACACTTTCCATACTCCAGCCTGTTTTTGTGACTGTCTGCTATGTTTACTTTCTCGATTTTTCTGTTCTTGCTTGCGCTGACTGCTTTTTGCAAGGCCATGTTATCCAAGGCATGTGGAAGTAAGGCACTGATTAGGGAATTGCTCAGATTAAATGTAAATGATATCGACAGACTGAACCAGTTGGAACCAGTTCTTAACTGGAACTGGTCTCTGTTGCAGCAGGGGTGTTAATGCCATCATGCAAACATTAAAGCAGGATTTTTATTATCATTTGCAAGAAATTCTACTTTCCTTACTTTTGTAAATGATTTTCTTATCGAAAATTAGAATGACATAAAATTGATTATTCTCTTCGATACAACAATTCACATTGCATTTCCACCATGAGTAAAGATCACAATTAGATTTTTGTTCAAAATTGTTCAGCCCTGGTCGTTATGATGATTGGTGCAAGTAAAACTAATCATTAAATTTACTACTGTGACTGAAGTGGATAAATAAAAATATATATTTCATATTAATTCATGCATCATCTAATTTCAACCCAACATATAGGCCAGGCCTAGAGGATAGTACACTTTATATTTGATCGATCCAATATTGTGTAGATAATTATTCATAACTTTTGTATATTGAAAGAAACATAAGATGAGGAACATAACCACATATTAAATCACATCCAAAATATTGGAAAAAAATAATCACTATTAGATTATTCTCCAAAACTGTGTAGCCCTACTTTGGATTGACTTTGAAACCACTTTTTATGGTGGAGCTATTTCATATTTTGTTGCTTCAAAATAAGTTTAAGTTGCAGAAAAGATGTACAGCTGAGCTCATAACTTTGTAAATAACAATAAACCTGGCCAACACAAAAAAACAGGCAAACTACTCTATGCAATAACAGAGTTCAATATTGAGAAAACAAAAGGAAGTGCAATAAATAAACAATAATTAAAGAGGGCACACACCACCTGTTTTTGCATTATCTTTGCTCTAAATCCAAAATGAATCCAAAAAGCTTTTTTTTTTTAATCACCACTTGATTGCAAAAAATAAACCTGAGGGTTGCTGATAGTAAGTAGAGCCAAGTCTCACAGCAATTAAACAGTCTGAAAGCATGGCCATTATCCTCAGGCCTACATCCAAAGGGTGAGAGGTATGCATGCTAAATGCTAAACAGTACAAAGCTTAGTTTAGTATTTATTAAAATCAAATCAGACTTTTAATTTGTTTAGTGCACATGTTTTAAAATGAAAATTGCAATTAACTGCACAACCTTAATAAACCAGTATAGACAAGGTTTGATGTAAACACTCCTAACTAAACTGTTCTTCTGTTATTCTATGAAGGTATAAAGCTTTAAAACTGGGAGACTTGGATTAAGCTAATAAGCTATAATAATTAGCTTTTATTCTGAAAGTCACCATTTCTCTTTCTTTCTCCTAACAGCAGATGTGACCAGGTGGTTTCTCTGACAACTAGCCAGTTCCTTCCTTCCTGAGATGACACCAAGTGTCAGCAGGAAGGCAGACTCCCCTCTCCAAGACTGTTGGCATTTCAGCTCTAAGCCCCCCTCTCTCCTGATAGCCGAGGAAGACTCCGCGCCACCTGTCTGCAGACACAAACAGATGTAGCGTGGCACCGGCATGAACCTGAACCAGGAAACTGTAGAGAGACAGAAGGATGGAGGGGCGAGGATTTGACTGGAGGCTTGAACACGCACAGAGAGGAAACTGCTTCTCTGATAGTAATCTTTTAAATGAGCTCCCAGCGGAGTCATCAGAGTCTAGGTGCAGCAGTGGAGGAGAGGCGGGAGGGAAGAGAAGAGGATGAGGAGCAGAATTTGTGCTGAAGAAAACTGACATTTTTTTTTTTAATATGTCTGTCACACTCCGAGTTTATTCATATTTTAATTCAGAGCAACAGTTCATCCGGCAGACACCGCATGAAGCTATAAATTAAAGGATGGGCGACATCACAGGAGCATTTCAAAACAAAGTTACCATGACAGTCTCCAATGGCAACCAACGTGCTCCTGACAACACGTCTTATGAGGCCGGGTACGGGTCAAGGGTTGCATTGCCTGTTTGAGCTAATTACTAATGAGAGTTGAAGCACGACAGATGGCTACATACACAAAAAAAGACTTTGATGAAAATTTGATGCGTTGAGAAAGAAGGTGGGAGTGACAGTTTGTTATCATGATATAACAACAACCAGAGGCAGAGAAGAAGAGGAAGAAGAAGGGCAGATTCCCTGCTGGGTTCTGATCTGAATGCTGTCTTCAAGAGTTTTCCAGATGTAACAACAGCCCGTGTACCGATCAGTTTACCCTGAGAGAGCTGAGGCTCAGGGCTGTGTGAACATCATCCTTACCTTTCTCTGACTGATGAAAGATAAACCTATATTTCTGAAAACACATGAAACACCGGATACCAAGTGTAAAATACAAGATTCAAATATGAAAAATTGAAAGAAATAGCTTCTGCTACTTTAAGAGTCAAATAAAATATAACAACAAACTTTGACATGATGCAATGCAAACAATAACAGTGAGGGTTGAAGCGTGGATAGATTTGTGTGTGAAACTTTGCATTATGCTTTGATGCTCTGATTTGAATTTCCACACTGTGTTCATTTTAACAATAACAACCTCAATATTTAAAAGGAACAGTTTTTAACCATGACCTGAAACTGTGCACCAAGTTTGATGTAATACATGCAAAAAACACACAAAGTTTTGAACACTTAACCTTTGAACACTTAAGAAGTGGAAATGTGAAAAAGTTTGTTGGAGTTAAAAGTGAGTCCCAAAGCTTCCATTCCAATGCTTGCACAATAGGAATGGGCGGTAATATCCTAATACCGTATACCAGGGTATTAGAAAATAGCCACAGTATTGCTTTAATTACTGTCATTAAGATGGTGCTGTGTGATGAGTGAATATTCATAATAAATTCATCTACAATATGTGTCCATTTCCACCATCACTGACTGTGTGTGAAGATGCTTATAAAGTGATGACAAAACTCCTGTTGATGATGTCAGGCCAATTTGGTGAACAACAAACGTGCTCATTTACAGTTGCAAGAAAAAGTATGTGAACCCTTTGGGATTTCTTGGATTTCTGCATAAATTGGTCATAAAATGTGTTCTGATCTAAGTCACAACAACAGACAAACACAGTCTACTTAAACTAATACTGGCCCCAAAATAATATGTTTTCATGTTTTTGTTGAACAAACCATGTAAACATTCACAGTGCGGGGTGGAAAAAGTATGTGAACCTTTGGATTTAATGACTGGTTGACCCTCCTTTGGCAGCAATAACCTCAACCAAAGCTTTCCTGTAGTTGCAGATCAGATCTGCACAACAGGCAGGAGGAATTTCGGACCATTCCTCTTTACAAAACTGTTTCAGTGCTGCAATATTCTTGGGATGTCTGGTGTGAATCGCTCTCTTGAGGTCATGCCACAGCATCTTAATCAGGCTGAGGTCAGGACTCTGACTGGGCCACTCCAGAAGGCATGTTTTCTTCTGTTGAAGCCATTCTGTTGTTGATCTACTTCTATGCTTTGGGTCGTTGTCCTGTTGCATCACCCATCCTCTGCTGAGCTTCAGTTGGCAGACAGATGGTCTTAAGTTTTCCTGCAAAATGTCTTGATAAAATTGGGAATTCATTTTTCCATCAATGACAGCAATCCGTCCAGGCCCTGAGGCAGCAGAGCAGCCCCAAACCCTGATGGCCCCTCCACCATATTTCACAGTTGGGATGAGGTTTTGATGTTGGTGTGCTGTGCCTTTTTGTCTCCACACATGGCGTGGTGTGTTCCTTCCAAACAGCTCAATTTTGGTTTCATCTGTCCACAGAATATTTTGCCAGTAGTGCTGTGGAACATTCAGGTGCTCTTTTGCAAACTTCAAATGTGCAGCAATGGTGTTTTTGGACAGCAGAGGCTTCCTCCGTAGTGTCCTCCTATGAACTCCATTCTTGTTTAATGTTTTACTTATTGTAGATTTGTCAACACAAATGTTAGTGTGTGCCAGAGGTTTCTGTAAGTCTTTAGCTGAGACTCTAGGATTCTTCTTCACCTCACTGAGCATTCTGCGCTGTGCTCTTGCAGTTATCTTTACAGGACGACCACGCCTAGGGAGAGTAGCAACAGTGCTGAACTTCCTCCAAATGTCGACAGTCTGTCTTACTGTGGACACATGAACATCAAGACTTTTAGAGATACTTTTGTAACCCTTTCCAGCTTCATGCAAGTCAACAATTCTTGATCGTAGGTCTTCTGAGAGCTCTTTTGCGCCAGGCATGGTTCACATCAGGCAATGCTTCTTGAGAACAGCCAACTCAAAACTGTTGTGTGTTTTTGATAGGGCAGGGCAGCTTTAACCAACACATCCAATCTCATTACATTGATTGAACTCCAGGTTGGCTGACTCCTGGCTCCAATTAGCTCTTAGAGAAGTCATTAGGCAAGGGGTTCACATATTTTTTCCACCCTGCACTGTGAATGTTTACATGTTTTGTTCAATAAAAACATGAAAACATATCATTTTTTGTCCGGTATTAGTTTAAGCGGACTGTGTTTGTCTGTTGTTCACATACTTTTTTCTTGCAACTGTATACTGGTGTGCTATGGCCTGGCACAGCTCTGTGTTGTTAAATATCACAAGAAGTCCCCCCCCCCCTTTGACTGAATTCAAGAAGTTAAACTTCCATATATTCTATTTATCTCATACAAAGTAAAATATTTCAAGACTCTTTTTGTTTTAATGTTGATAATCACAAAACTCAAAAATCCACTATCTCAGAATATCCGAATATCTCAAAAGTTAAACAAAAGGATTTCTAATAGCTAAAGAAATGTTGGCCTTCTGGAGAACTGTACTCATTTATGCAGTCGTTGGTTGGAGCTACTTTTGCACAAATTACTGCATCTATGGTACATGGCATGGAGCCAATCAGCCTATGGCCCTGCTGGGGTGTTATGAAGCCCATGTTCCTCTGACAGCAGCCTTCAGCTGTATTGTTGAGTCTGGTGTCTCTCATCTTCCTCTTGACATTTCCACAAAGATTCTCCTTGGGGTTCAGGCCAGGCCTGTTCTCTGGCCAGTCAAGCACAGTAATACCACGGTCAGAAAACCAGTTTCTGTTTCTACGTTTACAAAGCCCGTTTTCTTCAAATATTAGAAGTTTAAAAACTACTAGCTGAAAACCCTGAGGACATCATCAGGTTTATTTTGTCTTTCTAACTTAATTTAGGATCATATAAATATGATACAACCGTTCTGACAGGCAGAGTAGTCATGATGAGTAAGCTGACCTTTACATGTAAAAGTAGAAGAATCGTGGCCTTTAGTTAGTTCTGTTATAAAACTCACACCCTGAAGCACCACTCTGACTAATAAAAACCGCGGAGATCCCAATAAAGCCGTATTGCTTTTACTTAAAATACATGCTTGTTTTTTATTTTAGTTTAATTTTTCTTGGGTTATTACTAATTCCAACAAATGAAATATGATTCTACTGTTTAGAAAGTGTCTAATGTGCTAAAGAGCTCTCTGTCTGCAAACTTTGGGAAATGCTCCCTGAAAAACCCAGGAAACTCTTCCTGCATACTTATCAAAACTCTTCAAAGAAACTCAGAGAAGTATTGATACACACTGCACAAGACTTATACTGAAAACTCTTGTTTTGTCTGTGTTCAGACAATGCTGGAATACATACATACATGCCACACTGGGGGGGCGCACTTTTTTACTGCTTTCCCCCTCGTCATGTTATTACCATGCATTTAAAGAACTGAGGAAGAATACTGTTGAGCTCCTGAACCATGTGGAGATTATTGTACTGCCAGTGTAACAATCAGCTCAGTTGAAACTGTAATATAGTGGCAGTTTTTTATCAGAACTGGACAAAAATGGTTGCAAAAGGTATTCAGGGGGGCCCTATTTTAAGTAAATAAAAACAAATTTTCATATTTAAAAAACAATCCTGTACAGTAAAATAAAGAGATTATTCTAATTATTAAATACAGAAACCAGTCAGTCACTGAATTAACGAAAGTGCTCTTTTTCCCTTGTGCCTGTGTGAAATTTGTGAGTAAAAATCGTCTGATATCGATTGTAGGCTTCTACACCCAATTGTATCAAATCGTGATTTACACTGCTAATGCTTTTGCACATTTCTCGACTGGCCTCAGCATGAATTTATCCACCAACAAGCTCCAGCATCCATAAACTATGGCAGCGCTGGCCTGTAGAGTTCAGGTTAGTACTGGAGCTGCCTATGTCTACTACTGCATTTAGTTTTGTGGCTCTGATTGGCTTGTATGAATGTGACAGACAGAACATTCATCCAATCACCTTCCAGGAAATGTTCTAAAATGTCCTGCCATTCCCAAATGATTTATATGAGAGGTTTCCCAGATGAATGTGAAATATGCCCATTAAATGGATATATAAAACAGTCTATGAGGCGTGTCAGGTCCCTCTTACTAGGATTTATACTAAGTGTTAGAGTATATGTCAGCTTTAAACAGCACTGCCAAATGGTCAAGGGAACACAAAGTTAAGTAGGTGTCCACCTCCTCAGATCATTCATTTCCTAACTACACTTTAATGCAAATCATCAAATAGATATCAAAACAATGAAGTCTGAATTAAACTGGCAGATCAAATGACCATTTGCCTGCATGCTGCTTTTTTTTTTTTAGACAATATTGATACTGGTATTCTTCATGCAGGTAGTTTAAAAATTTTGGCTGACATGCAGAAGCATGAGCGAACTGGCTGCTACACAAACTTTGCTTTGGTGTCAAATGTCATGAAGATAATGACAGGAATTCATTTTTAAGGGTAAACATTATTTAAATGTCCACTGACAGACTTTTATCACCTCTGCCCTCCTCCACCAAATTAGCACCTCATCATCCAGCTTCACGCTTTCAGTCCTGATACAACCCCCATTATCACTCCCTTCCTACGCTAACCATCCAGACCTACCTTTATCGGCTCTGAAAGCCCTCCAACCTTGTGAACTTCAGGTGTTTTATGCAGCCACCAAATGAGCTTGCCCTTTAAGCTTAGAGTCATAGTCTGCTGAAGTGGCAAATTACATTTGCATGCCTCTATTATTAGTAATGTCCAACAGCAATTTAATTATATCTCCTTACCAGTCAGTTGCATCTCAGCTGAAGTCAGCTTAAATATTTGCAACAAAAATGATTTAATATATGCCAGAAAAACAAGCAATGTTCGAGGAATAAGCTAAAATGATGAGAGACAACAATTCAAACAAACTCATACAGACTGAGGTTTGTGTCCTTGAGAACCATAAGTTAAAGAGGGATGCTGAAACCCTTTCCTCTGTTATTTCATCTCCTGATACTTTCTCATCAACTTTACGAGCAAAATGTCATAAATCCAGTAGTGGTTTTCAGTGTATGGGGAGTGTGTTCTCTAGATAAATCTGTGTTAGTATAAATGTGTTCATTTTAATTCTTTTAAAGGGCAGTTACACTGTTACACTGATAGTTTGTACAGACCACAGGGTTGCTGCTCTATTTTCCTTATCTTTTAAATCACATCTACCTTGTTCTGTCCTCTCTCAGTCACACACAAAGCCCCTATCACTTCCACAAAAAATCTGCAGCTTCAAACAAAGCTGATGTGCCAACAAAAACCCTTTCATGTCCCAAAGGTGGACTGTAAGAAAATTAAATGTGTATATGAGTTATTTCTTTCATTTCAGTTCAGCACAAAGCTCAAAGAAAACTGAATGCATAAAAACACAGTTACAGCATCAGGAGCATGAATGATCAGAGGGTTAGCGTGTGAGCCCATCAGGTTGCAAAGACCACTTCATTTACTTGTCTGAATGGAGCTGGTGATTGTAAGAGCCCTTGCACTATCAGTTCATAATAACTGGTTGATGGCATAAACAACTTCAAAGCTCTGCCTCTGCTAACACAATATTCTTTTCAGTCAGATGCACTCGTGTCAAGGGTGATTGGACGGCTTTGAAATGATTATGCAGTTATTATTTTTGCAAAAGGCTTGATTTTTCAGGATTCACCATGAATATGAAGAGAGAAGTTAAACCCCCTGATACATTTGCACCTTGTTTGCATGCTGAATTACAAGGGAGTGGACTGAAACAACTGGACAAACAAACATGTAGTAATTCCTCTTAATGCTTAAGATTCACTATATTGACAAAAGTATTTGGCCAAACATGTTAATTATTGAATTCAGGTGTTTCAATCAGACCTGTGTGTACAATTATGCACCAAACCATTCAGTCTCCATTTGCAAACATTTATGATACAAAATGGGCCTTTCTGAAGAGTTCAGTGACTTCAAGCTTGGCAAGGTGATGGATGCCGCCCTTGCACAAGACGATTCATGAAATTTTCTCCTTGCTGGATATTCAACAGTCAACTGTAAGTGATATTGTTATTAAGTGGAAAAGTTTGGGAACAACAAAAACTCAGCCATGAAGAGGAAGACCATGTAATATGACAGAGCGGGAGCAACAACTGCTGTGGCACATGGTGTGTAAAAGTTGCCAGCGCTCTGCTGATTCCATAGCTGAAGGGTTCCGAACTTCCACTGAGAGCACAAAAGCATTAAAAACCAAGCTTGTCTGGATACTGCTGATGCTTATAGGATGGTGCCCCCTCCTTCCAAAAGCAAGTGAAATAGCTGAAAAATTCTCATGGCAAGTGCCTCGAGGTATGAATTAGTTATGTTATTTAAAATTTTTTCATTCTAAATCTAAATGCTTACATTTTCTATGCTATATGTATTTACCTGTCTGCAAGACTAATTCCCCTTCAGGAAGAGTGGAGTTTAACTCATGAGAAAACATGATTATGTCTTATCTTATTATATTTTTGTAAGGTTTTAAAAGTGAGAGGTTATGAAAAATTTAAACTTTGTTAGCTTTTCTCTGTTTGAAATGTTATATTTATCAAAGCCAACATCCTCCTGCACAACTGAAAGATTTAAACAATCTCTAGGGAACATTTGAAATGCAGTTCTACAGGGAAAGAAAAATGTGTGATCATTTTACTTTGGTGACTCATAGCCATCAATGAACAACCACCTGCACCCACAACAGCAGAAGACAAAAAGTCTTGCAAGAAACAAGCCACGTCAACTGGTGAATTCAGGTCAGCAGTGATTGACTGAGCCAGTTTATTGATGGCTGGATAATAAAAGTGTTTACTGAAGCCGTTATTCAGAGGCAGGGCAGCAAATCAAGAGCTCACATCAATAAAACCCACATACAGCTGCAAACAGTTGCACCTTAATGCTCAACTCCTTGTGTGTCACAGCAGGACTGCGTGGTCTCAGGCTGCCTCCTCACAATTTAGCCGGGCCAAGCTGTTTTCTGCTTGTTTGTCACTCTCCTTCACTCACTCACAAAACCACAATAAGTAGGACAAACACAGAGAAACATGGCTCTTTACACACAACAGCTTGTTACTTACTTCTACTTAGGAGCTGCAGGTTGCGGACCTCTTCTCTGACCTGTAGCTGGAGGACTTGTTGCAGGACCTCCTGCCTCAGCGTCTCCTGGATGATTCCCATCCTCTCGAGCTTCTCCCCATTCAAACGCAGCAACGCCCGACCTGCCAAGGAGAGCGGACAACACGTTCAGTTTCATACCTCACGTAGGAAAAGTTGAGCTGTATCACTGAATTCAGCCAATTCTAATCAATAATTTCAGTCATCTGTCGTCGATGATAATCATTTACAAAGGTGAATTTCCTTCTACATTAATTGAAATAGTTAACACTGATGCTCACTCTAAACAGCAGTGTACACCATCAGTGTTTGAATTGCAAATGAATGGGTGTGACTGAGAATATGACTCAGTGATTTCTCTCCATGTAATGCTCAGGCAGGATGGGCATATGGGTGCGCACTTCCTGTTTTAGCATATCCTCCTGCTGTCGCTCAGTCTTTATGTGTGCAGGCTAGGTAGCATGGTAAGCTGATATATAATGTAATCAATATTACGATAATATTATTTTCTTAAGTGAATGAGTGTGTGATTTAAGACTAAGATCAGATGTATCACTTTACAGGAAATAAAGGAAAATATAGATAATTAGTGGATAAAAACTAATGAGAAAATCTAGTTGCACTAACATACTTCATTCAGAGGCAAAGAGAAGTAGAAAGGTGGTCAGGTAAGTTTACAGACAGTTTGTGTTTTAGTGTGGAAATAAAACTGAAGTGAACTGAACTGGTTAAATTGATACTAAAGCAGAAAACTGTTGAAAGAACAACATTTTCATAGATTTTGCTTTCAAAATGCACAAGATTTATGGATTTTACTTTAAAATGTAAAAGTTTCCCACTGATTTTTCTCTCCTAAAATCCTGTGGGAAACATTGAAGGGTTTAAAATACTTCCAAAAGTCAGATAACTAGAAAAGCATCATGAAAGCTCAAGCTCATTTTCCAACAATAACGTCATTGCTGTTGCACTAAAAAGCGTGTACAAAGGGTGGAGATTGATAACAAATAATGGTAGGATTTCACTGATAAGACGGTAGCCTACTGAACACATCTTCACAAAAATGCAACTGCTAAATAAATCCTCACCACAAATCCTTTTTACTGATTAAAAACAGATTTAAGATTTCTGTAAAAATGCCTCCTAATGTGTACTGTTCAGTGTTTCTGTTTTCTACATTGGTTTTCCTTTTGCCCATCTGACATGTATGAGAGCAGTCACGCTCTCTAAAGCTTTAACAGTACACTACATTTCACGATGCACTGTGGGATGCGATGAGTGTATTATAGAGGTACAACAATGCTCATTTAAAATTTCAATGTCACTACAAAATAGCATATTCAGTGTAGAGGGCACCACAATGTGGTGCGGTTCCGGGCTGTGAACAACTTTTTGTTGTCACTGTCCTTAATTCTGTTGAAATGTGCTGCTGGGATTAAATTCAAAATGGTCATATCATTTTCAAACACATTTTAGTTTCTAAATTTCAACATCTGATATTTTTTTGTCCTATTTCTGGATTGGGTTTTAAACATTTAGCAAAGACCTTCTGTTTTTTATTTACATTTTACACTTCATCCAGTCTTTATTGGCTCTTAACACTGTATCTGTTTGTGAAGACTGTGTCCAACTTGTCAAAAAGTAATCAAGATTTAAAAAAAAAAAAAAAAACAGCCCTTTCTTTCCCTGGCCCTGGTGTGTGTCTACAGAGAAAGCATTTCACAGGGACATGAGACACTCACTCTGAGTTAACCTTTGTGTTCATCTTTTGTAAATCTACTACCTCATAATTTTCTGAGGTTAGTGTGTATTTTCTCTTAACCACTGCAACCTTTTCATTTAACAGCAGCAGTTAAAAAAAGGTGTGAAGAAGGAGCAGTGCTGCGGCTGGCTGTTTTTCTGTGACTGAGTTTACTACAGAATTTGGCAGTTATCCCCAGAGACACACACATTTAACATACCATTACCCACAGTAAACAGCTTTTACAACCAAGCGGCACTGACACAATCAGGGAGGCAAAATGAAAAACTTAAGACGTGCATGTGTCGAGACTGTAGTGAGCACACACAAATGCAAACAGGTTACTATGTATATGAGTGCTAATGTCCTTCAGCAGAGGAATCCATCATTTCTGCAGAAGCTCTGTGCAGTTCCCAAATCATAATTAGACTCATTACTCATGCAGCTCCCTGCCCATTTCATCCCATTCATTTCTGTTTCCTTGCTATGGACATTGGTACATCCTCTTCATCTCCATCTCTTCTGTATTTCTGCACATTCCAAAAATAGACTTGTGAGCATTTATGAACAATATGCACCTCATGCACATAATAAACATGTTTTATTACTCAGTGTTTTCTTCATAGATATAATGGGATGCAATTATTTGAATTGTTTGTTCCTTTATCCACAGCAGCTAATAAGCTTGTCTGCCAGTAGAGCATGAGGAAAGAAGTAGATCAGAGCGCAACAAAACAAATCAGAAAAACGACCAGAGAGGTACATGAAATGAAAATTAGTGTCCTCTGTCCCTGTGAAGAGCACATGAAATAGAAATATGTGGCCAAGTCAGAGGTTATATCTTAAAAAAATACATGCAGGGTAGAGACCAAAGTTAGTGTGACAGACTAAGGCTGGTCTTTAATGACCTTTAGTGAACTTAAGATAAACTAAATTGCTAAACTACATGAAGAAGCTAACATAACATTCTCTAAGCAATGTATTACTATGGGAGCCCTAAGTGGACAAATAAACTTTATTGAAAAAAAATAATAATTTTAGCCCATTTCTAATTATGAAGGAGAAAATCTTGGAATGGTTTTCAAGTAGCCTGCAGTGTGAACCAGGAAGATCACTTTTACCAGCTTTTATCCCTCATTATATCAAATTCATCCATGAAACAAAAACAGTGGTTTACTGTTTAGCAAATATGGAGTGCAGTTTTCGGGAAAAGACTTCAAAATTCAAAATTTAAGTGAGCAGCAGAGGTGACAGAGCAGAGTAGAGGAACTCTCCTCATCATCTTTTGTAATCGCTTCAATCAAGAGCCCCCTGGTGGCTGAATTAACATACCGGCCATTTAAGAAATGGTTCTACCTGACTTTGTGATCTAATGTTGTGACAACTTTTGTTATATCTAAATAAAACAGACTTTCTGCCATACAGTAGGGATGTGCAGATGAATCAGCTAAACACTGGTACTGGTCGATATAAGCCTTGTTTACAAACATCAGCCAAATAATGTGGCATGAACGGATATCAGTGACCAATATTCACCGCTTATGTCCAATCAAGTTAACTCTGGTACCTAGATAGTCTAGCTGCTGAATCAAAGTAGATTTTTACAGGGTAAGAGAAGTAACCGTTTAGACAAACCAATCTGTTTTCATGATCAAATCTGAGAGAAAATGTTATTAATTAATAATTAATGCTGAGGGAAATTCAAGTCTTGCACCAACAGAAGTGATTTAAAAACATTGTGGCAAACATTGGCTTAATTAGGTTAAACATTGGTATCGACCTTAATTTTCACAACTGGTGCCTCTCTGATGTACAGTCTCTTATTTGTTAGAAACCATATTCAACTACGTGATTCAAGTCAATTTATTCATGGACCAAAACAGCAGGTGGCTCGGTTCAAGTTATGCCAGACATCCTGATTCTTTTTTCAACAAGCAAACCACAATCTAGAGGTGTTTTAAAAGCTGGTTGAAAACATGAACACTTTAAATAATTGTTTTAAAATGTAAAGGAAGGGGGTTTTCTGTCAAGGCACTCTTTAGACAAACAAAAAAGGAATCTAAAGTCACCCCAGTCAAATGCATTTATGAAAAACAAACACTCTACTTCCCCATGAACAAGGTTATTATGGTTAACTAAAACTGAAATGTAAAAATACTTTTCCTTCAAACCCCCAGAAAAATATGTTAAACTTGACTGTATGCTTCTAAAACTAACAAAAATAAAATAAGAGAAAATAGCTATCCCTAGTTTGGGTTTTTGACTGCAGCATACTGACTGACCTGAGCCTGGGAAGTGTAAAATGGCCTGACGACTTCAGGCAATAGTTATTTTAGATCTTGAGTTGTATTCATACATCTAAATTGAATAGATAAAATAAAGAGTAAAGAGTAGCCCATTTTAATGATGCAAAAAAAAAAAGCATTAAGTTTACTTTTCGACTGTTTTTGGTCAGAGCCTTTCTGTGCGTGCATGCATGGGTTCCTCCCACAGACTAAATCGACTGTAGTGGTGAATGTCATTGTGCCTGGTTGTTAATTTCTATGCTTCAGCCCTGAGAATGACTGGCCACCAGACCTGGGTGTGCTCTGACAGCTGGGATTGGCCCCAGCACCCCAGATAATAGATGGATAGACGGAGAAATTGTTGGACCCAGTCACCTACAATTTCATTATTCTAAAATTCTCTGGTTTTGATTTGGATGAGCTCTCAACAGATGTTCGATGATCCAACAAGCACATATCTGTCATTGTGATCTGGCCCTTTAACAGATTCATTACCACGACTGGAGCTCATTTCCCCCCGAGTGTATGTGGCTGAACTTTTTACACAGTCTTCAAATGTTTTGAAATGTATGACCCAGTCGGCTCATTTGCTGATTGATGCACTCCCACAAATCAAACTTCGTCTCAGTATTGCTTCTTTATGTTGCAAGTGCAGCTGTGCCTACATCCTGATAGGGTAAATTGATAGTGCATTTTAACTTGAAATACACATTTGAAAATGTGCAGACTATATAAAGAGTAGCCTCAATTTGTTGAGTGGTATTTAATGTTTTCATATGGTCATATCAGTTTGTATTTTGTTTAGACTTTCTACAGCATTATAGCAACTTTTCCCCCCTTTTAAGGCAGCAGATAAAATTTTGAACATCATACAAGGAAGCAGCTATAATTAAGATATTTTTCACATATTACACCTCTCTGAGATATGATATAACTCTCAGTGGAGCTAAATGAGGACAAAACTGTCAGCCAGTCCTTGCCTAACAACCAGATGGGCTGCAACAGTACAGAAAAAAGCAAACTCTTCTGTGAGTAAGACTCTACTCCCTGAGAGACAAAACCATAACAAACCAGTTATCTTTCATTATGGTTTAATGGCTGTGTGTATGTGTGTGCACATATGGTTTAAATGCAGATTACAGACTTTCCTTGGTGTCCAAGCTCTCTTCATTTCTAGCACACAGAGCGGAACAACCTTTTTTCTCTGTGAGCACAACTATCCTGGGGATACAACAACAATATTTTTCAATTTATTTTGTGCACATTTTTAGACATATTTCCCACACACACACTTTAGTCTCCCTTTTCACCATCTCATGTGGGCTTGCCAACGGTTATGGCACCAGAGCGTCCTAGAAAACCACTGCCCTTGTTCTGTGCTGGTGTATCTGTGTGTGTTTGTGTACAAATGAGACAAAGCAGATGAATGGAGCTCAAATCAATTCCCCTCAGACAGACTTAATACAGCTCCTAATAATTGCCCGCAGATAGGGAAAGTAGTGCTGTCAGAGGGAGAAAAAGAGACACAAAAACAAAAGGCGTCTCAATAGAGATCGCTTCTCTCAATTTGGCTTCAAAATAAATAGCTTATTAACAATGTCTATGTGCAAACAGGATGCAGTTCTGCCTGGGTTAGGACAATAATGGGACTTAAAACAGTCTGAGAAGCAATCCGAGTGGGAGGAAGGTAAAGACTCCCTAATAAAAGAACAACCTGAGGATAAAAGCTTTGATAGCTGACCAATACAGCTCAAGATTTATAAAAAAAGACTCAACACTCTTCTACATTTCTGTTACATTTCCCTCAGTCTCTTGTGCCTCTTCACTTTGTTTTACTTTCAATGCTCCTCTCTGTCTGCTGCTGTTAAACTGTGGCCTGGATCTAGACATACAACTGAATAAGCAAAACAGGATACTGTTGTGAAGTGAAAATACATCTATCAGCAGCTTGAATGTGATCCAGTCAGCAAAAACACATCTAGAAAGGGAAAACCTGTTTTAATGATCAGATATCAGTCTATATCTTCATGTCATCTATACGGATTGCAGTCTGGAGAAGATATCTGAACATCAGCTGAGGGAAGCAGGTGAGGCTTTGCTAAAAGTCAAACTGCTGATCTACATTTCTTCAAGCAAAAGTGCAGTCAGGAAGTGGACAACAAACTAGACTTGCAACAAGGTATACAATTATCAGACAGTGAAAGGACACTGGTGGGTCATGAAGAAGGGCTGGAATAGTTTATGCAGCAGTGTTATTTCTAGAAATATTATAAGATATAGGCGTTAACATGAGGCCCAACAGCCTTTACATTTGAACTGAAATCTATTCAGTTTAGCCTTGTGTAAAAGTGGATATTTGCAAAGAATGGGCTGAACAGGCATCTGTCCATACATCCATAGAACAACAAAAAAATGCGACAAGATTGGCGGTACATTGGCCGATCTCACACATGAGAACTCCAGTCTGCAAGCGATTTACTCGTACACTTGACTACATCCCTGCTAGATATTCCACAGCTGCCAGTGCTATTATTAGAAAGTGGAAGCATTTAGAAACAACAGCAACTCAACCACGAAGCAGAAGACTATCAATAACCTTTTTGAGCTGAGACAAGAAATGTTGAGGCACATGGGGTGTAAAAGTCGCCCTGCCAATTGCATACCTGAGGAGCTCTGAACTTCACTTGCATTAATGTAAGCACAAAAACTGTGCAGCGGGAGCTTCATGGAATGGGTTTCCATGGCCGAGCAGCGGCATGCAAGCCTCACGTCACCAAGTCCAATGCCAAGTGTCAGACAGAGTGGTGTGAAGCCCACCAACACCTGACTGTGGAGCAGTGGAAAACTGTCCTGTGGAGTGATGAATAGTGCCGTTTGGCAGTCAGATGGGCAAGGCTGGATTTGGTAGAGGCTGGGAGAACGTTACCTGCCTGACTGCATTTTGCCAACTATGAAGTTTGGGGGAGGAGGGATAATGGTATGGGGCTGTTTGTCAGAGTTTGGGCTTGGCCCCTTATCTCGAATAAAGGGCAATCTTCATGTGGTTTATGTACTTGGTGCATCAAAAAGTGCTACTCATAAAAATGATTTCTATAGGTAGATGGGTGCACCATGTATTTCGAGTTTGCTTCAACATGCTCTTTGTCTGTTGTCATAATACAACTTAAGTTGAGTTTTGTTCTTAGGAAATTAAAAAATACATATATAATAATGCAACTGAAATTAGATAAGTTATAAGAAACTGGCAATAAAGACAATGCAAGTCATCACAAGATCCACTTATAAAACTGTGCCATGGCCAAAATTACAATCACACCGCAAGAATCATGGATGGTCTGTTTCTGGTTTTTAACAAGCAGCCAATGCACCTTTTCATGTCTACTACAAAGCAGTAAAACAGCTATGATGAAATGAAAATAAACACACAAATAAATGTAAAAGGAAGAGACAGTGAGGAGGCTGCACTGATCTCCCCAGGCAGCCTGTTCAACTGTAATGGTGCCCTCACTGAGAGAGATACAATTACTTTTGGGTCACTGAACTGAGATGATACAGACAGAATCCATTTCTGAGAACCAGAATCCTTTTGTGTAGAACATTTTTCTTTGGAACATTCAGATCTTTGAAAGTAGCCATATGTATCAACAACAAAAAGACAAACAACATTTGCACAAGAAAAGAAAGATGCTAATAACACAGGCAACAGAATGCAGCTGGTCATCAGCAAGTGAATGCATAAAGATAATAGGATCTAGGCCTCTGTCTGTTTGTGAATACATAAATAAAATGATCAGATCAGAGCTGCTGTGGCTATGATGGAGACGGCACTGTTAATGCTGAAACCAGTGCATGTGTCTGTGTTTGTGTGTGTAAATACAAGTGAGTGGTGGCTGACCTTATAACACAGAGCAGCAGTCTGTTCTCTAAGAAACACAAAAAGAAACCGCTCTGCTGTCTGGTCTGGGATTTACACATTTGTTAGCTCTGCCCATGTGTGTCCATAGGTGCTGTGGTTTGTTTGTGTATATGCAAGCACATGCATCAGGCTGGGCTTTCAAACAAATGTGAGTGAGTGAGTGAGTGTGCGTGTGTTGTTTGAACTGGAAACACGATAGCCCCCCATTTTTTCCGCAGCTTTTCCTTTCTTCTCCAAAAATAGGCTGCACTACTTTTGTTACCTCACATGAATGCCTTTTAAATCTCCTTTGCAGAGATTTGGGTGTAAACCTGTTTCCAGTTGAAAAGGCTAAGCCGTGGAACCACGGACCTAAAAATAAAACTTGTGTGACATTTGGTAAGCCTTTTATGGCTTTGGTTTGTGATGTCAAAGAAGCTTCAGTGATGTGCTTACTAAGGAGGAAAGAAGTCAAAGACCAAAGTCTGAAGATATCGTCAAGAAGCAACATCTGCAAGATCACTTCTGGACATTTATATCACTAGTGCATTTTTAAAGTGGTGAAATGATAGAAAAACCCTAGTAAAAATAATAAATAAAACACTTTCTTTCTATGCATCTTTGTGTGTTTCATACCCTACCTGTGATGGCGTGATGGGAGAAGGCCTCTACGTAGGTCAGGTAGTTGTGAGGACAGTGTTTCTTAAGCCACTTGCAGACGTCCTGCTGAGTCCACAGCACCACAGGTTTGGACAGACTGGACAAAGTAGGACTGGTGTGATACACAGTGAAGGCCTCACCCGGACGCAACTGAAACACAAAAAGAAAAAAAAAAAAAAATCAATAAACTTGCTATTACAGTTCTGCCTCCAGGCATTGATTAAACCTCTAAAAGCTCGGCTCTGTTCATCAGAATGAGTTATTTAGAATGCTCTATTCCTTTGCTTTCATTTGGTATGCATGGATCTATAAATATGCAAATAGACCCCACCTCTAAATCTCAAACCATCTCTCTTCTGCTCGCCTGCAGCTCCTCTCCAGTCATCATGTCATTTATGTATTGCTCTCTATAATGTTAAAAATGTTACTATGAAAGGTAATATGAGCATTTTGCCTGGTTGATTTGTTCCAAAAATGGGTAACAAAGGTAAGCACTGGTACCAATCATGGAATCTAAAAAGTTGAAGTTGAAAATTGCAAAATAATGTCATGCAGCTGAACATGGCATATTTTGTTTGGCAGCACATCTTAAGATCACTTTTAATACCATGTTGGTATCAAGTTGCAGTTTTGCAGCTAAATGTTCAGCCATGATTCTTGACTGCTAATAGAGTCAAACAAAAAAAGGCATCAGGCGTATCAGGCAGGAATACTGGTGAAGCTCAAAGAATTCAAAGAATATTGTGCAAAAGTTCATTTTTTTCATGTGATTTGCTCAAAAAGTTAAACTTGCATAAATTCTAGACTTATTTTTAAAAAGTAAAATGTTTCAAGATTGTGTTTTGCTCAAATGATCAAACAGTTTGCAAAGACCTTCTGAGCCTTTATTCTCTGACTCTTGTTCACAACAACTAATTACAAGTTTGGACATCGCACCATGTGTTCCACGGCATGCTGTGTTTTGCATGGACGGCTATTTGTGTGGCACATTGCACTTGTTTTTGCAGTTTATATAACGTAACATGTATGATGCGAGGCATAAAAATCGCGAGGGAAGAGAAGGTAATGCGGTAAAGTTTTCAGGCACTCGTCCTGCGTTTTTACGCATCCTCTAGCCGTGGCGTCATGACAGATATGCTCTATGCCTGCACTGGTGAACCTATGTAGATCTCTAAGTTGATCTTGCCTGCATGACTCACTGGTGTGAGATAGTGCTCAGTTTGTGTCTGCGGACTTCAGGGAATTTCATAAACTTCTCTGATTGACCCGATGGTTTCACAGAAGGCAGTCAGGCTTCACGATTCAAGTCCTGCTTTGGTGCTTTCCCTCTCTCTCTCGCTCTCTCTCTCTTGCCCACATGAATACATTTAATTACAAATTATTTAAAATTTCAGCGCACTGATGTCTTGATTGCAGCGTATTTTTCAAAAAGTTTCAGCTTCCTTAATTATTTGATAAGACTTAAATTGATATTAATTGACACCAAATAAAATAGAAACATGCTACTGCCACAGAAAGACTGATATAGAGACTAAATAGGTTAAAGTTCATCATCATACAGTCAGGATTCAACGGGTCATAGAAGCAGCTTTATCCCTTAAAATGTGTTGTCTATTTCAGTGGATGGTCTTAAAGGTCATATTTTTATGGTGGATTAACTCACAAACAAAATGTGCAAAAATTAAAAGTGAACACCCTTTGAAAAATAGACCATGTTCCTGTAATCTAAAGGTTCAGCTTTCAGACATCATAAGACACCTGTGTGAATGATGGAACTTTATTGTTGCTATAATGTGAAATATTACAATTATGCATAAAGTAGAGGATGTTAAAATAATTCAGTGTCCCTATACTTTAATGACAAATTGGAAAATAAAAATAAATTACAATAGAAGAAATACAGTGGCAGCACCCAAAATTTCCTGGTAAAGGATCCCTAAAACCCCAAGTATGGCATAATCTAATGTCATTATTCAACTTCCTTTCTGTGTAACTTTAAGAAATGTAAATATCCATCAGAACTTCACTGCACTTTGTAAAATATATTTTCGTTACAGAACCTGTTAATGCCAGTTTTTAATATAGAATTAGTTCATTTAAGGGGCCCAGCTTCTTTTCCCATTTATCTAGTCCTACTTCTCTTAAAAATAGCAAAAGTGACTGATTAAAAAATGCAATATTTCTTATTAGAGTACCCGATTAATCAGCAGAAGAATCAACAGCATACTGGATTACAAAAAGAATCGATTACTGCAGCCCTAGTAAGCACATTAATTCACTTCATTCTTCAAAATACAAATGTTAGCGTAGATCAATCTAGAGTCCCTGAATGTCCACTCAGAACTCAAGAGATTGAAAAACTTGTCTGCTCAGAGCTGCAGTCAGATCTCTGCACTTGTGTGTTTGTGTGCCTCAACTGTCATTTCATTCAAGGCTGACATGACAGGTACGGTGACCCTCCACTGGGATTTCCAAATAAAAGCCTGATCGGTTGGTTTCCATGATGAGACGACCTGCATTTTTATATGGTACTTTTATTCTGGAGCGTTTCCGGGATAGTTCCTCGGTTGTAATAACACAACATGCAACATGCAGTAACATGCAAAGTTGCTTTGGTGTTTAACTTTCCTTTAATTTTTACTTGATGTAAATGATTGAAAAACATCGGATTATTAGAAATATTAACTTAAATGCCATCTCCTTCTACATCTTGTTCTCTGCTCAAAAATTGTTGTGAATTCCCACCAGATGCATGATGGGAAATAATCTCAAAAGGAATGGTATTCTAGTCTTGTAGTCAGTTACAACCAGGTTTTGCAAAATTTTAGTCTAAGACTAAAAACTCAACAGCTTGCCGACAAATTGTCTTTAGATATGAGAGGGTCTCAGATTTTAGTCTTTTTAGAGTCTTTTAAGAGTTTTAGCAAAGTCCTCTGGTGTAAGGCCGGCATAAGCCCACAAGGTCATTACTGAAACGGCAGGCTGAGTGTTGTCTTTACATCCATCCATCCATTATCTACACTGCTTATTCTGTTTGCGGTTGTGGGGGGCTGGGACCTATCCCACCTGTTGTTGGGTGAGAGGCAAGGTACACCTTGTACTGGTCTCAGAATGTTGTTTCCAAGCATAAAAAAAAAAGAGCGGAGGGGAAAAGTATGGTAAGAAAAAGGTGCACAAGCAACAGGGACGAGTGCAACCCTCAGAGGATTGTCAAAAAAGCCAATTCAGCTTCACAAAGAGCTGAGTAAAGGTGGAGTCGGTGTAAACAAGAGCCACCACAGACAGGACCAGGAAATGGGCTACAACTGTCGTGTTCCCTCAACAATATAGTTGAAGCCTGCTATAAGAGCAAGCTGGGCTTCATAACACCCCAGCAGTGCCAGAGGCTGATTGGCTCCATGCCATGTTGCATACATGCTGTAATTTGTGCAAAGGAGTTCCAATCTGACACTGAGTGCATAAATGAGCAGAACTGATGTTTCGTGATATTCTGATAATTTGAGGTAGTGGATTTTTGATTTTTCTGAGCTGTAAGCTGTAATAATCAACACTGATACAAAAAAAGGCTTCAATATTTCACTTTGCTTGATATGAATCTAGATGAAAGTTTAACTTTATGAGCTTAATAACAGGAAAAAAAAATTTGCTCCTTCATGAAATTTACTTATTTGAGATTCACCTGTATGTCCTTGATTTTCTTTCAGCAGATGCTCCCAAAATCTAGCCGTGCCCCTCCAAGTAAAATGTAATTCATTCACACCATAGCTATGCCTTTCTAAGCAGTTTGAGGCACAGTATCATGTTGAAGGTTTCTGCAATATATGGACTATAGGAGAATGGGATTTAACCACCCATATTTCTTTGAGGCAGCCTGTTCTACCTCTAAACCACTGCATCTTCTTAGTGGAAGAGGTGCTGCAGGTTTAGGAGTCATTGTCATTGTGAGTCATTGTGTTGTACGTGTTTTTGGGTTCAATTTCCTGCAGTGCAACAGAACACGACACAGAAGTTGGAACATCCAATTTTCATTGTAATTTTTTTAAAGATAATTGCCTAATCACCTTGTAATTGCTCTAGCTTATTTACAATACAACATGCTGAATTTTCTCATTAATGTCAAATTAGAGTGGATGATGTGTTATAATGCTATAGATTCAACCAAATCCCTCCTGGCAGTCTGGGTAAATCCCACATAGAGAACATACAGAGTGTAAACAGAGGCCTGCGAAGGAAAGCAGCTCATTAAGTATATGTAATGTTCAGCAACCTGTTGAGTTATTTTGCATTCATTACAGATAAAGGCCAAAAAGGCACAAGTTACCCTAAACCACCTACAAATTGAAAGAAGTCATAGTGTGGGAAACAGATGAAATTTGCATAATGAACTCCAATCTAACCCCAAACATAAGGTGTAAAGGCTCACGGCAAAGAAGGGAAAACAGATGCTGTACTTTCATTAAGTATGAGCACCCTGTTTTTCACCTCAGCCCTACTTTACAGAGATGAATGTTATTTTCACTGCATCAACATATTTTTTCCCACCTTATGTATGACACCTCAGCTCTCTATATCTTGAAAACATTTCTTTCAAAGGTAATTACATTCCATACAAAGCTTTGTGGTTGTGTTGTAATGTGACTGGTGTGCTCTTTTTCCTGAAGGAAATATCTTATGGCAGCAGTGAATTCATTATACACTCACACACCACATCAATGTGAGCTGTCAACTGCACTTTTCAACATTAAGCACATCTTTATTCCTCTCATACTCAATTTCTCTCTATGTTCCTCTTCACACACCTCGCTCTGACCCTGTGCTTTGTCAGACGGCCGGCTCTCCTTTGTTTGCTACAGACATGTGCTGGGAATGAATGTGGACATTAATAGAGTCACAAGCAGTTCATAAGAACAAAAATACTCCTTGTCCCCTCAGCTCTCTCACTCTCATGGGCCATACTCTCATATCTAATCCATTCATTCATGCTCTGCCTGAGCCAACGCCACAACAAAGGCTTTGGCTGATTTTCAACAGCAAACACACAGAACTGCTGCCAAATGTTCCACTCCATAACTGACTGCATTTAATGGGATTATGTATGCTGAAATGTCATACACACAACGCAACTAGCAAACAATCTTGAGGCTTAATATCCAGCACTCTCGCAGCTGCTTTTCTTGTTAATGACATAAAGACAAGCTCCCACAACACCTTCATGACCCACTAATATGTGATAGACATTAGTTTAGGACTGTTTACATCTTCACTTTCTGTGGTAATAAGATCTCTTCTTGTCAATTAAAGCACCAATAAGCCCTATCGAGTCCTGGCTGATGTACTGGCTTTAAGGGTGTTCTGCTTTGTAGACCTTAATTGAAAACAACTCACTTTCTCTGCTCCAGTGTGTTCAATCCTTTCCTAATCATACACATACTTCTAATCTGACTCAATGGAGCGCTGAAGCCATTTTAATAAGCAAAATTTACTGCTTGCCCCCTTCATTAATTAGGTCTGAGCTGAAAGAGGTGTGGAAATGCACTTTTCCTGCAATGATTAAGCATGGACAATAGAGGGTAAAAATGGCCCCTCATCTGCAATAAAGCTGCAGCCTGCAGTTTTAATCTCTTCCAAATCGGCAATAGCTATTTGACATAGTTAAAGAAATATTGGGAAGAGAGACTCAAGTGCACATTAGGTCAGTTTAATTACAGACATTTGTCTAAACTGAATTATTATTTCATGTCCTGACCAAAGAGGCGGCAGCACAGTTCACAAAGATTCAGACGATAAGCATCCAAACATACAAGTATAAAAGCAACTAGAAAATAATAGATAAATAAGTAAAATATGTGTCAAAAGTGAACAACATTCATAAAAACCCAACATATCAGGTAGAGCATCTGCAAACAGATGGGTCTTCCTCCAAGTCATCCAGCATCCTCTTAAAAGCATCCAATGAGACCAAGTCACTGGGTTTGAGGTCCTTTTTTGATGCATTCCAGCTAAAGGGGGTAGCACATTTACACATTTTTTCCAAAAATTCCGACCCTTGGGACAATAAGAAAACATCCTTAGAACTAAGAAAAGTAGTTTCCAGAGATTTTCTGCAGATACAGGTCAAAAGATATGAAGAAAGAAGACCAAGAACAGCCTTGTAGATAGGGTTTAAAAGTTAATGATGAACCTCCGAGCTCCAAGATACACAGTTTCCAGAGCATGTAAGCTCTGAGACGAGACGTGCATATACAAAACATCACCATAGTCCAGCACTAACATAAAAGTTGCAGCAACCAGCAACTTTTTGGATTTAAAGAGAGGCAGGATCTAATCCTGAAATAGAAACCCATTTTCAGATTTAGCATTTTAACCAGCTGCTGAATGTGGGGAGTAGAAGAGAGTCATCAAAATACCAAGATATCTGTAGCTTCAAACAGTCTAAATCTGTGAACCTTGATAATTGACAAGTGAGGGAAGGTTCTGTGGCTTAGCCTTTGTATTTCACAGCATTACCTTAGTTTTGTCTGCATTTAAAACAAGTTTAAATTCTGCTGAACAGTGTTAAAAGCCAGTTGACGCTGGGGTAGAGCTAAATCTGAGCTGGATGCTGAGCAGTAAAATACAGTGCCATCAACATAAAAATGAAATTTTGCATGAGACACATTTTGATCAATGCTATTAACATAGGGAATAAAATTGAGTGACCCCAGTACTGACCCTTGAGGCACTACTTTGGCTACTTTCAGAGAGTCAGAGGTGTAACCTGCACACACTGGGATGGGGAGTGTTAATTTTTATTGATATTGATACCCTTATTGATCCGAGTCCTTATTGATATCACTATTGACACTTTTCTATAGTTTGGTGGAAAGACAAAAAGAGGACAAATATTTACACACAAAGTGGTCTATTCTGAGTAGTGCTTGAGTTAAAAAGACTCACATCTATTTTATATCCCTCAAACACAAGCACATTCTTCATGTTCACAACTATATGTATTGAAGTTTCTTGTCAAAAACTAAATTTTCCCATTTTTATGTGACATTTAAACTTATAACATAGAGTACTGTTGTCTAATTTACTGAGGTTACCTGAACGCATCGTATTCTCCGTCCTCCAGCTCGTTAAGTTCACTAATTAACCTCAATTCTGCCGATTCCACCACGGATTTCTACACGGGATAAATACTTTTAACATACAAGACTTGCTACAAAGTTTGGGAGCACTTTTCAGCATTTATCTGAGCAGCTGAAGAAGAAAACTGTCTTGAATCAGCTGAAGAGAGTGAAATGAGTGTCTATTACTCCCAGCGCAGGTGAATATGATTGCATGCTACTTGCAGGTGGAGGCTTTGTTTCCTCAATTCGACAGATGAAGGTACCACACTCTGTTGATGGACAATACAGATGTGCTTTCAGTTTATGTTCCCCTTGAAAGAACTGATGTATTTTTTTTACACCAGTTGCATCTCAAAATGACGTTACGTCACAGAGCCTGTGAGATTCGATAGCAGTATCAATAAGCTAAAACGCTATTGATTTTTGGGTATTAGAAAAATACAGATACTCCTCTGCTGCCTTCTGGGCGCACAGCGCTTTGGTCAACAACTGTGAAATTTGGGGGTACTTCTATTGTATCTTTGCGACATTAAGTGTGTGCTCTGTGCCTCCAAAATACTACAACATTTAAACATCAAACTGATGTGAAGGGCAGGATAAAATCCCTCCTGGCATCACATAGGTTAAACACATAAATCAACAGTATCACAGATAGCGCAGCTAAATATGTATTTTTTTTCAACCAGGGGCTCTTACATTTTTGAAAATACACTTTCATAAAGAGAGTCTATGCAAAAACATGACTCATCTATGTGTAATGACTGAAGAGAATAAACGACAAGGCATCAGCACTGAAGAAATACAATGACTTTTTGAATCCATTGTACCCCTGAGTAACCATTAGTGCTAAACAGGACATTCATCTCGTTGCACAGAAGTTCTGATGATTAATTATTGATTGGCGATGCAATGACTCACAGAATATGTCTTTAAAAACTGAATAAACTACATAGATGAGAGAGAGAGAGAGAGTGTGATGAAAGGCCAGGAAGGACCTGAAGAAAGAAAAGACAGTGTGTGTAGGAGTGTGTTAGCCTTTGAGTGAGTAATGGCCTTCATCATAGAGGAGCCAGACAGAGGGGAACTGGAGTGATAGCTCCCCATCATCCCTCCTTTCTTTTTCCTCCCTCTCTCTTCTTGCCCTGTTCTCCAGCCATCTATCAGCCTGTATCTACTCTGGGCAGCTCTCTGCCATCCCTGTTCACCCTTTACTGCCTCTCCCACTCCTCCCGAGACCTACTTCTGTCCAGCGGGAGGAGCACCCTCATTTATTACGTACAGGAGAAGAGGGGGAAGAGATGAGGCTGGAGAGGAGGCTAGGCATCAGCAAAGAGGAGACTGTATATGGAGCAGAAGTTTAATGAGAGGTGGGGGACAGAAAAGGGAAGATGAAGGGAAGAGTACAAGATATGTAGGAATACGTGGTCAGCACTGAAGAAGTAAGCAAAATGTAGGTGCATCCGGCCACAATCCTTCTCTAACCTGATTTTAAAATGATTACATTTGAATGTATGTTGGCATAGAAACATGGAGGGATCTTTGGAGAGACAAGCCTCACTTTGGGTTCAGATTGAGGCCAGTTTGCTTCAGCCTATAGCTCTGAGGTCTCTCATATTTATAAAAGTTTCACAAAATAAGAAAAAGTCAGTGTTTTACTGTCTTTTATAATCTTTTGGCTTGGACTATACTAAGAATTTTGGTGCAGCCACTGGCGCCTCCATCTCTTCTATTCTCCATCACAATCCAGACTTAAAGAATATTCTCCTTGCAGTCAATTTAAGCAAAACAGATTAAAGATCTATTAAACAAAAATATGATTATAAAGTCATTTATCGAACACAGAGCAAGATTCCTAAACAAGATTTCTTTAAATATTACAAATATGAAATGCCGTCCTTACACTTACCAGAAGAAATCTGTTATGATTTATCTGACGCATTTTAAGTGTCTTACTATCCTAAACAGTAATTAACAGTAAAAATTGCAGAATCTTACAAAATATTATCCAAGGGATGTCATTTATGTTTTCTCTCAGTTGTAAAGAGTTGGGAAAATGATATGGAGATAGAATTTGATGAAAACACTTAGCAAACATTTTTGAAAATACATACTTTTCATTTATAACTAAATTAAAGAAGCTAACTTTAAATTTGTCTTGATCTAACTCCTTTAAGGATGAATAAAACATCAAAAGATATTTCACTGAACTGTCCCATATGTAAAACTGAAGAAGGAAGATTTGCATCTTTTTTTTTGCATTGTGACTTGTTGAAAAGTTCAGTTCAACTTCTCACTAAATCAGGATAGAAAGATATTGATTTAAAATCACAGTTTTTCTACTAAACATACCAGCTTTTCAAATGGATCAGAAAAACTGAGATTATTAAGTACCATGATACATTTTGCCAAGAAATGTTTTTTTTTTTATTTTAGAAAAAATCCCTCCCGACCTTTAGGATGTTTCTACATCAAATTTCTGATTTTCTACCCTTAGAGAGACTGACTTTAGTAAAACATAACTCAAGACCTCTGGCTCCCATTAGTAACATGCTTGGAAAAACTTCCCAAAAGGTATTTTATAATTGATGTGGTGAAGTGAAAACTGTGAGACTGTGGACAAAGTGAGGTTCACACTAAATCAAAAACATGTCACTTATTCTCTTTCTGTCTATAAATGTGTCATTGTTTTTGTATCTGCTGGTCTGTTTAGTAAAAAACTTTGCATGCAGGTTTTTGTACAAATGTCTTTCCATGAACTTCAAAACTAATTTCTTGTCTCTCATCTAGATTTGTTGTGATATAATTTTGTTTATTTATTTGGGATGGGGCTGGGAATATAGACGGGAGTTTGGTAGTGTACAGTTTGGTTTATATGCTTTTAT
Source organism: Cheilinus undulatus (assembly GCF_018320785.1). Classification (NCBI taxonomy): domain Eukaryota; kingdom Metazoa; phylum Chordata; class Actinopteri; order Labriformes; family Labridae; genus Cheilinus; species Cheilinus undulatus. The sequence goes on from NC_054875.1 coordinate 32,332,609, forward strand.
TGTATGCTTGCTAATGAATTCATGGTGAAAATAAACTGTGCACAAAAAGTAAGGACATTTGTGTTTGTCCGACTATTTCTTTGTTGCAACAATGCTTCTTTGCAATAAATCTTATACCTTTGGAAAGCCTACTTATTTCACTTTATAATGGTGCTACATTTGTAAGGAACATGCATTTGTGGGATGAGCAGCAGAGCTGAGTATGTAGGTTGTGCCCAAGAAAAATGTAAATCTTCCCTGCCAATGCCTAAAAGCTTAAATCATTAACTCTTGTGTGGTGGATTGGATGATTTATGTCTAAAGAGTCAATGGCAGAAGAAGCTGTTTGGCTTTGGCGGAGATTTGGCAAATTTTTCATGGGCAAAACCCACATACTCAGCTCTGCTGCTCATCACTCACATGCATGCGTCGTACACAGGTGGCACCTTTTTAAAAGGAAATGAACAGGCTTTAAGAAGTTATGAGATATATTGCCAAGAAGCACTGTTACAACAAAGACAAACACAAATTTTCTAACTTTTTGTGTTAAGATTATACATAAAAACATGGAGGGGAGTGGGGGGTGGGGGTAGCCTAACTCTGTAAAAGCTGACAGAAGCCTATCAGCCTCTCTAAAGGTCACTTGCGAGAATGTAAGAACATCTTGTTTGGTGACCAAGAGCAAATAGTTATCAGTGACCTTTAAAGTTTCTCAAATAAAGGTACTGGGAATGAACATTTCAGGTAAATTACTAATTGGAAGTCACTGGCAAATTTTGTTGCTAGTGACTCATCTTCTCCTGGATGTTCATCTTAGTTTGTAGGCTTGATGCTAACATAACAAAAACTCAACCCCAGAAACAATTTAATTTACTCAACAAGTTAGGTGAAATAGATTGTTTATTTTATCTACAGTCTATGATGCTACAGTTTTGTCATGTAATGTTGATGCTTTCTTCTTTTAGTGTGGAGATTCCGTTCTGCTCATATTTTATTTTGGTGGGTTCTGTTTCCTGTGTCGTCTGTTTTGTGGCTAACTTCACTTTGTCTCTAAGGGTGCTCCCTTGCTCCATGGCGCTGAGGCTAATTGACCGCACCTGTTGCCGCTCTGCAATCAAGCACCCTTCAAGACTGCTGCAGACACACATCTCAGTGCCAGAGTATTGTTCGCTCCTCTCAGCAGTACCTCGGCTCTCTCTCTGGTTTATCTTTGAGACCACTTATAAGATTATTTGATTAACTTTGTTTTGAACTCGATTGTTGACTTTTGCTGTCCCTCTTCTCTTCCAGTGCCCAACTCCTTGCCTCACGTCAGTCCAAACCCAGCGCCCCTCAGTACCCCTGGATCTGTGGATTCCCCCCCACTGTGAACTATTCTCAATAAATCTGTTGAAACTTTGTCAGTCTGGTCTGCTTTCTGGGTCCAAACACCCCCACTCATCACATTTAGTGCTTAATAGCAGTCATGAATCAGCTTCCGTTGTGCTACACCCACTGTCTTTCAGAGGTACAACCAGGTGCTGGTAAAAATAAAACAATTTATCTTCATGACTAGGATAAACTCCTAAGAACACTCTGCATAAGCTCATGATATTTGAGTATTCAGAAATCATAACCCAAAAATAACCAACACTGTTGACCCAACAAAGTTGCTTCTCCCTTTTTTTAGAGAGCCATATGCTTGTACAAATTTAAGCGTGGTATCAGGCTTTCATATCATAAAATTAAGACCTGCTCTTTTGACTAACAACGTGAATTTATGCTCATCAAGACAGAACAAAGAAAATTAAATAATTAAAAAAAACTGATATGAGCACTTTAATTAGAGAGGTTACATCCCTGTCTTCATTCTTCCTCTTTCCTTTCCCATCCTAGTGTTCACGCTGACCGTCTTCGCTGCACTTCTCTATCGATCATTCTGTTTGTCTCCTTGAGCAGCTTATTTGTCCTTCTGTGCTTACTTTGTTCTATCATGTCTGTACCCCCCCTCCGCTTGCTCCTCATAAATTTTACTCTCCTTCTGCCAGACACCTTCCTGCTTCCTTTGTATCCTCACTTTTTCTCTTGTTTCTTCTGTCGATCTGTCTTCTGCCATGACTTCTGTGCACCAAGAACCTTTTTTAAAAGCCTGCGTTTCTTTGTGTGTTGTGTGTGTGCATGCCCTGCCTCTTAGTGTAGATAAATCGGGGATTAGCCAAAAGTCAGAGGAGCGTGGGGAATCCTTAAAACCCAGTCTTTGTGACCGACAACACTTCTCTTCCAATGCATGCCTCTGTCTCTGCACGTACACGCTCTGTCTCGGATTGATCAATGATGCTGTGCCAATTAGGAAGAAAATAGAAATGCATTTCCTTAGGTGCACGTGCGTTTTTGAATAAGAGCATCTCTGTTTTATAATCCCTGAATCATGTACTGCAGCCAACACCTGCCTGTTCTTATCTGCTCTACATCTTCCCCTGCTGTCACTTCACTTCTCCACAGGATGCTAAACTCTGCTCCTCTATCTTCTTTGTATTCCCTCCTGTCTAAGCTAACAACTCTCTCTGTCTGTCTCCACATCTCCTGCAATGATCTATCTCTTGCTCAGCTGTCATCATACAATCAGATCTTCAATCAGTTTTGCTCCAGTCCTAAAGACCCTGACAGATCCTGACATATGATCTGTCATATCTCCTTTGCACCTCTCTAGTACACTTATCATTTCATCCTCTCCTTCATCCATCCCCATTGGTGACATTGAATCCTCCTCCTTGTCCCTGGCAGCGTCTGTTGCATCATTTAGCACCCTCGTGTCGCTCTTTGTAGCCTTGTACATAATTGTGTTTGTGAAAATGTTTGTGAGCGAGCTTTTTCTGTGTGTGCAAACTTGGCTGTGCCTGTGAAGGAGAGGGTTGTGTGAGCGTGTGAACTGTCAGCCTCTGTTATCTTTTTTTACTACTCTGCCTTTGGTTGTCCTCAGGACTCAGAGATTGTAAATGTCTTGCACTCGTGCGAATGTGAGCCGCCTCTCAGTGGGAGGACAAAGGGCCAGATGGGATTTTCACAAAGCTCTCTATTTAGCATGAGTCAAACATGTGTCTCGGACAGAGCCATGCATCTCTGAGGGGCAGGACAAGGACGATACGGGCTACAGCATTTTTGCCTCACTGGCCTGCAGCTCTTCTATTTGTCTGTCTTCGTCTCTGCTGTACTTTTCAAACCTCTTTTCTCCAGTGCATCATTACAGCACCAGCACAGTCTGTGAAACAAATTACATAATTTGTGTTTGCCCTATAAAACAACCCTTTTGAGCGTTTTCCTGATGTAGCAGCCCTTTTAGCAGGATGACTCCTGGAATATTATTAACAGTTACAACTGATTTTGTCAAAAATGGTTTAGTTAGGACAAATTATTTGAAGATAAAGGTTACATATGGTCCTGTTAAAAGGAAACCAACCAAAAACTTTTGCTGTCCTACTGAGTCAAAGTCAGAAACTTTGTATAGCAAACAATTACTGACCTCTTCCCTTAGATAATTTGTGGCAGTATAAAATGTCAAGCTACATCCTCCACTCCTTCTGACAGAGAATAGACACTATACGCATGACAGGAGGTCATTTGTCAGCAAAAACATGTGGTTTCAAGCAAACAAACCACGCAGCCGTCTGTTTGATAAGGACAGTCTCAGTGGTTCTACGGTGACGAGACAAGTGACAGCTGCTCCAACGCCCACACTGGCCAAATAACAAATCAATAAAGCAAAATCATCTCCATAATACTTTGGCTTAAAAGATGATATGAGATATCAATTGTCAGACTGAGAGGATGCAGCATTGCTGTTCTCTATGAGAAACTGTAACAGGCACAGCAGATCTCTGATCAAATGCTAAAAGCACCTGCAGGTATGTTGTTTATCCAACAGTTTTTTTCAACCCAATGAACGCATGATTTCTTGAATCAACTTTTATGGCAAACAATCCAACATTTGTAGTGAAATTTAACCATGTTTACATCAAGTAGCACTGCAAACTTAGCAGTCATCCTCTGCAAACCATAAAACATTGCACAGTAGGAATGGGTAGTAATACGCCAATACCCTATCCTGGGGTATTAAAAAACAGCTACGGTATTGCTTTAATTACCATTATGATGATGTGCTGTGTAATGCGAGCACTTTTATAATATATTCCTGAACATTATGTGTCCTTTTCCACCAGCAGTACCACTGCCTGTGAGTGAAAGTGATGAAAGAACTCCTGTTAATGATGTTGGGATGATGTGACAAATGATGAACATGCAAATATGTACCTGCACATATATGCTCGTGCCATGGCTTGGCACAGAATGTATTAATGACTACAGGTGCTGCATCCTGCAGCAACAACATCAGGCAATTAAAACCACTGTAGGGTTTAAAGAAAGTTTAAACTTATCTTAAACTTTTTGATGTAAAATATACATGATGTTAATCAGTGCTTTTTGGTTTATTTTAGGAGCTGAAGTAGTTTGTGACTTTTTATAAGCTCCCCGTAAAGTGAACGTTGTGCAGGATGCAGCTCGCCATTGAAGTACAACATCGAAATAAATAGCCTTAACATTTAAGTCCAATCTTTATCTGTGTAAGAGCACATGAAGCATTACTTCATATATCCAGATCCTACAGAATAATAGTTGATTATTATTTCTCATATTACTTCTGGGAGGAACTGAGGGAAGAGGCAGGAAAAGAGCACGTCTGTGTCATAGATGGAGAAGAAAAAGAGAGAAACTTCATTTTCTCCCCTATCCTGATATAACTTATTTTACTAAAGTGTAAAACTTATGTTTCAACTTTAAATCACTTCCACCGCTCCTGTAAATGTCGCCTTATAAACACGGTTTTATTTTAGACTCAAAGCATTTTGATAAAGGACTAAATGAAGTAGTGCAGAGGTGCATGCTGTGCTCGAGCATGCACACCAACGAGTACTTATGTTGCTTTCAAACACCTGGAGGTAAAATTATGTACTGGTCCTACTATGGGTTGCACCAGCTGTGCGTAAGTTCAAACGTAGCCTAGTTTGAACGTAAGTTCTTACTGACGATGGAGTTTACACTCTCCTAACATTTAAGGTGTTGCACCAGCTGTGATAGTTTCAACGTAGACGTAAGTTATAACTTAAATCTTACACCTATCCTCTACTAGGTGTAAAGTCCTCCGTACAATATGGCTGTCATAGTGATAGCTCCATAAGACGTGATAACCCGGAGGGTGACGAGGAGTTGAGGATTTTACTGCAAAATTGGAGTCAGCACTGCGTTCTCCATGATCAATAACTGTTGTTTTCCAAGAACGGAGTTCATTCTCGCCGTTCACTGTTATATTATCTTGTGTTATTAGCGATTTCACCACTCGATATCAGTGTTGTTATTTATACTGGCCCTAGGTTTAGGCTGTAGACTTCACAATACTCACATAGGCAAAATGCCTTGTCATATTTTTCATCCACACTGGATGCTGTTTGATGAGTAATGGCTGTTAGCAAACGTTATTTTTAGCTGTTAGCATCTGTCGCAAACATGGGGTTAAAAATGCTTTTCAGTGATTGGTTAAAGTAAGAGAATATGTCATATCTGCAACAATATTTTAGTTTTAGTTTAGTTAGTTTGGACGTAAATCTCTACTAGTTAAGATCAACCTTATGTCTCTGTGGTGCAACCGAACAATGGCACAACTTAAGTTATAACTTAACTAGTTTCAATATAAGGTTTAGTGTGGACTTTACACCATAACTTTAGGCAGAACTTACGCATAGCTGGTGCAACAGGCTGCAGTTTTTGTTTTCCTTAGCCTAGATTCTGATGACATTTTGTGGTTCAGGAGTGGCTTGACACTAAGAACACAACACTTGCAGCCCATTTCCTGGACACGTCTGTTTGGTGGCTTGTGATCCACTGACCCCAGCCTCAGTCAGCTCTTTGCGAAGTTGTGTGTACTGAACCAGAGTTAGAGATTCAAGGCTTGGGAAACCTTTGCAAATTGGACTTTTCCACAATGTTCTATTATTATTATTATTTTTTAAAGATTTATTTTGGGCATTTTTGTGCATTTATTTGATAGAGGAGGACAGTGGATAGAGTCAGAAACAGGGACGAGAGCAGGGGAGAGACATGCGGTACAGGGCCTCAGGCCGGATTCGAACCCCAGGCCGTCTGCGTACATGGGGTGCGCCTTAAACCACTAAGCCACCAGCACCCCACAATGTTCTATTATTTGAGATGGTGGATTTCAGATTTTTGTGAGACGTAAGCCGTTATCATCAAGATTAAAACAAAAAATTCTTCAAATGTTTCACTTCGTATGAGATAAAATCTAGAATATAGCCTATGGAAATTTAAATTTCTGAGGAAAATCCCAGGTAAAAATATGGTTTACATAATATTTCACTGTTTTGAGAAGCACACATCCTATTTTTCTTGTTCTACAACTTTAAAGTTATTCACTTTAAGTCTTCACAAATAAAAAAAGAAAGAGACGTTTTATTCACAAGAAACTTAAGCTTAGTCCAGCACTTGATTATAGGTTATGTCTGTTGAAATCCCTCAGGGACACATGCTTTTATCTGAGTGCAAAATATTCTTTTTGTTGAAAAAATTAAGAATTCTCTCAGAGAATTTTGATCACAACTCTCAAAAGGGAACTCTTGATTCATATTTCGGCAAGAATCACACAGCCCTACACTCTTGTAGCAGACATTTATTTGAGTCTGACCTTATTTTACTTGTATTGTTTGGCTGAACAACCACAGCAGACCAGCATAACAACCACAATGATGGAAACTTGTGGTAGATTCCACACACTTATTCGACAAGTCGCTAAAATAATGAGCTCGACTGGAGCAGCCATCTTTTAAATGTAAGGTGTACCTTATTATCTTTTTTCCTAAACAGTGGACAGAGCTTAAATGCACTGTGTAGTGAGTTTGTGTTTCCCTTCTTTTGTTCACGTCTTCTGTTGGTGTATGCTGAAAAGGTCAGCTGCCGTACTCTGTAATGAGGAGGGAGAATAACCAGACTCTCAATCGTAACTCGGTGCCACAAATAACAGAATAAGGGCCACACTTTCTGCTGCAGGTTTGATTCTGATTTAAGGAAAGCACACACAATCTCTGCTGTTACTTCCCAAATTGTGTCTGTGTTATTCCACCTATTCCCTCACCATATATTAAGGCTCATCTTCAAGCTGTGTGTCAGACAGCAAAATAAGCCACCCACAAACCTCTACCCTCACCCCATCTGGCGACCCAAACAACAGCCAATTCAAGAATGGCACTGAGGTTGCTCCAGCTACACAATGAGTCATTATTTAGAAAAGATGGGTCGGCAAAAAGGTCCGCTCGCAGCAATGTAACAACACAAATGAGTAAGCTAGCTCCATGTAAACAAATGCCATCGACCATCACCGAGTTGCAATCTGCCAAGGGTTGCATTGTTTCAGCTGCTTATATTACAAATCAGCCTGTTTTATGGGCCCTAATTAGGGAATAAACAATATATTTACCACCTGCTCGTTTGCTCATTCAGCACTTCATTAAAGGCAATTTAGAAGTTCATAACATAACTTAAAACATAAAAACACATTTTGCTTGCACTTTACTGAGAGTGTGTACATCCATGAACATCTATGTGTGTCTACACTGTTAGCACTGTAATAACAAGCTGAGGTACTTGACAATGACTGTCATGTTTGCACATGCACTGACACAAATCCTTATTGTCTAGTCTGCATTATCATGTTTGTTTGTGCATAATGTGTGAATGTGTTTTTATAGGAGAAAATGTGCTATAATAGCTTTGTTCAACAGATTGGGAAGAGTCCCCTGATCCCCCCTTATATAAAGAAGCTGAGCTGTGTTTCACTTAACTGGCTCCTTCATTACCGCTGATGTGTGCACAACCAGTGTAATGAAGAATAATCTAATCATCACTCCTGAGAGAACTGGACACACAAACATCAGTCCACAAAGACTAGCACACCCATGGTCACAGATTCTGGGAAACTGCAGCGGCACAAATAGACACTGACAATTTTTTTTTTTTTTTTGTGAATGCACAGACACACACACACATCACAGAGTGCTGGACTGCTCTCCCAGTTGTTGAATTATGCATTAAGAGGCTTGTTGCCACAAGGAAATGATAAGCCTTACTTCTCATGGTATAGCGGAGGTTTAATTATCCAGTCTCTGTGTAATCACATGGAAACAGCTTCCCACTCCTCTTTTATTAAGCCTTTTATAGCTTTTATAGCTGAGGGGGCACTCTTTTATGAATTATTGAGTATCCTTGCTGTGCATATGTACATCTTACAACAGTACAGTAGCAAAATTTATAAAAGAGAGGGAAGACAAGTGACCTCCATTGGGCTATCTGCTCTGTTTCACACAGAGAGTAGGTTGTTGTGTCACATGCTTTTAGGTTAAGCACAGGCAAAATGCCTTAAAATAGATGATTGTCCTTTTTTGTTTTGCCTCTCTCTGGTACTGCACAGATGGGATCCTTTTTTTTTTTGCACTAGAGTGATGCGTTGAGGTAAATGAGGCTCTGGCTGCTATGCTTAAATCTTACAGCTGTGCAGATTCAGTTTAATCACCACTCAGTTATGTTATGGCTGTCGCTGAATTTTGAGGACAAACACACTCCTTGGATGAAAATAAGATTTTTATCTCTGTTGGATATATCTTATATTTCTAATAGTCAGATCTATGCAGTATTTACTCCTTTGTATAAGCAGTGTTACATCACAAGTAGTGAGGTATCAACTCCTGTACCACTACTTCATTACATAAGCCCCTTTCTCCCTGGTGGTGCTCTACCACAGACTTAGGTGAGGCCAGCCAACATCACGAACAAGATAAAACAATTAGCCTCTCTGATACCACTGATGTTTGACAGCTCAGGAAGCAGCACAGACGATGACGCACTCATGTTCTGTCTGCTCTCTCTGATGTTAACACACTATCTGCCCCAAAGCACATATGGATTTTTTTTCCCTATTTAAGTCCATAGAGCTTCATTACTGAGCTCCTTCTCTGCTATAGCTAAAGATACTGCTATAAAACATACATTCCTTTTATGAGATGCAAGTAAATTCACACAGGACCATATTTAATTAGAGCAGAGCTCCACCCCTGAGGGAAATAATATTTTCCTTGCCAAGCTGCTTACAAAAGTTTCATCTCCCACTGAAATAAAATTCAACTTAAAATCACAAAAGTTAACTTTAAAGGAATAATTAGGAACTTAATGCCACAACATAAATTAATTTCTTCTGCACTTGTGATAATGAGCTTGATACAATGAATGGATTTATAATGACCACAGAGCTGCCTGAAGTATTCTTTACTTACAGTGAATGAAGATATTGCATTCAAATGATCATTTTGTATTTTTTATGATCAGACAGCAACTAATTTAAAATGATTTATGTTAACCATGCAAGAACTGATAAATGCTGTCATGTTTTTTTTTCCACGTTCTTCTCCAGTGTTTTTTATTTCACTTAAAACTTGAAGCTCCAAGTAAAGATCTAAATATAGACATCAATATCTTCACTACTAATATTAATTATAATTTCATGGAGCCTACTCTCTCAGCTGCCAGACTGTATATTCTCTTTGATAAAAACTGATGTTTAGGTCTAGAGCAGGGTTTCCATTAGCTGGTATTTACCTGTCTTTAGCCCATTTCATTGACTGATATCCAGTAGATACAAATATTAAAGGCCAAAATGTCCAGCTGAAAACTATGTCAATTACCAAATAAACAGAGAATATATATATTGCAAGAATCCTTTAATATAAACTCAAAGTAATTTTAGTCCAAAAAAACTTCCTGTTCAGTGCTGGGGTTGTTTGTGTAAGTAACACAGCACATGGTTAATTTAGGCAGAAAATGTTCATGTGCTCAACATGGATGATGCCATAGCCTTTATCTGGGAGAGTTCAGAGCTACTGAAACTTATACAAGGAAAGCTAGTCATCGATGCAGGTAACAAAGAAGCTGAATCAAAGGGAACTGAAGATTGCCGAGCAGCATAAACACTGACCCAGCGGCTGGGACAAGGATGTGCCTGGGCCAAGCCGAGGGTTGTAGAGGACTTTGATGAGTGGGTAAACCTGCCTGTGATGAAGCGCAATTGTAATCAGCACAGAATCATATCATGCAGAAAGGTTTGGGTCATTTGGTCTGATAGCGAGAGCAACATCTCACTTCCCCAAAGCTAGGGGCACTTGCTGGCTGATCAGCAGCGACAGTGAATGTAACTTCAACAGTGGAAAGAACTAATGATGAGAGGGGGAAAGCACTGAACAATCCACAGTTTACACTTTTGTCTTTCTTCAGGACTACTCCAAAAAAAAAACCACAATGGTTGGATTTACTGTTTTAGTGGAGGTTACAGTTGAGATCATCAGTTTATTTGGACAAATATTTGTCAACTGACAGTAAGACTCAATTTTCCATTGAAATGTAGAGTTTTTTTTGGATCAGGACCCAAAAAATAGGTTGCAAAACTATTTTTTAGTGGGCTGCAGATGCAGCCTAGGAAAAAAATATGCTGCAAAAATGGAACATTATACTCTTATGTTGTCTTTGTTGTGTCACATCTTTTGTTCCATCTCATATCCAGACTGCCTCATTTTTCATAAAACATTTGACTATGATGAAAATAAAGACTTAAGAACTTTGGGTCATTGTTTGTGGTTTAGGAGGTGTAATGCGTCCTGATCCTAGACCAGTTGAGAACAACTACCCTACAGTACCTGCCAGCTCTAAGGTTAGAGCCACCAGAGCCAGAATCCCATTAATACTTAAGTGCTCAAAAGTCTGAGTTTTTATTTTCTCATCCTGCATTAAAGCTTCAGGATGTTTGATGTGAACACTCCCTTTCCTCATGCTGCTCTTCAAAATAAAAGTCTTCTATGCAAAAGAGGTGAGGAGAATTTTATTTTGACAAACTTGGTGGGAAAAGAATATGTATTTTATCAGACAATCAACTTAAGCATGACATTACTGTGCACTGTGGTCATAGTGCAGCTGCCTGTCTCTGTATTACAGCGGGAGAGAAAATTCTGAGTATTTTCTGTCATAAATCACTGTTATGCTACATTCAATAACCTGTCTGCCACCATGGCTGATGATTTGGGCCAATTCACCCCACACTAAACAAAAACAGGCATTTGGCTAGTGGCTAATTTACGATGAAGGAGAAGCTAGCCAGCTAAACAACAGACTGTCTGATAACGAAGCACTCAGTGCTTTTGTATTGTTGTTGCATTGAATAACTAATTTATGGCTTATATGCGTCACAAAACCCTATTTTGCCTTGCCCAAAAAGAACCGAGCCCTGAGAGTGGTGAAAAACTTTGTAACGGTCAACATCCAAAATTCAGTCAAGCATTGCTCTCAGTCTTTTCATGTTTACAGCAACTTCATTCCAACACATCTAGTGCGTTTAGGGATTAGATTGCTTTGCAGGGACTTTAAAGATTAGATGAAGGTTTTGATATTAATGATTCTAAATTGAGGTGGCCACAGTTGTCTTATGAGCAGATGGGAAGGGATAAATCATTCTTCGTATATCTCATGAATCAAAAGTCTGACAAGATAATCTTTAGCACTAGTAGATAATCTGGCCTTTTCTGACTTTGGTTGGAACTGGTCAGCCTAATTATACTGCAGTCTGTACCCTATTTTAGTCTTGTTTACACAGAGGAAGGTAAGACTGAGAAAAGCTGCTCTCTGACTGGTCCAAGAGGACACGTAACAGTGTATAAAATATATGTGAGATCAAATGTGTGTAACTTAAGATTAGAAAGCTGTGATGAGAGCCAATTTTTCCTGAGTTCGATCTGTTTCTTTTCTCTGCAGGAGGTATTTGGTAACGACTAAATGATTTTGTTATTTTACATAATTAATGAGTTCATTTTTGGTAGCAGGCCTAAATAAACTTTCATTTCTGCTGTGTAATCTGCAACCTGGTTGTCCATCCTTTTCCACACACACAGCATACACACTCTATAATCAGGATTTATAATTACAGACTAACAGCTAGAACTCAAACTCAATTGGTACTTGGTTGAACTGAAAATAAATCCACTTTTAGATTGTCATTTAAATAAGGCATGTTTCCTTTTATAAAGTCCTGCAATTGCCCAGTGGCCAATTCTTCCAAAAATCTTCAGCAGCAGTGACAGATCATACATTTCACAGCAGATTGCATCACCTATTGCTCCAAGTCTGGCCTGGGCCTGAAAAGCATTTTCTCTTTTTCCATGCTTGTTACATTCCCCTGCTATCTAAACCATGTCAGTGGTCTCTAATGTGTTTTTGAATGTGAAAATATTGAAAAGCCTTTCTCATGCAGTGTTAAAACTCCTCTTCTCTGCTTCAGCTCTGTTTGTGTGGATATCTTTATACCTGGATGCCCTCTGTGCCGGGCTGTTGCAGGAGTTTGACGGTGCGTGTGTGTGCTGTTTTCTGGCCACGGCCGTCGTGCCAGGTCAGGTTGCTGCCTCCGGCGCGACGCGGCAGCTGGTAGCTCAGCTCTTCAGCAGACAGCGTGTGCTCCAGGGAAGCACGGCAAAAACTGAAGCTGGACGCCGCTGAGAGTAGGGAAGAGTAGGAGAGGAAAACAGAGAAAGTTAAACATAGAAGTATTCTCTCTTTTTTCACATTTTAAGAATTAAGTTTGTGCTTTCTTTGTTTAAATGGTTTGACTACATGTATGCCATGAACTGAGCAACAGGAACAACAAAAAAAAACTCTCCAAATACAAATTATTGATAATCCTCAAAGAGCTTAACAGGCTGCATTCACTTCAGATTACATGCTTTGTGTGCCGACTCTCTTACAGCCTCAGACAGATGGAGGTTTTGGGGATATAGTGGGCAGCAGTGCTACTCTACTGTGATCTCCAATTATTCTGAGTGCATATTCACAGGGGCAGCACATGATTTTTGGAATTGTATCTCTGCTAGATTAGTCCTTGATTATTTAAATCCTCCACCATGAATATTTGATTTCTTCTCTTCCCCTTTCTCTGTCTATCCATCCTCTTTTCCTCCCAGGACTGAGAGTGAGCAGTGAGAGCCAGGCAGACATGTTGTTAAACTGTGTCTCAAAGAGACACTAAGCATTCTTGATGTGTATTATAAAAGAGGATTTGAATGAACATCAATGTGTGTTACTGTAGATACAAGACAGGGGAGGTACAAAGAATGATTGTAGTTTAAAAATGAGATACCTTCAGTTAAAAAAAACTTTTCTGAGCTGTTACAAGCCAAAAGCAGATTTGGTTCAGGAAGATATTGGAGCAAAAACATTTCTTTTACTAAGAGGGCTGAAAGTTAATACAGTGTTGCTCCAGTTTCCTACATTAGATTAAATTCTCCCTTAAATCTGGTAAAACATGTGCATTTAAAAGCAGTCAGAGCAAGGCATAAAAAACAGTCATTATTTTTTTTTTAATTTGTTTCTCTTTGGGAGAAAAAAAAGAAATGCAGTTTTTAGTTTCCTTTATCCCTCCTTATCTTAGCCCAGAGTATTAAAAAAGGGCTAGAGATTATTTTAATGCAGTGTTTAAAGTTGCATAAGATCTTTCTGATATGATCAACCATGTGTCTTTTTATTGTGTCTTTTAGTGGACTTTTGCACTATGCTTGTGAGGTAAGGGGAGAGAGAAGTATGCAAAAAGATATTACTATGACATATGGAGGTGTCACAAACCAAAATTTTAAGTTTGATACAATACTAGTTCAAATTCAATGATGCTTTGATACAGCAGCAACAGAAATGATCTCCTGGACACCCAAAACCGCTCAGTTCATTTATATATTTTGTTTAATTCCAACTTGCCCATAATAGAGAGGTTCACCCAAGTACATACATAAAAAATTTCACATACTGGTGAAAGGCAAATTTAAGAAAATTTAAAAAAAGGTAGAGCCTACTTAAAATTAAATAATTCCTCTGCGTAATCATTGATCAACCAGAAGAAGTGTCTGCAATGATTCTATTCTCTGTCTGTAATTGATATTTTTCCTTATGAAGGTAATTTTACAGGAGTGTTTTTGCAGGTGTGAAGCTGTCATCTGTCTGATGGTAAGGATGTAAAGGAAAACTGTTAGGGACCATGACATATGAGACTGTCTCTTCTCTGCTCTCCGTCTGGCTGTACAGACACCAACATTACCTTGTGCATCTATGAGATGCAAGTGGAAATTAGGATGCTTTCACACCTACCCTGTTTGGTTCAACTGAAACAGTTCGCCTACAGCGTAAGTTCGGTTCTGTGTGCCGATGTGAACGCTGACCACCGAACTCTAGCCAAGACTGCATGAAAAGGCGGGTTTCGTTCTGCTTATATTTGCATTCTGGTGCAGTTCTAAGTGTTGTAAACAAAAACCGACCTCGATCCAGCCTAACTCGAGAAGTATTGAGCTTTTTTTTGGATTAAATCAGCTATCGTAGCTGGAGAAATAGGTGTGAAAAACTACAGACTGAAAGAGCTTCAGAAACAATCACGCATGTGTATTTTTCTCCCTCTCATCGGGCTGCTGTCTCTGTGGAAAATATTACAAAGCCAACAGACATCAATCGTTTCCAACGCATTAGCTGTACCAGGATTTATATTCATTTGTCTACCTTTCGACAGATAACATGATCCAGGATGAATTAATGAATGCACATGCTGTTGGCTCAGCCATTCTGCCTCGCAATGGCAGACGTACACAGACTATAGGTGGTGCTGAAGTGCTCATACTATCATAGCTTTGGCCTTTCCAGAGGGACAGATGTCTCTGTTTTTGAGGCATCACTCCCAGGAAAGCTGTGAAGACTTGATTAGTTGATGTATTATAGGAGAAATAACGCAATCCGTGATCAATTAACCAAGAAACATTCTCCACTCACACACTGACAGGCAGATGCACGCACATACACATTGTGCTGTGGAGTTCGCTGATTCTGTCCTTCTTATGAATGAGCTGGTTGTTTTGGATTTCTCCTGTGATATGTTGTCTTCTGCAGTTGTTAAAAAAGTGCAAATGATGTTACTGGGCCCCGTTATCACATTGATTAAGATAATTTTAATATGATGTAATAACAAAGTCTGTTCTCACATGATTATTTTTAATTATTCACTTATTAAAGATTTATTCACCGCTCTGAATTATTCATTCAAATGAAATTAACTCATGGCCAAGTGTCAAAGTTGGCAAAGTTGTACAGAGTGGTGCAGTTGTGACGTAATTTTGTAGGCAAACCCGGAAGTTTATGTCGAATCGTCGCACCCTTGGCGTTGAGCCTATGGGATGTTTCAATGGGTTTTTGGATTATTGTGGAAAATAAGATCTGTTTCCAATAAAAGTTTATGAAACTTGCACGTTTGGTTCATAAAGATAATCTTCATAAATTAAGCATCATATCTGGTTAGTCAATGAAACTGATGAAAGTAAAAGCTAACGTCATGCTAAATTGAACTACGACATGGTCAACTGATTTTAATGTCATCACCTGCGGATACAAGTGAGCAGCAGGCTCAGACGCCGCGCTTTGGATAATGACATATAATCTTCCCGACAAACGCTGTGTTCCCTGTTAGCTGTCCTTTAGCAACTGCCTTTATTAAGATGTGAAAAGATGCACAACTCTAAGGTGGGGCACGTTTCAGATGTATTTTATGTTGTAGGATAAAACGTTAAAATCTCTTAAGCTTGTGTTAACCACAGACCTTATTTCAGGCATGTAACCGAAAACTCAGTCAAAAGTCCCATAGACTTTTAGACAAGGAAACTGGAAGTGCTAAAACTGTAACCCACTTTTGCGTTTGAGGACTTATTCCTGCACCGCTCTATTATAAACCACAAAAAAAAATAGACCAATCATTGCCCCCGTGTAATCACAGACCAAAGTTGATGTCGTATGTAATTATGTTATAAACTGGTCCTTGATTTGGACCAGCTCAGCCAAACTGGAGGTGTGACCCAGACCCTACTGACCCAGACTGAGAGACCATTTAAAGGCTCAGGAAACCTTTGCAGGTGTTTTGAGTTAAATAGCTGATTAGGGTGTGACACCATGACTTTCCAATTTTGAACTTTTTCACAACATTCTAATTTTCTGTGACACTGAATTTTGGGTTTTCATTATCTGTAAGCCATAATCATCAACATTTCAAGAAACAAAGGCTTGAAATATTTCACTCTATGTGTAATGAGTATATATAATACTGTATATGGGTTTCACTTTCTGAAATGAGTGACAAAAAATATTGAACGTTTTCATGATATTCTAATTTTTTGAGATGTACCTGTAAGTTGAATGTTAGGCATGTGGTAACAAAAAGGTAATTAAGAGTTGAAATTTGACAACCTTGATGACATCAAAAATAGACAAATAAAAAGATATTTAAAAAAAAATTAAAGAAGTGTTCCAGAGCTGCAAAACAGACAAATATGCTGAAATAAGGATTGTCATGCAGCCATGTTAAATGTTTCTCTTTAAAAATGCACCTGGACTCCACCAGGATGGATTTTTGCCTCCGTTTGGTCTTTCCAGACCTGCTTGTGGAAAACACCTGGTTGAGTTGCAGGAGGGAAAACACTTTTTCTTTACTCTGGAGTTTGCTCAAGTGAGCAACACTGAATACAGAGTTCACACAACCATGATGGAGGAATGAAAAAGAGGGTAGGGATGAAAAGAAGAAAGGGCTGTCAGGAATCACTGATGTGTAACCTTTTCCACCGCTCTTTCTGCGTATACTGCTTTCTTTCTCTGCATGCCCTCTTTTCCTTTTTCTTTATGTTGCCAGTTTTAGTATCTTGTGATGCAGCCTTGTGTTTTCTCGATCTCGCTCTCTCAGCATGTATCTTCCTGGTTGTCAGGTCCTTGGGGTCGTCAGGACAAACCCAGCCCAGCCCTGATGTAATTACTGCCAGTCAGACAGAGGGAGGAGGAGACAGAGGGAGGAACGTGGGAAGCTAAGCGCCTTGCGACCCTAAAGACCTGCCAATCTCACGGCAAGAGACAAGAGAAAATGCAATAGCAAGAGCAACTCAGACAAGACAGGGAGAGGGAGAAGAGGGCTGTAAATTAGCACTAGGTCCGTGCTCGCTCACAGTAAACTGATCTGGATGTGGTGATGCAGAGGAGCTCAGAGGAGGAGGAGGGATGACATGTTAATCGACCACGAAACAACTTAATTTCACAAGCTGTTAAGGACAGAGCTTTTCCGATTATTAGGCAGGGACCACCCTACTCTTTATAGACGTCACTTTAGAGATGGAGATATGCAGGATCATGACTTCCCAGTTCCACTGAATTTTCACTCTCTGCCACAAGGCCAAACTACGACACATCCAGAAGTCATAAAACGAAGACAAAGAGTTCATTCTGCCAGCTTAAATGGACTCGGCTGGCTTAACCTCCTGGCACAGGATAAAGCTGGGAATCTAGAAGCAGTCAAAAAGCCATTAAATATCCATAGAATTCATATGTCGTCTTCATTACATTGACATTGAAACGTATGCTATCGATGTTTGCTTAAGTAACTGAGCTTTAAGGAAATGCATTATATGCTGAAAGAGACTGAAACCAAAGGCTTCAGCAAAGATGCCGTGTTAGAGCTCAGTGTCTTTAAATGGATTTTTGCATTCTGGGCTGATTTCCATCCCGGCCATTCAGTGGCAGGGGTTATCTATCACCTTTCCTTGTCTGTCTCTACATGCATTTGATCAGCCTGGACACCCGCCAAATCTCCTCTATCCTATTTGTCGCTAACTGGTATTGTATTATCTCTGGCTGCCCTTGCAGGAGTCTTTTATCACCTCCAGTTGAGGGATGGGAGAGTAGCTAGAGGAAGGAAGGGATGAAAAGCACAAAATGTGACTCGTGCCTCTGAATTACAGCTGGCGAATGAAAGAGAAATGAGAAAATATGAAATGGTACAAACTTATAAGATGTGCACTCTTTTAGAGGAAAGGGATGGAGGGAAAAAGGGAAAACTGTTGGTGTTAGAGGTGCCAAAATCAAAGGCACAGTGTCAGGCAGGTGTTTGTGTGCTTGTGTGTGTATATGGAGGGTAGGTAGGTCAAAACGACTCAGCCCAGTGGAGTGTAGCCTCATATCACCTCCTCTTGACTGAGCGGCATATCTGTGCAGAGTGGCCGCTAAATCTCAAAGGTATTCCCTTTTGAAAAGGTAATTAAGCCGTTAGGTACGGCAGCCCGGAAGGTCGTTCCAAGCCAAATCCCACAGTAGATTAACATGGCATCGCTGGACATTACTCATTTGACTCCAAATGAGGGAATCTAAATTAGCCCTTGTGGACTATTTTGCTGTGTAGGCTTTTGGTAGAAGTTTGATTTTTGCATAACCTTGGCATCAACTTCAGGGTGTGTTTTTTTTGCCATCCTCTTGCATGGAAGATGAGGCAAGTGGTCTGGCTAATCCACTTTAGTTCAGGCGTCACAGACAGGGTGCCACGGTGTATTTCACCAGCATGATACTGGCATCAGCTTCCTCCTCTCCTACTGAGCACCTCTTATTGAACTCAAAAGATAAAATTTCTATTTACTGTCCAAGTTTTATATGAAAGAGGAGAGGGGGGGAGAAAAATCTCAGTTATCCTTATTACTCTAATCTACGATGGGGTGAACCTTCATCATGCAGAGATTTCATGCCTGTGTTACACTTTCAACCTTAAGTCCTAAGTATAGCAACAAACAGGCAAATGCTGCCAACTCTCACTACATCTTTAGCACATTGAGCAATAATCCAGGTTTGTTGGTTCTATAGTTGAGTTCGAGGGGGGAAGCACGAGGCTATTTACAACTCTTCCACTCCAACAGACCTGGTCCTCACCCCAGCAATGAGCCATGAAATTACTCTTTTTGAATGAATATGAAGGGGTGAAGAAGAACTCTGGTTGGATTAAGGTTTAAAAATATATAAAGTACCCAGAAACCCAGGGGGCTTTTCCCATGATGCATTGCAGTCTATTACCTGCTTTGGCATGAGACACCATCATAAGAGCTAGAGCTGAGGTTTACCTCTCACTATTTATCAATGTCAGGGAAACACAAGAAAGTCATACTAAAAACATGCTGATTCTGATCAGGACTCCTGAACAGCATTTCCTGACTGAATAATGAAAGATGCTTATTTAAAACTGCATTACAGAGTGAAGGTATATAAAAAAATGCAAATGAAATATTATTTTCCATAATAACAGAATGAATTGACTTGCCCTTACTTTTTTTTTTAGAGGTGTTCAGTTACTACCTTAAGAGCAATAGGTCTCATTCATATCTTCCTAAGATTTTTCTCAAATTTGTTCTCCAGAAATTTCTAAGAGAAACCTATGTGGGATTCATGACATGTTCTTAAACTGCTTAACTGTTTGCACCTGTGCTCTTAAATTGATTAATGCCAGGTGCTCCAAAGCTCTTAATTAGCATAGAGAAACACCATTGTTATGCCCATATAAGGATATATTAGGGCCATGTGCAAAGAGGGAGGGCACACAGGAGAGGAGAAAAAGCGAGATATCAGCAATGTCCAAGGTAAAAGGTCATAAAAACAGTTGCAATAGCTTGACAGTTGTAAAGCGGACAGCAAAATACATTAACATATGCAAAAGCACAATTTAGTTTATAGTTCGTCATGTATGATTGTAATTTTAAGAATAGGTTTAGTGAAATTGAAAGTAAAAATTATCCCACTGTTTCTGATCTCAGAAAGCCAGGTTGATTTCACTGGAACAGGTCAGCAAAAAATGTTTATATATGATTATTTTGATAGATCTTTAAGATTATTGACTAATGCATTGTGAAACAGTACTTTTACATGTCTGCATGCTTGCTGTCTTACTGTTTTGCAACTAATGTGTAGTACAAAGGTACAATATCTACAAATAAAAATAATTACACAGGTTTAAGAAAATACATTTAATTCAAATCATCATAAAACAGATGATTGGGTCTTTTATAGGAATTAAATAGTAGATAAATCTGTGTGAATAAATGTTTGTGTTGCCAGCATGCTAATGCATTATGACAATGACTCACTATGCCACAATGATAACTCACATCCCGCACATCTGTATAATCCCTGTCTCCTTTGGTTTAGGCCAGTGGATTGGAATTAAGCTGCAGAGATCTGTGCGTGCAGCCATGTGTATGGAGATTCAGGGTTCAGGATTCAAAAAGCAGGGCAATTATGGCTCACGATGCACAGAAGACACAGGTAGAGCTGAGATTATGCAAGTCACTGTTGAAGTCACTCTGCACCCTGGAAGATGACCTTGCCTTTTATCTTTTTAAGCAATGCTTGGGCAAAAAAATGCAAGGTCTAACAATGAGGACAAGATGACTTTATACTCTAACTCTGCTGACAGACAGCTCTATTGATTACCCATCGCTGTATCAGAGAACATACAATTACAGACACTTTAGATAAATCCCTCCCACACACAGAAGCAGGCATGCACACAAACACAGCGGGCCTAACTTCTCCACCCGAGGCCGCTGGCTGTCATATCTACTCCAGCTCAAAGGATCTCGCTGCATGTTTCACGCAAGAGGAGGAAAAGGAAGAGTGACACAGGAGGGAAGATGGGATACAAGGGTCTGGCATGGTCGTGCCCTCTTAAGAGGATGACGGGATAAGGCCCAGGGTAAATGTCGCAACCGAAAGACAGAAAAATGACCAACATGACACAGTCACAGAGGAGGAGAAGATTAATATTACTTGCATCGGAAAATGTTGAAAAGCGGAGGTGAGATGAGATGAGATCATGTGATTGTTTTCTCCGCATCACAGCCAAGCGCTCGTTCGATGACACGGGGGGACAGATTAGATCTCACTGACAATCAATAATACAGAGTGGAGCGTTAGAGGAGGGGGGACGAAAAGTTTGAGGGAGGAGGATGCGGGGTTTGATTAGGCTTGATTAAAATCAAGGACTGACAAGATCACTGAGGGCTTTAACGTGTACACAAGTATCATGGTTGTCAGATCAACTAAATTCTGGTGCGTCTTTATCAGTTGTCATAGCTTACAACTGTTATAGAAAGCCCAGCTTTGATTGTAATCACCATGTCAGGGTTGTTCATACGAGCTTTGCAACTTCATTTACATAGTGTACACAAATGATAATTAAATGAGTATATGTGTACCTAGATTAAGAACTTCCTGCTCTGGGGAAAAATTTAATCATTTACACCAAAATCATGTTAAAAATTTTTTTGATTGCTTTATACAAAGGCCTTTTGGTAAGAACAACATGAGTAGACGTACTTTCCAAAGGTTTTGTCAATGATACAGTTAAAATCAATCTAGATTTTAGACAACAATGTATCACTTCTTTTTCCAAATGGGTCTTTGGGGGGGGCTCAACTTTTCTAAGATACAACTGTGGGCAGGCCTATCCCATAACTGGCTAAGCCCCTGACAAACCCAGTGAATGGACACTCCCCAGTTGATTTATTTATGATGTCAGTGTATGTATGTTGGATCAGTAGCATTGTTGCTACTAGTTACCTTATTTTGGAGCTGAAAAGTGTGTCAAACTATCTCCTGGGCTCTAATGTTGAAATAATTCAATCGTGCTACTTTTCCACCCATTTCCCCACTTTTTTTACACTTTCTTGCCAATTCTCTTTGTCACCTTTAACCTATTCTTAGCTGCTTTTTGCCTGTTTTCCACTTTTTTGCACTTTGAACCCAGTTTAACTTTTTCTCGCTAATTATTGCAACTTCTTTTTACTGCTTTTAACCTATTAATGCTACTTTTTACCCTTGTTTCCATTTTTTGCTACTTTTAACCCATTATGGTCGCTTTTTGGAACTTTTTTGCCATGTTTAACTGATTATTGCTCCTTTTGCCCATTTTTGCCACTTTTAACCCATTTAACCACTTTTCACCCAAATTTGCCACTTCTTATGTCCACCTTTAACCATTTTTGCTGCTTTTAACTACTTTTTACCTATTGTTGCCAATGTTTGTCCACTTTTCTTCCCATTTTGCCAGTTCTTTTTGCCACTTCAACACATTACTGCCACTTCTCACACCCCTTTCTTCCTCTTAAGGGTGGGCTTACTTGGGGGTCAGAAAAAGGTTGGGAACCAATGCATCAGCAAATACAGTCAAATATGCCAATTGTCTTTAAATTAGGGACAATGATAGATGCATGGCAGGCCTTCTCCAAATTGAAACCAATGAGAGTGGCACAAACAATTTTAGAATATGAAGCTGTTCAAGTAAAAAGTAGGGCTCAACCAATTATCGGCCTGGCTGATTACTGAAGCAGAAATTTGGCATTTGGTGATTATTCGCAGTAGCATTTTACTTTCCCCATCATTGATGAAATTAATAAATAAAATTTGATTAATTGACCCATTTTTGCTGCTTTGCTTTTGTTTTCCACTTTTTTTTTGCATATCTTACCAATTTTTGCTGCTTCTCGCCCATTTGTCACTTCTATTTGTTACTTTTCACCTCTTACACTGTTTTTTGCTCTTGTTTTTCACTTCTTTTCCACTGTTAAAGAAAAGTTCTTTGGTCTGATGAGACCAAAATGACACATTTTGACCAATATAAAAGAAGCTACGTTTGGCAAGCACCCAACACTGCACATCATCACAAACGCACCATCCCCACTGTGAAGCATGGTGGTGGCAGCATCATGCTGTGGGGATGCTTTTTGACAGCTGGCGCTGGAAGGCTTGTAAAGGCAGAGGGTTAAATGAATGTGGCAAAATATAGGAAAATCTTGAAGGACAATTGTATTCTGCCTGCAAAAGAACTAAGTCTTAGGAGAAGATTTATTTTCCAACAAGGCAATGACCCGAAGCAAACCGTGAAATCTACACAGAAATGTTTTAAAGACAACAAGGTGAATGTTCTTGAGTGGCTGAGTCAAAGCGTGGTTGTGTGGTTGGACTTAAAAAGGGCTGTTCATGCCTGATCCCTGAGCAATGTGGCTGAGCTTGAGCAGTTTTGCAAAGAATGGAGTAAAAAAAAAAAAAAAAAAAGCTTTTCAAGCCTGATAGAGAGCTCTCCACACAGACTCAGAGCTATGATTGCAGCCAAAGGTTCATAAATACTGACTTGAAGGTGGTGTATATTTATGCAGTCACTTATTTTACATTACATATTTTATCTAATTGACATTACTTTGTTGAAATCCATTTTCACTTCGACATTAAAGATTTTTTTTGGAAAAGCCATTTTTTATTGACCATGATTGGTTTGTAAAATCAGTTAAAGGGTAAAACATCAAAGAGGATGAATACCTTTTATACACAATGTATTGGCCCTGAAAATCAACCTGCACAGTGTGTGGAAACAATACACTGTCTTCTCCAGTTGCACCTGTGTAAACTGACTTTCAGTAAACTGCAGATATGTGAGCAGTTGTCAGTTAAACTCATAACACTGGAGATCTTTGGTCTGAGCTGGGCTTTCGGAGGCCTTCAGTGCCAGGGACAATTAGGTCACACAATATCTATGTGAAATTGTATGACCTTATCTGTAAATATTGAGTGATCATTTGACAGCTATTGGTTAACCAGATAATCAATCTGATCATAGAGCCACTGTAATGTCAGGATTCACACTTCATATAAACCTGTGAAGAATCCATCTAAATTAGCCTGGTCATGACTTCCAAATGGATTGAGGCATCAGATGGTATAAAGGGTTATGGAAAATAACACTGAAAGGTCAAGCAGGCAAAGCTCTGCTTTATGCACATTTGGACCATTTTGAATCAAATTTCCCTGGTAGCTGCAAGGCATATAAAAGGGTTAGGCTATTTGCTCTGAATGGTTCAATAATTTCATGACACAAAAGGTCAAATATAACAAAATTTCACACTTTTACAACTCCAGAATTTTATGTTTGATGCAGCAACCATAGGAGAACGTTGCAATATGTTTGTGTTACGCTGAATTACAGACATTTCAGATGTGATTTAAAAATAACACGCTAGCCCTCAGCGCTCAAAGCTCAATGCTTGCTTTGATCTGTCTTTAAGACCCATCATTAACGCCACAGTCTCTGTATTCCACTTAAAAGAACAGAAAGATAACAAAAAGAAATAAATAGAGGCACATCACTTTTCAGCTTTAGACAGGATTGGCTATTTAAATATTTAGCGTTTGTTTGCAGCTGCTCCTGAAAGGCAAAATGCTCTGTCTGAGTGGATTAACTATGTTTGGGCACATAAATAAAAGCTGTGAAATACTCTATTTCTATCTTAGCTTAGCACCACTGCATGAAAAAACACAACCTAAATTAAGAGCAGGATTTATGTAATTATGCTTAATTTACCGCAAAAAGTAAAGCCTGCATCCAATTTCTTATTAAAGTCTCATATTTTGATTTCAAGAGCAGTTTAAGCTGATCATTTGAAAGTGAGAGCTATAAGCCAGATGGTTTGCTAATGAACCCTAAAGTGATTCAAGCAATCAGATAATCAGGTCTATGTGATTATCTGTTTGAGTTAAAATGAGCGCATGCTAGCTGGGGTCACAACATAAATACCTTCAGTGATAGCCTGCACCGCTGTCCGCCACGGATCCACAACGCTCTGTCTGCTCAACATAGAGAAATCTGCTCCTCACATTATATCTCTCTAAATTTGCCCACAAGGAGATTTCATCATCTGCAGCGGTTAATCCGAGGAGAGTGCGACCTTACACTCACAGCACGGTAAAAGCACTGGACTATAGTTCATTGTGATTATCACATGTGGTCTGTAAATCAATGGGGTGCACTCATGCTGTGGCCTGCTGAGAGAACAGGATGTAGAGGGCTCCGGCGCTCAATACTTTATTGAATGTCCTTAAGCCATCACACAAGTAGCCTACTTTTGTTCCTGCATGCATATCACTGCTCTTAGACCTCTGTGACATATAGGAGAAGAAATATCTGAGCAATGCAGAGTGGCAAAAATAACAAGCAGTCAATAGTACACACAGCAAACAAACATGAAGGTTATTGAGCACAGAGGGTTCTGCAAACAATGAAGTGGATAAATGACCGTTGCAGGAGTTAGCTGATAATCTGCTCCATGCTATCCTTGAATCCCCTGCACAAAGCGACCAGGATGAGAGGATAAAAGAAAATAAGAGCGATGAAAAAAGAAGGAAATAGGCTTATAGATTGGGTGGAGAGCTGGCCAGAGAAAAAATATAAAAGTTAATGCTACACAGGCACAGAAGAAGAAAAGAGCACAGGAGAGAGAGGAGGGAAATGTTCCAATGAATTTGAAGCTGACAGGGAGGGAAAAAACAGACAGGGAGTTAGTTTGAAGACTCATAAGCAGCATGAATGATTAGAAACAGCAGCAGTAAAGCTGCTGGTGGTGCTGGTTTTGGTACTTCTTTTGTAAGCCAACAGATTTCTGAAGTTTTGAAAGTTTTTGTTGTGCTCTTGTGTGATATGATCCAGGAAGCCGCCTCTAATCTTCCCCTAGAGAATGAGGCAGAACGAAAGAAAGAAGAAAGGTGTGTAAGAAGATGTAAAGGTTGTAGCAGGGGGGGCCACCACACACAGAGAGACTTATAGGCAATACTACTGAGACAGCTGAGTGGAGAATTGCAGCAGCGCCACTGGCAAAAACCATCAAACAGAGACATAAAGTAACTCTGCTCCATTTCCTCCTTGCTTTATTTCGACAAGGAACAAAAGATTCAAACTTTGCAGGCACTCTACTTTCTGTAAAAGTATGCACTCAGAGACTGAAAGAAAAATGATGCGACAATCCGAGAGTCTCTCAGCAGCAGAAGCAGCAGGTGTCTTCAGTAGGGGAACGAATGGTATGTGTGCGAGAAACATTCAGGCGTGTTTGGTACAAACCCATCAGGAGCTTCCTTGTTTTCAGTCAAACAGCGAAACAAATTAGCTCACACCTGGGGGGACTTGCCCATCCTCCCCCTCCCTGCAGTCCTACCTGTCT
Source organism: Cheilinus undulatus (assembly GCF_018320785.1). Taxonomy (NCBI): domain Eukaryota; kingdom Metazoa; phylum Chordata; class Actinopteri; order Labriformes; family Labridae; genus Cheilinus; species Cheilinus undulatus. The sequence continues at coordinate 32,358,573 of NC_054875.1, forward strand.
CTGTGAGTCCCCTGTAGCATGCTGTGCTGATTGGGGGTCTGTCTCTCCAAGCCTAATTGCCATGTTATCAGCAGTGCTCCTGCACCGCCACTACGCCCGGGCCTTTCAGTCAGATGGACATGCCAATTACACCTCCTCTGCTCACACACTTGTTCTTGCTCACTGGTACGGTTTGCGGAAGCTGCGCTGTCAGGTACAGCTGGTACAAAGCGGGCACTTTGGGATAAGACAAGGAGCAGAATCAAAGCCCTTTGTAGCTCTTTTGCACACATGCGGACACACATCGATACACACAAATTCCCAGCAGGAGACTCTTGTCCAGGCCAAGAGGTCCCAGGGGGAGCCCTCCTGATTCTTTAGTTTGAACACGCTCACAATGTCTTTCATTAACTGCTTTTTCTATCTTTCCATTTCCTTGTAGACAAGGTTCAGTCAGTACAACATGCAGTTAAAAAAGTGAAATTATTATGTAAGTCAGACTAATACTGGACTCTTAAAATGCACCTAAACATGTCAGTCCAACTGAAATAATACTAAATAGAACTGAAGGTTTCTCTGGCACAAGAGGCCTCTACCTGGGTTTTCTGGACCAAGGCTTTAACTACACATACAGGAAGAGAGACACTTAAACAAGGCTAGCACAGAAACTTTGTACCATCTTTGAATGAGCTCAATGATTTCATACTACATATTTTCTGTCATGATTCCTTTAGCGTATCATACACTTGGGCTGCTCCATTATGGCAGAACAGAGTGGTGAAACGTCCAAATTTTATTTGCTTAGATTGCCCGTTGTCAGTTTTCCCCATCATTGGATGAACTTTTGAGGTCCTTAAAATATGAAATTGTACATGCAAATTTGGCCTTGCAAAAAATGTACATTTTTTGGGTCTCCAACACACCCATCCCAGACTGTCTCAATAGCGCCTCCAACAGCTTCCAATGGTAGATCTTCTTCCTTTTAAGTTTTTCATAGAGTTCTGAAATTTTATGAGCAGGTGCGGCTCAAGGAGAGCAACAAAAAACATACTCGAACACGAACTACTCCTAGGAATTTCATCCAATCAACTTGTACTTGGGTATACAGCTAAAGTAGGCACTGATGATGTAAAATTATCAAAAAAAATGTCATTAGTCAAAAGCTGTAGCGTGGCGAGCCCTCAAACTTCCTTTTTTCATTAAATGTCCATGCTTGCACACATTCATATGGTTTTATTTCTTACAGATCATAGCGCCTCCCAATGGTGATGGGAAATACCGAGGTTTACAGCAGCCTACATGCTGGTGTTTTAAAACATTCTAAGATATCCACGTCAAATTTATGTCAGAAAAAAAGTTAAGCTCTGTACAAATCTCTGTTAGTTTTTGTCACAGTGTGTAACTTTGGCAGGGAAACAAACACTAAAGTCGCCATTTTGTCTTGCCATAGAGTTTTAAACAGTCTTAACTCTGGTATACGTCATCATGTCTGAGACAAACTTTATGTGCTTGACAGTGGTCCGTATCTAAGCAAATTCATATTTCAAAGTTTGATAAATTATACAGTGCCACCATCCTGAACAGGAAGTCACTGCTCCTGAATTTCACATTACAATTACTACATATTTGGCCAAATCATGCTGAAATTTGATGCATCCCAAGACGCTGACAATACACATACGTGAAGATCAAAAGTCAACACCAAAAATGTGGCCAGGGCAATTATTTGTTTGCCATAAAACAGGAAGTAGAACCTTCTGTGGGTATATAATATGAGTCAAGGCATGAAACTTGGCACACAAATTCTCAGTGTATGCTGAGATGATTAATATGAGTTTTGTTGGTGGGCATGGCTTATTAACTCAGTGACACCCCCTTCAATATTTATAAACTCAGCCCAGGTTTAACCCAGGAGTTTTAACATTTGTTCAGGATGCACAAAAAAGCCTCTTGGACCCCTAACCTAAATCTAACAGGAAAATTGCCATGTTTATTATTTTTGTTAAATACTGGGTATTTCAGGGGTTGTTTTTGAACAAATTCCTCCTAAGGCATTTATCAAAACAGCTTTAGCTTTGGTGTATAGTGAGAAGAGATGCCATTGGTCTAAGAGTTATCAAAAACTTTGAGTAATGGACATGAGTAACTTCAATCCCAGCAGCAGGTTTTGGGTGTGTTTCCATTCAAAGCTTTGGAGTTTATAGAGTTTGAAAGACGCACGTCCAGTCGAGGAGACAAATCGGAGCGTAACAGAGAGAAAGACAGCGAATTGTAGCGAGAATACTCACAATGCTGGGAGGAATAGAGGAATATTCATCCTCTGCCATGACTTCCAGTTGTCCGGTGAGACCATGGGTGCATCTGTTGGCACCTGTAGCGAAGCCAATGCTTTGCCTCACCATGTTTCCACCCCACCAGGGTGGGAGTAATCGGCGAATGCTGTGGTGGGGGGCACATGGGGGATGGATCCAGGAATTTTGTAAAAGATTCTTCACTATTGGGAGATAGGGCTAATGGCGGAGGTCTGCACTTTCCGAGTGCTTTTCTAGTTTTTTTTGCAGAGTAGTGACAAAATGAATACTACTCTCATATTTGTGCTACAGAGATGAATATAAACACACCAGTGTAGGACCTGTTAATTAGTGATCCAGTTTGTTTGGAGCAAAGGTAATGATCTAATAATATTTCAACAGAAAAAAATCTTTTACCCTTTGTGTAGATGTTTAATGCATGTTGTAATGAATAAATGCAACACGGTTAGCTCTGTACAATACTGCTGGATTAAGCATTTTTTCAAGATGCCAGTCTCTAACTATTAATGATTATTGTCATGATTCAAAGTCATCAAAAAGTCAAAATGAATGACCATGAGTTCCAATCGACCTGCTGCTCATCCTTCAGGCAGACCTGAAATTTATGCAAAGTTTGAAGAAAATCTCTCAAAGAGTACTTGAGCTATCACGTTCAAGAGACTGGCCCGGACAGATGAGTGGATGCAGCCTCAGGCTCTGGTTCTTGACTGCACTAAAGTATAAAAGACAAACTAAATAGGGGTGATACTGGTATTGGCAGATATTTGCTTTAAAAGTGAAATATGGTATCAGCAGATATGAACATTTCTGCCAGTATTCACAGCTGACATAATAGCCATACATATAAGCAGTATAAATCTTATCTCAGCCTTAAATATAGTCAAAATGTACAGCTGTACCATCAGGTATGGTAGCTGTGGTAGTTGCCTAGGGCAGGGGTTCCCAAAACTTTCAGCCTGTTTTTTTTCCAATATCGTGCATGTTTAAATGGATGCACATTTAAGTGTTTGACACCAACTTGCACATGTCAACAAAACACTCCTGAAGCAAACATTTTTTGTTGTTTTTCATATAAAGCAAATATTAAATGAATCTGTCCATTTCTATGTTAATTTGACTACCTTACATCCTTACAGTGACATAAAATTGGCAGCCACCCACCGCTCAAACTGTAAATTTCCTGAAAACAATCACTACAGTAACTGTCAATGTAATTAAGTGTTTAGGAAACCTCTTCCTTCACCCATTTGCTGTTTCTCATACATCACAGAGCACCATCAATGTCAGCTTTTCAAACTCTATTAGCTCTCTATTGATAACTCCCCTAATGTTGACTTCTAATGACGCCAGATGTTTCCCAGACAGCACAGGGAAGTCGAGGCTGCTGCTCTCCTCTCAGGGACCCCACCATTAATCAACCAAAGTGTGTGTGCATCCATGTCAAAGTGTGCACTTGCTTGTTAATGCTGGCACTGCCGCTTCTCATGGTGTGTGTCACAGTGATTTTCAGTTCTGTTCCAACATAGCCGTGCCAGGCCGGCACTAGTCCTCTCTCTCTTCCACTCCACAGATCATCATGATCACCCACGGACAATCTCTCACACACATGTAGCTCCACGCATCGAAATTTAAAGATACTCCAAATGATCCCACTGGCAGGGCCTATCATGTTAACAGTAGGGCACTAATAGCTCATGCATGGGCAACCTGGTCTAATCCACATGCTTTGTCTCTCAGTGCACGCACACCCCATGCCATCACATTGAATCATGTTAATACACCCCCTGATTGTGGGCAATTTTCACTTCTGATGAGAGGGAAGAGCAGTGAAGAGCTTTATTATCCAACCATTAATTTTTTCATTTTCAGCCATGTTAGGCGCACCTATCCCTTCTCCTATCCCTCAGTACAGTAACAGCACTATTCTCTGCTGTTATCAATTATGAAGGCATCTAAACCCGTTTAAAAGTTTCTGTAGCTCTGCCTCATCGTTGCTGATCCCCTTTGAAAAGTCATCCACTGATGGCAGAAATACTTGCAAATTTAATACATGGCTTGTGTCAGTTTTTATTCCCCCTTTGGAAATCTTCCTCTCTGACACGGTTGATGACTCAGCCTTCAAATGTGCACAAGAGGACACACGAGTGCATGAACTATGTATGTAGGTTGAGTTAAGTGTGTCTGCTCTTGTGTGCATTTTATCCTGCAGAGACCCAAAGCCTGCGCAGCGCCACTGACCTGATATGTAGGGCGAGACCGAAACGCTGGGATGTGACAGCTTAGAGCCCGCCCCCACTAACTCTGACTGACAGCTCCGTAACCTCGGCTGCCTCCTGTGACAATAGCTCCATTTTGCTTCTACATTAATGTCTGTCATTTCAACCCAGATATAAAAACATTTTCCTGGGCAAAGTTCTTTAAAAGCACAGTAACAAGACTGGAGGATAAGAGGAAGAAACAGCTGCTTTTAGAGGGATATAGTGGTGCATTGATGGACTGATGGCTGCTCCTTAAAGTGACACGTTTTGAAGCCAAATATACACATCCAACATGCATCACCATGAGGGGTTTTCAGTCTTTAACTCCTACAGCCTCCGTGACCAAAGCTGCACTTAGGCAATCACATCTCTCTGCCTCCATCGCCCACTTTAAAGCACAAATCCCTCCTAATCTACGGATAAGGTACAACAGCCACATGTCTGTGTGGATTTCAGAGAAATCAGGTCAAAGGGGTGCTGACACTCACAATAGCATTATTATACACAAGCGGATTTCAAACTACTCGATGTAAAGAAAGCTAAAGACCAAAGAAGAGGATTAAAACAACCATAAATCAAGGAAATATTCTGCCAAAGAAAAAAATCTGAAGAATAATTTTAGCTTGAGCTACAAACCCCGGGATTCCCAGTAAAACAAAAACATACCAAAATAAAACATCACTTCCTCTTTTTGTAAAACATGATCAGAGGATGTCGTACAAGAGACAAACTCTGGCATCAAGGCTCTGACATCTCTCTGAGAATGAATCATTTATTAAGGAGACAGGAGGAGGAGATTTGGGCTGAAAGGGATCGCTCTTGTTCAGCCTGCAGGATGTTTACTTGGCTGTGACATCCAGAAAATCAGTCACCTCTCATGTGTGCCTGACAGGTTAGACATACATGGACATGCCACAGTGGAGTACTCACAAACAGTGTTGAGGTTAGCACGGTGTCAACATGTTGCTGTAGTTAGATTACATTTGTCTGTGTAATGCACTAGTGTTGCTAACTTCATCAGTTACATACCCATTTGAATCCTGGGTAACGTTAGTCAAAAACCCCTGTCCAGGAATACCTAAATTAAACTGAATCATGTTTTGAACCATTTGGAAACAAACAAGGTGTATTTAAAGGGGACATATTTTACCCTTTTAAGTCAAGTTTATATTGGTCTCAAAAGTCCCCAAAACATGCCTGTGAAGTTTGTTGTTGAAAAAACACTCCAGTATTGGATTTTTGCTGGTCTAAAAACCCCTCTGTTTCAGCCCTTCTCAGGACGAGCCGTTTCTGTGTCTTTAAATGGTAATTAGTTGTCTGACTCCACCCCTGTTCACACCCCTCTCAGGAAATGGATGCAGCATTCGTGATATTACAGACACTTTTTTTTTTCTTAAGTTTAGAGTGGGAGTCGAACCATCAATCTCCCAGAGTTGGCAGGGTAACCCACTGAGCTATCCAGCAACTCAGCTGATAACTGAGAGGATCAGGAGAGGAGGGTGGAACTTTCCTCGAAGCGGGGGAGGGCCAACCAAACCTAGGGGTGGGTGCTTAGGCCCCTAGTGAGGTCACTAGATGTAAAATCTGAGAACAACTTTTTCAGTACATATTCTCTGAAAAGTGAAGAAAGAGAGGGGGAGAGGAAATGGATTCTTAAGGGGGTTGTGGACAGGCCAGGGACACATATTTGTGTTAGAAAAGCTTGAAAAAGTGATTGTTGCATAATATGTCCCCATTAAAAACGTGACACACTGAGGTTTCTTCCCAAACTGTCAGACTCAGTGTAGCTGCTACTGGCAGTAAGAAATACAACAAAACGTTTTTACCCTAGCTGCATTTGTAATCACATTATTGCCACTTTTCAACCAATTTTTTCTACTTTTTAACATTTTTTTCAGATATTTGCCTCCATTTAAAACCACCTTTGACATTTTTTTTGCCCATTTTTTTGCTACTTCCTTTCGCCAATTGTGACTTGTTGCCAATTCCAACTCATCTTCATCCATTTTTGACCCATTTTTGTCATTTTATTGCCAGTGTTGCCAGTTTCCCTCCCTTCTTTGAGCCATTATGAGCCATTTGGTCTCTTTTCACAATTATTAAATCCTTTACCATTAAAGACCCTGTGAAATGAAGTCCAAAACTTGTGTCTTAAAACACTAGATATGTTGGAACACGGTTGCTGTAAACGTGTGAAAACACTGAGATCTACATGTGACTGAATTTTGGGTTTAGACTGTTAAAGTTTTTCATCTCTTTTTAATTTAAGTGGGGCAAATAAATGGGTCAGCGATGTCAACGGCATGTCACTGTCATCATTGAAGGTTACTCGTAAGTTAAAGGCTGGGGTTTTTTTGTTCATTGTGACGTAAATTTACCAATTCTATCAGCCACAGTGATCTATGGATCATTAAAAGCATTACAATAGAGAGATTTGTACCAAAAAACTGACACTGTCCCTGTTCTCGACAGATCCATGCAGCCGCGCTCTGATCATAAGGTCATCAAGAGAAAGGCTAATAGCGTGAGTGCTTTCCTCCATTCAGAATTGAGCTTTTTTTTTTTTTTAATCTGAGAGGATTGTATTTCTTGTGAGTGGGCGTGGCTTCAGCTTATTCAACCGACATACCCACACCATCCTAGGGCAGAATTTACTGCCTCATTTTTCATGATTTTGAAGTTTAATTTTATAAACTTAAGAGATGTTTTATCTGACTGAAATATGACCTGAGGGTTGATAACCCAGTAACCTGTCATAAAACAAACCTAAAATACAAATTCATGATCACTTTACAGGGTCTTTAGCATTGCCTCAGTTTCTTTACTTTTTTCCTGATATTGACTTCTGTGCACATCCTGGCCAAGCTTTAAAGTCTGACATTACTTTCCTAATCTTTAAGTTCAGTATGCCCATCCATATCGTGAATATTACCAATAAAAAGGTAATTCTGTTTCAACAAAGAGGTTTTCATTTGTAAAAATGCAATAATGTACTATAGCATAAAATAAAAAGAGTTTTTGGTTGCTTTGATAAGAGTGATTATTAGTTATGTTCAAAATAAAACATCGTTATCACAGCTTAACTGCACAATGGACCATGATTTTGACCCCCATGGGCCCCCAGTTTGGCTGGGCCCCAGAAAGCTCCCCCCTTTATGGGTGGCGTTGACAGCAGACACATCATGGCACATCTTCTGAGGAGAGCTTCTATAGCTGCTGTTCACAGCACAGCTGTGGCCTTTTTTGTATTGAAGAGCACGAACCAGAGATATTGTGCATGCTCTCCTTATTAAAACAAGGATTTATACTGATGTGGCCAAATGTAAGGTTAGATTCATTTTCTAATTCGACCTTAAATATCAGTGCATCTCATGTGAAGTTATGTAACTTGGTAGTCTAACTCAATAAGTAATGTAAAGAATCATTTTGAATAAATGACTCAACTCTGCTCAGAAACATCTATGTAGGTTAAGCATGTTTCATCTCTGATATGAATTTGCAATTGCGTGAGGCATTTCTTGATAGTGCCATATGGCTTTAATATCTCAGTAAGAGCTTGAGCATGCAAAGGATTGTGCGATTGGCATGACTGGGGTGGAGCTTTTCTAAAATTGTTACCACAGAGAGATGACAAGAAAGAGCTGAGAGAAAGAGGATTGGTGCCAAAAAATAAGAGGATGAAAGAGGCGAATAAGTTGAAAACCGACAATGAGCTGGGAATGCGTGAGAGAATGCTGCAAAGAAGGGAAACTGTTAGTTTTTAGGGGTTAAAGAGAGTCACGAAGAGACTGGAGCAGCATTTAAACAACCCTTTATCCCCACCTCAGCTGTGGAACTGACATGCTGACACTTGGATGCCTATTGACATGGTAAATTGAGGGCCCATCCAAGCAGGACTGTGACAGCCTGCCTCCATAGAGCCTGTCAGAGCTGTATATACACAGGCCACTATAACAACACATATCAGGAGATGGAGAAAGACTTGAATGTGCACAAAGGAGTGTGTGTCAGAAGGTGAATGGCACTGAGGTAAAATAATTTTAAAAAGTGGAATTTAAGTTAGAGCAGGGTGCAGAGAGAAAGCGAACAACTAAGAAACTGATAAGACGGGGAGACAGAAAGCAAAATTGATTTCTATTTTTGGAGGAGGTATGACTGATGGCTGGAATGAGTCTAAAACATGTTCAATTGCAAAGTCACACAAATGCACACTCACATATACACACAGACAGTTTTGTGTATGCATACAAACTATAGCCCCAGATCATGCTCCTAGATTGTGAGTGCCGATGTAATTGCTTTTGCGGCGGATGAACGTGACTTGTGCTCCTGAGTGAGCGTGGACGTCTGCCTTGTTACGGTGTAGCAGGAGCCATTAGCCATTTGGTTTAATGGGCAATCTGAACCTCAGGCTCTACTGACCCCCCCTCCTCCTCCACCCCCCTGCCTGGCACTTGGTGGGAGGAGCAGGCCAACCTATTAACAACAAGAGAAAAGCTCTGAGCTTACCCTATCACACAAGGCCACACTTAATTAGACTGTTTGTTTAGCAGACTCTAATGGGAAGGAGCGTGAGTGGGGGGAAAAGGTTGACTGCTCTCCTTGAAACTGCAGGCTGAAAGACATCTGGCCGAGGATGAGATGGAGGACATGAGGATATCAGCGAATCGTGGCGTTATCACGTTTGGCTCTGGCTAATTTTCTGCAGACAGATGGTTATGATAGCGAGAAACAATGAACAATATTCAGAAATTAAGCAATTATGATTCCACTAACATAATCATATCCTAAATAAAAGTAAACAAATCTTTTATCTGAAAGGACAAAAACACATCAGCCCAATTTACAGTGCTGTTTAAGGCTGTGATATGTATGCCCCTGTGACGCTTTGCCTTCACAATGAATCCTGAGACTAAAAAGTGGGATACACCTTCTGTCAGAGGAAGTAACAGAGGCAAAAACCAGCGAGGAAGTGGAGCCAGTGTATGTATGTGGAGCTCCTGCAGTGCGGGGTTTTCTTGCAAACCTGCAGTGCTGAAACTTAATGCAAATTGACAGGCAGGGACACCAAATCACAAAGTTGTGGCATTAGTATAAATGTGTGAAAGATGTAAAGACAGCCGAGGTTTGTCATGGCAGGAGTGCACTGTGAAAACAGCAACTGATTAAGCTGACAGAGTATGCACAATAAGGCTGAATAAAGTGCTATTTTCAAAAAGACTCATTTAATGTTAGGTTTTATGAGTGAAAAGTGTGACGTACAATGATATTTTTTGATATTGTGATAATGAGAGCCTTGCAAAGTCGGTGGATTGGCCAGATTCCATGTCTGTCATCAGGCAGATCCATCTCGCAAAACTTGAAGCTGAAAAGTTTGTGCCTTGAATTTCCCTTCGAGGGTAAATAAAGTTCTTGAATTGTATTGTATTGTATTGTAAGGCCAACTGGGGGGGGGGGGGGATGTTCCCACCAGGAATATCTTTCAGTGTGGTTCTTTGTCTTCTATCTCTCTGAGCCCTAATCTATTTCTAACTATTTTGTCTCACCTCAACTTACTGTCTGAAAAAGCTTGTTGAACATCAACTATGTGGTGCATGGTTCAAATCTAAACATCTTTTTTTAAGGAAACCTGGGCTTTAAGAATATCTTTGCTGCAGCAATGTCACTTGAATTTAAAAAGTTATGGGACTTTGAAGAAAAAAGAAAAAAAATAAACAAAAACTGAAACAAAGCTTTTTATTTGTGAGAATATTGACTTTGCCTTTTTTTGCGAAAACCTATTCTCCCATCTCTCAGGGACCAAAATGTGGAAAAATAATCATTCTGTGACAAAAAGTCTTTAAAGTATTCACGTATTTACAAAAAAATCATTGCACTTTTTTTTATATTGGCTGATATTAGCCATCATTCAAAGCAGTATTTGTCTGCAGTGACACAGAGGACCACATCACAAACTCTATGTCTTTTATTAAAGAACAGCCTGCCATTGGTGTTAGAGCCCATGTGACATCTGTTTTGGGAACTTGATATGGTGGCTAATGTCAAGCTAGCAGAAGACATGGTTGAAACTGATTAAAAATGGATAAAAAGACATTCAGTATCAGACATTAGTGGTGTGGATTTAATCTTTAAATACCCTGGAAAGTCACCCAAGTTCCAGGCTTATCATCATTGGAACTGCAAAACAGAAGCCTTCCAGAAGAAAAAACAAGTAAGAGGCTAAGATTTATAATTCAAAAGAAATTCAACTTTTTATAAACTCTGCCTTTTCTTGTCATATACAACATCAGTCTCAGAGGGTTAATACAGAAAAGTTATGCAGTTCTGATAAAACTGCCACTACAGCTACATCGCAGCTACTCTCCACCAATTGCCATTGTTTACCAACTTAACTTAGGGTGCCTTCACAGAAGGCCCGATTGTTTTGAACTGCGCTGGCTTGCTTTTACATTAGCAACACTGATCTATGCCTGAGCGCACTTGCATATGTATTCAGCCTGATACAGTAGGTGGTGGTATGCATGTAGCTGGTTTGCAAGGAGGAGAAAGAAGAGGAAACTATCATGGCAAGATTATCAGTGTTTTAAGGCAGCAAAGTCATCCATCCTGCGATCATGGATGTGTCTTTAAAACCATTTTTAAGACACCAGCAATGGCACATCTACATGCAGCTTCAAGAGTTTGTGATAGGAGATTTCATTGTCTTTGCAACTCATCTCGTTGACTCCAACTTGTCATCTATAAGGTGAGTCAAAACAGACCATTTATTGACCTGATTCTGATCATTTTCACCATTTATTGAGGAAAAAATGTGAACAAACTGCTGCGGAAAGAAGTTTTGCTTTTAAAATGATGTCATATAGCTGGCACAACTCTGTCCCATTACAGGGCATGACTGCATTCACATCTCATTTGAATTATGCTAAAAATAACTTTGTGCACAAGACAACCTCCCCAAGTTGGCCCGTCCGCAGTTCATTTGCATTCATACTCACCAAAACGAACTGGACTTGGGGCTCAAGTGTACTCAGATCCAGGACTGGGCTCTTAGTGTGAAAGCACCCTTAACCCTGCCCGCAGCTACTGCCTTATTCTCCTTAGATGATTCTGATTGATCCATTCGTTCTCAGGCCGGGAACAAATGTTACCGATTGATGCTTTGCAGGAGGGAGTTGCTTGATGACAGACATGTCATCTGGACAATCTAGTGGTTTTGTAAGGTTAATGTAATAGCCCTAAATTTCACAATCAGTGCATCTGTAGTTTACTACAAATGCTCAAATTGCAATTAAGGTATTTATTGTGCATGCATAATACATAAGAATGAAAGACACGCCAAGAAGGAGAAAGAAATAGCCAGTAAATTTAAAGTAAAGTTAAGCTACACGCAAAGCTTGATTTGGACTACTGTCTTTATCCAAGTACAAAAGCACCAACCTCTAGACAATGTTTGACACTTCACCCTCTTTCAGCTGCTCCAGTGACTGTTGGACCCTCTTCTGATTGATGCTGCTAACAAGTTAGGAAGCAGTACACTTGTATGTCAAATGGTGAAAACATGGCACAAATGCCCTCAAGCTTATATACCTGAAAGCAGAGATCAACACAACTTCAGTTTTGGTCTAATTGACATAGATACATGTAAGAGTACATTGATCCCAAACTATAATATCAAGGGGTGATGAGAGATCCATCTTAGTACAGTTTCCGTTGGAGTAGAGGTAGTTTGAGTCCAGTTTTATTCAGACTAATAACTTAAATCAACTGTTCTAACTTTATGAATTTATGTGGCTTAACATACACCCCTGTACATAAGGGATAAAAACCCTGTATGAAATTATACCTAATTAGCGCCATCCTTCATAAAATTTACATCTCTCTTTATTATCCATCCTTGTACCCTTTCAGCCCCTTTCCCTTGATCCCTCTCCCTGTGTAGAGGGCTAATTAAAAGAGAGAAATTGGATATGGGCCTGTGCGCACCTTAATTCAGGGAGGAAAGGGAGGGAGGTGAGATGAAGTCGGACCCGGGACAAGGGCGCTAGATCAGAACGCTAAAGCCTTGTCGTGTTTTTGGCAGCATTAAACGGATGGTGAGGTTGGCAGTGAGGGTGCACAGGATGAGACAGTTGAAGTGTGACGCATCAGAAGAAAATCCAAAAATCCTGCACACTCTGCTCCTGTTAATCCACCTCTGATTTATGCCAACAGGGACTCTCCTCTTACCACCTCATCAATCTGTGAAAGACCTGGAGGACTAGAGCATAAATGTTTATCTAGTGAATCATCCGCTGCACGTCACCCCTCAACATGGGGTCAAAAGCAGAAACAGTTATGGACAGAGTGACAGGGCCACTTCAGAAATCCATTGGATCAATAACTAATTTAAAACATTAACTCTGAATCCAATCACTCCTGGATGTCTCAGTTCAAATATCACTGATTATTATGCTAACTTAGATCCAGACATTTTCATTACAGTTTATGGGTTTTTTCTGAGTGATAAATGTCTAAACATTTTTTTCTTATTCCATTGTTTCTATTTGGCTTGAGAAATGAATCAACTATTTTATTGATGACTCTTTTGTGGCACCACAGGGAGCAGCATGAAACCCAATATACGGCCTCAAGTGACATTGATTGAGTCAGAGTCAGCTAGGGCTAAGAGCTGTATGGAAAAAAAGACGAGTTAAACAGACCTTTGTAGCCTCAGTTCCTCACCTCTTCATAATTCTAACAGCTCAGTTCTGCATTAGCTGCTATGAGCATAGACATCTGAGCTTCTGGCAGCAGTTGAGGGGCATTGTAAATAATGGTGGTGGTAATAAATATGTATACAATATAAAAGACAAGTGTGTTGATAAATGAAGCCAATGTGGAAGGGAAAAAACAGCAGTTCCTTAAGAGTCCACTTGAGTCTGCCTCAAAAACCAAAGAAGCCTAATTTGAGCTCATATTGGGCGACTCAACTTGCAACCAATGGGAGAGAATAATCTTGGTCGCTTACATGTAATTAGCACAAAACATGAACTGGATGCAGCCACAGAGAGGCAGCTTCTAGTAACAGTTCCTTCTTCACTTTCTAGCATCCATAGTGTATATTACAGTGGCTCTGTCATGACAGCCACTCTAATAAGCCATGTCCTATTATCATTATAAAAATTAAGGATGTTCCTAAGCATCTTTTCCGTATTTGGCTAAACGCTCATTTACATTTTGTTTAAACGGCTAGTCTACAGAGGAGAAAATCCATAGAAAACAGATTCCTCACAGGGTCATAGCGGGTGTGACGTCAGCCTGATATACTCTCTTTAGCTGACTCGTAAATCTGTCGCTGGCTAATTTGATGAATGAATTTAACCATTTTGGCGATTGACCGCACGCATGGAAGTACTTGTATGCAAGACCTTAACTAAAAGATATAGGTATAGTACCTTTAAAAGTATTCACCCCCTTGGATGTTTTACCCTTTTATTAGAGGGAAGGAAGGTCCAGTCACTGGTTAATCAGTATTCCTGGCTACCATTACACCATGAAGACAAAAAAAAACACTCCAAGCAACTCAGAGAAATGGTTAATGAAAAGTATAAATCAGAGGATGGAGACCAATAATTTCCAAGCTACTGAACATCCCATGGAGTTCAGTTAAATCCATCATAAAGAAATGGAAGGAATATGACACATGTGTAAATCTGCCCTCACAAACTGAGTCAGAGAGGCCATATGAGAGAGTCGCAAGGGGAAAGACACTGTTGAAGAAAACTCAACTAGAGTTCAACAAAAGGCTGATGGAGGGAGACTCCATGGTCAAACAGAAGAAAGTTATTTGGTCCAGAGAGGCAAAAATGGTGCTCTGGGGCACCAAACACTGCACATCACTGCAAACACAACATCCCCACTTTGAAGCAAGGTGGTGGCAGCATCATGCTGTGGGGATGCTTCTTGGCAGCTGGGACTGGAAGGCTTGTAACAGTAGAGGCTAAAATAAATGTGGCAAAATACAGCAAAATACCATGGGGCAATCTTATTCAGTCTGCAGGAGAACTATGGCTTGGGAGAAGATTCATTTTCCAGCAAGACAATGACCCGGAGCAAACAGCGGAAGCTACATAGAGATGGTTTAAAGACAACAAGGTGAATGTTCTGGAGATAAAACTTGTAAACAACCCCCAGATAAAATAAAAAGATTGTTGGATTTAAAAACAGAGGCAAACTGTACATTGAAACAGCAAATGTGTTAACTATCACGACTACTGACCAGAGTTTAAACCCATGTGGTAAATAATAATCACACCTTTAAGATTTAATTTAACTGAGGGAAGAATTTCTCTGTAATTTCCCAGTCGCTGCTTTTTCAGACATATGTAGCAGTCCCTGTACCAGTTCCTCTCTCCCCCTGTCCACTTCGTCTTTTTCCTCTCTCTGAGAGTCTAAAATCCACGGTCTCAGGCCAGGTGCAGCTGCAAAGCTGCAGTGGATCAGAGAGTTGATGATGGATGACAGCAGGGCGTGTATGTATGTGTGAGCTGAAGATGATCCTTCATGCATTTTATTGAGTGACACACTCCCTGTGGTGAGGAAGTACAGGAAAATGATGGACTGGGGAAAGAGGTTAACAGCTTGCCAGCTCCCTCACATGCATACACACATAAAAACGGCTGTATAGGCTCACTGTAGCTGAGAGGGTTAACACACCATTAACACATTACTTTACTGCAGAGGCCTGAGACACATTTGGCTCCAAGACCAGCAGCACCAAATGGACGCAGTCTCCAGCAGCCGATGTAACACATGCCAGAAAAACAACAAAGGGTGTATTTGTCTGTGTAAAGCTAACAATCGGCACCCCTGCCTCCCCCACACATCATGCCACCCACTGGGGTGCTGGCCTCCCCTTTTGCTCCATCTGCATGTGCACAAACACAAATATAAACATTCTCATGGGCCAAAAAATGTGCATATATACACAGATGGGAATCCAGTGCAACCCCACTATTTCAAAGCTGAATGAGCACATGAATGTGAAAACAATGGACACTAATAATGTATGGTCTTCTTAATACATAACTTTTTGTGGCAGTATTAATATCTTTAACCTGTGCTTATTTAATCTTTGGGTGGTTTCAACATCCTTTAAGGAAAATAAACCAACAGACCAATGCTTTTTTGGGTTGTATCTTCTGTGTACGAGTTTCTGCACATCTATGCACCCTCCTTCATCCTCACAAGTCCATCACACCGACACAAAATCGACAACATCAACCCTGCTGCTGCAAACTTTTTGTTTACATGTCTGTAGAGACATGGGCTTGAAATAAATAGATTGCTTGCTTTGGATTCTGCGGCTTGTCTTCATGTTGGCTTGTCAGATCGATGGGTTGCACATATGTCTAGCAGTATACAAAGGGATGGAGGCTACCCTGGGATTCTACACACAGGCTTGAATCTTCCCATGCTGAGCTCAGCCAAGCCAGCGTATCGGAGGGTCTCACATACTGGGAAGCCCCCTGATGCCTATTCCTGATGTAAACAGGGAATTCATGCCCCTCTTTGGCTCTCTCTCCCTCTGATCATGCATTTTTGTTCACTCCACATTACAGTGGCCCAGTAGGATCATTTTGTATATGGCCGCTTATCTCTGCTATGACAATACAGCCAGATGTCCTAGGAGATTTAAGCAAACATCTGATGGATTTCAGCCACTCTGAATAGCCATACAGGGAGGAAGCTAAATTAAACAGCAGAGCGCACTGAACACAGCTGGAGGAAAATGTAATTTTCTTTGCAATTTATGGGAAGATAAGACAAAAAGTACCTAAAATCCACACTGCCCGTTGTAATCGATAGCATCACAGGCCTGTGGCTGAAAGTCTACAAAACAGTGAAGCTGCAACTTCCTGATAATCAACATGAACGTTAACGATTCTCTCACTGAAATACACCTACAGCTAGCAAATTAGAACAGATGAAGCCCAAAAGTGAGAAGTGGAGCTTTTGATAAATGCGTTTCCTGACTCGGAGGATGGTGTAATTTGTATTTATCAAAGATTTTGCTTTTAAATGTTTAAATTCCTACAAATAGTTGACAGTTATCCACTAATTGCATGAGAAATCTACTTCAGAATCTTCTTAAATAAGAGTCTTTGGCCTACATGCATGAGGAGTGTTAGTAAATCTTAGGGGTCCCTGGTCCTGACAGAATAAATCAAGCCCTGTGTATGCCTTGAAACAGCTCTGCACTCTTTAAAGTTTAAGCAGCGCTGCACTGTGTTGGGCTGCAGTCAACGCCCTGGGCTCTGAGTAAATTAATGATGCTTAAGTAAACTAAGGATTAATTATGGATACCCCAATGTGTCAGCAGGCATGTAGGCACATCTGACTGCGTGTCCTACCTGCAGTCATGCTAATGAAGAGCTAACCTGCCTCGGCAGACAGAGGACAGATGGAAAACTCGCTTGGCACTTCACGCTGGTTGCTCTTACATGTATTATTGCCCTTCTACAGAGAGAGGCTCTGATTAGGATTCACTTTGAAAAGGGACAAACAGGCAGGGCAAAGGCAACAATTACAACAATGTGCAAACGACAGGAAAATCATAAAAGCTATTAAAGAACACAATATCATTACTTGATCAGCTTTTAGTACTGGTTTGAAAATTATGAGTGTTAGAAAGAAAAGCATTAAAGTTGGTGGTCTATTGCAATCATTCCCAAAATCTGGGTTGGGACCCACGGTTGGATCTCTGGGGATTTTTCTGGGTCGCCAAATGAGTTTTTAGAGTTTATTCCCTACAGTTTGTAATGTAACATTTATGTCTGCTGTACATATTAGACACATGGGGGTCTCCACCGTACAGCACTCAGCCTCTCCGCCACAATAAAACACAAAAGAAGACTCTACCAGACAGACAGAGCTGAAGTGGCCTTTCCAGGGTTGTAATACAGAAACCACAAGGCAACTAAAGCCAGATTGTGTCCAGAATTAATATTATCCAAGTCATCAGCTCAACCAACCAGCTGAGGACAGGACAGAAGACAAATTTGTACTTGTACCCCCTAGTACCCCCACTGTTGGTGGGCTGCAAGAGGTTTTTTTACAGTAACTAAAAAATTAAAGAAAAATAAACAAACAAATCAGACTTTTAATTATTGTAAAATACTTGAAAGCATGTTGTTACCATAAGCCTCAACAGACTAACAGAAAGTAACAGCATACAGCCAGAAGATTTAACCCATGTCACCCTTTTACCATTTATCTTGTCTGAAGTATACAACCGGTGTCACACTTTAACTAGTGTTGGATTAACTTGCGACACTGATAAACATTACACGATGCCACTCCTTTTTTCCGATGTTAATAATTTGATCAGTGTCTTAATGCTACTTGGGAAGAGTTTGCTTGGCCACAAAGTATGTTTACAGAGGTAAATATGAGACAAGAAAATTTAAGTGACTTTGCAGATGCCTAATTAAAACTAAAATAAATGGTAGTGGCCCACCGATTGTACTGCATTCAATATGAATGCATCTGAAAGGGCAACATTTGCATTGATATCCCCTGTTTATGAAACAAAAATCTGATAAATAAAATATAAATATTCAGGTCTTAATATATACAATGGCGTTGGTGGGCCCCAGATGATATTCAGGCCTCAAATTTGGCTGGGGCGTACTGAAGTTTAATCTTTACGCTGATGATACAGTGGTTTATGCATCATCGTCTCCATAAGAAAGTGCAAGACATAAACTGCAAGCAACATTTAATTTTGTCCAGGGGAACATCTGTGACTATAATAATGCCAACAAGATTAAAATGATGCGCCTTTCAAGGTCTATGCCACAAGTGCAAGATACACAGATTTTTACCTTAAACAATGAGACGATTGAATGTCTTCAGACATATAAATATACCCTGGCTTTTTGCTAGAATATAATCTTTTAGTTAACACTTGATTTTCTTATAAAGAAACTGAGTGAAACTGGGTGTATCCTATTAAAACAAATGCTGTTTTTCTTTTGATGCAAGCAACATTTCTGTCTCTGATTTATTATGGTGATATTCTTCATATGCATGCTACGTCATCCTCTCTGAAGATGCTGGACTCAGTGTCCCATGTTGCCTTACGTTTTTTCTCCACTCTGTTTTTGCACCCATCATTGTGTTATGTATGAGAAAACTGGTTGGTTGTCCTTATACAGTAGAAAGATGGAACATTGGTTTATCTTTCTTTATAAGGTGGTTTTACATAATTTGTTTTCTCATCTATGTTCTCTACTGACTCCAAAAAGTAGCTGTAACCTACAGTCTCATGGATTCAGCATGCATGAGAATCCCCCATCTTTGGTTGAAGAGCTTTTAAGGTTTTTGCTCCGTCATCTTGGTCTACGGCTACAGGGTCATGTGAAACATGTGTGCTGCATTAGTTTAGGAGATTTTAGAGCTAGACTTTGGGAACATTTGACTAGTGTATGCACATTTTCTAATGAAAGCTTTATTGATGTAACCTTGCTCCATTTTTTTGTGTGCGTCTTGGCCAGACCTCCATAATAAAAGAGATTTTTGAAAGAGAATAATTCTGGTTAAATAAAGGCTAAGGAGGGAGCTGGTTTAGCTCAGTAGGTAGAGCAGGCGCTCATATGCTGAGGCTGATGTCAACAACGCACTGGTTGCGGGATTGATGCCCTGTCTTGGTGTTGTTTGGTGCATTTCTTCCCCCTCCTATCTCCCCACATTTCCTGTCTCTCTTCAGCTGTCCTATCAAAATAACGGCAGAAAAGACCCAAAAATAATCTTTAGTAAAAATTTAAAAAAGGCTAAATAAATAATTAAAGAAAAGAAAAGGCGTGTATGTTTTATACTTAGGCTGCATGTGCTGAAATTAACAATGTTAAGAGTTTTTCTCTGGTTATAAAATAGACTTAAACTGACATTGATGTCTCCATATGACCTACAAAAGCACACCTGATCGTCAGCAACAATACCGTTGAATTCTAGATTACAATTTTTAATGTATTTAGCAGTTGCTAGCATCATTGTTAAACAAGATAATACACACAATGCTAAAAAAAAAACCACGTTTTACATATAAGATTGCAAATGTTCACACCTTTGATAACACTTACAAAGCAGGATGGGGTTATTTAGTGAGAAAAAGTGCCTACATGTGTACAGAATAAAATCAGCATAGACATAGGTTGGTTTCATCTATTTTTGCTCAAATATGATCAGTTTGCAGCTTCTCATGTGTGAAAGTTTGTCATTTTGCAAGCAAAATCAATAGAGAGCTCTTTGGAAAGATTTGGTCAGACAAAATGAGCTTTGTCTGGATGTGATTTTGGGCTTTAGGGATGTATGATGATTTATAATGGCAACAAATCTGAAGGTAATACAAAAATGACAATAACTGCTGTTTGCAGCCCTTTACAGACACAAAAAAAGGGAACAGTATGGCGCTATAGGCTGCATTGTAAAACATGACACTCCCTTCTCAAAGCACATTAGGAACACAGGATGAGTTCAGCTTTCAGAGGAGGTGGTTCGGGTTATGATGGGAACAATACAGGGTGTGAGCTGGTTTAGAATAATCCCTGTAAGCAAACTTTAACACTCTATTCTAAGCCCTGGGACTCCACTGTTTTTAGTTGAGTGAAACATGATATTCATTTTTGACTTACTGGTTTGAAAGTGAAATTTATGCTTTAGCGTGCAAATAGACCACTAGTAACTTCTACCATGACTCTATTTCCTTATGACACCTCTGATCTTAACTGCAATAAATATTCAAGTGTGCCAAAACACTGCATGGATACAGGGCTTAACTGTGGATGTTTTGTGACAGCATAGGTTATTCATAAGTTTCATGGTGGATGTTATCAAGTTAAGCTGACAGTGGAGTCACACCGTCCTGTTAGCACCTGAAATCCTGTCAGAAACAACTAATGTGTTTCTTTATGCCTGTGGTTTGGATTGTGAATATGTGTTAGCCTCCTCATTGACCAAAACAACATTAACAGTCTCAGAGAATAAGGTCCGCGTGTTGTGGAGTTGTTAAAATAGTCACTAAATTTCAGAATAAGAGCATGCCCCTGTTTTGTAGCCTGCTGTTGAGGTCTAGTATGAGAAGTAGCTTACTGTACGGTCGCTGTGAACTCGTTACTGAGTGGTACATTAAGTCCCCACATGAACATTAACGCTATATGAGGCTTGTAGTAAAAGAAACTGTGAGCTCCTACCGTCCACAGCCATAGTCGGTCTCAGCGTGTATCTCTCCGTGGTGTCAACAGGACTCTCGCATCCTTCCGCCAGATGGATTTAACGTACAGAGAGTGGGGATACAGAGCGCTCTTTGCCCTCTCTAACCTACATGGAGACGGCTCTCATTCTTCTGCTATGTGCTGGGAAAATAACAAAAAAAAAAAAAGAACCGGTTGGCTCACACTCTCCCTCGCTGTTGGTTCACGGCCATTTGTCCTGGACGCCACTGGGACAAGCCGATATGAAGCGAGCGCTCCTCGTGAGTCTCCGCCCCCCTTCTCCGTACCTGACCATCGGGAGACAAAAGGTCATTACGCCCCGACACCAGCTGTTCCTGGATACTGCTTTCTCTTCCCCTCTCTCTCTCTCTCTCTCTCTCCTTGAACATACACACAAACACCGTCTTAAACGCCCTATTTCATTATAATGCCCACTTATACGACTGGAATTTTAGGATGAATATCGAAATTTGCACACACGGTGGCAAGAAAAGTATGTGAACCCTTTAAATGATCTAAACATAGCACAAAAGTAAGGAAATTTGTGCTTGGTAGATTATTTCTTTGTTGTAACAATGCTTCTTAGCATACGAAAGCCTGTTTATTTCCCTTTTAAATGGTGCCACATTTGTAAGAAAGGTGTGTTTGGGGGATGAGCAGCAGAGCTGAGTAAGTGGGTTGTGCCCATGAAAAATTTGCCAAATTTTCTCTGGCAATGCCAAACACCATGTTTTGCTGTTGCGATGACTCTTGTCATGTCAACACCTGTGCATGAAATGTCTTTATAGAATATGTACGTGACTTATGTCCATATATCCATGAATATACAGACAATGCCCCCTATGGTCCAATGCCAGGAGCTGCACTTTTTCATGGATGGATAAAGCTGTTTAACTATGTAGCCATTGAGTAGAGGATAATATTGTCTGTTTCTTTATGCCATTAAGCAGCTTTGAATGTGTGTTTGATGGAATTACAGTGATAAAAGAGGACTAATATTGCATATCGAGAAACAATTGTAGAAGCTGACCAACAAGGAAAGCAGCAAGTATTTCATATAAGAACATATGAACAGAAGAACGGGATAACTTGTTTAGCCAAATAAATGTTTGTTTATATGTTAAATAACCTGTCTTTAATGTAACCATTCCTTCCAACTATTCACTTAAGTGATCAAAGGTCCCATATTTCTGTGGTGTTTATTTTGTATTGTGCATTTTACTTTGTGGAACTTCCGGTTTCCGGAGCTGGCTGCTGGCTGCTAACTTTACTCTGTTTCTCCTGAGGCGTTCACCCTGCCCCCCTGGTGCTGTGGAGAGGCACACCTGCAGCGAATCTACTAATCACTCCTGCTATTTAAGACTGGCTGCAGCTCTCTACAGCGCCTGAGTCTTGTCAACCTTACCTCACGGTAAACGTCGTCTCCAGGCTCCTTCTCCTGATCCTCCAGAGAAGTTTTCTTGTGCTTATTAATGATTCTAGTGATCTCCAGTGTTTGCATTTTTCTTGTATTGTCGCTAACGTGCCTCTCCTCCTTTTTTCCAGTGCCTCCTGCTCAGTTCACCACAGCCAGCTCCAGCACTCCCTCACTCCCTCCTGGACTCTTGGAATCCCCCTCCCTTCTGCACTTATCTGCACAATAAACTGTTAAAACTGCTTCCGTCTCCGCACCTGAGTTCAACCCATACACAAAACATCACAATTTCACCCCTTTAAGCCAAATTGGTCTTTCCAAAATCTACCGCAAAAGCTACATTTTGTGTCACATTCTGGATGGGAATATTACAGAGGGGAGGAGTTCCACAGGCAGATGGACAACACAGAGATTCCCATGAATGGGCATCCGGTTGACTTACATCCATAACTGTGGAAACGAGGGTGAGCGGTCAGTAAGTGCCAAACCGTTTATTCTGCCATCGACTCTTGTTTGGTGGATTGAAAGTTTGAAGTCTAAAGAAACAGGACATAATGGCAATCTACTAATTATTCATTTAACAAACAGGAGCCTTGTCCACATGGAGAGGAAAACAATATTTTTATTTTTTTTTTGTTTTGAAATACTTTTCTGTAAACATGGCATTGAAGAAATGTCTGCGTAAGATGCCTGGGCAGTGAGCTGTCAGCTATATTGTCTTGCAACTTCAAATCTGTTGAAGACAGCCTACAGCTTCTCAGTGCTGACAAGGTGAGGGGACGGTCTTCTTGGGGTGTCTTCCTATTGGGATGCCCACATTGCATCCTTTCTCTTACATCGAACTTGGCCTTCAGTTTGGAGATGGTTCTAGGACTCACACCAAATAATGCCGCAGTTTGGTTTGGCAGAACTCTAGCTTGAAGTTGCCCTATCGCGCAGGCCCTCTTCAGATCAGTCAAATCAATTCTGCCGATTCTTGGAACATTCACATACTGACCACTGTAGTAGGGCTGATGCTCACAGGTGCTGACAATCAGTTGCCAATCAGGCACATTTTTCTTATTTGTCAACATTCCTCGCCTTTCAGTAAGATTAGTCAAGATCCTAATTACAGATTCTTTGCAGACAACATCACGCAGCAGCTGAGAACACCTGTTGGGTGGCAATTAATAATTTCTGCATAGAGAAAAGCTACCAAAATGGCCATGTTTTGAGCTATTTATGTTATGTAATGTTTATGTACCTGAGGTTCATCTCACCAAACTTCAGCCTCTCTCGTTGTGATGGGAAATATGTCTCTTCCAAGAGATCCAGGTCGACTGGGTCAGCTGGTTGTCTGGCTTCTAAATGGCTCTTCATTTGGTACCAGTTTTGCTTTGTAAAGGCAGATTAAATGATGGCAAATGATTGAGGAAAGGAAACTGCCACTTAAATAGGAGCCAGCTACTGTGGCCCACATTGAAGAGCTGTTTCAGGCTCATTTGTGAATGGCACATCTTTACTCAGTTGCTTACCCCACAAGGTTTATTTGGCTGATGGTATAGCTCTGTTTCAACGAAAGGCACGTTTGTGACAAAATTAGTTTTATTTTTAATATGTTAAAGACCTGTTTAGACTCTTGTCTCCCTTTATCTGTCTGGACAGAGTTGCTAGGAGGTTAACAGGACTGAGTATACGTGTTTTGTTCACCTCATAAACAGTCTATTCCATTCGGCCCCTATGCTGTGTGACCAGATTTGTTTTTAAACCAGGCTGTAACCATGTTGTAGCTACTATAAAAATGAGCACGAATGGGTGTGTTTGTAACTTCAATGGTTTTTCAGCCAGCTTTTGCAGTTTTCACAACTTCTTCTGCGGCTGTGTTTTTTTTTTTTTTTGCCACCAGAGGCTGCAGCTTGGCACACAGTGCCAGGAAATGTTGTTAAGGGGAGCCATGGGAGAGATTAAATGTCTACTGTAGGTGCTTCACATTTGATCACTTAATCTGACTTTGACCATCGTAACTGACAAAAAAGATCATATAGTCTCACCTTGGCTTAAGAAATAATCTTTTCCAGCACTAAAGATAAGAAATAAAGCTTTCAATCAGCTATTTCTTTTATCCAAGCTCCAACTTTGGATGTTGGATATCCTCCCTTAAAGGTGAGAAGTAAAGTTTATGGTCTACACTGAGCCAGAGCTCACTCTTATTGCTACAAACAAGCTGATGTGGTTCATAGCAGTCTTCTTTTGAGAGGCTTTGCAACAAGGAAGGATAAAACTGGCTATCTGAGCATCCAGCAGTAAAAGTGTTATCACTGTGTTACAGCACAATAATAACACACAAGCCTATAATTAAAGTGTAGCTTCACATTTGATAAAAATCTAAGACTTTTAGAGTTGGCAAACAAATCAGCCGACCTTAGTGGGTGGAGGGGGTAGATAGATATACACATGTATCTTTATGTTGTTTTTTTCTGTTGCAAGGAGGTAAAGTTCATCCTTGATTATTATTCTAGATGCTGAGTGCTGAAACTAAGGGCTAGGGAGAAATCTGAGCAATATAAATAACATGTTATGCTTACACTTGAGCTCATCTGAAAGTAAATAACATTCGAAGTAGTCCCCTGAGACTCTCTTTGCATCTTACTTTTATGATACAGTAGCAAAAATGAAAACAATTCAGAGTGTGTCTTGCCTTCTTTTGCAGGCTGCAGACTTGCAGGAACAAACCACCGTCTTGCGCTCACCACTACCTCTCTCTGCAAACAAGCTAAATGAAAGGAGAGCTCCATAACATCAACAAATTCTTATACATTCATGAATACAGCAGGAAGGCTAAGTTAGGCAGCAGGGTGACATTATGGATCAGCTACTTCATGCAGCTCTTTGTGTTTGTTTGCAGGCAGACTCAAAAACATGTTCAGAGATGGTTTCTTTCCTTTCATGAGCTTTAGGGGACTTGCACCTCTTGAATGAAGAGTTTTTCTTTTTGTTATAGTAAAAATTGTGAAGAGATCTTAGAGATGCGGTATAAACAAGGTACAGATAAGATCTGATTTAAAGAATATATCTGGTCAAAGTTAAAGTAGTAGTAGCCAAGATATGCTGCCTTCAGACCCTATAGAGTCAGACTGTATAAATTATAAAACAGAAAAAAAGGTGAACAAAGAAAACCAAATTAATAGGCAGAGAGGGGTCTGGCTGCAGACGCCCAATCTGTCATAACAGAAATACACGTTAAATCTCTCAAAATAAAATCAGATTGAGCTTTCGGTAAGCTTAGGATAAGGGTTGAAATGCCCTGTAAAGGGAAATCTAAACTTTGTGTCTTAGCACATAGGATATGCTGGAATAAGTTTGCTGTAAACATCTGGAAACACTGACATCTACGTGTGACTGGAGTTTTCATTTAGCTGATGTTAGCTGATGTTATTGAAAGTTAAAAGCCAAAAAACATGCTGTGTTTGTGTTCATTTTGAAGTAAATTTCCCATATCTATCAGCCATGGTGGCCTTTGGGTCTTTAAAAGTATCATTACAGAAAGATTTGTACCAGAAAACAGTAAATTTAATCTCCAACTTCTGCCTCTCTGCTCTGGCAGAGAGCCAGGTGCCTGCGCTCTGATCATTTCAATTTATTCATGATTTTTAAGCTTGACTTTATAAACTTAAAAGGAGTTTTTCATGACTGAAATTTGGTCTGCTGATTCATAACACAGTGGCCTGTCATACAACAAACCAAAATAATTATTTTTTTTTTTAAATCACTTTACAGGGATTTTAAGGTAAGGATTAAACACTTTATAAATTCCAGTGAATAGCACGTAAGCTGTGTAAGCCATGCTAGCTACAGAGATAACAAAGTCATATAGATAACGTATCTAAAGCTAAAGCTCACAAACCCCATAGATACTGATATTAACAAAACTAGAAATGTAGCTATTTAAGCCAGCTACATAGCTTAAGTAGCAACATTTTTCTAACACCTTATGTTGTTAAAGCATACTTAGCTAAACTGGCTTACGTAGTAGCATTAATTAGGAAACTAGCATGGTTTTGTTAGCTTGCATTTAAGCTAATGAAGCTAAAGCAAGCCACCATCCTTGCATCTATTTCTAAAACAGAAATAGCTTGGCTACATTCCAAACATTACAGACTGAGAAATATTTAAAAAATGAAGCAGAGAAAAAAGTCAGAGGTCTAATCCGAGATTATGTATAGACTGGTTTTAGAAGAAGTTACACAAACTATGGCTGGCTTTAGCTTCATTAGCTTTTGCTTAAGTGGACATAGCTTTGCTAGCTACGTAATTAACGTTACTACATATGCCACTGTAACTAAGTTAGCTTTAAAATGGACCTAGCTTACGTTAGCTGCTTTGTGATATTAGCTTTAGCCATGTAAGCTAAGTAGCTATATAATTTTTGTACCCTTTGCAGCTAACTGAGCTAAATAAGCTATGCCTGCTGCTTTAGAATGTTTTTATTGGAGGACCAGCTTTTTCCTGTAAGCAGACTGTTTACTTTGTGAAACCTTTGTAAATTGCTCTTGCAGGTCAGGTTTTTAACTTTTGGTATCCTAGCTGACACCTTAAACCTAAATGGAATTCAGAGTTTCTTTTTAGAGTTTTAGCATATATTTCTGTTCTGAAAGAGATGGTGTCTAAGGGAAGGATACATTAAGAAAAAAAAGTTACCAGACATTCTTGGTGATCTCCCTCCAGCCAGCTGCCACTTCATTATTATTGGGCGACTGTAGCTCAGTAGATTTTCAGTCTTCTTACAATTGAAAAGGTGTGGGTTTGATCCCCAGTGCCTGCAGTCACATGTCAATGTGTCCTTGGGCAAGACACTTAATCCCAATTTGCTCCTATTGCTTCATGTAAGTGTGTGAACATGTGAATGGGTAGCAGTGTTACTTTCATCAACTAAGACTAAAACTATTCGTTGACAGACTTTTTTCCATCACAAAAACTAGATTAAGTCTGATTTTCATCAAGATGACTAAAACCAGACTAAAATTTAATTTAGTTTTTGTCAGACATTCTAAATCCATGATATTTCTCTACTGGTGGTGAAAAAAAAAACAATGCAGCTGTATCTATTCTGCTTCTCAGCTGTAGAAAGCAGGGACCCCAGGTTTGGCAGAGTACATAGAACACACTACCATGACTTGGTACCTGATTTTGGCAAGAGAATGAGGAAGTGTCATGATTTTTTTCACTCGACCCTTAACCATATTAAGGCCTTTTTGAGTCCTAAACCCAATCCAACGACTATCCAAAAGCCATGTCCTGTGGATGGACACTGTCATATGAGTGAATGCAACTTTATTTTGTACTGGATGGTAAAAAAGGCTTGGGATATAGAGGATGTACTCTATCTAACCTAAAATAATGTATTTTATGTGTATGTGTGGGCATGTGTACAATCAAAACCAAGCCTGATATTATACCTGGGCGATTCTTCTAAAAAAAATTTTTTGAAGGCTAAATAGACTGATACAACTTTCTGCTTGTACAAAATGGGTTCAGTGGCTCTTTAAAGAGAGGCCTGTCATTAAATCAGAAAAATCAAGAGCATCTCTATGCAAACGTACTGTCTATATAAGCCAAAACAGAGGAGATCCTCTCTTTGCTTGCAGAAAAGCCTTAAAACTGCAGTTTTCCTGGTAGACACCTTCGTCAGTCGCTATTTGCCCGTCAAACAGCCGAGCTTCACTTCAAAGCGGAGGATTCTGGAGCAAGTTGTGAGCACGTCTGTGTCAGTGTAATCTCACAACACACCCAGCTAATTGATTCTGCTGGCGTTCAGATGCATGCAGACTGCTCTGAGCTGGTGCTTTATTTGTAGAGCAGCGGAGCAATATGTCCCTGAAAGACTTCAAGACAGTCGGTCAGGCTGTATCGGCAGGATGAGGGCCGTCCCCAAAGCCTGAGCATGGTATCATCAAAGAGAGAACAAGGGGGAACAAAGCATGGCCACGATGCATCAGGGCTTCACCAGAACAATCATCCATGCTCTGATTTACACATGAAACCCATTCACAGACATTTGTATGCACTTGCTCCTTCTCAGAGACGCTGCTTCATTTTGAGGCATGCCTGTGAGGAGATTTTGCCCTGTAAAAAATGGAGCAGTCAAAGCTTGTATCTTTAATTTAGAGGATGGTCAGGGCTGTGAATAATGAATAGACCAAAGTGTGCAGAGATCAAGAGGTAAAGTTGGTCCTTAGGGTGTCAGGTAGCAGAGACAGCAGCTAAAACATAAGCATCTCTTGTAAGAATAAATGTTTGCACAGGTGTGCATGACACAGCATAGATAAACATGAGGGAATAGAGGCTCAAGGGAATAAAAGATGTTGTTTATGTTCATTCTTTACTCTTCAGACCTTCATTCGTCACGCTGTAGTCAGGAGTCTCCTTTGGGAGTTTGGTTGAAGCTTCCTTTTTCTTGATGAAGCAGTCGAGGAAGTAAAGAATGATGGGAACTCAGCAAGTGTTTGTATCTCCATGCAGACTATTCATTACACCCTGTAAGTAGCAGATGATGCCATTAAACTTTTATTGTCACTGTTATTCCATCACATATGGCCTCCTCTTTGCATGCCAAGAAACCTTTATTGTTTTTTCCTCTGACGGTGCACAGAAAAGTGCCTGTGCACACAATCCCACATAAACCAGCGCCACTTCAAATGTTTTAAACAGATGTAATGCAAAAAAAAAACCAAAAAAAAAAAAACACAATATGTTTGCACTACAAACAGCCAGATTGTGTCAGATAACATGATGAAAAAGAAGCGTCTTAGGCTTTGAGAGCTCTAGAGAGAGAAAGCTCCTCCTCAAGAGACACAGAGGAGCTATTGATATTGGAGTGTGGCATCAGCCTTGCCAAAGCTGGTGTCATGGTGAATGGCTGTCCCTGAGCTGGCAGCCTGGAATAACGGAGCCAAATTGGAAAGAGAAAAAAAAGACAGAAAGAGAGAAAAGAGCAGTTGGGAAATACTCGGACCAACCTTGGGTGCATCTAAATGCTTGGAAGTAGAAAAGATTCAAAGAGGTTGCATTTCAATGGAACATAAGCTCTCTCCTCTGCCTGTACTTAATCTGACCTGAAAGCTGGGCCTCTTTCAGGTGGAAGTGAAAGCAATCTAATGAATTCCCACAGGAAGCTATTTACTCCACTGAGATGAGTGCAGATGATAGAGAGGGATCCACTTTATAGTGTTAAGTTGTGGCCCTGAGCTGTTTCCCTAATCACAGGCCTTGGGGAGTTTTCTGTAATTCTCCGCACACATTGTGCAGCGGTCTCCTTTGAAAAAGCCCTGTCCCCTCTCTGCACTTACTCAGTATGTGGAGCCAAAGATGACAGAACCTATTTGAGAGATATATTCCCTGTGCCACTCCCTGATCATCACCTCTTGTCTCCTGCCCTGCTCCCTGTGTGTTTGTGTGCGCCTTTGGGATCGCAATGCTGTTGTTGTTTGCGTGTGCATGTGTATGCATGAACATATTTGTGAGATGGGAGGGAGGGAGCGATGGAAAGCGGAGCATTCACATTCCCCTCACTCACTGACGGTGACCTCACTGTTATGCAAATGACCAGGGTGTAACAGACAGAGTCCATAGCTGAGCTGTGCTGCAAACACCGCACTCACTATCTAAGCTGATACAAGCAAGCCTAACCATTTTAAACCGTTTATCCATGTGTCTATTTTATGTAACCACTGCTTGTAGACTCCTCTGAGATACAAAATGTTGGGAGAAAAAATTAAGCTTATCATCCTTAGTCTGTGGCTGAACGTGAATCCTTTAAAGCTGGAACACACACATAAAGCTTTAGATGTGATTTTATGTATGTATGAGTGATTTTATGTATGTATGGAGACTGAATATCAGGAACCAGCCACCAGATGTTATTTACTTTGATGCAGACTTCTGCTTTGAAGCCTTTAACTTTGCATGTTGGATATCACTATCATGTATTAAGCTACACTGCAAATACTCCAGTCTTTGCAAGTTTTGTCCATAAAATACTGCATGTTGTAACTTATTTAGATACACACATGGACAAAATTGTTGGCATCACGTTTAACTGAAAATTTACTAATGACAATCAGACACTGCTTTTGAATCAGGGTTCAACAAAATCATTTTAAAAGGCAAACTACTGGCGAATCCATCTTGCAAATCTCCCATCTGAACAGAATGGACCCTGTAAGAGAGTGACAAACCAATCAGAGTCGTTTGAGGAGTAAGAGGCAGTACTTCTGGGCGTGGTGGAGTCGTAACATAAGCAAGCAGCAACAAGAGGCCGGGGCAATTATGGTGGAAGAGATTAAAGAGGATGCTGCTATAGCATCAGTTTTATCAAAACTTTACATTTCTTTGTTAAAAGAAGAACAAATAACAACAGTGAGTTTTCTTTTCAAAAACAACAAAAGTCGTGTTCTGACATGTCTACAGTCCCCATGGTTCATGTTATGCAGTTCTCTGTGGAGTTTACTCCTCGGTAACGGTGCACACCTACAATGTCACGTGTTTTGTCGTCTGATTGGCCCGTAAAGATGTTACTGAATGTTCATCCAGTCGCCCTCTGAGTTTTTCTTTTCAAAGGCTCTGCCCTTTCCCAAACACCGTCTATGGGAGGTTGACCCCCTGTGCCAGATGCAGCAAAGCAGCGCTGTAACATAACCGAGCCTCCTCCATGGTTCACAGGAGGTTCAGTGGTCTTTTCTTTGTATGCTTCATTTTTGTGTTTATGAACGTAGAGCTGATGTGACCTGCCAAAAAGCTTCAGTTTTGTCTCATCAGTCCAAAGGGCATTCTCCCAGAAGCTCTGTGGCTTGTCAATGTGTACTTTGGCAAATTCCACTCTCGCTTTTATGATTCACAACAGTGGAGTCTTCCTTAGCGGTCTTAAGCCCACTTTGACTCAAACAGTGATGGATGGATGGGTTCTGACA
Organism: Cheilinus undulatus; assembly: GCF_018320785.1. Lineage (NCBI taxonomy): Eukaryota > Metazoa > Chordata > Actinopteri > Labriformes > Labridae > Cheilinus > Cheilinus undulatus. The sequence continues at coordinate 32,389,734 of NC_054875.1, forward strand.
CTGATGCACCTTGACCTTGGAGTTCACCTCTAATCTCTTTGGAAGTTATTCTGGGCTCTTTGGTTACTGTTCGTATAATCTGTCACTTCAAATTGTCATCAATTTTGCTATTGCGGTCACGTCCAGGGAGGTTGGCTGCAGTCCCTAGACCCAAAACTTCTAAATAATATGTGCAACTGTAGTCAAAGGAACATCAAGCTGCTTGGAGATGGTCTTATAGCCTTCACCTTTAACATGCTCGTCTATAATTTTCTTTCTAATCTCCTGGGACAACTGTCTCGTTAGCACAGTGACTTCTTTCCAACCTTTAGATTGGCAGACTGACTGATTACAAGTTTGAAGACACCTGTGATGCAAATCACAGGACACGCCTTAGTTTAACACATCCCTATGGTAAAATTGTTTGACATCTTTTCTGGTGATACTATCAATTTTGTCCACATCAGTTTCTTTAGCCTGTTTTTTTTTTAATGTGATTCTGTTGAACCCCAATTCAAAAGCAATGTCTGATTTTCATCAGTTAATTTTCAGTTAATTTTTATTCATTATTGCTTTTGTCAATTTCAAGTTATTTCAGTGTCAACTGTAGGTTTTTCTCACCCAGCAAGTCAAATTTTCCTGCCCTATCAATAAAAAATAAATCACCCATCAACAGAGGGTAGGTCTAGACCATACACTTTGATATGTTATTATAAAGATCCAAAAATAATCCATAATGAGCTCAGCACTAAGCAGAATGGAGTTAAGTTTCAGTGGCAAGGAAAACCTTCCCCTTAACAGGCAGAAGCCTCCAGCAGAACCACACTATGTTGAACATGAAGCGAGAAAAGGCAGTATGGTAGGTCTCATTTTTAGGTGTATATGTTAAAATAATAATTTTATCAGACTTGTCAGGTAAATGTGTTAAGCAATTCAGCAATTACAGTTCCTACAAAAAGTATTCACCCCTTGGATGTTTTCCCTTTTAATAAATCTATATATCATTTCAAAAAGATAACAGATTTTTATAAAGTAATTTCAACTAAATAAAAATATGTAATTTAAACTAAATGACTGCATAAATATTCACCCATTTCAAGTCCGTTTTTAGACGCACTTTCGGCTGCAATCACAGCACTGAGTCTGTGTGGATAGGTCTCAATCAGGCTTGCACATCTAAACGCTGCAATTTTCCATTCTTTCCAAAACTGCTCAAGCTCTGCAGCTTGCAGAGGGAATGGGTGTTTCAAGTCCAGCCACAAACTCTCTATTGGACTGATGTCTCAGCTTTGACTGTGCAACTCCAGAAGATTCACCTTGTTGTCTTTAGCCATTTCTGTGTAGCTTTCGCTGTATGCTTCAGGCCATTGTCTTGCAAGTCAATAAATCTTCTCCCAAGCCGTAGTTCTCTTGCAGACTGAATAGGATTGTCCACCAAGATTTTCCTATATTTTACCCTCTACCTTTAAGAGCCTTCCAGGGCTGGCTGATGAGAAGCATCCCCACAGCATTATGCTGGCACCACTGTGCTTCAGTGGGGATGGTGTGTTTGTGGTGATGTGCAATGTTTGGTGTCCGCCAAAAATACGAACCCAGGCGACATTTGTTGTATGCAGGGTCTCTCCCATCTCAGCTGCTAAAACTTGTAACTCCTTCAGAGAAGTCATAGGTGTCTTGATGGCCTTTCTCCAAGTCTCCTTCTTGTGTGGTTGCTCAGTTTGTGAGGAAGGCCTGATCTAGGAAGATTTACACATGTGCCACATTCCTTCCATTTCTTGATGATGGATTTAATTGAACTCCGGGGGGATGTTCAGCACCTTGGATTTTTTTTTTGTATCCATCCCCTGACTTCTACTTTTTAATAACCTTTTCTCTGAGTTGCTTTGAGTGTTATTTTGTCCTTATGGTGTAATGGTAGCCAGGAATACTGATTAGCTAGAGACTGGACCTTCCAGACAAAGGGTGTCTTTATACTACAATGACTTAAGACACATTCACTGCACTCTGGGAATCCAAATTTCACTAATTGTGGGACTCTTATCAACAGGTGGCTTTACCTCTGTTGAATTAGGTCAGTCACTTTAAAGGGGGTGAATATTTATTCAGTCACTTATTTTACATGACATTTTGTTATTTAATTGCCATTATTTTGTAGAAATCTGTTTTCAGGTTGTCATTTTTTTGGTCAAAAAAGCCTCATTATATAGACCATTATTGATTTATAAAACCAATAAAAGGATAAAAAAAACAAGGGGATGAAGACTTTTTTATAGTCACTATATACTGCAGCCATTGCAGAACTGTACATGTAACATTGATATTGCTGTTTTTCATCCAGCACTTTTGCAATGTTCTCCCTTGTCATTTCTTGCCTCCTGAGATGCCCTCCAGTTCGACATAAAAAGTCTGTACATTTTGTGAACAAAACACTGGAATATTTCAGACATAAAAATGCAGCTATTTTCAGGAATGAATGTAAAAACAGCTAAAGTTCTCTGGAAAATTTGCAATACAATAAAGGAAGAAAACTGCATGAATTACTCTGGAAATCTCATAGGTGCAGACGCTTTTATACAGGTGCACTCCAAGATGCAAATTTACATCCTTTCATGGTCAAAGTAGGTGTAAGTGATGATGTTAAAATAAAAACCTTGGCTTCTGTTGCTGTGCTCATTGGAGTCATCTTCGATCATATTCTGAATAAGACACATGAGTACATTAGTGGTATAGGTGATGCAGGCTTGACCCTACAGTAAGGGAGCCTTCTTACACCATTATGCCATGGGCAACACCAGCATGCTTTCTTTCCACTAGTCTCCTCAGAGGAAAGGGTTGCTGAAAATCAATACGACTGCATTCTGAGTTATTATCTTAATTCTGTGGGGAGACTTTTACATCCTGATGAGAATAGAGTTGTAGTGCCCCCTACCACAGGCCACCACAGGTCACTGGATGTTTTGATGAGCGTGAATAAATTGTGAATAATACGTCTGTGGCTTTGTGATGATTAGATCTGCCAACACTAACCACTGTAGGGAATTCTGGATCATTGCTCTCAGACGTCATGATCACACCCAATGAGGAAACATGTTTAGTGTTATATGCGACTTCTAAATGCTTTTACTTTGTGTTCATCTACTGCAGTTTGACGACCTCCAGCCCTGCTGGCACACATGTAGCTGTAAGCTCTGAAAGCAAACAGTAATAACTTCTGTCCACACTGACTTTTAAAAACACACTCCATCCAAAGCAAAAATAATTACTCTGTAAGGAAACAGATTGGGATGACAAAAGCAAACACTGCAGGCCAAAATGAAAAGCAAGACAAGAGTGCGCCATCATTTCTCAGACTCTATCATACACAGACTCATCTTTTGAAGTTGATGCGCAACATGCAAACTTGAAATTTATGAACTAAACTCTTTTTTTGCTTACTCATACCAAACAATTTTATATTTTGCATTCAAGATTTTTAAATTACATAATATGTCCAGCTTTCAAGAGAACAGCAAAATATGTCATCATCAAGACATGGCTGATATTAGGACTGCATACCAATGGGCTGATGGACAGCATAGAGGCACTTGTTATTGCTGCACAAGAGCCGTCCATCAATAGAGGGTTGGGGTCAGACACATCAGAGAGAACCCAAGGTTTAGGCTGTGCAAAGATGCCCCCCAGACAGTGAAGCAGTGGCACATGCGAGAAAAGCATACATTGGATGTTCAAACAAAGTGCCTGGCATACACAGATAGCTCTGTGCAGAGTATGGGCTGGAGGTCAGCGTGGAAGAAAGCCTTAAAAGTGGTGGAGAATATCTGAGCTAAGCTACTTACAGATCCTAACCAACAAACTGGCTGTGATAATGTAGCAATCTCATGTGGCTGCAACATCAAGAACAAGGAACGAAAGAAGCTTGAGAAACCGACTGTGGCCAAAAAGACCAGAAAATGTGGAAAGATTGACGGAACATCTGAGATATTTGTCCAGAAGAGCAAAGTCCCTCAGGCCCCCAGGCCTCTGGTAGAGGACCCAAGCTTGAAGGAGACACAAGACTGCCCAAAGGGCAACAGGAAATTTGAAGCAACTTTGACAGCAATTACAGTCTCAGGTCTTTTTGTATATGACACAACAAGCTTTGCACACCTGGACTGGAGGATTTTCTGCCATTCTTCTTTGAAAATCCTCTCAAGCTCAGTCGGGTTAAATGGGGACTTTCAGTGGACAGGCATTTTCAGACCTCTCCAGAGATGTTCAATAGGGTTTAAGTCAGGGTTCCGGCTGGACCACTCTCACAGAGTTGTCCCAAACCTGCTCCTCTGTGGGTGCTTAGGGTCTTTATCATGTTGGAAGGTAAATCTTCGGCCCAGTCTGAGCTCTGTTGAACAGGTTTTTATTGAGTAATCTCTGTACTCTGCTCTTTTGGCCCTGACCAGTATTTCAGTCTCTGCTGCTTAGGTCTGGTTTCCTACAGACATAATGTTTAGAATTGAGGCATAACAGTTCAATGTTTGTTTCATCAGACCAGAGAGTCTTGTTTCTCATTGTCTGAAAGTCCTACTGGTGCTTTATTGCAAACTCCAGGATGGGCTTTAATGCATTTGCACTGAGAAGAGGCTTCCATCTAGCCACTCTGCCAAAAAGCCCAGATCAATGGAGGGATGTAGTGATGGTTGCTCTTCTGGAACTTTGTCCCATCTCCACTCAGGATCTACAAAAACACACTATTTCTGGATTCATGGAATACCCCTTCCCCAATTAGATTGCTTTGCCAAGTCCAACTTTTAGATAATGTCAGTTATCATTTTTACAAAGGGACTATTTTCTGATTGCTGAGGATTCATGATGTGAAGAAATATCAGCAACTTGGTCAGCCAGCCTTGGCTACATGAAGACAGATTATCTGGCACAATACAGACTGATGATAAGACAACACTAAATTCACTCATCTTTATCCCTCTTTGTGCCAGATCCCCTGAGGGGATTCTGATTGGAGAGATTCTAGGTATATTCAAACTTTATACTTCTGAGAAATGGCAGGATGTATTATAGTCTTATACTCTCTCTGGCAGTCCCTCCCTGCTTTATTTTAACTCCTCCTCATATCTTAAATCTTTAACTCATTCACTATATAAATCTGTGATTTACTGTCCATAGCAGATAAACTATAGCAGCATAAGTCTCCTCTCTTCCCATGATAAACAAAACTCACAAAGATTTTCCTCCACTACATAGAAGTCTCACTCAAAAACAGGAAAAGGAAATCAGCTCTGCTTTGCTCCGTTTCAACTGTGAAACTTCAGCCCTTGTTGTTGTGATTCGATTGCTCCTCTTTCTGACCTCACGCTGTAAAACTTCATTCTTGCAGAGGGAAATGTAACATGGTTAGAGGGGAATGCTGTGAAGTGAAAACTGAAGTACATGCCATGGAGCTGCAGAGTACATCAACCATACATTGTTAATGTTGCTGTAAGCATCTCTTCTCTTGTACAAGTCACCTCCCTTAGCCTTATGATAAATGTATTACTGCTTAAGACGCTGAAGTGGTCCTTTATGGTGCGCATCGAGCATCTTAATGAATCCTTTCCTATATGTCTGACCCTTATTGACCCATATATGTGATGCTTATCAGTGCATTTGTATTCAAAACACAATATAGAGAATCTTATCCTCCTTTGTGGACTTATTATCAGACTGTCCTCATTTTGAGCTTTGTTGTGGATCAATGAAGATCCATTTGAGAAACTGTTGCCCAAAACGAGTCTGGTTGGCTACTCCTTAAGGAAGCCTCTAATAGGAATTTACTGTCGTCCTTTTCCAAGGACACTTCCCTTTGTTTCACAACAATACACCGGCTGTAATCAGACCTAAATAAACCATTAATCCTCTCTGGACTTTCTTCTGTGTATGCATGCAGACTTCTTTCAACTTAGAGATAGTAATTGAGTTTAGCATGTATGTATAATAGTGAAAAATGATGATGTCCATGCCCTATTTTGCCTTTTTCCCTCCCCCCACATTGCATTGTTGAATATAATTAGCTAAAATTAACTCACAATGCAGCTCAGGCAGCATGAAAGATGTGTCTGTGCTCCTTTGTGCATGTGTAGGTGTGTGTTTGTAGGTGATGCATGACAGAATATCAATAAACCTGTCACGCCGAGATATCTGTTATTGTGCTTCTTTCATGCAAACGGCACATTTCTCTCAGTCAGCCATCTATAAATGGGACATTATGTGAATTTCTGGGGTGTTTCATCCTTTAAATCCTTGTATCTTCCTATAGATTGCTTTTCTGCTGCATCCCTGCAGCTCCACCTACATTCTTCTTCTATATTTATCATCCTACTATGGACATCTGCTGTGACAGATAGATAGGACAGACAGTCCAACGGTCCTCCCCTTCTATCTCGTGTCAAATGCACAGACTAAACAGATGAAACGGAGTCATGCATCCATGCAAACTGACCCGCACATGAGTGAATAAACATGCAGATTTTCCTACACTTGCACGGAAATACAGACTCTTTAGATTCTCAGTAACCCACTTATAATACGACTTGTTTACAGCACCCTCTGCATTAACAATTGCACATGCAACAGCTTGCCAGTGCAGTCCTCATAAAAGTTATTCACCCCCTTGGATGTTTTATCCATTTATTGGTTTTACAAATCAATCATAGTCAATAAAATTTGGCTTTTTTGACAAAAAATCCCTCTGCTTAAATATTCACTCCCTTTAAAGTGGCTGACCAAATTCAACAGAAGTCCAGCCAATTAATGTAAGTAATCTCACAGTAAGTGAAAAGGGATCACATGACTGCAGTGAATGTGTCTCAAGCAAGAAGAGACTAGTGAGAGAGGCCATCAAGACACCTATGACTACTCTGAAGGAGCTACAAGCTTCAGGGAGAGACTCTGCATGCAACAACTGTTGCTCAGGTTCTTCACCAGTCAAAGCTTTATGGCAAAGTGAAAGCCACAGTTGAAGAAAACTGTTAAATCTCGACTGGAACTAACCAGAGGGCAGGTGGGAGACTCCATGGCCAAGTGGACTCAAGTTTTTTGGTCTGATGAGACCAAAATGGTGCTTTTTGGCCATCAGACAAGATGCTATGTTTGGCAGACACCAAACACTGCACGTCACCACAAACACGTGGTGGCAACATCATGCTGTGGGGATGCTTCTCGACAGCCAGCCCTAGGAGGCTTGTAGAGGAAGAGGGTAAAATGAATGCGGAAAAATAATGGAAAATCCTGGAGGACAATCTTATTCAGTTTGCAAGAGAACTATGCACTGGGAGAAGATTTAATTTCCAGCAAGACAATGACCCCAAAGCATAAAGCGAAAGCTACACAGAAAGATTTTAAGACAATAAGGTGAAGACACTGCAGTGGCCGAGTGCACAGATTTCAATCCAATAGAGAATTTGTGGCAGGAGTAGAACTGCCTGATTGAGACCTATCCACACAGACTCAGTGCTGTGGTTGCAGCCAAAGGTGCATCTACTAAATACTGACTTAAAGGGAGGCAATAGCTCTGCAGTCACTTATTTAACCTCACATATTTTTAATTTACTGACATTACTTTGTAGAAATCTGTTTTCACTTTGACACTAAAGAGACGTTTTCTGACATTTTTTTGTCGATCACTATTGATCTATAAAATCATTAAGAGGGTCAAACATCCAAGGGGATGAATGCTTTTAAAAGCACTTTATATTAAAACTGAACAAATATCCCAAAGTGAGTGAAATCATTTCATGATTTTCCCTCATTGGAAATGCAATTTAATTGCAAATGAAGTGTTTAATCTTAGTTTAAAAAAAAAGTCAGTGAATAATTGTCTTTCAGCTTTGCCCACATAGAATAATCACACTAATTGCTTAATGTAATTACTCATTATTGAATCCTGAGTTAAATGAAAGATATCAAATGGATGGTCAATCATAATCACTATTTCTATTAATATTTCTGCCCTTTGTTTTGATTAAAAACGTGTATGGTAACCCCCACTTTGAATAACCAGTATACTACACATTCATAGCAGCCCCTGCTTCATGATACCAAGGTGTCCGTAATGCTTTAGAGTGGAGTATTTTCACTCTACCGTCTGCTTCCAGCTCATGGCTGCTTTAAAAGGAAGCAATGCCAAATGTTTTATGGCTCCACATCAAAGGGAATGATTATAGTATGATCTCTGTCGAGACCACAGTTACTCAGCCGGCCTCCGTGAACCCTGAGCTGATATCAGATATCCTCTGCCGCCACTGACACAAGAACTGTTTATTATGTGGTGGACAATTTCTCCTTTTATATGTGTCTGAGATCACCAAAATACAGTTTTAATACAAAAATACAGTTCATATTGTAGCCAGCTGGATGTGACTGTGGTTCCTGCTGATGTATTAGTCACAGCAGAGAGAAATGAACCAAGTCTTGTGCAAATTAAGCGAAGGACTGTATATGTGTGCTTGAAGTTCCTCATTAACATTAGCCTGTATCACTAGTGATTTATTTATCTTTAATGAGACTGACCTGGATCACTCATCCATGGGTAAGCTATGATTTGCACACAGGTTTTGTTTACTGCATTTACTCTGATTTAACAAAACATGAAGTGAATTCAAGCTCATGCCAGTTTTTATACATACTATGAGAATCTTTGAAGTGAAATTAATTGATCACTGAAATAAGCCGAGGGAAGTAATGGAGGCTGTGTGTTACAGACTAAATCAAGGCCTGATCTGCGCCTCGTGGTTAAATTGGCCCTCGGCTGTGTGAGCTATACATCTTCTAATGTGCCTGACAGTCCATTTTCATCATAACAGTCTTCTCCCAGGAGTGAAATAATGTCTGCCCTCCAGGCGATGTAAATGAAGAAAAATGTAAAGGCCCTGGTCGAGGCTCAGACTACGGGTTAAGTTAAAACGTGTTAGGAACTAATTGACGTATGGCTTCACTTCATCTCAGGGGATGAAACCCAGAAATGTCACGTTGGATTGTAATTACCTTTATTGCAATCTCCTGTCTCATGTTTGAATATAGACTCTCAGACGTGGCTATTTTCACTCATTATTCAATAGAATTTATCGCTCTAACACGATACTCTGTCTGCCAGATTGAATCCAAAATCACATAAAGGGGATGGCTCATTCAGCTCTGTACGTGTAAATATCCTCTTTCAGGCCTACTATTAAACTGTATAACCTGCACTAATTCAGCCTTAAAGAGTATGCTTCAGATAGGTACGTTATTTGTATTGTACAAAATAATGTGAAGGACGTTGAACTTTCTTGGGGTAATTTAAAGTTTTCATCAAGTGATTCTTGACAACATGGGTCAGATATACACAGCGTCTAGCTTTGGATAAACACATCAAATACATGAAAAGTATGAACTGCCAAAGCCTACTGGTCTACTTCAACACCCTCCTGAAACCCTGCATGTACATTTTGGCTTTCCTACGACTGTAATAAATTCTGCTTTTAAAATTTTTGAGATAATAGTTAGGAGTAATTTGCTTGAAATGTTGGGGGAATTTGCTTTAAATTTTTTCTGGAACTTTTGAGAAGTTTTGCGGGGTATGTATATTATCTGGTGTGTGATTTTATCGTTGAAAAACTTAATTTCAAATTTGTAGGGAATTTCCGTCAATATGTTTCTAGTTTTTTTTTTTAATGGAAATTGTGGTTTTTTGATATTTGGGGGAGTTTTTGGACAATTTCTACAATTTTCCATGTACTTGGGGTACATTTATTTATATATTTTTAGGGGAATTTGATTAAAATTTTTTAGGGTGGAACTTGCTTTTTAAAGTTCTTGGAACTTGTTTTACATTTTTGAAGATTTTTTTTTGGGGGGGGGGGCGTTATTGTAAGGAATAGGTAGCCTTTTTCAGGAAGGCTCTTTCATATGAGAATTTAATTGCAAATTTTGAGGGAATTTCCTTCAAATATTTCCTTAATTTTCATGGTAATTTTAGTTTTTTTGGGATGTTTTGGGAAATTTCTGTTTCATAATCTTCCAGAATTTTCCATTGATTACAGAGTCATATATTAGATTTTGGGGAATTTGAATTTGATCATAAATTTGGGGTGGAATGTGCTTTTTAACTTTTGGGAAGTGCATAAAATTTTCCAAAATTTCCATGGAATCTTGGGGGGATGTTTTTAAAGGAATATTTTGTTAGCCTCATAGCATGATTGATTATGTCATATTTTAAGGTTTTCAGAAAAATAATGCACAATGAACCAGCAGCACATATGCAGATATCCCAGTTTGGCCAAAAATGACTTAGGCAATGAGACTATGAGACTATGAGACTGATGATATAGACTTTTTCAGACAGGCACTATTCTTCAAATAATTTTCTGGAATTTTAAAGAAATTTTACAGATTTTTTTTATGTTTGGGGGGTACTTTGTTCAGAAATTTTCCAGAATTTTCCATGGATTTGGAGAATATTTTATTTGATTATAAAATTTGGGGTGGAATTTCCCTCCAAATTTTTGAAAACTTGCTAAAAATGTTCAAGAATTCCCATAGAATTTGGGGGAAATTTTTTTTTTATTGAAATAATTAGGCTTTTTTCAAGATGTTTCACTGAAACATTTTGGGAATGTTTAAGGGTTTTTAAAATTGATATTTAACAAAAGGTGTAAAAAAAAGAATTTTCTGACGAATCAAGGGAAATTTCTTGGAAATTTTAGAAAATAATGATGGGATTTTTTTGTGTGTGTTGTTGAAAACCGATAGTTATTTTAAATGAATTATTCCAAGATGTGAAGAACTTTTAAACATAATTTTCCACAAGAAAAGAAATAATTTTGTTTTTTATTGTGCAGTAAGACAGATCTTTTGTCCTAATAAGCAGACGTATTTTTTTGGTGAAATTTCCTCCTGGTCTAAAAAAAAGGCTTAAACTTAAACTTATCAAGTCCTACTCGTCCCAGGTGGGAGAAACTAAAAATGCATTCCAAACAAAAGCACAGGTCTCAGGAGGATAATCAAATACAAAATTAACAGCTATTTTTATTTTTCGGGATATATCGCCCTCTTGTGGCTGTAATAGAACAATGAAACTAATTGAAAAATATTTAAATACTTAAATATAGGTATTCAATATCACTCCTACAGAACTCATGTAATCTGTACAGTCACTAGGCAATAGACGAAAATGAGACAAACAATTCATCAGTACATTGTTTGCAGGCTCGCGTAAAAATCATCAGGAGATGAAAATACCTGTAGGTCAGTCTGCCCTGAGAGGGGCGCTGTTACAAACACCACAGGGTCACCGTTCGCTGGTTGCGGAAGTGCGACTGTTGTTTATCCGGCAGTTAGGCTCTTCGTCGTGGAGCAGCAACGATGGCGAGTGCAGCCAAACAAGCGCCGAAAATTGTTTCCAAAACGTCTGCGGGAGGCGCCGGGGCGGCGGGGGTTGGCGGTGGGCCCCCGATAATGCCCCTTGCCTCCCCACTCATGGGGAAGAAGAAGAAGCCGTTTCTGGGGATGCCCGCTCCGCTCGGCTACGTCCCGGGTCTGGGCAGAGGGTATGCTAACTCAGCTAGCATGCTTAGTTACCCATAGCTGTTCACATCGGTGATAGTTGTGTAATTAGAAACTAAGCTGCTTGTGTGGAAAGAAATTGGGGGTTGGAAGCGATAACGGTCATCCACGTATGCTATTAATAAGGAAAAATACACAATGAAAGCCGTTTTTAACCTGAAGAAACCCTAAATTATAACGAGGGGAACGTAATGTAAACGTGATAGGTCGTCAGGGGGCAGTAGTGTATGAATAATGAATATATTTTGAACCGTTTTTTGTTTTAGTTACTGCACTAAAATATCTTGTTTATAAAATATCAACAATATATTAAATAGAAAATTAATCACTTTATGTAATCTCCAAAAATAATATTTTTAGTGCAGTGTAACCTAGTCATATCAGTGCTTTCCCTTTCAGTAATACGTCTGTCTATACCCATGCAGTCTTCCTTAGTTTAGTAACTGGCCATGAAAACCTAGAAGCATCCAGCATTTAACAATGCTCCTAACCCTAACCCTATCTGGGAAGACCAGAGCTTTCCTTATTTCGTTCTTCATAATGCATAGGTCAAGTAAAATTCAAAGAGTTGTTTCATACTGTGGTGTTTTTCTGGAAGCTCAAAATAGAAACACTATATGAAATGGTATTCTGCCACCTGATCATTACATTGACAGTGACTGTATTGACATTATATTCAAATACATGTACTTTAATTTGGAGTTGTCCCCCCTTTTTGGCTGTAACAGCCTTTACTTTTTCTGGAAGGCTTTCCACAATATTTATAGTCTTTTTGTGGGAATTTGTGCCCATTCACCCTGTAGAGCATTTATGAGGTCAGGCACTGATGTTGGATGAGAATGCCTGGCTTTCAATCTCTGTGCCAGCTCATCCTAAAAGTGCTCAGTTTGGTTGAGGTCAGGGCTCTGTGCAGGCCAGTTAAGTTCCAGTTTCCTCAAACCATATCTTTATGGTCCTATCTTTGTGCACTGGGGCGCAGTCATGTTGAATAGAAAAGCTCCTACCCCAAACTGTTGCCACAAAGTTAAAGCATAGCATTGTCCAAAATGTCTTGCATTACGATTGTCCTTTAATGAAATATATAAAAAAAGCCCTGAGAAACAACCCCATATCATTATGCCTGATCCATTAAACTTCACAGTAAGCTCAAAGCAGTCAAGCAGGTAATGTTCTCCTGGCATCTGCTAAACCCAGTCTCACCCAACTGACTGCCTAATGGAGAAGGTTGATTTGTAACTCCATAGACTATGTTTCCACTGTCCTGCGTCAGTGTCAGCTTTACACCACTCCATCCAATGCTTGGCGTTAGACTTTGTGATGTGAGTTTTGCATGCAGTTGCACAGCCATGAAAACCCAGTGGAAGTTCGGAACTCTGCAGGTATGGAATCGGCAGAGCGTTGGCAATTTTACGCACCATAGCATTCGTTGACCCCTTCTGTGATATATGTAGTCTTTCATTTTGTGGTTGTGTTTTGTGGTGTTGTTCCTAAACGTTCCCTCTATCTAATGATATTACAGTTGACTGTGGAATATCCATAAGGGATGAAATTTCACAAACCATCTCAGTGCAAAGGCGGCATCCATAATAATTCCACACTTGAAGTCACTGAGCTTTTCAGAATGACCCAATTTGAATCACAAATATTTACAAATGGAGACTGCATGGCTAGGTGTTTGATTTTATAACCTTTGGCAACAGGTCTGAGTGAATCGCCTGAATTCAATAATGAACAGGTGTGGCCAAATACTTTTGTCCATAAAATGTATGTTGCTATATTGAGTTGGGAATATACAAAGAACTGTAAGCCTACAGAAAATTTGAGATCTGAAAGATTTACTAATGGAAACAGGAAATGTTTTCATGCTAATATTGAAGAACATTAGGCAGTAATTTAACCTTGCAAAGCAAATGGATACGCCTGTTTCCGTGTTTCTCACTAGCGAATCCATCTAGCAAAGCTCCCGTCTGAACTGTTTGGGCCTGGTTAGAAAGTGATAGGACCAATCAGCGACAAGGGGCAGTGCTTTTGTGTGCAGCAGAGTTGTGATGTAAGCAAGCACTAGCTAACCTGACACACCAGATGGATGTGTTTCACACATCCATCTGGGATGGCTTTAATAGGAAAGGTTTGGGAAAGGTAGAGGCTTCGAAAAAAACTCGAAGTGTGACTGGATGAACGTTCTGTCTGTCACATCTCTACGGGCCAATCAGAGGCACAAAACACGTGATATAGCCACTATCAAGCTACGCGTATGCAGCTGCCGAGGACTAACGCGAAACATGGCGACTATAGACATGTAAGTACTTGACTTTTGTGGTTTTTGAATAGAAAACAACTCACTGCTGTTCTTAGTTGTTCTTTTAAGGAAGAAATGTCATCAAGTTCTGATAAAACTGGTGCTTTAGCAGCATCCATGCTAATGTCTTCCACCATAATTGCACCATCGTCTTGCTGCTGCTTGTTTATGTCATGACTCTGCCGCGCCCGAAAGAACTGCCCCTCATCCTTGATTGGTCCTGTCACTTTCTAACCGGACCCAAACGGTTCAGATGGGAGCTTTGCAAGTAGTATTCGCCAATGAAAAATGAGGAAACGGGCGTATCCATCTGCTGTGCAAGGTTAAGCACTAACAAGAGGCCGGTGCAATTATGGTGGAAGACATTAGCATGGATGCTGCTAGAGCACCAGTTTTATCATAACTTGACGACATTTCTTCGTCAAAAGAAGAAAAAATAACGGCAGTGAGTTGTTTTCTTTTCAAAAACGACAAGTCGTGTACTGACATGTCTACAGTCGACATGGTTAGTGTTATGTAGTTCTATATGGAGTTTATTCCTCGGTAGCTACGCACGCGCACCTTGGTAGTGGCGATGACATCACGTCTTTTGATGCCCTGATTGGACTGTAAAGATGTGACAGACAGAACATTTATCCAATCACCCCCGAGTTTTGCCCTTTCCCAAACACTGTTTATCGAAGGTTTTCTAGATGGATGTGTGAAACACATCCATGTGGCGTGTCAGGATTTGCAGTAATCAGGATTTCTGAAAAAAACTACTTACAACTACTACTATTTATTTCTGCTTTAAGTGAAAAAAAAGTTATAATATTCATCACAATATTTCTTTCATCTTTTTTTGTATCATTCAAATGATTTAATTTTTTTTTAGTGCAACTGGTTTCACTACCCGATCTGATATCGGTCCTGCCCGTGATGCCAATGATCCAGTGGATGACCGACATGCACCTCCAGGGAAAAGGACAGTTGGGGACCAGATGAAAAAGAACCAGGATGATGATGATGAAGATCTGAACGACACCAACTATGATGAGGTGATATTTTAAATGAGTAGGACTGTTGGCAAGCAGTCAGTGCTTGTTTGGACCTCACAACATGTCTATGATGCCTTTGGGTAACCTAAACGCAATGCTGTGTCGTTTTCTTACAGTTTAACGGATATGCTGGCAGCTTGTTCTCCAGTGGGCCCTATGAGAAGGATGATGAAGAGGCAGATGCTATATATGCAGCACTGGATAAGAGGATGGATGAAAGACGCAAGGAACGAAGGTTGCTGTCATTTGTGATCTTTTTTTGTACCATATCCTCATTTTTTAAACAGTGTTAATTTTTGACATTTTGTGCCTTTGATACTGCTTGTAAGCAAAAATTTAAACGTCATTTATGCTTTTTCAGGGAATTGAGAGAAAAGGAAGAAATTGAAAAATATCGTATGGAAAGACCCAAAATTCAGCAGCAGTTCTCGGATCTAAAGGTACATCACAGCCTTTAATTTTAGTTTGTGCCTTTCTACTTTCACATTTAATATTTAAACAAACATTAAAGCATTTTCCTCTTCACAGAGAAAATTGGCAGAGGTGTCAGAAGAGGAGTGGCTGAGCATCCCTGAGGTGGGAGATGCCAGGAATAAGCGCCAGAGAAATCCACGCTACGAGAAACTCACTCCTGTTCCAGACAGCTTCTTCTCCAAACACTTGCAGACTGGAGAAAACCACACCTCTGTTGATCCTCTGCAAGGGGTGAGTATATTATAGACAAACACCTGTTCACATACTCTATATGTCTGCTTAGACACTGAAGACACAAGGTGTAGTTTCAGCCTGTACCAGCAGAGGTCAGGATGTTCACTGGGAAAAAGCAAATCATCTCAACTGAATAATTCCTTTTTTGTTAATCATGCAATCAAAACAGAGAATAGAGAAAACAAAGTGTAAAGAAAGAGCTACACAGCTGCACAGAATCTGCACACTGTGAACTTTGTTGTACAAACGGAATTGTGTTCTGTATGTTTAAAATCAGCAGATACACCTTGTTCTTAACCTTGCAAAGCAGATGGATATGCCCGTTTCCTTGTTTTTCACTGGCGAATCCATCTTGTTAAGCTCCCGTCTAAACCGTTTGGGCCCGGTTAGCCAATGACAGGACCAATCAGTGACAAGGGGCAGTACATTCAGGCACGGCAGTGTCGTGACATAAACAAGCAGCAGCAAGAGCTGGTGCAGTTATGGAGGAAGAGATTAGTGAGGATGCTGCTAAAGCACCAGTTTTATCAGAACTTGATGACATGTCTTCATGAAAAGAAGAACAAAGATCAGCAGTGAGTTGTTTTCTTTTCAAAAATGACAAAAGTCGAGTACTAACATGTCTATAGTCGCCATGTTTCGCGTTAATCCTTGGTAGCTGCGCAAGCGCCGCTCGATAGCTGTTACATCACGTGTTTTGTTGCTCTGTTTGGGCCGTAGAGATGTGACAGACAGAATGTTCATCCAATCACACTCCGAGTTTTTTCAAATCCTCTACCTTTTCTCAAATGTTTCCTTTTGAAGCTTTCCCAGATGGACGTGTGAAACATATCCATCTGGCGTGTCAGGTTACCTTGTTCTAACATATGCTACACTGTTACTTTGAATTTTAATCTTGCAGCATGGGTCAGGGTTGTTCACTCTTCTCAGGTTTCCTTTACAATGACCAGAAATGTGTCACTTGATCCATGCACGTGTTTGATAAGCCTTTTAACCATGCTATAACACATTCTCAAGAGTCTAATGTGCTTCTCCGTTACTGCGCTGTCTTCTTCCTGTTAGCTGGGAGGTCTGAACACACCTTACCCAGGTAGCATGACCCCAGGCCTGATGACACCAGGGACGGGAGAGCTGGACATGAGGAAAATCGGCCAGGCCAGGAACACGCTGATGGATATGAGGCTCAGTCAGGTAATTAATTATTAATAGCCATGGCTAGATGTCTTTTATACATTGCATCGGTTGCACTGTAATTAAATGCAGCAATGCTTATGTATTGTCCCTGATAAATAAATGGATACATAAATAAATAAATAGTCAACCCTATCATTCATATACAGCCATTGTTAGCCCTTTATACAAGAATTGTCGTTTATTCTTATCCATGTCTGTGTTTCCTCTTCCAGGTGTCTGACTCTGTGAGTGGACAGACAGTGGTGGACCCCAAGGGTTACCTGACAGATCTCAACTCAATGATCCCAACACATGGAGGAGATATCAGGTAGAGACCTTGTAGGAGAAAAATTAAGGTCATAGGTGTTTTATGTGTGGACTAACTTGAATTTGGTTTGACTGTTTTTTCTTTCTTTCTTTTTTTTTTTTTAATCTTTGTTCAGTGACATTAAGAAGGCTCGTCTGCTACTGAAATCAGTGAGGGAGACCAATCCTCATCACCCACCTGCCTGGATTGCTTCTGCCAGGCTGGAGGAGGTGACAGGAAAACTTCAGGTGGCCAGAAACCTGATCATGAAAGGCACAGAGATGTGTGCTAAGGTGAAGTATAAATGGCACAGCTATATCTATTAAAGGCCTTAGCTTTGCACATTGGGAAGTTCTGTGGTGCCAGCCATGTTGTGCCATAGCATGTGAGGATATATGTGCTAGTATATGTGTGTGCACATTGTTTGCAAAATTATTAGAACATCATTTACAGGAGTTCTTCAGCACTTTTAAAGCATCTTTACACACAGGCAGTGGTGTTGCAGATGGAAATGGACACATACTCTCAAGGCATTTATTATAAAAGTGTGCTCACAATGCACTAATTAAAGCAATATCCTAGCCATCTTTTATTACTCTGGGATACAATATCACCATTCCTACTGAGTAGCCACTGAGGAGTTGGACAGTAAAATCTGATCTTTCCTTGTCGGCTAGGACAACAAGAAAATAGATCTCCAATCAGGTTGATCAGGTACAGCCTAACCTCTATAGTAAAATGAAATAAATAGCTGAATTGATTGTGTTAATTCAACCCGTATAGAGTCAAATTCAATTCCTCACTACATATAGATCAATTACACATTTGAAAGTATTAAGTATTTTACAGAATGACAGAGCTGCTGTATTTCTTGAAAATCTGTGGCAAGGTGGGCCCCCTTTAGCAAGAACACAATAGAGAGTCAACCTCATAGCAAGGCAGCTCACACTGATGAAGAATAAGCACTATGTGTCCTTTAAGAACACCTGAAGTCACCAGCGGGAAGTCTGCCTCGGTGGATAATTCACCCATGGTGCAAATGTGTCTCACATCAAAAACAACAATCAATCAAAAACATGATCAAAGGAATCCAAGCAAGGATCACTGTATAACAGGCAACATTCAAACACAACTAAACACATATACAACACACCTGAACACCCTGCCAAGGGCATGGGGAACTTTGCCCACACATCCCACAGATTTGAAATTGCACTCAAAAAGGTACAAGGTACCCAAAACACCACTCAGTTACAATAATTTGAGTAAATGTATTTAGTTACTTTCCATCTGTGGATAACTGACCTTTTTAGTTAAGTTACAGCAAAGCAATGCCCTCCTGTTGGTACAAGCATTTCTTTTTTGCCCACCAGAGTGAGGATGTGTGGTTGGAGGCAGCCAGGCTCCAGCCCGGTGACACGGCTAAAGCAGTTGTAGCCCAGGCCGTTCGCCACCTGCCACAGTCTGTGCGCATCTACATCAGAGCTGCAGAGCTGGAGACGGACATCAGGGCCAAGAAACGTGTCCTCAGGAAGGGTAAAAATAAGCAGTTTTCCTTTGTTTATTAAACTTGTATTCCTGTATCCTTTGTATGCATAACCTCACATTGTGTTAAAGCAATAATTTGGTTCTTGTTGTTACATTGTTATTAGGAGTGTTTTGCCAGCAAGGTTTAACATATAAATGTTTAAATGAATATGCCACAGTTTTTCTCCAGAAGGAATTTCATAATGGTTATGTTTGGCAGCTGTTGTTCTGGCTTCATATCAAGTCCAAGCACTGTATTTCAACCATCATGTCAATGCCCTAAGCCACGCACACACACACACACACACACACACACACACACAGATGCACTCACACATGGATATTTCCCAGCAGCATACCCCGCTGACAGAGATGGATGGGAAGCTTCCTCTTTGGAAGAGCTCTCTCTGCCTCTACATGTTCAGCTGCGCTACTTTTCTCCATTTTCATAAACACAACACTTTGCCTTCCCACCCAGAAACTTATGAGCCCTTCTGTAATTGCAGGATAAGCTGTTTGTTTTCATTAGAGGAATGTTTACTGAAAACTTAAGTGTCTCCTTCTCAGTTTTTGCCACTTGTATGAACTGTTGCCAGAATAAATATTTAGGTTATAGTTTGTTTCATGTCTTAAAGGTTTGACCCTTTTTTGAAAAAGGGATGCAAAAGTTAAGATTTTTGTGACATTTACCAGCTGACACTGTATTAATGTAAAATTCCTCACAGCATTGTAATTGTTATTTTTGTTAGCCCTGGAGAATGTTTCCAAATCAGTCAGACTGTGGAAGACAGCTGTGGAGCTGGAGGAGCCAGAAGATGCCAGGATCATGCTGAGCAGAGCTGTGGAGTGTTGCCCTACCAGCGTGGAGGTACTTTTCTCACTTTTTGAACAGGCTCAGTCATGGTACATAAGATTAACAGGATTTCACACTGCAAGTGTACATGTCTTGATATTGGAACTCACTTGTCTATTTCTAATGGAAAACAACAGCCTATACATCATTTCAGTGCCTTCCTTGCCGTGGCTTGCAGTCACCGCATGCTATGTGTAATGAAGCTGCTGGCAATAAATTTGAATGAGGGCAAATTGGTTAACAGCCTAGCAGTACCTCTTTAACAGCTTTCCTCCCTCATTTTGTCATAAACATGACTTTAAAAGATTGTGGCGATGTACTATTTAGAAAATAAATCCTGTGCAGTATGGTCTAAATAGTGATCAAATTTAAAAATGACAAGTTATGAGGGAGTTGTGATGAGACGCAAGTGGACAAGACAGTTGTAAGAGCTGACTCTTTTTCTGAACGATGGGTGCCAGCTTCCATTTAGGAGGCAGGTTCCTTTTTTTATATTTTGTTGTTGTTTTACAGGTATAAAAAGCGTGAAAAGGTACCACAATAAAAGCTGTTTTGAAGCCAAAAGACCAGCTCTTATTAGTGAGCTGAAACACATAATCCAGACCTTGAAAAAGAGCTGCACCTTCTCTTGCTCTGTGAGAGGCCGGGCAGACATGGATAAAGCCATGCTTTTCTTTAGTTGCAGATTACTGCAGACATGTCAGTTGACAAGGTGGTCTTTGATGCAGTACAATGAGATTATCAAATCATTTTCAGTACACAAGGATTGATTAAAGCTTTGGTGTCTGAATACCGTAAACTGATATAAATCCCTGTCAGTGCAATGTCTAAAGTCGATAAATCAATTAAGCCAAGGTTAAGGCTTTTAAAAAGTATCAGAAAGTCTTAAAAGCAAAGGTGAATTATCTTAATTTTAGTATTCATTTTATAGCCTATTCATTTAAGAGGTTTCAGGCTAGTATTTCTGCTTTTGTTTTTTTATATTTGGATTTATTCACATGATTTTTTTAGTAACCCCATCAGATCTGACCTTAATTCTTCACAGACTTATGTGAGGAAATTATTGAAATTAATACAACTCAGATATTGTGACAAGGGATGCATGGTATTATCAGGCATGATATCGTTATTGACAGATATTAGCTTGAAAGGAAACTATGAAGATCTGCAGATATGAACATTTCTGCTGATATTTACTACCAATGTTTTGCCTACATAAATCTGCCCATATCAGCCAGAAATACTTGCTTGACACACAAATAAGATAGTGGAGTTTTAGACTGGACCAACAGTTCTATGTCAGCTAAAGTCTTTTTCTCTATTCATCATCATTCCTTACGCTTTAAAGTGTGTTTTAAGGACTGAAGTTTATTAATTTGTCAAAGTTTGAATTGAGCATTTTAATCGATATCGATATCAGTATTGGCAACATCCAAAATAATTTTGTAAATATCTGCATATTAAATATCTTTTTAGTTTTATCCACAGTGTGAATAGGTAGTTCCAGATTGTAGTGTAACTACTATTAGGACACTTAAGTGAAAAATAACACCTTCGATTCATCTACTTAATGGTATCAGGTTCTTTTTTCCTCACAGTCTTCTATCAACGCGTTTTAAGAAAGCTTAATTTGCGTACTACACAGTACTACTGAAATATTTATTTCTTTTTGTCATATTGTTGTCTTACTATCAGCACAAAACATATACGTAGCCGTTGTTAGTGTAATTGGCAAAGAATTGAAGATGTAATGGGCATGATGAGGGTTTTTTAAAAAAAAGTCTTCAACAGTATTAAACCTAATGTCAAATTTTCTGTATAAACCCTTTAGTAACATTTTGCCCTCCCTTTCCAGCTATGGCTGGCTCTGGCCCGTTTAGAGACATACGAGAATGCCCGCCGAGTCCTGAACAAAGCTCGAGAGAACATCCCCACAGACCGCCATATCTGGATCACGGCCGCCAAGTTGGAGGAGGCAAACGGCAACACTCAGATGGTGGATAAGATCATTGACAGAGCCATCACTTCTCTGCGTGCCAATGGTGTAGAGATCAACAGAGAGCAGTGGATACAGGTGAGCGTCTGTGGTTTATGGTTACTCTTAGACAAAAGGGAAGAGTGTGGCATTTTTAATGTTTATGGCAGATGGAAGCATGGAATGACTCATTTTAAACAGAAAAAGACTCTGATAGCTTTTTATTGTTTAGAAGTTGCATCTCCACAAAATCACGGTGAGTTATTAAGTAGGACTGTGAACTAGATCCAGGGAACTCAGTTTACCTGTCTGTCCCCTATTATTGCCATCCGTCCTCTGACAGAGTAAACTTCCTGCGGAGAGGGACATCTCCTTCGATTTTCCAGAGTGCATGTGACAAAACTCGTTAACTTATTGATGTTTTTGTGCTGTAAGTAAAACACCAGTGATGTTTATATATGGTATATCAAAATTGATCAAATCTTTTCCTGCTGGATAATAAAAATCTGTTTAAACCTGTAAATTGTAAATCAAAACATGAAAGATTGTGCTATTAAACCTGGAGGCTAAGACTGTAGTATCTGCGTCATGAAGTTAGTCATCTTTGATAGTGTGCCAGACTTATTTGGCAATGCTGCACTCTACCAGTTAGTCCTTGTGCCGCTAGATACCAGCCAGCACTATGACTGACGTTTTGTTTAGCATATTTTACAAGTCTTTTTTTGCAATTATAAGGCTTCAATGCAGTCCTGTACATGTCATTTTCGGTCTTTAACTATCCAGCTAATCCCACCTCTGGATTATTATGAGTCTTTGAGGAGGTTTGTCAAGCCCATTTACCAGTACAGTCATTTGAACATCAAAAACTTGATGTTGAAAGAAAAGATTTGGCTCTTCTCTTTGGAATACCTTTGTGTTGATCAGCACCCAAGCTTGTCTTTATTGTGCCAAAAGAAGTCTCGTACTGAAATGACCTTTCATAGTAGAGTAAAGCCTAAATGCTTGATTGCTTTAAGTAACCCATGCTTGTTTCAGGATGTCTGGTCTCAGTGATAGAAGACATCTTTTTCTCTACAGTTCCAGTGTGTACTAGAAAGGCTCTCTTGCTTTCTCCTTCTGTGTGTCACCCACATCTTTTCTCTGCAGGATGCAGAGGAGTGTGACAAAGCGGGTAGTGTTGCTACCTGTCAGGCTGTGATAAGGGCCGTCATAGGAATTGGAATTGAAGAGGAGGACCGCAAACACACCTGGATGGAGGATGCCGATAGTGTAAGTACTGATGTTTATGTTTAATTTACACAGAACACATTCAGACAGATGTTTTGCTGCATCTTATACACGGGTGCGACCAATATAAAAGTGTAAAATGAAACATGCGCTGTCATGACAGCAAGTGCAGCCTCCGTTATAGCCCTATGTTTGAAATTAGCTGCAGTTCATCGTGTATTGAAAGATGCCGCTTGGCAAAACGTGCTAGGATACATTGCAAGTCAGATCAGGCCAGTGGTGCCACTTTTCAACATCTTTTCTCCCTCTGTTGCCCCCTGGTGGGCAAGAAAAGCTTCCAGCTGCTCAATATGTTAAGAAGTTGATGGTCTTGGTTGCCAGCTATGTCTTTTAAGTAGTTTTTGGAAGTAAAGAAGGATGTTTAACTGGTTGGACTAACAGATGAGGGGAAAAGCCGAGATTATCTTTCTACAGAACACCATAGGAGACAGAAAACCTAGAGAGAAGTAGTGGATTATCCTGTTAGATGCTCTGCTGTTGCTTTTGGGATCAATACAATAGCTCCAAAAGACTTATTATCCAGACATCAAATATTGTGTGAACTTATTCAAAATATGATTTTCTTTAAGCCTGTATTTCAGTGCCAGATCACTGACTGTATTTGGACAGTGAACCTGATGCAATCGTTTAACATTTAGCATATGTGATCAAATTGGCTTTCACCTTCACTTTGATGAAGAATTTCTTGCTGTTCACTTCCCAAATGCCAGACTTTGGCTTTGACTTTTCACATTTTTGTGATTAAAGTAGTTTCCTGGGTGCTGTGTAAGGGTTCAAAGTGACAAAAACCTGCAGTTTAAATCTTTGTTTTTGTGCAGTTGTTAGGTGATGTTCACATCTGTCATTCTAAATAAATTGAGAATAAAAATGCCACATTCTGCAGCACCACACAGAGGAGCAGTTCCCACTGTTGTAAGCTTCCTTTTGCCCTCTTGGCCTGCGTGTGGTCACATGACTAAAAACTATGAATAGAATAATAATGATAAAAATAATAGAATAATCCTGCATTCAAAGAAAACAGTGTTTTACTCCTATAACATAAACCTTGAGAAGTACTGGTTTGATTTGACCCATACTTCACAACTGTCATGCAGCCTGAGAGCTCAACTACCGTACTGGTAGGATTGTAAACACTAAACAGTGAAAACATTTGGTAATAACAGAACTACACAGCTGCACAGAAACTGCTGTTTTTTCCTAGCTGAATGTGATAATAATTGTCATGCAGGATGACGTTTCTTACCTTTTCCCTCTGACAAACGCTCCCAAAAAACCTTGCATCTTATGTACCATGTGGCTTATATTTTGGATTTTAGAGTAATTTAGATCCTTGTGTTGTTTTTCAGTGTGTGGCCCATGGAGCGTTGGAGTGTGCCAGAGCTATTTACGCCCATGCTCTGCAGGTGTTTCCAAGCAAGAAAAGTGTCTGGCTTCGAGCTGCCTACTTTGAGAAAAATCATGGCACTAGGTGACCAAATTTGGATTTTAAACTTTTCAAAAAAGCAGTACTTTGCATTTTTATGTGTAATTTTTAGTTAATCATCTTGTCTGCCTTTAACTTTGGGTTCTTTTGCTTTTTTCCTCTTGTTTGCTTTATGATCTGGGCTTTCCACCTCCATTTCTTTTCCACATATTACACCACATCTCTCAGGGAGTCTTTGGAGGCCCTGCTCCAGAGAGCCGTGGCTCACTGTCCCAAAGCAGAGGTCCTGTGGCTGATGGGGGCCAAGTCCAAATGGCTGGCTGAGGATGTGCCTGCAGCAAGAAGTATTCTTGCTTTGGCCTTCCAGGTGAAGATGACGTCTCTCAAAAGTTGACTTTTATATGCAGTGTATTTCTCCACCTCTTAATCCTCATACACCCTGTCTGGTCCATTATTCTATACTTCCCTCTTTAGGCCAACCCAAACAGTGAAGAGATCTGGTTGGCTGCTGTCAAGCTGGAGTCTGAGAACAATGAGTACGAGAGAGCCCGTCGACTGCTAGCCAAAGCCCGTAGTAGTGCTCCAACAGCCAGGGTGAGTTATAATTGAGAACGTGAAACAGACTGTCATGAAAATCCATTAATAAAACAGAATACAGATGTGCACAAATCCATTGCTCTCTGAGATAGAAGTTGAAAACTGGTTTCTCTCGATTTGATGAGTTGTTTCTTCTGTCAGAACTTAAGAAATCCCTAGAATGTGATATATTTGTAATGCACTGCAAACTGGAAAGAGAAACTCAAAAAGAAGAGTAATGAAATAAAGACATATTTCCCTAAGTTAATGGGGTGCTCGTTGAAAAGAGGGTAAAGTTGTATTTATTTAAATTGTCTTGTTCTTTTACTCTTACACTCTCCTTCCCTGACCCTTTGTACGGAAACACACATTTTAGTTTTCATTATGTAATGCTGGTATGAATAAAGCTTTGACTCATGTCTCAGGGTTGGTTAGTTTTTAACAGCAAAGTAATAGTGCATTGTACTTGAATGATCTTCTACTGACATGCAGTTTTTGTCAAGTTCAGGCTTGCGTGTTTTCTACACCTTTTAAAAACTTCTCTGTAGTAAGTTTGATAGATGTTGCCAGCAGTGCTCTTAAACTATCACTGTTTCTTTTAGGCCTCATTTCCCTTTGTTATCTCTTTTGTACTGGCTGATGGATGTGATGATTAGAGTTTGTTATTGCTATTGATTTACTGATTGTTCAAACTGATAAGACAATTTTATGTCATTTATAAAGCAGTTGGTACGTGTGCCGTGCACTTGAATGTCGGATGCATGTCCAACATTCAAATGCATGTCTGATGCATTTGAAAGCTACTGAGGTATCTGTGTTGCAATATTTCTGTTTTAACATGTGATATGCTAAAAAACAGTGGATATATCTCTTATGTGTCTGTTTAAAAACATCTATGGCATATCTGTGATTATAACCTCTACAGGTGTTTATGAAGTCAGTGAAGCTGGAGTGGGTGTTGGGAAACATAGAAGCTGCACAGGAGTTGTGCACAGAAGCCCTGAAACACTACGAGGACTTCCCCAAACTGTGGATGATGAGAGGCCAGATAGAAGAGCAATGTGAAAACATGGACAAGGCCAGAGAGGCCTACAACCAAGGGGTGAGTCCAGGACACACTTGTGATTAGGTGTTGTCATGGCAATAAAAGCAAGATGCTCAGGGAGCTTGAGCTTTGTTCATACGGTATGTGTGCTAGATTAAAATGAGTTTCCTGATAATTGTCACTAAATAGTTTTTGTTTGCTCTAGTTGAAAAAGTGTCCCCACTCGGTGCCTCTGTGGTTGCTGCTGTCTCGTCTGGAGGAGAGAGTGGGACAGCTGACCAGAGCCAGAGCGATCCTGGAGAAAGCAAGACTGAAGAACCCCCAGTCCCCTGAACTATGGTGGGTAAATAGACAACAGAGTGAGATTGTTTACAGAAAAAGTCCGCTGCTGCATGTCCCATTTGATACATCGATTCGATCGGGTCCTGTCTCAGATTAGATTCATAGAAAAAAAAGAAAAGAAACTACAAATGTACTAATTAGCTAAATTGCACATTAAAAGGCCCCGGAGTATAAAGGACTATGATTGAGCAGAAATAACTATTCAAGTCCATGTGTATGAAAATGCACCAAAAAACAATTTTAGACAGAAAAAAGAGGCCAAAACACTTGATCATAGTTATGAAATATTGCAGAAAAAGTACATATTGCGCTGGGGTTATCAGAGAACTTAAAAGTCAATAAAAATGTTAGGTACTTAAAATGTTATATAGCAACATGTTTTAAGACAAATTCCCATTGTAATGTTACTAATGAAAGGTAAATCAAATAAAATGATACTGGAATAGACAGAGGTTGCTGTCGTATTTGTTAAACAGATTGTTTTTTATTAAACACCAAAACTTTTCAGAAATTAAACTATCAAAACTCTTTTACCTGTACCTGCAAAAAATCTGTGCATAAAATTGTCTCATTGATTGTAGGCTCCTACATCAAATCAAATCAGATTTGTATTGTGATAGATTTTGTGATACCAGAAAATGTCCAAAATGATGTCCAAACTATCAATATCATAACGTGATGAAACATGTGGTTGACACCCCAAATGATCCCATGCTGTATTTACTTTAATAACACATATTAGAAATGTTTTCTCTGTAAAGATTAAATATGAACGTGCAATCTGAATGAAAACACACCAAGTACACTTTTCTTGCCTCCCAATTTATGTGTGCTATCGAAATTAACAGGTTGGAGTCGGTCCGACTGGAGTTCAGGGCTGGTCTGAAGAACATATCCAACACATTGATGGCCAAAGCTCTTCAGGAGTGTCCCAATTCAGGTGAGAATACACTGTTCTTACAGTTTTTCTTTTTTTTCTTAACTTGGAAGTGAAGAATCCTGTTTTACTTAGTATAAATGGATGCAACAATGGGGTGTATGAGGGCCTTGTAGGACTAATAATTCTCTGGGCTTGTAGACTAAAAATGATGCCCTTTTTAATTAAATAGGAAGCTTAAGTCAAAATACTAGGACTAATTAACTGTGGTGTCAGTTTCAGGTCAATTAGCTCTTAATTGGGTGCTGATTTAGCTCAGCTGGAAGAGTAGGCACCTCTAAACAGAGGCTAGAGTCCTTGATGCACTGGTCATGGGATTGATTTACAGTCCTGCTGTTGTTTGATGCATGTCTGCTGCCACTCTCTCTCCCCATATTTCCTGTCTCTTCAGCTGTTCTATCAAAATAAGGACAAAATGCCCCAAAACAATCTTTGAAATACTAAAAAAAAGCTCTTCATTCTAAATGATTAATCCTTAGAGTTATGAGTGAGTCATGTAAGTTGCAGGTTACAAGTTTAGAGCAGTGTTTTGTGTCATTGCTGCATGTACAGTATGTCAATAAACTTGAATGCACAGCTTCCTCTCACTCCTCTCTCCTTCCTGGTAGGTATCCTGTGGGCAGAGGCAGTGTTTTTGGAGGCCAGGCCCCAGAGGAAGACTAAAAGCGTGGATGCTTTGAAGAAGTGTGAACATGATCCTCATGTGTTGCTCGCTGTTGCCAAGTATGAATGCACCTTTTTCAGTGGCTTACATTATGACTTAGTGTTAAGTTTTGTTCTTGATGCAAATCTTGGCTTTATTCTATTTTTTCTCACACCAAATATGTGGTTGTACAATAAATTTCACT
This sequence comes from Cheilinus undulatus, assembly GCF_018320785.1. Taxonomy (NCBI): domain Eukaryota; kingdom Metazoa; phylum Chordata; class Actinopteri; order Labriformes; family Labridae; genus Cheilinus; species Cheilinus undulatus. Next base: position 32,417,621 of record NC_054875.1, read on the forward strand.
AACTTTCATGCAGGATACTCACATGTACAGTAATTTTAATTCTGATATTTAATTTAGGTTGTTTTGGAGCGAGCGTAAAATCACCAAAGCGAGAGAGTGGTTCCTCAGAACAGTCAAAATTGAGCCAGACCTTGGTGATGCCTGGGCTCTCTTCTACAAGTTTGAGCTGCAGCATGGTACAGAGGTAAGGCTCTTACTAGCATCATTTCATGTCTGGTTATCAAACCAAAGTTTCAGTAATGATGCATTGGGGGATCAAAGTGTTAGTAAGATGTCTTATTATTCCTCATGACTCACACATGCATTGCATTATGGTTTTTAACATTGCTGTTCTGCATCCATTAGGAACAGCAGGAAGAGGTGCGCAAGCGGTGTGAGAATGCTGAACCTCGCCATGGGGAGCTGTGGTGTGCCGAGTCCAAACACGTCTTGAACTGGCAGAAGAAGACAGGAGAGATCTTAGCGGGGGTAGCCAGCAAGATTAAGAACACCTTTTAAGACTTTGGAAGTTTGGTTCGAAATTGCTGGAGAGTTCTGGCAAGTCACCAGCCATGGATTATGCTCTGCTGTTCATGAACAGTGGGCCAGCCGTGGCAGATACAAACTTCTTTCTCTTGTTTTATGTATGAACGGTCTATAATTTTTGTACATAACAACAGAAAAGGATGTCATGTTGAAGTGAAAACAAATCTTTACAAATTAATAGTTTAGTACAAATATCAAACCGTGAATTACCATTGCTGTTATAATGCACTGTTTTTTGTTTTGTTGATCAGAAAGCCCTCAGATGGATTGAGGTCCGAGCTTTGATTCAGACTAGAAATTCATATTGATGTATTTTGCCAGAGATAAACTTGCTGTTTCACCTTCCATTTGCATCCAGTTGCTTCCTAACCTGACACACCAGATGGATGTGTTTCACACATCCATCTGAAAAACCACTCCTATACAGTGTTTGGGAAAAGGTAGAGGCTTTGAAAAAATCCTCGGAGGGTGACTGGATGAGCGTTCTGTCTGTCACGTCTTTAAGTGCCAATCAGAGCAACAAATCACATGACGTATCCGCCACTGAGGAGTAAATCCATAGAGAACTGCACTACACAAATCAAGGCAACTGCAGATATGTAGACAATTGTTTTTTTAAAAGAAAACAACTCACTGCTGTTCTTTGTTCTTCTTTTAATGAAGAAATGTCGAGTTCTGATAAAACTGGTGCTTTAGCAGCATCCACGCTAATGTCTTCCGCCATAATTGCACCAGTCTCTTGTTGCTGCTTGCTTACTATTTTCTGCCAACCCAAAAGTACTGCCTCTCAATGCTAATTGGTCCTGACTGGGGCCCAGATAGTTCAGACGGGAGCTTTGCAAGATGAATTTGCCAGTGAGAAACAAGGAAATGGGCGCATCCATCTGCTTTGCAAAGTTACCAGCTTCCTGAGCATTCTTGTAGTCAACCTGCCCATGTGTGATAAATGTTACTGGATGATACCACTAGGGGGCACACATTTAACACACATACAACATTTTCCACTACAGTCTTGCTGCAGACACTCTCACAGACCTTTTATCTGAGACGTCATCTATTTCAGAATGGAAGTGTCATTATTTTCCGTTACATTTTATACATATTTGTTTTAATTAAACTTTATTCATAAACAAAGTCTGACATTAACATTCATGAATAACTACATTACAAACATTACAGAATGAGCAAAACTTAAATTAAAAAAAAAAAAACAGGAAAAAACAGAGGTCTCATCAGGTATTAAATTATGTGCAAACCTGTTTTTAGAAGTACACAAATGGTGGCTTGCTTTAGCTTTATTAGCTTTAGCTTAAGCTAACATTGCTACACTTGCTACGTAATTAATGTAACTACATAAGCCATTGTAGGCAAGGTAGCTTCAGTAATGTGGGCTTTAGGAAACATTTCTAAAGCTAACGTAGCAACATAGAGAATATTCCTACACAGCTGACAGCCACTTTGTGATCTTAGCTTTAGCTATGTTATGCATCTAACAGACCTATGTTATCTGCGTAGCTCACGCAGCTTACGGGGCTACTTGAGCTACTCTTGTTGTGTTAGAATGTTTTAATGAAGGATGAGCTTTTTTCCTGTTAGCAGACTGTTTACTCTGCTTTATTAAACGTTTTGCAGGTCAGGCATTTAGCTTTTGACTTTTGGTATCCTAGCTATTACCTTAACCCTAAATTGGAAGTTTAACCCTATTTAATTTTAAACAATTTAGGGTGTATTTCAGCTCTGAAAAATACAATCTGTAGCCAAACTCCTCTCACATTTTCATCCATGCGTGAATGTCAGCTTATTGGTTTAGTGACCATGGTGACTGGTGGCTGTCACACTTGACTGATCACTGTGCAGAGCCACCTTTTGAACTGTAACACTTATCTTACTGTCATTGTTTTTACGCGTTCAAAGGTCAACTAAACAGACTGTCAGTCCCAGCTAGAGTTAAAGGCACATTTGTCTCTGTGCAGTGAGAATAACACATAATAAAAGTTTTTAGAATTATGGAGCCAGTTTTTAAGTTTGTCTTTAAATTTTCAGCTGTTGTGTATGCTGCTGTTGACTGTCTCACCTCCACCACCTCTACCAGTCGTGCATACAGCATCCTGAGTTCATTTTGCAATAAATGCAAATGACGTGCCCAGTTGATGCATCAAACTGACACTGGGGGCGTGTGGCAGCAATGTTGTGAACATAGACAAGGCAAGTTTATTTATATAGCACATTTCAGCAACAAGGCAATTCAAAGTGCTTTACACAGGACATTAAGATACAATGACAAATGGATATGACAAATGATATCACTTTATTATCCTTTAAAGGTTAGTTTTATAACTGGCATTTGTTCCTAGTGGACCAACAATGGTCTTTGACTTTGTTTCAGTCTACCATGCCGTCTCCAGCAAGCACTAGCTCTGATTAAACAGCATTCTTTTACAACAGATTTATTCTCCTTGCAACACTGCCATAAAGCTGCACCTAGTGAATCATTTAGATACTGATGTTTGTTTGAATATTTCTCTGTAAATAAACACCTATCCCAGAGTGCAGGTTGAAGTCATGAATTTGTAAATCAGCTTAAATTTCAACTTTTGAGTCTTTTGTTGTTGTTCTATAGGTCTGCATTTTTTGGCTGTGCTGGCCTTCCCTGTGAGATTTTCACCTGTTATTTGGTTTTGTATTTGTACTAAATAAGGACTAAGTGTTGATATGTGATTTATTTTTTCTGTCATAATGGTTGTCAAAATGTGGCAAAACAAATGAAATGGCAGGTTTGAAAGTAAGTGTTTTAAATTGTCCTGTGAGAGAGATGCACAACATAGTTCAATCATTTAATATTTTTCCCTTAATAATTAAGGAGTCATCTTAGTTGTAATGGACAATTTTGTAAACAAAAAAAACCCTTTTTTTTTTTAATTTTTTGGGGGTTCAGCTTTTGTTTGCAGTGTCATGTCCTTCAGAGATGAAAATAAACTTGTCAGGGGCTGTTAGATGACTTAACATGTCAACTGCCTTTGGGACTTAGTTTGCTGGAAATGTGTTGAAATACTTTCCAGTCATAGAATAATTAAAAAAAAGAGTTTATCACACAGTTTACTTTCCCTCCCACACACACATAAATATTTTGATTTACTTTGTTTATCAAATTGAAGTTTGAATTCCAAGTTGAATCCCTGTGATTTGCACTCTCTCAGACATTTAGCCGAACAGTTTGACCCCCACTGATCCTCTCATACATGGTCAGTATTTTGGTTTGCTGAAATTCAGTGAGATTTTTCATAATTTGCGCACTGTGACTTCAAAATACCACAAAGCAACATCTGCTTCTGCCTCTTTCTTCCAGAAATATGCACTAATGCCCACAAAACACTCTCGGATCGTGTTTTTTCCCCAACATTTCATTTTATATAAGATTGAAAGAAAAAAGAAAAAACATCCTCAAGAGCTACACACCCCCTTAGTATCACGTCTCCCAGTTGAAACCGAAAGGATAAAGGCGAGCGATTGATTGCAGAAGTTTTCCTTGACTTGATCGGACTAGAGTTTGGTGAAATCCAAAGCTTGGCGTCACCAATCCATGACGGGAAAGGAAATCGGAGCAGTCGTTACGCTGGTGATGTCTGAAACCACGCCGCACCACATCGGAAATCTACCCGCCTGCGCGTCTTGGTTCATCTATCCACCAGAGAAAGTGAAGAAATACTGATTAAACAGAGGTTTGGATATGATGAACGCGGTAGGATCCGGAGTAATTCCTTGGGTCCTTCGGCACTGATCGAGATGGGTTTGCTTGTCTGAGGATTCTGCTAAAGAACATGATAAATGGTGAGTGTGCTTTTCAAATTTGGTGCGTATTTACGCAACGAACATGTGTTGGAAGATCAGAAGTTGTGCATCTGCACATGTCAAGCCGTGCGTCCGAGTGTGTGTCTTTATTTTTTGTAACACTGCTGTGAGAGTGTTCTCGTTTGTTTTTCTGACCCCTGTCTTTTCTGTAGTGTCTGACCGGAAGTCTACTCCGTAATGTCCTGATGGTTCTCTTATTGACCAGCTGCTGTGGTAAACGTAGATGTAACGACACAGAAATACTCGAATCATACAAGGATATCGTCTTGACTGAGCTGCGGTTTCTGGTGAGAGTCATTTACAGCGTTTTTGCGCTTCATTTTAGAAGAGCCACATACAGTCTACTCCAATATATCTATTTAAGCTTGAAAATGTTAATTTCCTTCCTTGGCTTGTTTGATTTGTGACTTGCCGATTTTATTTTACTGTCTTTCTGTAGTTTCAGCTTTCAGCCTATTTTATATTATGAATTGCACTGTATAATAATTATTAGTTTGTCATCATGTCTTCATAATTGTTGATATTGTTACCTCCATTTACTACCAAATGCATGTCTTTATAATCAATTGCAGCAGTAAAGCTTGAACACCCTCTGACAAAGTTTCCATTTTATCCTTTTTTTCAACATTTTAATTGTAATATTATTCACTTACATGCTTATTTTCTGCAGAATTTGACTGCCTCAGCAAAGTCCTCTAAAACCAGAGACATCTGTCCCTCAGGAAAGGTAAGAACCATGACACCATGAGCACTTTCAGCACCATGGACAGAGTAATAATGACTGATACCAGTCTAATATGTCCTGATACTGGTTTACAGTGTGTTTCGCAGGATCTTAAAATAATCATTTTAAGTGATCAGTGATGTATAACTTAGATTTTTTGGACATAATTTTTCACAGTTGAGATTTATGGACTATTTCAATGCCTTTTTAGTTTCTTCTTTTTTTTGGCTTACTGTCATGGCAGGTGCATCACATCCTGGCTGCCATATATGGTGCGACACTGCAGATGCAGTGTCACGGGAGTTGGAAGCAGCTCTCTGACCTGGAGAAACCACTGAAGACGATGAAGGAGCTCATTTCTGACAACTGCAACCCGGATTATCTGGTAAGAAAAATGACTGCAGCAGTTTATTTTAAAAATTAAACTGATCACAATAAATGGTTCATTGATCATTTTTCCCTGGCCTTGCTTTGCTTTCAGAGAAAGAAGACAGTCTCTTGCTCAGCAGTCCGAAAAATACGAGGAAAGAAGAGAATGAAGATCAGGTTAATCAAAGTTATTAAGTCACTAAACACTTGTTGGCAGAAATTTTTGAGTATGATGGTGCGAAGTAAATAATTCTGTCATCCTCCTTTAAGCTTTCACTTCTTTCTCATAAAGACATCCGATTACCCGTGAACATGGACCCACTGTGTTTTGGTAGCTGTCTCAAATCCAATCACTCTATTATGGTTTACCTTTGTTGAGTTCTCATTATTTTTGTCTTAAAAAATAACACTTTGCATGTCAAGCAGGATTGCTTCTTGTGTAACATTCTCCTAGTAACCACAGATAAGCTAATAATGTCTGCATTCAAATACTTTAAGATTGAATGTGTTGTCAGAAATCACGTTTCTTGAGCCGTATGTCAGCATACCCATTAAAGGTTCTTATGTCAGTTACATTTTGTAGCATATGCAATGCAATAAAACACTTTCTCTAATGTCTGATTTCTACTGATAGGAGGTTTTAGTAGCACGTTGAAAATAATCTTTATAGGTATGAGACACATTTGCATCATGAGTGAAGTTATCCATTGAGTAAGAGTTCACGCCAGTAACTTTATCTGCTCCAAAAAGACTCTTGGAACATGTCTTTAACAGTATGCATGTCTTGCTATGAGGTTGACTCTGCTTTGTTCTTGCCAGAGGACATCCACCTTGCCACAGATTATCAAGAGTTACTAAAGCCAGGCCTGCCCACAGAATTGACTGGGCCCCTGACAAGAAAGGGTCCTTGTGATTTATTAATAGTATGTTAGTATGTGTTGGATCAAAAGCATTGGTGCTATCATCCTGGCTAACAGTTACCTCATTTTAGAGCTGAAGAGTGTGTCAGGCTATTATTGGGTTCTGATACTGAAATTATTTCAGTTTTCACTTTTCACCAATTTTGTTACTATTTACCCATTTTTGCTATTTATTAAATCTCATTCCACTGCCTATTCCACAAATTTTCACCACTTTTTCTGCCTATGTTTGCCTCAGTTAATTCATTTTTTGCCATTTTAAACCCAATTTTGAAAATTTTAACCAATTTATGCCACTTTTCAATCTTATTCCACCAACTTTTCTGCTTGTTTTCACCATTTTCAACCCATTGTAACCACTTTCCACCTATTGTGCTATAACTCATTATTGCCACTATTAACCCTTTTACATCACTTAAACCCATTATTTTTTGCCAATTTAACTGCATTTTACTGTGTGTTAGGCCCATTTTGGCACCATAAACCCATTTTTGTTTCTTGCCCCCCCCCCTTTTTTTTACCTGTTTTTTTTGCCACCTTTAACCAATTTTTGCCACTTTTAGCCCATTTTGTTTTTATCACTGTAAACATTTTCTACTTTTAACCCCATCATAATTCTAAGAAAAGGGCACAAATTGAAGAAGGCCACATACTATGAAATGAATAAATAAAAAACATATCTGTTGCTTTGATTATAGTGGTTATTAGTCAGTTTGGGAAATACAAAAAAATGTTATATCTTTAAAATGGACAATGTTTATGCTGAGCACTATGCCTACCCAGTTTAACTGGGCCCCAGAAAGCTCTCCCCTTTATCCCCCTCATGGGCTGCCTTGACTGGAGCTCTGTCATATTGTAAAATATTCAACGCTTTAAGTGTTGTTAACTATATATAGACTGGGCAAATAAAGCCTCCTTTAAAATATTAAGTTTAACTCTCCATGAGTTCATTTCACACTGTCAATTTTGCTGTGTATTTTACTTCATTAAAGAGCTGTGACTTTACCTGAACAACCCGATGGAGATCTCTTTTTCATGCAAATAAGGAAATATCATTGTTTTACTGTACAATTCTTCAGTTGCTACTCAGAACGTAAAGTTAACTGTAAAATGAATACTTTTTACTGTTACTTATTGACCAGTAATTTTGTGAATTTTAGCTACGTATTTGTTTAACGGACTACGGAAGCTGAATGCATAAATTTTAAGAGTCATACATTTTATTATTCCAACATTTTTTAATTTAAAAATTCCGAGTTAAAAAGGGAAAAATGAAAACTTTTATCCCATTAAGTTTTTTTTTTATACAAAGCAACACTTGCCTTCTGAAAACTCTTTAAACTTAACATTATTTTGAAATCACTTCGAGAACAGAAGCGGAACTTATTATAGTAGCGCTGTTTCCGTCCGGAGCAGATGGTATGATGGACAGCCTCCACCAAACGATAAGCTAACGACACGATACGTCAACAACTAGCAGCAGAGGGTGAAATTGGTGAATTTCGCCTCTATTTAATAAATATTCACTCTTATTTTAAACACAGTAAGAAGGTTAATTTTCCTCATAACTGCCTCATTCATTAATTCAGACTCAAACCCGTTTTCAATGGACTTAGCCAAGTAGCATCACTCGACGACAGGTCAGTCATGCGGCTTTTTACGAGATTCTGCCGTGTGTTTCTAACTTGAAAATTCTCACTGTAGGCTTTATTTAGGCTCCGTATTGCCCTGTGTTTGTTATTAAATAATCTTAACATAAAAAGGCAATCGTCAGAGCTGGCATGGCCTCTTCTAGCAGCAGTGTCGACATGGATCCAGATGTGGCTCGGAGGCTCTTTGAAGAAGGAGCTACCTTGGTGCTGCTGGGGGTCCCAAGGGGTACAGAATTGGGGATCGACTGCAAGAGTTGGCAGGTGGGCCCCCGCTTCAAGGGTGTGAAGATGATCCCCCCAGGCCTGCACTTCCTCTTCTACTGCTCTGTCAACCAGCCGAGCTGTGGAGGAGAAATTGGCCCAAAGACAGGACTTTTCCTCAACCTCAAACCCAGACAGATCATATTGGCCAACTGGGATCCCAAAGAAGAAGACCTGGACTTCAGCGCCTCCCAGAATGAGGAAGAGGTGAGCCGGGTCAGGGCCAACTTGCAAGATCTGGACCCTTACCTTGGCCCCTATCCTTATGAGGTGATGAGAAAATGGGTGTCTCTCACTGACCGTTTGAGTGAGGAGGTGGCCAATAATCTACAACCGCTTTCAGGCAGAATATGTGCGTTTAGTGATGTAGTTCCCGAGCTCCAAATGAGACACACCAAAGACAGGGCAGAGCAGCCAAGGAATGACACATGCTGTCAGAGCATGAAAGAGGGACTCGACAGGCTCCCCAAGATGAAACAGAGGGAGGGGACGGAGCTGCGATTCTCTGTTATCCCTAAGAGGACTTACCCGCCAGGGGCTACACCAGCTGAGATCACACAGTGCAGCCTGGACCTGAGCTATGCCCTGGAGACTGTGCTGGAGAAGAATCATGAGCTGCAGCCTCTTAACCTGCTAGGTACGTATTGATATAGTGATGTAAGATTATCGAAAGAGAAAAGTGCATAACGAACAACCTACTTTCTGTGACCCCCTTTCAGGTGAGCTTCAGTTTGCCTTTGTTTGTTTCCTGATTGGAAATGTGTATGAAGGCTTTGAACACTGGAAGCGTCTCCTTGCTCTGCTGTGTCGATCAGAAGATGCGATGAGAAAGCGTAAGGACCTCTACCTAGGGCTCATCGCTGTGCTTTACCACCAGCTTGGAGAAATTCCCCCAGACTTTTTCGTTGATATCGTGTCTCAGGACAACTTCCTCACCTCCACGCTGCAGGTAGGTGCTGTACTTCAGAAATCAGGAGACACAGGGATATTTTCATAGTCTAAATGGCATGTGTTGAGTGAAAGAGTGTAGATTTTAACATTCCTTTAAGTCTATTTGGAAAACATGTCAGAGTAAGACATTGTGTATGAGAGTAGCGACCATAGACCCTGTTGGAGTGTAGAAATGCCTCACAAAACAACTAATAAACTATGCAAACCATTGCTTAATTTATACTTTAAACCCTGCATTGGTGCCTAAATGGTACCTCAATCAAATAATTTAAAGTTGGAAAAATACTGCACAGACTCCATGCCAGACTTTGACTCAGAAGTTGAACAGCTGAAATGTGTCAAAATGTAGCAGTGTATCGTGGTGTTGTCATGCCTCAGGATATCCTCACCAGTTAGAGGTATGGCATTCATCCTAATTGTACTAAAAGTAAAACGTAGATTCTATTTGAAATATACAAATATGAATGCTAAAGGACAATAATTGACAGTTTTCTGAGAAGAGAAGGCAGAGATGGTTTAGCATTTTTGACTCAGACATTTAGTGAGTGGTAACAATAAAGTACCCAAATCTTTAGTTTTTATTAGGTTTGATGAACCTACTATTGTTATTTAATTTTATCTAACCAGGAAAACCTCATTGAGATCAATAATCTCATTTACAAGAGTGTCCTGGTCAAGAAAGGCGGCAGCACAATGAACAGAGTTACAGACATGAAATATAACAGTTATAAATACTGAACAAACAAATCCCGAATAACAGAGCTCAAAGTCACTGGTCAAAACATCTACAACTTGAAGCATCATCCTCCAATGCCTTCAATCTACTTTTAAAAAGATTCAAAGAGACAAGCTCTCCAAGACAAAGAGTCTCCTGTAGAAGATTCAAGGCTGCAGGAGCAGCATACCTGAAACTCCTTTTACCCATTTCAGGACGGACTTTGGGAACAGAGAGCAAAAATAAATCTTGCGACTGAGTCACAGAGGGAAGACTAACTTCCCGAACTGTAATGAGTTGTAATGTGAGTTGAGTGTATCATCACATCACCGATGACTGCAGTTCTGTGACAATTTTCACTGTGACATTATTTAAATATTAGCAGCCATCTATTGTTATTTTAAAGATCCGACCTCCAGTTTATCAGATGTATTGAGTGTAGCTGGGTGGTCCTACCTGTCCGGAATTTCCTTCTTTTGTTGGATTAACTGTCATAGCCGGGAAGGTAATCTTATCTCTGATCTTTCAGATGCTCACAGATCTGTCTTAACCTGCCTGGGAGGGAGCAAATGAAATTGATACACATATTCCAGTCACCTTTTTAAAATGTTTCAAGAAATTATACAGCATAAAGAGGAGACGAAGACAGAAGAGAGATAAAACAAAACCAAACAATAAATTAAACAAGCAAAAAAGATGAACAGAACAAGCAAGATACAATTGCAGATTCTCACTGGATGTACAGAAGCTGATCAGTGTCTGTTAACAGGTAACTCAGATTCATGTGTTTAATTTCAGTATACAGATGTTCATGTCTGCATACAGTGCAATTTATATCTACATCTGTGTACAGCCATGGATAAAGACAAAATTACCTCAGAACCCTGCTGCCATCAGAGTTGTCACTTTGATAAATTACATGTTGCATATCTCACCCAGTTTCCTAATTTTTCTTCAGAAATATGAAGCTGATTTGTAGTTCTCATGGTAATATTTCCCATTCCACTTATTTAATTTATAAGATCCTTCCATTCTAAGGGAATTAATTTAATATTTTTACCAGTTTTTTGTAATTGTCTTTCTTTCTTCATCTTTTCAAGTAATTTCAGGTAACTGATAGCAGGGCCTGTGAGATTTTGTTCAGAAAAAGGCCGATTCTAATATTATAGTTGATGTGAAAGTATAATGTGAAGATAAGTCTTTTGTTGGTCTCATCTCATACAGTCAAATATGATTTACCTTGGTTGTCCTCTTTTACCCACAGGACTTTTTCCAGTTTGCCAGTGGACCCGGTGTAGACGGAACTCTACGAAAGAGAGCGGAGAAGTTCAAAGCTCACCTGACCAAGAAGTTTCGCTGGGACTTTGACGCAGACTTAGACGACTGTGCCCCTGTGGTGGTGGACCTGCCTGAGGGTGTCACAGTGGACTGACACCCTGCTATAGACCCAGTTTACATGCAGGAAGAAAATCTGACACTGAAGGAGAGCAGTGAAGCCACATATTAAACACATAATCTAGAAGTACTCTAAAGGCTTCAGGAAACTTGAACAACAGCAGTCAGGCTGAGGTTACAGATTTCTCCAAATGAAAACAACACTCTTAGTTTTGGTTACACCTGTATTTCTCTAACAGTGTGTTAAAGTGGCCTTTAAAACAGGTTTTGTCTTAGAAGATACTGTAAACTTCTAGTTCTGCAGTATAGATATTAATAATTGCGCTCTCTGGTGGAGGTTTTTTAAAGTACAGCAAGCAAGTTGAGTCTTGCTTTTCTGGTGCAGAATCCAAGCTGTAAATATAGACGGTAAATTAGAATAAAATATACAGTCAAAGGTAGAAGCACATTAAATGTCCAAATCCACCACTCATTTATTTAAATGTAACTGCAGATGTGACATTTTCAGACACATAGGTGTTAACTGATTAATTACAGCTGCTTAGATGAAAAATAGTAAGGATTTAACTGTGACAAAATTTTCAATAAGACTATAGATGAGAATTTTTTCTCATCTATTGAAAACAAAATACTTAGTATTTTTGTGTAACCCTAATGTTGTTTTTAGTTCTCATATGAATAAATACATAAAACTGTATGTTGATAAATCCTTGTCATTTTTCACAGTTTCAGAAATAAAATTATTGATTTCTAATTTTAAATTCCTTTTAATAAAAACACCAGGCTTCATATGTTGTCATGCTTAAACCATCTAAGCATATTTCAGAGTAATTTCTTCCTCTGCCACTAGATGGCACTGATGAACTTTTCTTGAAGATCTACAGCTTTGTGTGTCTGTGAAAGAATCTATTTCTAGTTTGACGTTCTTAAAAGTGTATTAACATCAAACACAACCACATTTGAACTCAACATATCCTTCACATGTAAAACTACAGCTTTAGAGATTCTGCAGGACTATCTCCAAAGTTGACATGTTCATGTGAAAGTGTGCAAATGAATGCAAGTTTCACTGTGTGAAAAAATGTGCCTCATGAATACTTAGACATAAGAAATCATGCAAAAGAGGACACAACATTAGAAAACAATTACAGGGGAGGAAAGGCACAAATGGTGCATGAAAATTGATCACAATGCAAGATAAATGCTTGATGCAAAAAATTCTTTTGGGATGGGTATGGTCCTTCATGACACCAAGTTGAAGAAACAGAAAAAGAAATCTTTCAGATTCACCTACTTGGTTCTTTAGGTGCTTTTCAATCAACATTAGGTTCAAGGAATTTGATGTTTTCTGCCTACTGTTGTCTGCATTTTTACCAGGGCCTAACATTCCCAACCTGACAAGCCAAATAGACATTGCATGAATATATTTCAGATTCATCTGGTTAAGCTCCCATAGAAAGCGTTTTGGAAGGGCAGGACTTAAAAAAAAAATTCTCAGAAGTTGACAAATGAATGTCACATTCATTACGGGCCAATCAGAGCAACAAGACAAAATAATGTAGTAGTTATGCACAGCTCAAGTATCAACCTGTGCTTGACAGCCAAACACAGTTATAGTATATGAACTGAGAAGTATGATTTGGATAAAACTTATGTAAAGGCATAACAATCGCAAACTAGTGTTGAAGATTGTCAGGAGAAGAGCAAAAACATCTTTTCTGTCATGGAAAGCTTTCATAGTGGCTCTTTACTCTTGTTTTGATAAAAAAAAGGGGTTTCATTTTGATAAAACTGCAGCTGTGGCTACATCCAAGCTAATCATTCTACCAGCAGCCATTGTGCAGACTGGCACTGTAACACCTCCCCCTCGTAACTACCACACTCTAATGCTGAAGCAGCTTGACAGGAGAGCAAAAACACCTTTCTGCCATGAAAAGCTTTCAATTCTTTGCTCCTTGTTTCATAAAGAAAGGCCCGTAGCTACTGCCTCATCTCCTCAGACGATTCTGATTGGCCACACCCATTTTTGGGTCCCAGAAATATGATGCAAATTGGGGATACTGACAGCTGGCTTCAGGAAGACAAAGTAGATTAAACTGGTTGTATGATATCGGATCTAGTAACTTATGAAAATTTAGATGCCAAGCAAAACTTTTTCTATAGTTTTAATTATGTTATTCAATGATATTCTTATCATATGACTGTGCTGGTGTTCAGTCATCCAGGCCATGGTTATCCAAGGCTTTATCCAAGCAGAGAAACTTGACTTGATTGAGGTTCTTGAAAATGTTTCATCCCTCCCTACCTTTGTCAAAACATTAAAAAGTTAATGAGCTTCGTTGGCACCTAAGAGTCGTTGGCAGGGTCGTTGACCTAGACATTAATCAGAAATGTTCAGCACTGTTGCCTCACCCCATGTAGTTCCTTGACTTTTGGGAAGTGCTACCTCAAGAGCAGGTACTTTTTAAGAGGTAGATTTTCTACCCCATGACTAAAAATAGACCCTGGTGGATGCAGTTAAAAGCACTGAGCTCCTGCTTTCTCATACCCCTTTTCCATCAAAAGAACCTGGTGCTCATTCGGTGCTAGTGCCTTTTCTCTGTTTAGCATTTTAACTAATCGGTACAGTATTTGAGCATTGTTTTCCAACTTTTAACATGTCTGTGGTGTGCATGTGTAGGGGGATTTTCCTACTTTTTCAGCCTTTTAAATCACATTGTTAAGTAGCCTATCTTCAAGTCTGCTTCTACACAGAATTTATAGCTGTTCAGCAGGAAAGAACCCTGTTCTTACTAATACTGGTGGTGGACACTAAGTCCAGTGTGGTGGCGTGGGTGGAAATCATCTCTAAGCTTTCTCTGAACCCATCAAAGATGATTTGTGAGGAGTAACAGGTGGAGGAAGAAGTGTTGAGTGCACAGATAACAACCGGATCAGCTGGATAACATAATTACACCATTGTGTGTGAGAGTGTGTGTCACTGTGATTGATGGGACGGACCTTGTGTTGTAGTCGCTGCTCCATCAATCCGTTCACTCGTTAGCTTCCTCTCTGGCCTTCCTGACCCTCCTTTTTTCTCCAGCTGGACGCCTCTGCTATGACGTATCCGTACTTCGTGAGTCCATCTTCAACTGCAAATCTGCTGTGAAGAGGACTAAAGCCATCTAATGTAATTATGTGGATCAATCAGTTTGGGCCTGTCAATGGAGATCCAAATGCCAATACAAGAGCTAAGTTCTCTTTCCCAGAAGACAGATGGTATTGTGAAACAGACGGTAATGCTAGGCTTTATGATGAACGGTCCTCTTTTGATAATTTATGCACATCTTAAAAGAAGATCAGTGCGGTATTCGTGGTCCACTCTGAGCCCAAGGGGGCCCCTGTGCTGGTTGTGAACTTTCCCTTTGAATGCAATTAGATAGAGAAAATGGCTTGGAACACATGGTGGAAACATAGTACAACATGGAAGGAAATGTACGCCAATTATTTGTAGATTTATTTTTCTCTCTAGGGATGAAAAACTGCAGATTGTCAACGGAGATGGTCTCAGAAATTACACAGTCGGGTTGTCCTTGGCATTCCAGACCCTCTATTAGTGCCGGAATTACAGTGTGCCGCAAGTCAGGGGACAACTCATTAAGTGTCTGACTCTTTCTGTACCCCTTCAACCTCCTGCCATGATCCCGCTATGACAACCATGCTCCTTCTAATCCCCCTTATTTGTTTCATTTGGTTTCAGACGCTCTTGGGAGTGAGGCATGCTGGGAAAATGGACTGATGATGAAGGAGCTCAAAAGCCAAGCAGGCCCCGTCAGTCACAGCGGAGTTTTCTCTTTGTTCGAAGGGAGCAGGCCATTTCAAATTGGGCTCACGAGCTGCTCGCCCTGCCAGTGTAAACACAGGCCCCTCTGTTTCTTTCGCAGTCACTCACCCGCTCGACTCCCCCTCTTAGAGCACCATGAAGGATGGATTTTGATGTGTATGAGTGTGTGCAACTTCTAGACTGAGCAACAACTCTGGTTTTGATATAAATGATTACTGACTTTACATACCAGGTGTCTGATTATGTGTCCGTATGACTGCACAAGAAATAAAGTGAGAAATGTGCAGAATTTCCAAAACGTAGAGTGTTGTAGTGCCCTCTACTGCTGCCTTTACATTTCTGTTTCCTGGCATTGCTCCAATAATAACGTTTTGTAAAAGGGTTAATACACTAAATTTGTAATAGCACAAAGTGATGACATGTTTTTTGTACAGAGCCAAACTGTTGGCAGAAAGTTAGCGAGCAGTAGCTTGTGTTTACTTCACATGCGAAAGTTATAGACCATCTGGATGCCTTCTTTAAATATTTGAATCTTTTTGCAGCAAAGACAAGTTGTGTTTCAGTCATAAGCTAATCCTTAGAAATACGATGAGTCTTTCTGACTTACTGGCTGGACACTGGGTCTAGGATCGAAGAGACAACTAAAGTTACAGTGACTGGACATCTTGGTGTAATCACAAAACTGATGGACTGGCTAGATCTCATGTCTGTCATCAAGCTGACCCATCTTGCAAAGCTTGTTCCACATCAGAAAACGATTAGGCCAGTCAGCATCATTGAGGAGAACATGGCGGCAGCTTTGAGCATGGTGCCATTTTACTGCAAGCCTGTAAACAATGTCAACCAGTGAGGGGATTTGCATGGATGTAGCTACAGAACCGGTGTCACAATTTAACTGTTGTTAACTAGCGAAACACACTTAGAAATTCTACTATGCTTCCCAATAATACAAATTTTTCAGTGCCTTTTGATACATCAGTGTTAGGAAAGCATTTATGAAGTCTCAAAGTACATTAAGTGGGAAGAATAAGTTCTTTGCAGATGACATCACGCAGCATTGGAGAACTCCCAGCTGGGGCAAGAGGTGATTTCTGCATGAAGAAACGCTACCTTAAAGGCCATGTTTGAGTTGTGTATAACGATGCCAAGCATTCAAACTGTGAAAATAAAAAAATTCTTAATTCTTAAGTTAGTTTTGTGTCAAATGAGATTTGTCAAGTGGGTGTGTGGGCTCAGCCTTAGGTAAGGAGCTTGGACTTCCAGAGGGAGCATGAAGTAGAGCCACTGCTCCCTTGTGGAAGCCTTCTGGGTGCGTCCAACTGGGAGAAGACCCCGGAGCAGGCCCAGGACTCTCTGGGGATTACATATCTCACATGGCCTCAGAAACCCCCAGGAAGAGCTGGAAAATGTTGCTGGGGAGAGTGATGTCTGTGTTGACTTGCTTAGCCTGCTGCTAGTGCAACTTGGCCCAGGGTAATTGCAGGAAAATGGATAGAGTATTCATTCAGTACTGGAATCCAGTAGAGCCAGGCGCGCACTGTGATTTCCAGCTGACCCTACTACAGTCATCTGAATGTCAGCTCACACTGTGAGCATCTGTTTATGACACATGGCCATCGTACACAATTTATGTGCTGACACTTTTGTCCGATGGTCTTACATGATCTGAGTGCAGTAGTCGAGTGAAGTCATGAAGATCTGTGAAAAAAGTCTAGGGAGTTTCTGTGTAAGCTGGAGGTTCACAAGTAGGCCTATTTCTTGCTCGTTGGGAGCATCAGAAAGGTATTGCTGTTGGGGATTCTGCTTGTGTTTAAACTGTCTATGTGTGAGCATATGCAGTTGTTACCAAAATGTCAAACATGTCAGAAATCCATCCGACCAGTTGAGAGCAGCTGGTTGAGCCGTGTTGGATTGGTTGGTTAGTAAGGATGTGGTCAGCCTTTCAATGATGCATACTCACACTGAAAGTTGGCCCTACTTTCAAGTGAGTTATGCGACTTAAAATCTGTGTCAAAATCATCTGAAAATCACGCAGTGCACTCCAACTTAATAACCATTTGCTGTCCAGGCCGGGGTGGAACCAAGCAGTAGAGACTAGAGAGTAGAGAGAGTGTCTGTGAATGGTGGGAGCATGGAAGTTGTAGAGCAGTTCACCTACCTTGGCAGCGTAATCCATCGATCCGCTGACTTCAAGGCTGAGATCAGCGCTGACTTATATTCCTGCTTGGGCCATTGGGTTCGTTGAGCAAGACAGTGTGGTGATAGCTGAGTGTGCAGACGAATCTTCAGTCTTTTAGTCCTTGGTCCTCCCAGTCTGTACTGTTGAGAGGCCCAGACTTTGTCTGATGGCCAGGGGGGCTGGCTGGACTCTTAGGTGATGACTTCTCTTCGCACATTTTTTGGTATTGTTGGCAAGATTGTGTGTCTAATGCTGACCTGCTCAGGGGAGCGAGGATGGGAAGGGCCAGCTGCGCTTTTATGGGTACCTGGCGTGCTTTCCTGGGCCTGATCCAGCTCACTGCATACTGGGTACCAAGGACCCAGTGGGCTGATCCACACACCAGACAACCGTTGTGAGGGGGGCAGCTGGGAGGATACCTGGAGAGATGGGGCATGAGTCTGGTGCAAGCCTGGAGGATGGTCATCAGGAGGCCAGAGCAGTGCAGGACCAAGGTTGATGTGACGAGGTGCCGAACTGGCATATGCTCCCATACCTGGCATGACCTGACCTGATGTGCAGCAGGCATTTAAGCACTACTCACTTGGCTATGATGTTTTTCTGCAAACTTTTCAGATGAAGATGGTATTAAAAGCTCATCTTATACACTGGCTTTTAGGGTAATCTTGACATCTACTCAGACTGGTCTTCTTCATGTTGCTGCTTCTCATTCTACCCTTTCCTTCCACACATTACCCCTAACCATTTTTCTGCCAAGCAGTCTGTCTTTCACCAATCCTGGCAAATTTTATGACCACTTTGATGTACAGCTAGATGCGTAATTGTAATGAATAGCTTGTCAGAAAGTGGGCTGTTTGCTAATTGCCCATGTCCTTAGATTACATGTGGGGAAAGATGTTGGTACAAAAGTGGAAGGGAGTTCACTCCCTAACCTCTTTTTTCCTGTTTTGTTGAGATTGCATGTGCAGATGTGTGATTACAAACACTTACAGTGGTGTTGACAATCCTGGGCCTCATTTTTTCAAGGTGTTAAAAAGAAAACAAAACTTTCAGGAAATCAAAAAATGACTTGTTTTCAGGAACTTGATACGAAAGCATGAAAAGTTTAATACTCATGCATCTGCGATGTGGATTCTGTCCACACACAACAAACAATTTCCAGCTGCACATACTCATCCCCTCATATCTGTGCGTGTTAATAACCACTTCGCGATCCCCCTGTATTCCCTCTCTCCACATGTCTGACTCACATGACCCAAATGTGAGGCAGGCACGTGTACATTTTCCCAGGATGTGAAGCATATATGAGAGTGCGGTTGGGGGGCCGCTTGCACATTTAGAGCTCTGGTGCCCAGACATATGGACCAGGAGGTGGGTGGTGGGGTGCTTAAAGCATGGATGGACGAAGTTTAAAATCCCTCCTGTAGATTTCATAGAAACCACGGAAAGAAGGAGCGAATGAGTGTGTGAACTATAAGTTCTGTTAGAGCAATCTGCAGAGGGGATTAAAGGCAGGGGGCTAAAAACGAGGCGGTAGACCTTTGAGGTCTTGTCAGCAGGCATGTGCGTCTGTCAGTGTCTGCCTTACTGATCATATACAGCATACAGACACGACAACTGGCCTGTAAATGTCCAACTAATGTGGAGGTAAAACAAGTAGAAGCTGTTATTAGCACACACACACATAAGCAGCACAACAGAGACACAGATAACCTCCGCTGTTGTGTCTCAGTGCTGTCACAGAGCTCATAAAAGTGTCTACGCCTGGGCTGTAAATCATCTCTGAGAGCTAAACTAAACATCCAGCGAGTCATTTTGAATCAAACACTGTTCAGACAAACCACAGCAAAGATCCTTTCCTGCTCTCTGTTTCCTGTCCATCAGATATCTTTCACTATTCTCCCCAGCTGCCCATCACATGACTGGTCCCTGACGTCCATTTTTAGTGTGTATGTGTTGTCTTTGGCTATGGCACTCCGAGTCTGAACTCTGGCAGACCTTGTCACAGCAGAAAGGATTTGAATACCCGCTGCACCCCCAAATACGCACTCGCACAACCTCCTGCTATTGCGCCCTTTCTCTCCCTTGCCCTATTTTTCTTGAACAGTCTGCGTGTCTCTGTGTGAGGGTTTTGATGTGAAAGCGGACCCCTCCTGGTAGCCCCACACCCAGGGGAGAAGCCGCTGAATGGTAACAGGGCGGAGAGGAAGGGCAGGAGGGAGACCCCGAGCCGACGAGGCCTTTCTGAGGATGAAAACATTCATCACTCACGGTTTTCCTTCTGGTATTATTACCTTTTTTTCCATTCTTTCTAATGCTTTCTATCAATTTTCTGTTTCTTTCTCTTCACCCTCTTCTGCCTGCACCAGCACCCTCCACCTTGTAAATAATTCAGAGATTTCTGATGTATTATTCAGACTTTTCTCTCTCACAGACACTCAGTTTTTGTCTGCTTTGATTTTTTTTACGGGAAAATATAGAAACCTCTTTTTTTGTCTGTACCTGCAGTCAGATTCTTTAATGGAAGAAAAGACTCTCTAGTGCACATGAAAAAGGCACAGGAAAACACTAAAACTGCCCCTCTATGACTATTAAAAGGTAAGTAGCTTTCAACAAAAACACCAGAATGGACCCTGCTTCATTGAAACAAGTTTTAAGAATCCCATAGAAAGTAAAATGTTTCCATAAATTTCTAAATATTCAAAGTAAAACCAGCGAAAGTCTCTTTTTGCTCTACTTTTCAATTTGTCTAACAACCCATACAGGGGTTTTGACCCCAAATGCTGGAAAGTTTAATAGCTGCCTTTTCCAGGACTATATTATGTTTTATTCAAGGAAAATGAGAAGAGAAAAATTTACATGAAATCATTATATTACCTTTTGAAAAAACAAAGCTGCCTCATATCCACTGGGTGAACTAAAGTATTCTCATTACACCAGCAGGATTGTAATGCATTGTATTCAAATATATGAACTTTGATATGCAGGTGGACCCCTTTTGCAGCAATAACAGCTTCGACTCTTCTTGGAGGGCTTTCCATAAGATCTTGGAGTGTTTCTGTGGGAATTTGTGCCCATTCATTCTGTAGAGCATTTATGAGCATAGGCATGGATGCCAGACGAGAAGGCCTGGCCCAAAGGTGCCCGATGGGGTTGAGGTCCAGTGTTAATTTTGGCAACTACTTTTAATTTTAGTCTTAGTATTAGTCTTTAAATGAAATATATTTTAGTTTTAGTCATATTTTAGTCATTTCTATCCTTTTTTGTTTTAGTCTATGTTTAGTCGACGAAAACTCAAAACATTTTAGTCTACTTTTAGTCCATAAAAAGTCCTTACATTTTAGACTTTACTTTTAGTCCAAACAGTTATTCTCTTGCCTAAATGTGGTACCAAATCATGGTAGTGTGTTCTATGCATGCTGCCAAACCTGGGGTCCCTGTTTCCTACTGCTAAGAGGTAGAATAGCTACTGCTACATTGTATTTTGACAGATTTACCAACAGTGGAGAAATAAAACGGATTTTGAATGTCCAACAAAAGCTACATTACATTTTAGTCTAGTTTTCATCATCTTGACGAAAACTAAGCTTAGTTTTTGCCAGTTTTAGTCATCACAGATCTATTTTTGTTAGTCTTAATCTAGTTTATGTCATGGAAAAAAGGCTGTCGACGAACATTTTTAGTCATAGTTTTAGTCGACGAAATTAACACTGCTGAGGTCAGGGCTCTATGAGGTCCAGTCAAGTTCTTCAACACTGAACTCATCAAACCGTGTCTTGGTCCTTGCTTTGTGCACTGGGGCACAATCATACTGAATAGAAAAGGGCCTTCCTCAAACTGCTGCCACAAAGTTGGAAGTGCAGATGGGCCCAAAATGTCTTGGTATGCTTAAATATTAAGATTGCCCCTGACTGGAGATGAGGGGCCAAGCCAAAACCCTGGAAATCAGCCCATACCGTTATCCTCCGCCACATTTGGTAAGGCAGTAAGGCAGGTAACGTTCTCCTGGCATACACCAAACCCAGACTCACCCATCTGACTTCCAAACAGCCCCAGTGCTGGTGTTTGGCCAGAGCTAGAGCTGGTTCAGAGTTGGTTCAGTGACAGAACCGATAAAGAACCAATGACAGAACTTTCCCACAGGCTGGAGCTGGAGCCGACACATAACATAACGCTGTTATGTAACCGTAAATGCCACTGAGTGTCTCCAATTTCCCCGTAACACTATCACCGCAGTCCGAAACAGCAACAAGTAACAGATGCTGTTGTGTAGCTGTTAGCTTTTTTTTTTTTTTTAACTTTCCCTGAAGTCCAAAAATTACTGGCCTAACTGATTTTTGTTTCTTGTAAGGGCTGTTTTGAATGGCTATCACATTTTAGGAGAAAGGTGAATAATCTGACATTGTTATTCTAATAAACACTAAACCCAAGATGATAAGGTTAGCTTCTGATGTACTAAAGCTAATGCTAACTTAGCTTATGGACGGGGTGCGTTCATCTTCACAGCAAGGCTGTTTCAAATGTCCAAAAGTCAAATGTTTGATGACAGAAGATGAATTATGGAGAGATTGCAAGGTTACTCTGTTGTAATAATCTTTCATCATATAGCTTTTGTGCAGAGCTGTAATTTCTTTGCCTGCAGTGCTACAAACATACTCATGTGTTAAAGTTGATCAGAAACCTGATTAGAAATAACATTAAACATGACAGATGTGAGGCATATGTTAGTGATGTGAGGCTTGCATGCAGCTCTTCAGCCATAAAAAACAATTCCATGAAGCTCCTGCTGTACAGTTGTGCTTACATTAATGCCAGTGGAAGTTTAGAACTCTTCAGTGATGGAATCAGCAGAGGGACTTTTACCCACCATGTGCCTGAGCAGTCGTTGACCCCTGCTCTGTGATTTTACATTGCCTTCCGCCTCTCCTTAGTGCAAAACGCATGAAAGCTTGCTTAGCTTTCATGTTGAATTTTTTGTAAACTCCAGGTGGGAGAGGCTTTTGTCTAGCCTCTCTCCCATAAGTCCAGATCAGTAGCATGCTCCAGTGATATTTGTACTTCTGGAACTTTGTCCCATCTCCACACAAGATCTCTGGATCTTAGCCAGAGTGACCATCAGGTTCTTGGTCACCTCTCGTATAAAGTCCCTCGATCCCTCAGTTTGGCAAGGCGACCAGGTCTTGGAAGAGTCCTGGTTGTGTCAAACTTCTTCCATACAAGAATCATGAGGGTCACTGTGCTCCTGGGAGCCTTCAGTGCAGCAGAATTTTGCTTGTAGTCTTCCCTAGAGCTGTGTCTTGCAACAATACTGTCTCTGAGTTTTGCAGGTGGTTCCTTTGATCTTATGGCTTGTTTTTTGCTCTGACATGCATTGTCAGCTGTGAGGCCTTCTATGAGGCCTGCTCTGAAGTACAGTTAATATAAATTTTACTTATAAAAATATTGTATTCTTTCTCTTTAATGACATACCCTCATTCATTCACTTTTTATTATCACTTAATGAGTTCCTTTCTGTTTTTCTTGTCACTACCCTCCAACTCCCTCTCCTTTTCAGCTTGTGCAGGTGTGCATACATCTCCCTCATGCATCACGCTGTAGCTCATTCTGAAAGGCGCTGGATTT
The DNA here is from genome assembly GCF_018320785.1 of Cheilinus undulatus. NCBI lineage: Eukaryota > Metazoa > Chordata > Actinopteri > Labriformes > Labridae > Cheilinus > Cheilinus undulatus. Next base: position 32,440,606 of record NC_054875.1, read on the forward strand.
GTTTTGTGACACTGGGAGCTTTTCAAAAGCTACAGAAAAAAATCCCCACCTCCCCTGTTATATTCCTACATGTCTTTAATGCAACAATAAATCTTCCTCTTCCTGTACCTTTTACCCTTTGCACGTTTTTCCCCTCTCATCCCACTCTTTCCTACTGTATCCCACTTCCTCCCATCCCTTGGCGTTTTTCCTGTCCAGGCTCGGATTGAGTTATGGAGCGATCATGGAGAGTAGCAGAGCCAGGAGAGTTGTGCCTGATCTGTTATCGTTATTTTAGTTTCTGTCACGTTTCTTTTCTGCAGTAAATGCGCTTTAATCATAAGCAGACCAGAAAGACCCATCAATTGTCATCAGGCAGTGTTTATTAAGGATATTAAGTAAATAACGCTTAATTGGCTCTCTTGAAGTCTTTCCATTGGTTTCTCCACTTCTTGCTCCCTTAGTCTCTCTGGCCAGATTCCCAGACTCATCTCAGCTGATTGTCCCTAATCTGAGTGCTTGCTGTCTCCTGTCCTACCCCGCTGCTGTCACCACTGTAATTACCTCTGTCTAATAGGACAGGCTTCTGTCAGTGTTAGTGTGTCTGTGTGTGCATATGTGTCTGCATACATGTTGTGACCAGGATTACTGGAGCCAGGTGGCCACGTGTTTGGCTCACAGGAGGCCATTTTTCTTCAATGTTAAACCACAGGCAATAAATACCACAGTGTGATGCACACCATGCAAGATTTGGTACAACGCCAACTACTTGGCAGCAGATACACTGGAAGATATCAACAGGAATCCTACACTTGGAGAATAGGAAGTACTACTGAAATGTGCTTATATGCAGATGTGACCAAGGCAGTGTGGGTTTGTTCCAAGATATAAATGGAGCAGTGAAGAAGAGTTGATTGCCTTGGATAAGAGGAATGTGACCTATATGAATACACACTGATGCATACTGATAAACTGTGTAAAATTTATTGAGTTGCTGCAGAGCTAGTTTGGTTTTGAAGCTGAGATAGGAATGTTGAAAAAAGCCCAAGGCGAAGTCATGCCTTCAAAATCTAGTGTGGAATTTAAAATTCATCTTCTCACTTACAAAGCTCTTAATGGTTGGGCGCAATCATATATTTAAGAGCTCATAATGTCCTATTACATCTCAGGAAAGGTCAACTTATGATACCTACTGTTTCTAAAAGTATTATGGAAGGTAGAGCCTTTTTGGCCCCTCCCCTTTGGAATCATGTACAAGCCAGGGTCCAGGAGGCAATCATTCTCTCTACTATTAAGACCACTACATCCTCTAAATCCTACATGGATATGCTACCTACTGTCTCCAAAAGTAATATGGGAGGTAAAGCCTTTACTTAATTGGCCCCTCTCCTTTGGAATCCATTCATGATCTGCTGACTGTGAGGCTGAGATTAACTGCAGACTTGGACTAGGCATGGGGCGATGGGTTCACTGAGCAAGACAGCGTGACATTCCCGCTATTTGAGCATGCATATGAAAGTCAGAGCCTTTTGGTCCTTGGTCCTCCTACTACACTCTTGTGAGGCCTGGACGTTGACTGATGGCCAGAGGTGCCGACTGGACTCCTCTGTTACCACTTCCCCTTGGCGCATTTTTGTGTATCATTGGCAAGACTGTGTGTCTATTACTAACATGCTCAGGACGGCCGGGACGGGAGGGGTCAGCTGCTTGACAGGGAACAGCAGCACTTTTTACAGGCACCTGGTGCACTTTCCCAGGCCTGATCAGTACACTGTATGCTGTGTTCCCAAGTACTGGTGGGCCGGTACATGAGGAGGTAAACATCCTCTCTACTTTTAAGGCCACTACATTTCAAAAGCCTGCAGGGCTATGGTACCCATTACCTATAATCTCCAAAAGAAGCATGGGAGTTAGAGCCTGAAGTTAATTGGCCCTACTCTTTTGGAATATTCTACAAATCAAAGTCCAGGAGGCAAACACCCTCTATTCTTTTAAGACCACTACATCCTCTAAAAGCCTTCAAGGCTATGATACCTACTGTCTCCAAAAGTAGTATGGGAGGTAAAGCATTTGGCTCCTTTCCTCTGGAATCATCTTCAGGTTCCAGGAGGCAAGCACCTGCTCTTCTTTAAAGACCACTGCATCCTCTAAAAGTCTTCAAGACTTATAAAAGGGTGGCTGTGGCTTAACCCAGCCCCATATTATGATGTTATGCCTGTTGTTCAGTGATCTCTGCTGGGGTTCTTTTGGTCATGTTTCTAGTGGATTGTTGTTGTTTTTGTTGTTAGACTCATTTACATCATATTATGCCGTAAGGTTATCCACTGAGTTAGTTCTCAACTTTGACTTTAGGTGCTCCTAAAGGACACATAGGGTGATGTGTGGCTGCTGTGGCTCAGTAGGTAGAGGTGGTTGTAGGAAGGTTAGGGGTCCAATCCCTAGCTCCTGTAATTATATGTTGATGTGTCCTAGGGCAAGACACTTAACTGCAATTTGCTCCTACTGCTTTGCATGTAAATGTGTATGGATAATTAGCTTAGAATACTGATGCTCAACTATCCATAGCAACTGCAGCCAAACTTTTACCATAATTACTAGCATTGTATCTATAAATCTGTTTTATTTGTTCATCTGTTGTTCTAGTTGTTTTGTTAGTCTCATTCTCATCTATTCTTTCTGAATATCCCTCTATCCCCTTTCCAGACCAAATGCTGTTGCAGATAATGACTGTTCTGCTTGAGGTTTCTGCCCATTTAAAGCAAATTAGCTTGGCATTGCTACGCTGCTGAAGGATGCCAAGAGCTTTTCTTATGCCGGATTTATGTTGGCTCTCTGTATGTAATATATTAAAGAGTGCAGTCTGGACCTGACTTCAGTTGAAGAGTGTGTTGAGATATATTTTTTTAATTGGTGGTATAAAAGTAAAGACTGATTGATTACCATAAACAAAACAGAGACACAACTTAAATCACTGCATCATCTGCGTAAAGGAAACATTTCTGGCTTTAGCAATGGCCCAGCACTATGTTAGGTGTGGTTAAATGTCAGATTAAGGATAATTACAGGGATTAAGCCACTCATTTGTGATCATTAACAACTCTCAGAAGCCACTCATCTCCCATGATGTCACTATGAACAGCAACAGAACATTTTTCATCCGCAAACAGTTTGGCAAACGACTCTGTCTCTCTGCAGAAGGCCCAGAAGGATTATCACTCAGATATTTCCACTCTCTATTTTTCACTACACTCTTTCCTCACGTCACTCTCCTCATTGTTATGTGGCTTTTGCTGGGAGCTGCTGCTGATGTTTACCTCTGTGACCCATGGTGTCTGGCCAGCAAACACACAATCCTGGTCTGGACCGGCTCCATGTTTCTGCTCTGGGCTCTCTCCATATCCGCATTACCACTGAACCACAGCTAGCTAATGAAAGTCAGGCCCTGACTGCCCACAGAATGCCTGCACACAAACGACTGGAGTGTCCTGAGAGGAGTCCGAAGACTGGGACTGTGGACATGTGAGTGATTTGGGAGATTACAGGGTAAACATTTAAGGCTGAATAGAAAACAGCAACATCAGGACTTGATATTGCTCAGGAACTCAAAATATTAGCCATCCAGTTGCTAAAACAATGTAGCCTATTTGCTCAGAAAACGGCTCAAGTATTACATAAGTATTCAATGATGCCTCAATCCACATCTTCAGCCTGTCTTAAGCTGATACAGGACCACTCTTCTTTCAATTAAGGCCACAGCAGATTTGACATCGCCTTTAAGAATGTGTATGTGGGTTTCAGTATGCATGTACATATGCACACTGAAACCATTTCCTCTGTTTTGCCAGGTGGGTTGTCAGAGTTTGACGGCTTTTTCCCCTTCTCTCAAAATCAGGGTGTCTTGTTCTTGTAGTTACTTGAGAGAAGACGTCCAAAGTAAACATTTGATCTGAGAGCTCACTCAGTCAAATGCAGCTGCCTCTATGTGAAGACGTCCCAGGCCATATGTCGAGTTTATATACAGGGATACAGAGTGAAGATGTGCTCTGTGGGTAATGATATTCTACCCTCACCACGTCCAGTCTGCATCCCTTCCTGTCCCCCAAACACAGGAGCTGCCTGGATTCATGGGTAGACAAACAAAGACTTGTGCTAAGACGGAAACATGCAGGGATCCGGTCACATTTATTGGTCAGAGAAGGGAAAGGAAGGGGTGTTTTTACACAGAAGATTGGTGCTGCCTGTCAGTTCGCAATCTGTGGGGTATATTCAGACATCTAACAAGGGGTTTTGTGATAGCAGTATTTATATTACCTTGTCTAAATCACCTTTATTGCCAGACAATACAACTGAGATATGAATGTGTACATTTAACAAGAAGAAAGTAGCTGAAAAGTGCAAGTTATGGGCATTAAGACACTTGCTTACCTCATGGCTTTGCAATGCTAACCTCAACCCCCAGTCCTAACCCTAACTCCTGGTTGTAAATGGCTACCTTATGCAGAAGTGGTTTGTTATAATGAGTGCATGGGATGCTGCCCCCTCTAAACAGCAAGAGGAGAAAGCATACTTCAACATGCTTATCATAAATTATTTAGCTATTGTGTACTAAGCAGCTGGTAGTCAGTTAGTGCCTGACTGCGTTCATTAAAAATGGTTTTCCAAATTTTATCGGCCTATATCGGAATAAGTAATTCCTGGCAAATGGAAGCGTATGTATGGAATATGAATGCAATAATTTCAAACATAATACTGAATCGTCTGGTACAGCATCTACGGTCAAATTGAAGACCAATGAATTGCGAAGGCCTGTCATCTCTGACATGCTGAGGTAAACTGACCGAACAACACTCAGAACAATTGTAATTTGTAGTTTGGAGATGTCAGATATGTTTGCCCCCAATAAATCTGAGAATTTCACTGAAATGAATGCAGTAATAAAACAATGCATATGCACCATAAAGAAAGGCTAAACACAGCCTTTCTCCTTCTTTGATTGCATTATCGTCCATGTTCTAGTCAACAATTAAGCTTGAAACATGTCAAAACACACATGTTACTCGGCAGCCAAGGTCAAGCTCCACAGCATCTCTTTTGTCTCTTTTACGGCCTTGCTTGGAGACCACGGGTGGTTTTCAGGCCATGGGTTGGCCACAGCAGGACCAGGGGCTTGTGGCTAACCCACTGCCTGCCCAGATGGTTCCCTAGGCCATGCTTACTTGACACATCCACCCCTTACTCTGCCCTAAAGGTGTGGACTTTGTTATTTTTTGAACAGATTATTTTCCCATGCACATGGTAATATGCAAGGACATCCAGAGCATGTCCAGGGTTTTGGCAATTCTCCTTCAGGCAGGCTTACTCGCCTTGCTTCAGCTTCAATTCTTGGCCCAGATATGCCTAAAAGTTCTGCTCAGTACTGTTTATTCCTCAAACACACACTCCTCGTAAATTGTTTGTCTAACACAGCATAAGATACCAGAACAGTTAGTGACACAGGACGGACAGAATAGCTGGACATCGATGGGGTGTAGTGAGGGAGCTGGGGTGGAGGAGACTTGCAGCAATGATTCAATAGACCGCGGAAGAGAAGAGGACAACAGTTTTTAAAATATGACAGCAGTAGGATGATTGGATCGAGGGAGGTCATGACTGAATGGGATTGGCTCAGAATTTAAGTGAATAGACGCCTATACCAGCTGATTACCAGAGCTGGAAACAAAGCGGGGGTAAGGAAAACACCTGAGTAAGTGATTATGAATTAATGAAAGGATCATTGGAAATGAAACAGTCTTCCTGCTTTAACTTACACTAAGCTTCATTAATACACCATTGACAATGTGATAATAGATGTGCGACCATCACTCCTGCCCTTTTGCAAATTGCATGACAGTTGACACAACTGTTTATCATCCCCTTTTAGTCTAAGAAAATGTCAGTTTTACTTCAAATCAATCATGAAAGAAAAGCTAATTCTGTTAGCCATCTGTGGTTAGCCATGTGATCTCTAAGTTTCTCATCTTTGGTAAACAAATGAACTTAAATGGATAAATAGAGTTAGTGTATGCAGATATTTCCTTTGTTTTTTTTATTTGAAGGCAGTGTTTTACTTCTCTTTCTTTATGCAGCCTTGTCAGTCCCATGAAAGCAATGGAATGATTGGCAAATCAGTGGCTGTCACACTGCATCAATTTGGAGTGCAGCTTTCCACAAAATTATTTCACACGCCCCAGAGGGACCTCAGTCTAAATCAAGGACATGGGAGCATATAGTAAATGTGTTTGTTTGGGATAAGAAGTAAGATCTCCTTTTATGAGGCAGACGATTGGTGGCTAAGACATGAGGCCATGTATGAAATGTATACATACCATAGAAAGCAAAGAAATCCCCTTTCCCTTTGGGATGCACTACTGACGCCTACATGCTTTAGGGGGATTGGCGACTAATCTAACTGGATTCCTGAATGGACCAATTGGGACTTGCTTTGCCATAGCCATGCCTGAACTCTAGTGGATACAGTCTACCTTAAGTTGGATATCAGGGGTCACTGAAATCTTACATTTACTACAAATAACCTTAGAAAACACAAAGCAGTCTGTAGGTCAGCACTTCTTAGTGCAGACCACACAAAATTACTTCTATGTGCGTGCATGCAACCCCCTCTCCCCTCTCTCTCTTCCCCACTCACACACACACGTGTTTGAGTGGCACATGTGGGGAGATCGCTGTGGCAGATATCCTTCATATCCTGTTCAGTAAAGAGCAGAGATTTGTTAGTCTTTGAGATTCCTGGATGAGGGGCTAAATCCATACTGTCACTGCTCTGGAAGGCTGATGATTTTTTTTTTTCATTAAACAAAATCATCTCCAGGGCAGACAAAGTACCCCCCTCAAATCCACATGGGACAACCCTACAAGTTAAACACTCGTTCTCTTTCAGATAACATGTGCACCAGCAAGGAAGTAGAGGAAGTATCCTTAATTTGTCAGCATAAACAACTTTTTCATGTGCACAAGTGATTAAAAACACCACTCTTTATTACTGACAGTTTGTATTCAAGACCTAGAATCATTGATGAAGGAAAACAGTGATTTGGTATTATGTGAAAAGGAAGGTCATGCATCCACTGGCTGAAAAGCTAAAGAGCCAGCTCAGTTGACCTGAAGGTGTTTTGTATGATAAATGTATATGTTAGAGAGAGTTCTTTTGGAAATGGAATCTAGGTATGGGTGAAGGACAAAGTCAGGAGTATCGTGGAGTTTACATTTTCAAACTACAAGAAAGTGAGTTACAAGGTTTCGCCAAGTCTGGGGAAATTATCAGTTGATTGGTCATGATTTGGAGAGATACACGCCTCTCAACAGAAGGCCTCACAGCTGACAATGCATATCAGAGCAAAAACCAAGATAGAGCTTGGATTAGGGTTGTTGCAAGGATCAGATCTAGGTAAAGTTACAAAAATTTTTTAAAAAATTGGTTCCACTGAAGGTTCCCAAGAGCACAGTGGCCTCCATAATTCTCAAATGAAAGAAGTTTGGCACAAGCAAGACTCTTACAAGGTCACCTGGCCAAACTGAGCAAGACCTTCATAACAGAGGTGACCAAAAACCTGATGGTCACTCTGACTGAGCTCCAGAGATCCTGTGTGGAGATGGAACAAAGATCCAGAACGACAAACATCACTGCAGCCCTTCACTGATCTGGGCTTATGGCAGAGTGACATGAAAGCCTGCTTGGCTTTCACATGGAGTATTTTTTAAAACTCCAAGCTGGCTTTCATGTGTTTTGCACTGAGGAGAGGCTTTGTCTAGCCAGTCTGCCATAGGCTGATTGGTTGAGGGCTGCAGTGATGTTCAAGGGAAGTCTACTGCGGTACTATCTCAAATCATCACTCAGCTACATTTCATAAATTAATAAAAAAACAGGGATTGGTCAGGGATTAAACTACTTAGACCCATTCTGGAAGTAGCTATGCAAACAGTGGCACACTTTAGTTTAGTTAGCTTTAGCTTAAGCTAACAAAGCTATGCTAAGTACGCAGTTATTATTACTACATATACCAGTGTAGCTATGTTATCCTACGCAATGTGAGCTTTAGCAAATGTAGCCAAAGTTCATGTAGCCATGTTAGCCAGCCAAAGTAAACAGCTATGAAGATAGCAATGTTAATGTTAGCTACATTGTATGTTCACTTTAGCAAACATAGCATAAACTAATGCACCTTTGTTAACTTCAGCTCTAGCTACAGTGGCTGGGAGGCTATGTTAGCTACATAGCTTACAAAGCTCTTAGCCATTGTAGCCCAATTTGCCAGCTAAAGCTAACATAGCTATGAAGATAGCAAAGTTAATGTTAGCTACATTATATATTAACTTTAGCAAACATAGCATAAACTAATGTAGCTTTGTTAGCTTAAGCTTTAGCTACATTAACTTGGTTAGCTACATAGCTTACATAGCAAATGAGCTTTGTTAGCTTAGCCTTAGCTACATTAGCAGCATGAGAGTGTTTTACCAAACATTTTCTTATTAGGTTTTGCTGGTCGTGCTTTGACTTTTAACTTTTGGTTTTCCCAACCCTTAACCGGATGTTTAAGCTGATTTTATTATTAAAGTTTTAGCATGTACTTTCATTTGAACAGAGGCAGCATCTCACACTGCAAGAGAGCTGCTGTCTGCAGCCAGACTGCCTTGCACATTTTACTCATTTTAAAGTTCTTTTCAAACAGACACAAATAAATGATACTTCAGTTTTAGGGTGTCTTCCGTGTACTTACATAATTGCAGTCTTCTGAACTTAAAATCAGTTGTTAATCAAATTGTGACCTAATCGAATTAAATTGTGACAGAGTGAAAAATTCACATCCCTGGAAACACTCAGATCCCCATACACCCCATGTATAAGCCAGTTAAGAATCAAATTGCCCATAACAACAATATCTGTCATCATATTTTCTATGGTGGTCAAATTGCTATGATTCCTGATAGTGACTTCAATGACCAACTTTACTAAACATGCCATTCAATGAAAACTGTATGTAACAAATACTAAACACACAATAGCTGTCATCAATACTTTATGAGCCCCTCACCATACACTTGAAAAATGCTAAGCATGCATGTGTACACCATTTCTGTTTTCAGGGGAGTCTCCATGTCTCACTCTGGGTTTTGACAAAGTGCAAAGGACTGTTGCCATAATATGGCATGGAATGTACTCAAACTCGATAGGTGGATCAGTGTCAATAAATTCATAATGAAGTAGTCCGTTCAAGCATGAGAGCTGAAGCACGTTGGTTTTAAAACAGAGCTAGAGTATAGGCCCAGAAAGGTTTAGACAGACCCTTATGTCTTGCAGAGTAATCCTTCATATGACGCAGTACTATCCAAACAAATCTCACGTTTTAATAAAGACAGGAATTCTTCTGTAGCAAAATGACCATGTCCAGTTTGGGTGTGATGCTAGTGGGAATGCATAATCCATATGCCTTTAAGTGTGAAGGACTTACTTTAAAGTACGGCACGGGTTTGAGTTCTAAATTATGCTGGAGCTCTTTATGCCTTTATTGACAGAGCATGAAAGTGGTCAGAATTAGAAACAGGGATGACCACTTGGGGCGCAGATGGCTGAACCATAGGCAATCTGCACCCCAATACCCAACAAGTCATTAAACTGAAGATTAATTACTGTACGTTATGGTATGGTGTACTTTGCTTCAAGTCCTAGTAAATTCATATTTACAGTTATTTTAAAAATTAAAGTGTTTTTTGTTACTTTTGATGTAATAGCTGAAGTATTTCAACCATTCCTTCTCTACAATAATGATATATCATCTTGACTGAACCTTGTAAAGCCAGTGGATTAGCTGGATATATGTCCATCATCTGGTTGATCCATCTTGCAAAGCTTTAAGCTGACATGCTTTTTTGGTTTGTTGTCCTCAAATGAGAATGACTGGACATCCTAGTTTGAGGAGATCAAGGCTGCCTGTAGCTATTGGTGAGGTTTAGCTAAAGCAGCTTAAAGCCTGTAAACATGGCGGCCAAGGAGGAGACTAGCATAGATAGAAAAGTGGAAGAGTTTGGCAGTCAAAACCTTTTACCAGTCCTGTTTTTGTACTCATAGACTCTTTGTTTCTATTCTCATAAAGATCATTGTAGTGCTTTGCAGCATCTAAACTGGCTTAGTGTCCAACAGTTTCTCTGCTGCAGGTCAAGCACCACCTTTGATTTTATTTTGATAATTTGTTGGTTAGAATATGCATTTATCTTAAAGTCATATTTATTGTGTAGTTATAGTAAATATGCACGTCTACTGGCCTAGATCCAGCGTTCTAGTTCTTGTACGTTCAAGTCTCCTCATTTTAATTCTCCTTCTTACCTCCTCCTGTGTCTCCAAGCATATGGATCTGTTTATCTTCTTTGTGTCAGCACATTCTGGACCCAGCAGACTACTACATCCTGAGCCAGGCAATCTCCGACCAGGGACAGAGTTTGGGTCACAATAAGCAGACACTGCAAATGTTGGACTAGAACATTTCCACTACACTGGCTCTCTGTGCTCCGAAATAACCCAAGCGACGACTACTACCTCCTCTTCAGTTGGGTTGGTTTTTACAATTGAATATATTTAAGTAAAGGACACACAGGTCATCATAGATGATTCAGTTTTCAGCATCATTTTGAAGAGTCCTTCCTCTGGGTCACACATGTGCGTGCTTCTTTACCTGGCCAACAAAGGATCCATGCAGTGTATCCTTTGTGGTTCAATATATCCTCGGACTAACTGTGCATCTGTTCAAACAGGTGATAGAAATACACTTTGAAATGTAAATAACTGGTTTCAATCAATTGAAACTGCTACAAAAAGCTAAAGAAACTTTGAAACTTGAAATGATCTTTCAAATAATATGTAACATTATGTTAGCAGGGGTGGAGCCAGATGTGTTGAATATCCAGAGTTAAGCCCAAATAAAGGTCAGTCTAGAAGGGGGGTATTAACTTAGATATAGCATAATGGATGTGCTGGGGTGGAGGAGGGTTGCAAAAAGCAGCTTGCAGAGGAAGCAGCAAAACATAGCAAGGCTGGAACAGTTTAAGTTTGGCAGCATGAGTGCAATTAGCCAGTAGTGTGCTTAGAGCAAATCAGCTGGCCATAAGTTGATGAGGGCTTTCTTGAGATCAGCTCGTCTCAAATATATGGCCATGCTCTGGTCTGTCACCTGCCTGAACTAATGCTATACGTTTAGTTGTATGATATCAACTTCATGTTAAGAGAAACAGTCATTGCAATTTCAGCAAAAGAAAAAAAATACCCACAATCTTTGGGTTTCAAATGGATATCAGGTCGTTTTCGGTATACAATGAAATGCATCTACTCAAAGGATTACCACTCAGTATCCAAATGCCCAATACAAATCTTAGTTCTGCAAAAGCATTGCTTAAACCAAGTATCTGACAAAAAATTGTCATGAAAACCTTTGAAGCTTTTGGTTTCACACTGCTGCTGGTTTTGCATCTTAAAGCATTTGCAAGGACTGAGACTGAACTGCCACCCACAAAAACATGTCAACACTTACAAAAATGCCAGAAAGCAGCTGTCAAGTTAGAAAGAAAAATGCGTTAATTCCTGATATCAATATTCCATGTTAGGTAAAGACATTAGGGTACTAAGGAGCCCAATGTGCCACTTTTGGGGGTGGCACATCATGTTATTCCACATGAGTTGGCAGCCAAGGTCAATCTTGACAGCATCTCTTTTGTCTGGGCTGAATCACCCCTGGAGACCACTAGCCATTTTCAGGCCATGCACAACTCACCATGTCCAAACTGGACATTTCAGTTATATCTTTTGCCCTTAGGTGAACCTCACAAATGCACAATTATTAACAGACTGGCTATGATTGTTGGAAAGACGCTAATTAGAGATATTTCTTAAATGTTCCAAAATAGAGTGTCCTGTTGCATAAATTCTTTTAAATGATACCTTTGATTTCATTAGAGGAAACCTCAAACATCCCTGTGTCTGGACAGGAGAGAGGCCCCTAATACACACACACACTGGAACACACACTCCAAACCATGTGATTGTGACCTCCAGCTTTCAGAACTCTCCATGCATCTCCTCTGTTCTGACCCTGTGCCAGAGGCTGTGAAATGAGATTATTATGTGTGAAATGAGGAGCCCTCTCACTCCTTCTTGTGTTCCAGGCAGGACAAATCAGGGTTAAAGACAGACGATACACGATGCTGGGAGATAGCTGCGGGCGATCACCACACCACAGGAGGTGGGGACCAAAATTGGACTAAATTTTTCCACGTCATTACATATAACTTTCTTTATATCCTGTAGCCTGTGGGAGATAAGCTTATCCTGCCAGAGATAGAAATGATGGAGGTATAACCATCTCCTCCAGCCCCGGCTCCTTTCACAAATGATCCCAGGCTGAACAAACATTCATCAGGGCGTGAAGTGCGGTCCTAACCTCCTAACCTTCAAATCCTCTTGCTTGCAGCCTTGTGCAATGTCTGATTGACTCGGCTGCAGTGGCATTCCCGGCATACCTGTACTCTCATCTGACGGGGGCACATGTGCAGGTCACAGGGCCACAACAGGGGGCGGATGTATGCGCATTACCTCAAATCTCCAGTGACAACCTCACTTGCCAGTTACTGTGGATTAATCTTCCCCAGGCCATGAAGGTATAGAGAATATGGGTCAAGCTGCCGAGTGAAGGGAGGGTTGATCGGGTTAGGCAGGGTTGGATTTGAAGGGCAGGTATTTGAGCGAGAAGTTTCAACCCTGGTCAGCTGTGACCTCTCACTTCCTGATGTGAACCTGAGGCGAGCGCAGCAGAGGGCAACCTCCTTTGACGGAGTAATTAGCGTGAACAATAACACACAATTGGTTACAGTTGGATTAGCTTGAGCTCATCTAATAAGGCATGCGATGCACCAAGTGGCTCAGTGAGGTGCTCAGGTTGGGGAATGATACACACCCTTTGAAGTTTTAATGAAAGGCATCTCCCTCTCTCTCTCCTCACTTGCTGCCTGATCGCCACATGCACTGGAGATAATGATATAGGAACATCAACAACAATGAAGGTATTTCAGCCTTCATATGGAGTCTTTCTTTCTTAAAGGTTATTTTTCAGCCTTTTTTACCTTGTCATTGGACAGGACAGCTGAAGAGAGACTGAAAATATGAGGAAAGAGAGTGGGGGAAGACATGCACTCAACAGTTTCAGGGTCAGGATTCAAACCTGCCACCACTACTTGTAACCATATGTGCACCCGCTCCACCAGCTGAGCTAAACCAGTGCCAAAGTGTTTCTCTCTTTAAGAACTCTCTTCAAAGTTTGTGCTCTGCTTTTCTTCCTGCCCACATTGTATTTGCATGAGATTCTCCATCTGTAAACCCTTTGTTTGTCATTTGTTTGAGGTCTGCTCCGCCTTGACATGATGTAGTACAAGTAATGATGCCCATTGTGGGTCCTCAATGTATTTTGTTTGTAGACCTTTCTACAAATGTGTTTTAAAGTCAAAACTCCCTAAAGGGAAACAAATTACGGCACAGATTCTCACAAGTTTGTTCTTCAGCAACAGGACCACCAACTGAAAAAATGTTTTTCTCATTTTTAATGAAGAAGTAGTGTGATTTATGTTGTATGAATCCACATTGTCTTCATAGACATGAAGGAGAGCTTGATTCTCCACAGCCTGAGGTATTTCTCTGATTGGACTTCATGTACAAAGGTCTAACCAGTTGTGTAGTGGAGCCCACACAAGTGTGTATTTTCATAATGTATGCATCACATCCAACAAAGCATGTTATAAAATACTCTTAAATATTTGGTACAGTAAAATAGCCTTTTGTCTTTGCTCATTGAACTCCTGCTGCTGTCTGACCCTCCAGGCTTTACTTCTGACTAGTTTACCTGATATGCTTACCCAATCAAACAATGAAGGTACTAGGATGCCAGACCTTGACCATCCAAAGAAAAAAAGGCAGCATAATCTGCCATCAGAGGGAAATGGGAAGTGAGTATACTCTATGGAGACTAAAACAATAAGAATAGTTCTTAAACCTGCATATAGGCTGCACTACACCGCTGGGTTTAACCCCTGAGCAGGTTTAACACTAGCAGTGTAATGCAACACAAAGAACTGCATACTAACAGCATACTTACACATAGCGAGAAGCTAAAGACCCCAGAGCCTGAGTAAGGCTCAAGATAACTGCATGATCCTGACAACTTCTAAGCAGCCAAAGCTAGATTTACAGCAACTGCCTTGTCTCTTTGGATGGAGCTTTTCCTCCATGATATGCTGAGCTAACTTGAGCTGTACCAAGGTCACCAGTGTTTGCATGCAATGGGCTCAGTGACAACTAGTATAGGAGAAGTGCGTCGTTTGGATAGGTGCTTCCTGAGATTTGAGTTACAATTCTTGGCTGTGGACCAAGCTTTCCATTCTGCACAATGACCATGACTTGGTGAGTAGAGATTCCCTCTGGAGGATTCTGGAGCTCCGTGGGATCCCACATTCGCTCATCCAGCTTATGTCTGCCCTATGTTCTGGTACATTGCTGTGAACTGTGGTGGCTCCACCTCTGACTTCTTCCAAGTTGATTCTGGTTTGAGACAGGGGTGTATTTTTGCCCCTATGCTCTTAAGTACCTGTATGGACTGAACAGAGGTGTCAAATAACAAAGTGCAAATACTTCATTACCTTACTTAAGTAGAAATTTTGGGTATCTATACTTTACTGGAGTAATTATTTTTCAGCCAGATTTTTTTTCTACTCCTTACATTTTCATGCAATTATCTGTACTTTCTACTCCTTACATTTAAAAATAGCCTCGTTACTCCTATTTCATCTCAGCCTGTTTTCATTCCGGCTTGGCATCATTCAAAAAAACCCATATAAAAAACCCAAAAAACTATCCAGATAAATGGCGCCATCCGGACAGAATTAATTTGATAGTGGTCGGATGAGAAGTATACAATAATACCATTCTGACACCCTATTGGTTTGTACGCAATCCATTGCACCTTCGGACATGAAACAAATCACGTCACACTCCAGCAAGGAAATAGCAGATGTATGTAGCCTAGTACAAAGATGTCCATGCAGAGACTCAAGAGAACTGGAGTGAATGTCCCAACCAAGCACCAGCGCGGAGGTTGGTAGTACACATACTGTATGGTTCTTGAATGTATTTGCATTGTACTAAAAATACGATAATTTTCAATGGGCATAAATACGGCTGAAACAGGTGCATCCCAAATTTTTCAACATTAACATTTTAGTATAACATTATAGTCATTATGGCCTTCAGAAAAATGACAATAAGACAGTTTGGTGTTCCTATCTAAGCATGTGGATGGATGTCAGAGTCTTTCAGTCCTTGGACCTTCCGGTCTTACTATACTCTACTGAGGCCTGGATGTTGAATGATGGCCAGAGGTACCGACTGGATTCCTTTGTGACAACTTCTCCCCAGCACATTTTCCATTATTGTTGGCAAGACCATGTGTCTAATGCTGAAGTACTCAGAAGAGCAGGGATGGTAAGGGTCAGTTGCCTGATTCAGGAACAGCAGCTGAGCTTCTACAGGCACTTTGTGCACTTTCCTGGACATCATCCAGCTCATCGCATACTGGGAACCCAGGACCTGGTGGGCTGGTCCAGGCGCAAGGTACGACAGTGGGCCTGGGAGGATACCTTGAAATACTTTGACCCAGAACAGTACAGGACCAAGGTTGGTGCAGTGAAGTGCCAAACCGGCATATGCTCTCATACCTGACCTGACATTGACTTCAACTCACCGATATCCTTGTCCTTTACTTTGAGGCGGGGAAAAATAATGTTGATGTTTCCAAGAAAAGGCTGATTCCATAATGGTCATCAGCCACTGTGTGCCTTTAATGCGTGTGGCAGTCTTTCTTCTTAAATGCCATGCTGATGTTATGTAATATCAGCTTGTTTCATAAGCAGCTTGAAACTCCTCATAGGAGCTTTAAGTATTTCCCTTTTTTCAACTTTATATGTCCTTACCCGTTTGTCTCAAAGGCAAATGCTGTCATTGTTACTAAACCAACTGTACTGGTTTTGATTTTAAATTAATTTCTGAGATAAATAGTGTCTTTATGGATTGTGAAAGATCTAATTATCTGTAACTAAATGAATAATTCAACCGAAATCCTTGGATTAGATGGATAAATACTTGACACAAAGCTGGAAACATCTGTTTATCAGAGCTCATGAAAAGTGGAGTTTTTAAAAAGTGCTGATTTTATGGTACAATAAAACTAGAAGGATAAAAAAAAAAATACAATGCACTGCATAAACAAAAATAAGCAAACCATATTCACCACTGCAACAGGTATGATATCGTTTATTAGTGATATCATCCAGGCAGTGTTTTAGGACACTCAAATACAACATTTTGGTGCACATGGAGAACTTCCCCTTTTGATACCCAAGGTACCACATACAGTCCCCTCCAAAAGTATTTGAACGGTTGGCCCAATTCCTTTATTTTTGCTGTAGACTAAAAACATTTGGGTTTGACATCAAACAATGAATATGAGACAAGAGATCAACATTTCAGCTTTTATTTCCAGGTATTTATGGCTTGATCCGATGAACCACTTTGAAGATAGCACTCTTCGTTTGAAGCCACCCATTTTTCATGGGAGCAAAATTATTGGAACATGTGACTCACAGGTGTGTTTTGTCGCCCAGGTGTGTCCTATTACATTGATTATTCAAATGATAAATAGCACTGAATGTCTATGCTCAGGTTCAGACTTGGGTTTTGCCTTTGGAGACTGCATTTATGGTTAAGAGTTGTAACCAACATGAAAACCAAAGAGCTGTCAATGGGTGAAAAACAAGCAACTGTAAAGCTGAGAAAAAATGGAAAATCCATCAGAGCTATTGCACAAACATTGGCCATAGCCATCACAACCATTTGGAATGTCCTAGAGAAGAAAGAAACCACTGGTGTATTAAGTAACAGATGTTGAATGGGTAGACCAAGGAAAACAGCAGCAGTTCATGACAGAAACATAGTGAGAGCTGTAAAGAAAGACCCTAAAACAACTGTTAGTGACATCAGCAACAACCTCCAGAGGGCAGGAGTGAAGGTATCACCATCTCCTGTTCACAGAAGACTTCATGAACAAAAGTACAAAAGCTACACCAGAAGATGTAAACCACTCATTAGCAAGAAAAACAGGAAGGCCAGGCTGGAATATGCCAAAAAGAACAGAGATCACCCTCACACCTTCTGAACAAAGTTTTATGGACTAATGAGACAATGGTGAACCTTTAACAAAATGATGGAAAGGCTAAAGTTTGGAGAAAAAAAGGATCCGCTCATGATCCCAAACATACAAGCTCATCTGCGAAACACAGTGGAGGTAATGTCATGGCTTGGGCTTGCATGTCTTCTTCTGGGACGGGCTCATTAATCTTCATTGATGATGTAACACATGATGGCAGCAGAAATAAACTCAGAAGTCTACAGAAACAATTTGTCTGTCAGTTTAAAGAACGATACAACCAAAGTGACTGTGAGATCTTTCATCATGCAGCAAGATAATGACCCAAACACACTGCCGAAACAACAAAGGAGTTCATCAGAGGCAAGAAGTGGAAGGTTTTAGACTGGCCAAGTCAATCTCCAGACTCGTCCACACAGAGACGAAAACGATATATTGCCATTTCGTTTTCCATAAAGATGGAATCGTTTCAGGAAATATCCCCGTAAACATGGAACCACTGAAACAACTGAAAACACTGTAGTGCATATGCCAAGCCTGTATGTTGCGCTGTAACACTGCCACAGAAATGCACCAGAGGAGAAGAAGAAGATCACAGAAAATTGACACAAACTGTCTTCCAGTTGCCCTTCTGGTTGTTCTCCAAGTTGGATCTAAGAACATATGGTGTATGCATTTCACAGTGGTGACAAAGGAGCATCAGATTTTGCTGTAAAAGCCATAACAAGCTCAGTAGCTTCTACGGCACAAACACAACCCTGTAGTCCGCCATTATTGTTTTGGCCAGTCCCGTGCAGGCGCCTAGAGAGCAACGCTATGTGTCACGTAATTGTTTCAAGAAAGATGTGGATAGCCGTCCACACGGAAACAAAACGGTAGTTGTTTACGGGTTTATGCACTCTGGGACCCATTTTCAGAATGTATTGTTTACACTCACCCGAAACGCCGCTTCCATGTAGATAAAACGCCCATATGACAAAAAATTTGTCAAACCAGGTTTGCGTATACACCTGAATTCGTTTCTGTGTGGACAGGGCCTTAAACCCTATAGAGCATGAGTTTTATCTGCTAAAGAGGAGACTGAAGGGAGAACCCCCCCAAAACAAATAACAACTGAAAGAGGCTGTGGTGAAAGCCTGGAAAAGCGTCAAAAAAGAAGAATGCTAACGTTTGGTGTTGTCAGTGGATCACAGATTTGATGCAGGTATTGCAAGAAAAGGATTTCCAGCTAAATATTAAGTCCTTTTCACTTTAATCTGCTTAAAGTCTATCTTATCCAATACTTTTTATCACCAAAAAATTTGGTATTCCGTTACAAATAAAGCTATCGCCTAAGCTGTTTATTCGATCCAGATGTAAATATCTGGAAATGAAAGCTGAAATGTTGGTCTCTTGTCTCATATTCATCTTTCTGTGTCAAACCCAAATGTTTTCAGTCTACTGCAAAAATAAAGAAACTGGGCTCACCGTTCCAATACTTTTTGAGGGGACTGTATTGCTAATACTACTGGCATCCTTTTAAATGTCTGATTTAGTAGAACTCATGAAAAATATGCCATGAAAACTTCTTCAAAAACTTGAAAAACCAACTGAAGTCTTAATCAGGTCATTGGGGTCAAAAGGCCAAGAGGAAGCATGAGTCATTAGTGTTGGAGTCACATGTGAGCTCCTTTTTTTGGCTTTGTCAGGTCATGTCTAAAGGCATTAGATTAATGACTTGAATCCAAGTCATGTGACCAGTCTGCATGCTTGCAGTATACTTGCTAACCCACGCCTGATTGTCACGTGCCTATTGTCACTGAATTTCACCAAAATGCTGAATTCCAACTTAAGATCTCTCCTGCTGGTTAATGTCTTTACTTTTTTGTAACATGTTCAATTTACCTTAAGTCATCTAACAGTTAAAAATGAGTATTTTCTTAGCTTTTGATGCAGTTATTCTTAATTACAGTCTCATCTTGGTATTTAAAAGTGTTTTCCATTGTGCTTCTCATTTAGGTCCCACTGATGGCCTGGGGAGGGTGTGTTTCCCTTGATACACATTTTGATGTCTCAATTTTCTTTCTACCTGCCAGCAAAAAGTTCAGCATGCGACCCTAATCCCACCCCCAGTGGTGCCCTGCTGGCACAGTAAACACTTGTGTTCGATTAGACTCAAAATAAAAGCAGTTCTGCCCTCAACTAAACCCTGGTCCCTGCTGGGTTTTTTTCCCAATGTCCACAAGCACAGCTGAATATTCCTCCTGTGCAACAGAAGGAAGTCAAATACCAGACTGAAAGTGACAGGAATGCTTTTTAACTTTTACTGACCTTTTCATGAGTCCATGTCTAATTCCCGCTAAAAAGCTCTGGATCCTCTTTTGGAAATTCTGGCATATTAAACTACTATAATACAGTTTGCCACTATGCTGTATGATTTAATATATCCTGCTCTACAGTTTCCTTCCATGGTGTCAGATTTTTCTGTGGCCTGGACACAAATAATGAAGTGATCACATAATATGCAAACACATTCACTTCCACAAAGCGTCCAGTTGTAATTTGCTGTGTTTATAGCCCAAAGCACAGATTGATTGCAGCTCTCAGTGTTTACTTTGTTGAGCTGACTCCAGAATTATCAGTCCAGGCCTCTGCAGAGCAGCCTCTGGTGAGCATTCAGTTTGTTGTTCACAACCTGACCAGCATCCAACAAACCCAAGCCTTCTTTCCTCCCTCCTCTGCCTCCAGTTCGCCCACCCGGGCAAACAAACATGCCTGAACGGAATGCGCTTTATTCATTTCAAATGTTTTTGTATCTTTGTTTCTTTGAATGGCCTGCTGAAAAAAAAATTAACAACGTTCAGCCTCTAAACAGGGTTATGCAAGACATTCAAATACTTATCCAATTATTACAACAATCAATCAATGGAAAAGATCAATCAGCCATTGAACTAAAACATCCCTATTAAATATGCAGGGATTTAAGCCTCTGCAGTGGTGGGATGCCACTTGGTAAAGCATGCCAGCTTGGTTCATGTTGGCTGTTTCCTCCTGGAATGACACAAAATAACCTTAACTGTGTGGATCCATGGCAACAACACACTTACTGAGCACTAGATGTTATTTCTATGTTGAAATTAACCTAATTTAAGCTTTTTTTTCAGTACAGCTATAGCATGAAGTTTGCTGGAGGAGGGGTAATGGTATGGGGCTGTTTTTCAGGGTTTTTTAATACTTCAGCATACCAAGACATTTTGGGCAATGCTATGCTTCTATCTTTTTGACAACAGTTTGGGGACAACCCTCTTTTTATTCCAACATGACTGTGCCCCAGTGCACAAAGCAAGGATTATAAAGACATGGTTTGATGAGTCCGGAGTGTAACAACTTGACTAGCCTGTACAGAGCCCTGAACGCAACTCTATCATGCATCTTTGGGATGAATTGGAATGGAGATTGCAAGTAAGGCTTTCTCGTCCAGCTTTATCACCTGACCTCATAAGAGCTCCACAGAATACATGGACACAAATTCCCTCGGAAAGGGGGTCCAACTTGATATTGAAGTACACTTGTTTTCAGTCTTTATCGGTGTATCACATTACCACACGAAGCTCTTCAGAATGACCCATTTTGTAGAATTCAATATAATAAATGTGTGGCTAAATACTTCTGTTTATGATGTTTGGTTTGGGATTTTGCATGTGCAGACACTTAAGTTGTTCAGGTCTGATTATCATTTATGAATACCTGATGATCTTGAAAACAGCAGAGTTGATAGCTGAGTAGAATATGCAGTGAATAAGACTCTCAATGTAGATGTTTCGATGTCTACAGTTTTAAGTAATTTTCCAGGTCAGCCAAAGATGTCTATTAGACAGGCCAAAAATGCCCACTGTTTTTTCTCTCATATTGCCTCAGATTTACATTTGGTTTCCTTTATATTAACATAAAGGTCACAAGTGAGGGATTATGGGCCTTCATTTGTATTTTTTCAGACATCTCAGGCATACAGATTCTGTAGTGAGACATAGATCTCCCTGATATGCAGAGAGCAGCAACCTTTCTTGATTACTTTGCCCTGTGGAAAAAGCACATGTTGATTAAATGTAAAATTGCAGCCTGATTAAAACACTTACAAGGTCGGGTCATATAGTGAAATGCAGAGTCAAGTCAAAATGGAGTCACACAGCAGATTTAACCAACCAAGGACTTCAAATGTACACCATCAGTAATATTTAATTATGACCGGGGTGTCAGGGGAGGTCTAGCCACTATTACCTCTGATTGGTGAGGCTGAAATGATTTCCATTCCTTCATCAGTTAAGTTAAGTTGTAGAGGGCCCATCTGTTTGTAGTTACAATGCAGGGCTTGGGAATATACTCTACCCACTACTATTATTTTATATTAATGCTGAATAGCTTTGGTTATTATCAGAGAATGCACAGCCCATGCTTTTGGTTATAAAACACCACTCTGTACAGTAAGCATGTACAGTATGTGTAGCTATGTGCTCATAGCTGAAATGACCCTCCTCCCATTTGGCAGTTTACAGAGAAAGTCATTCAACAGAGCTGCACGAGATTTCATCAAGTGATTATGTTGTTTACCATGTTTGACTTTCACACAGTGCATGAAACAGTTCAGCTCTGGTCAGAGGAAACTTTACTGTAAATCAGATCTATGAAATGAGGATTTTATTGATGAGACAATAACTGGCTGTTAAAAGAGGCCAGGGTTTTACTGAGGGGAGGAACATACGTTTCAGTTTATTGTGCTTGGATAGTGAAAAATAAGAACTTGTGAAACTAGACATAAAACGAGGCTAATGGTGAAACATCACAGAAAGTAGGGAATGCTATCATCAATCCAGCATTTCTCTATGGGTGTGTCTATGTTCCCAAGCTAATAAGCAGTTAACTAATATGTGAATTTGTAACCTACAACCCTCTCTAAAAAAAGACCTAATATCAAATAGTATTAGTTAACTTTTGGTGACTTAGAGACCACACACACGAAACACACAAATTTTGGATATCAAGAAAATATGTCATAAGAGACTGAAGCCCTTTTGTCACCTCTCTACATTCAGTAGCAGAAGATTATAGCTTGCTAATACTTGGACAAGCTTACTCTAGTTTTTTTTTTTTTTTTTTTTTAAATCTCTTTAATTTAAAGGTGAAAACAGATTTCTACAAAATAATGTAAATTGAATAAAAATATTTGAGGTAAATAAGTGATTGCACAAATATTTGTCCAGACCTAATTCAACAGAGGTCCGGACAGTTGGTGCTACTAGTCTAATAGTTAGTGAAATTGGGACCACTTGAATGCAGTGATTGTAGTATAAAGACTCCTGTGTCTGGAAGGCTCAGTCACTGGTTAAGAAGTATTCCTGGCTACCATTACACCATGACGACAAAAGAACACCCCGAGAGACCTAAAGTAAAGGTTATTGAAAAGTACAAGTCAGGAGATGGATACAATTCAGTATCCATTCAGTTAAATCCACTCTCAAGAAAAAGAAGGAATATGGCACATGAGTTAAATCTTCCTAGACCAGGCCATCCTCACAAACTGAGTGACTGTGAGAGAAGGAGACTAGTAAGCGAGGCCACCAGGACACCTATACTCTGAGGGAGTTAAAGCTAAGCAGCTGAGAAGTCAGCGACTTGGCATACAACAGGTGTTGGCCAGGTTCTTCACCAGTCAAAGCGAGTGGCAAAGAGAAAGCCACTGTTGAAGAAAACTCATATTAAATCTTGAATTGAGTTCGCCAAAGGACATTAGGGAGACTCCATGGTAAGTTGAAGAAAGTTCTTCGGTCTGTTGAGACCAAAATGGAGCTTTCTGGCCACGAGACAAGACGCTGTGTCTGGTGGACACCAAACATTGCACATCACCACAAACACACCATCCCCACTGTGAAGCATGGTGGTGGCAGCATCATGCTGTGGGGATGCTTCTCAGCAGGCCTTTGAGGGCTTGTAAAGATAGAGGGTAAAATGAATGCTGTATAATATCAGAAAATCCTTGAGGACAATCCTACTGAGTCTGCAAGAGAACTGTGGCTTGAGAGAGGATTTATTTTCCAGCAAGACAATGACCTGCTACTTGACAGAGCTTGAGCAGTTTTGCAAAGGAAAATGGAGTAAAACTTCAGTGTTCAGATGTACAAACCTGATTGAGACCTATCCACACAGACTCGGTGCTGTGATTGCAGCCAAAGGTGTGTCTTCTAAATACTTACTTCAAGGGGGCTGAAAATCAGTCACTATGAAGAAATCTGTTTTCACTTTGACATTAAAGAGTTTTCCAAATTATATTGTCCATGACTGATTTATAAAATCAATAAAATTCGTAAAGCATCCAAGGAAGACTTTCTTTGTTGGCACTGTATAAATTTAAATGGCTTTCCAGTTTAAGTGCCTACCCACACAGACAAATTTTTGCTGATCACTTCTATATCCAGGAGTCTTAATATTAATCTCCATGTTGTGTTGTTTTCATTGTTAGAGCAAGGTTAAATAAGTACATGATGCTAGGAGCACTCACTAACTGGATTCAACCAAGAGTTTTTGGAATTGTTGGCTCTTCTCCTCCAGGAATGGCTTTCATTTTCATGTACACAATTATGTAACTTATGTGTCATCAGCCTGGTTCCCAGATTTTTAATCCAGGAGTAGTTTGTGGTTTTCAGTGCAAGCTTGATCAGAGATGATTTTCAACAATGCAATATTCATAGTCACAGTAGCCCAACTATGTCTGTAATTTTCCCAGACAAATAAGTAAAAACATTAGAGTATCACTTTCAGCATGATTTGAGAAACTTTAAACCTATGCAACACTTCACGTGTGACAGTTGGGTGCTGAAACACATTTCTATCAGCAGATATCACACACATGAATATGTTAACAATTTGCAGGAGCACACATCCCTGCAGCTGTTGATTTCAGCTCATCCATATGGCAGTCGTATCGAGTGAGAGAGATCATGGCAGTACAGAGCTGTTATGATGTGCTTGGCCAGTAGCCCGTGTTAGGAGGAGCTGTATGGTTCTGTTGAAGTGACCAGGGAGATTTTCGCTGCTTTTCATTTGAAATTTGGCTTTTTTTATGTGCCTCCAGAGCTTATGTAACAGCCTGGCCAGCAGCTGCCGTTACATCAGCAGCAACAGGACAACGATGTCCTTGGAGTTGAATGCAAAGCTGAAGTCACTCTGAAGAGCACATGTCAGGTTAAATGGCACTCAATTGTTTTAAAACTATCTGGAGCTGTCAATGGTGGATGGATTTATTTCAATGGAATTCCACCTCCATCAGATAGGCCCAGAGATCTGAAAGGCCAAACTTATGGGTTGGCTATGATGCCTGGCTTATTAGATCTTGATGCAACACAGTGGTGGAAAGTACGATTTCTGGAAATGAGTGAGGTTAAATGGGAAATAATCTGGGCAGCCAGGATAGCATCTGGCTTTTGTTTGACCAGCAGGCCTCAGAGCAATCCTGAACCTTGAGTACCTCTGTTTGTCTGTCCAGTTTACGCTCATAAAGAGCCAGCTGTGTCAATACATGGGAGGTTATGTGGTTGACTATCACTGGCAATGGGTCATCCATACTCGTTAGTGCCAAACTACTTGATTTTGGATTGAACTGTACTTAACCTGAAAAACAAACTAATGTACTCTTGTTGAAACTTTAACATATTGGTGGGACTATATAGTTAGTTGCAAAACATTTTACTGGCTTGAGGAATTTGTCTTCAAATGCACTTCCTTTAACTCACTTTTGGCACGATCCTAAAGGTGCAATGTTTGACTTTCAGAGTAGAGGTCTAGGGAATGTTACACTAGAGCAGCAGTGTCTGAGACCAAAACAAAAGGAACCAATTCCCTTCCTCCCTTAACCCCTCGGTATTCCCCTGGAGAGCAGCCGTTTCTGTAACCGATTTCCATTCCTTGAACTTCTCTTGTGACAAAGCTATGCCATTGTGCCCCTATAAAGCTTCCCTGAGTGGGCAGAACTGTTCTGTTTGTAGTGTCAGGCCTTACGGTTGGACAGGAAGGATTTCACTTGGGTAAGTGTATGAAATTATGTTTTTGCCTCTGAAGGAAGCACTATCCTGTCAGTGTGAACACAGAGCTGAGAAGAACAAACCCAAAGGCAGTTTGACCACGCTTTTTGTCTACAGAAAGTTTTAACTCTTCGATATATTTAGCTAGGATGTATGGTATTTAATAACTGCTGTATTAATGTTTACAATGTATCATAGTTTACCTTGATGGCATGTTAATGGAGGGTTACAGAAGAAGGGAGGGATCCCTAGGATGAGTAGAACCAACCTAGCTTCGGCAGAGGACTGTCAACATGAGTCTGGTTCTGCTTGAGATTCCTGCCTGTTAAAGGGGAGGTTTTTCCCGCCACTGTAACGGGGCTAAATACTGCTAGTGCTGTAGTCATGGTGGTTAGCGCTAGTCTTTATTATAATAGGCCACTTCACAGAATACGGTCTAGATTTGCCCTCTTTGTAAAGTGTCTTAAGATAACTTTGGTTGTGAATTGACACTATACAAAGATTGCCTGATTGATCTTTACTCACCATTGGATGGTTAAACATCATAAAAAACTGACTGAATTAAAAATGCTGGAAACTGTAATGAAACCATATGATTCTTTCATGAGATACCCAGTTGCTGGAGAAAGTAAAGTGGTGGGTCAAAAAGAGGGGCTTGGGTGGTTCAGCAGTAGTGTGATTTGTGGAAAGCTTATACACAAGGGTTAACCATGAGGCCTGATGACCTTGACCTTTGGCCCACAACATCTCTTGGGATCGGATCAGTGAAGGGGAGAAAAAAGCTGTCTTGCTTTTGCCTTGGTCAAAATTTGGTCCCTCTCCTTTCTAGTGTTGTTTTTTTCCCTCTCTGGCCCATCATCAGATCGTTCTGTCCCGCAGCTGACTGTTAATCTTACGTGCATAATATGTGTTCATTAATTTCAGAGCAGGGGTGAACCTAGACTTTTTGGTTGAGGTACCCAGGCCCTGATTTGTGCAGTGTGAAATAAAGTTTTTTGCACATAGACAACAGGTCATCATGTATTATTATAAAATTTGACTTTATGATTTTAATGTATTGAAAAAAATTCAAAGTAATGAATATAAGTTGGGAAAAATGTTAGCTGAACTTTGCAAGCTCTACCAGGACTACCATATTTCAAAGCCTGCAAAAAAGGTTTTATCCGAATTAGGTTGTTCATAAAATAATTAGCTTTAAGATTTAATATACTACTCAATTTGAAGTTTAGAATTGCATTTGCAGTTATCAATTTATTTGTCGATCATTATCATTTTTTCCTTCTAAAATTACCATTTCAGGCACTGTTTAGGAACCAGTGCTGTTTAAAACGTGTACATCAGTATCAGATAAATCACAAACTATACCCAACCCTAATAATGAGTCAAGTTATACATGGAAATCTGGAAGTCTCCCCCAAATTGGTTAGCATTAGTGCACAAATGCAGTGTTTGCACAAAACTTAAGAATATGCAATACAACTAAGTACAGTATCAAACCTCAAATCTTTGTTGCAAAGTTTAGCAGAAACTGTAGCTCACATGGAGACATAAATGTGTTGAGAAAGCTTGCCTCTATTCATGACATGTAAAGTGACATTGCTGCATTGCTGCATCATTTGCCTTTGTCTTTCTTTGGATTGGTTTAGGTCTTTCTGTATATTGTCTGACAGTTTCATAGATCTAATCATGCTAAGAGTATCGCTGTGCAAACAGCCTCTGATGTCACTCTGCACAGCGCCCCATTGTGAATTATAGACTGCCAGAAAAGGGTCCTACATGGAGTGACCTAATGCCTGCATTGCCCTCACACCCTTTTAAGAGCACAAGTATACATCTGATCCTTTCATCACACAGAGGTCAGGCATTTCTGTCATATTAGCTAATGATGAACTGCAGCTAAGCTGAGATTACAGGCCTCAGTGAGCATTATTGTTGCCCATTTATCTGAATGGACGTCACTGTTGCTCTGAAACGCTGCACAACAATGAAGCACACATTAACCTTATGACAAAAACTAACCAGATGTATGGTCAAAATTTTTCATATAACCTCACTAATGCGCTCTCAGTCTCTTTTGTGACACAAGATTTACTACGTGTGTGTACAGGGTAAGACCTCTATTCCAGCATGTATGACTCTGCACACTCTCCTCCTGCACACGTACAGCTTTCCTTATTTCTGCGCACACATGCTGAAGCTGTTTCTAATCGCAGTGAGATTTTGGGAATACCTGCTTTGATTATTAAGAATTCCACTTGGCAAGAAGCTACATAGAGGCGGGAATATTTGATCATAATTTCGTCATTTCGGTGACCCCGCCTTGATGGAAGAGCTCAATGTCGGACCTCAAAAAGGGATTGTAGAGGGGCTTTGCTGACCCAGGCAGTCACACCATAGCAACGGCATTAGGAACACAACAAAGGAGTGGCACTGAATAGTCCGTCAACAATGTTAAAACAATAGGTGGCCTTTTAAAAAAGAGAAAAATGATGACCAGTGATAGAAAGGTTAAGAAAGGTGAAGAGGGAGAGTGAAGCATGAGAGGAGAAGAGAGAAAAGCAACTAAAACAACAGTCAACATTTAGGTCAGAAGTCAAATTGGTGTCTGAACCTCTGTGGCCCAGAACACAGATAATAGGGGCTCAAAAGGTCATTCCTGTTTGCAGGGGAAATCTTTGCATTAGTGAATAGTTAGAAAAATTAACTTTGCATGTGTATAGTTGCATTGATGAAGAAAAGCTCATCTGGCAAGTGAAAAAAAAACAGCTGCTTAGGTCACGAGTTGTTTGTGAGTCAGTGAGCTGTGTGACAGTGAGTCTAATAGCCCCTCTGCAGGACAGGTCTCCACCTGTGACTTTGATATCAAAGCAGCTCAGAGTCTACAAGACTTGTGACCTAAAAGACATGCAAGGAAAGCAAAGCAGGAAAAGAATATTTGTACATGCTAGGAAAGGAAATTTGAAATCTGGGATCCCAGGATACCCAGAATTCCCACAGTGACTTGGGGAGCTGCAAGTTTCTGATTGTCCAGAAGAGACAGGAAGGTGCCAATTAAGCTTCCAGGGAGGATGTGCATGCAAGGAAAGGAGGGAAATGTGATTTGCATCTAGTGAGTCCATTGTCTTGACTGTTTTCTTGCCTGTAAAGTGAAGTTGATGAATTAATGCTGCAGCCTGAGAGTACATTTTCACGTTTTCAGTGGAGGACAAAACCCTTTTCTGGACAGTTTTGAAGAAATGGACTCTATGCCTGCAGTCCCTGGGTGTGTATTCCCCACTGCAGGGAGTGTCTAATATTTGATGGCAGATGTTGCTAAGATACAACTGCTGACTTAAGCTTTCATGTCAATGACCTGAAAAAGCCTTAAAACATTGATAACATGTTGTTTTCACTCTTTTTTTCTTAAAAAGTCTTTAAAAGTTTTGACAATGAGTCATTTAACCATCTGTCAATAGCCAACACTTGGGAGAAACCATTATACGGTTTCATATTTATTCCATGAAGGATTAAACTGGATCAAAGCTCTTCTTTGGTTTCTAATACTAATTATAAAAATATTTCAATTATTATTTCAAAAAAGAAGGAATTTAATAGATTTTTGGACATTTCTTCGTACTTCTTATGTGTGGGAAAAAAGAAGCGCCAGAGATCTGTCTGCCCTGAGCATATGTGCAAATTAGAGTTGCACATATTAACAGAAATCATATAACACAAATAATTCATACAATGGTTTTTGGGTGAAAGAAACCAAATCTTTGTTTGGATTTACACAAAAAATAATTAAGATGCATGTTAATTTTGTCCACAAAGTATCAGGGCTCTAGTTTTCTTAGAAGTAGGAAGGGCTCAAAGGAAAAAAGGTTGGACTCCACGGTGCTAGAGTGTTTGTCTGTTACAAAAAATTAACACCCTTTGATTACTCGTTTGGATATTGTTGGATATTAAATGCAACATAGCTAGCTGTACGTCTACCTTTAAATGTATCAACTCTACCGTCATTACACAGCCTAGTTAATTTGCCATAATCTGGGGGCAGGATTTTGTTATCCTGAAAGCCAGTAGCGACGTCTGCTGCTTGTGCAGTGATTAGCTTCGATATAGCTCTAGTATAGCGGCAGCTTCAGCAGAAATGGACCACATTTCTGTATGATATAAAGAGCAAAAACCAATCCTAGTTGTAACGTTGGTGG
Source organism: Cheilinus undulatus (assembly GCF_018320785.1). Classification (NCBI taxonomy): domain Eukaryota; kingdom Metazoa; phylum Chordata; class Actinopteri; order Labriformes; family Labridae; genus Cheilinus; species Cheilinus undulatus. Next base: position 32,470,114 of record NC_054875.1, read on the forward strand.
GAATATACAATGGCTGTCTGTGGAGTGATTAGGTCAGATGTAACCACAACAGCAGTTTTGTCAAAACTGGATAACTTTTCTTTATTAACACAAGAGCGAAAAGCTGCACATGAGTTTGTGATCGTTTCGGATGGGTTTTTCTGGTGTATCCCATGGCAACTGCTATGGTAGCTGTTAGCTTGGATGTAGCTGCAGTATAGCGTCAATCAAACCAAAACTGGACCCCATTTATTTATTAAAACAAGAGTAAAGGGCCACACCGAAAGCTTGTCTCGGCAGAGATGTTTTTGAACTTCTCCCAGCTGGCTTCAACATGAATTTTTTACACCAAAAAGCTACGCTGTTCACATAATATGATAATGTTAGCCTGTAGAGCTCAAGGTATAGGGCTGCACAAGGGTTGATTGGCCCGTAATGAATATGGCAGACAGAATGATCATCCAATCACCTTCTGAGAATTTTTTTAAAAGTCCTGCCATTCCAATATGCCGGGTTTCCCAGATGAAAGCAAAATATGTACATGAAATTGATATATGAAACAGTCTATGAGGCATGTCAGGTAAATAAAGTATGAAAAAGTTGAACATAAAACTGTCTTATTGGAACAGCTGCAAAGCTGATTTAATGAAAACAATACAACATGGACTTTTGAACATAAGTTACACCATGGTGCTGTTCTTGTCCTTTTCCTTAAAAAAATCTACCTAAAGGGGATAATTCCAAGTTAAATGCCATCCTCTCTGCCGTCTCACTAACTCAATAAGCTAGCGATGCATGCGCACTGACATAGCTTCTGTTGGCACACAGCTACACGCCAATCGGAGAGAAACAGAAACAGTGCAACCAACCAAATAAAACCAGCAAGCCAACAAGACATGAGATTCACATTTAATTGTTTAAAGCATTACAACACATCAGCAGCATAGTTTATTCAGATGTCTTTTGGTGAAAATTAAAGCATCTGAGATGCAGCAATGTATGGTGTGGCTATAGGGAAGGGTTGGAGGTGGCTCAGTTTTTCTTAGATATAAGTGGATGGGGGCTTCAGTCATTGATCTATGGGGTGTAAACATGGGAAAATAATCAGAAATCCTTCTGTTGCAACTCTTTTCAGTTCAGGTTTTGTCTAAACATCTGCTCAGGCTTGAATAAAAAACAATATTGGATTTCTTAGCAACCATTAACTTCTCTTTCATTTAAGATTTGTGTCATCCTCCAGCTTTCTTAATGGGACTGACATTGTGTTGGGTGGTCTCTTCATGATACTAATGCAAACAAAGGCCACTCCAGCAAGACTTCAACTATACAAAAGAATTACATTGCCTCAGCTTTGTCATTGTCGCAAGTGATTAATACACACTCCTGCAATGTGCTGTTTACACTTGAAAACAATGACTCACTGCATTGGATGGCCTCCTGCCTGAATGATTTTTGATTATTTGGACAGCACGCTGAGACAAAAACAGTAATTTGAGGATGACATAATACGTTAATGTACAGTCACCGGGGGAAAAACCGGGAAACTGGAAGATGGGTTGGAGCACAAATCAGTGTGGGAATGGCAGGGAGTAACAGAGCAGCACGGGGTCAACCAAAAAGAAATAAACACAGATACTTTCCTTTATTTCCTGGGAAAACGCAATCCTTTTTCTTCTTATTGTAAGTTGGAGCTTTCACACAACACATGCTACCTATACCACATTAGCATCCATGTATGCATATTTATGTTATTGGATTTGATACACTTGTAGTGCAAACAGAATTCTGCAACTTGCTTTCAGCCAAAGGTACCAATACCTCAGGCATTTGTCAAGCATATGGAAGCAGTATGCAAGCAAAAAGGCCTTGGTTTGCTGGCGAGACATGAGACAATAGGGAGGATGAAATCTGAAACATTAATCTTGCTGTAAATTCAGAGTGCGCACTGGTGATTGTGAAAGGTCATGCACTTGAATTTGGACACCTTCGGGTTGAAATGTTGTCATATTTCACACCACTGAGTTTGTTTGTGGCTGAGATTTGTAAAACACCAAACATACAACAAGAAAAAAGATATATCAAATGTCAGGAGGTGAGGTTTTGTGTATGTCAGAGTGGGTCTTTGTAAATGTGTCTTTCTAAAGACACTGCTGACATGAGAATCATCACATTTGCTCATTTATGTTTGGGTGGATCCTGATTTCTGGCAGGAATGATAAATATTGTACTCTAAAAACACTGAAAGCCAACACTTCACTCCCTTGCTGCCTACAACTTAAGCCCCCAAAGATGAGAACTGTCCACATGAACCCCAGCTTGTTGTTTCCTCTGTTTTTCACAGTGGGAACTGCTGATTTGGAATTTCTTTTATGTGCCAGAGCAAAATGATATTCTCTGCATGTCCAAAAATTGCTAATCAAATTATGTCTGCAGTCAACATCATTCATAACCACTTAAATGCAAACGACATGCCGAACCAATGACCTCATACACTTTGACAATCAGTGTCAGTGTGATCCCCAAGCCAATGCAGGTGCAAGGTGGCTTTGGGGGCAGGTGTGTTTGTAGTTTCATCTTAAAAACTCCACCAGAGGGCAGAGGTTTGAAATGCTCTGTCAGATGATTTTCTGACACATTTTGGACTCATTTCACTTCCAGTCTGAAAAGGCCAAGCGTGAAGGGATTACAGGGTACAGACATGTCCAAATATCTTCATCATCACCGTAGGCTCAACGTGTCAGGATACATTAAAGTCAGTGCCGCCCCCCAATAAACACATCTGTCCTTCTGCATTACGCTCCAGATCTAACCTCAGAGCTCTCTGGGGCTGAGAAAGGCCACACCTGGTTTAACCTGTCCAACGATGTTGACTCTGATTGGATGACGGAGGAGTTGAAAGCTTCTGAAAAGTGAGACTGCATTCATTTATTGGCTTAGTCCCAATGTTTGACTCCTTAATCTAGAATTCCTGAGCTACTGTCTGAAGGAATTTAAGGGTTCAGTAGCTTCTGCTTTAAACAAATTACCACTTAGTTTCCAAGACCAAGCCTTTTAAAATGTATCCTTGTGTGGCTAATTACTAATGTTGCAGCTTAATCAAGGAAGCCGAACGTCCTATTTGACCTAAAGAGTGAAATTATTTAGTCTGACAGGTCAGTAGAAATTTACCCTAAAGCATTTAGAGATAAACTTACCGTAGAATAATCAGTTTTGATCAAACAGTGCCTTGCTCTGCAGATTGTACACAGTGTGTACACATTTTCTTCAAAGCATTTTTACCATTTTATTAAATTTTTATCATAAAATTGAAAAAAAAAAGAACTGTCATCAGGATGGAACAATATTTTGCAAGCAGGCCAAACAAGGAAGACACCAACAACTAACCAGTCAACCAGCCAACTAAACAACCAGCCAACCTACTATCCAATAGAATAACCAGCCAGCTACAAGCTACGTTAGCCAGCCAGCCAACATACCAACCAACCAACCAACAACCACATGCCAGCCAGCCTGCAAACCAGACCAATCACCAAACCAACCAACCAACCGACCGACCAACCACTGATTGACCGACCGACCGACCGACTGACTGACTGACTGATTGACCGACCGACAGACCAAGAACCAACCAACACATCGACCAACTGTTCAGCCGGATAGCCCGCAAACCAACCAACCAGTCCTCCAACCAAATCCCCAACCAACCTACCAACCAATCTACTAACATACCAGCCAACATGCCAAATGACCAACAAACCGAAAAAAAAAACATACCAACCAAGCAACCAACCACCAGCCAGCGAACCAATCAGTCGGCTAGCCCTCAAACCAATTCACCAACTGACTCACAACCAAACAACCACAGACCAACCAACAACTATTCAACCAACCAGCCAAACAACCAAACCAATTCACCAACCAAACCAATTCACCAACCAACCAACCAACCAACTATCCAACCAACCAACTATCCAACCAACCAACCAACCAACCAACCAGCCAGCTTGCCAACAAACCAACAGACCAGGAAACAACAAACCAAAAAAGAGTCATAACATGCATTAACCACACTTTTTGTCACTGTTTTCACATAGACCCAGCATTATTCTATCAATGAGAAAGACTTTGGAACAGTGCCTGGAAACTTTTTACCAGACAGAAATTTCAAGTCCACAAGACTACCAACCAGACTTATTTGTGGAAAGCCATTTACTAGAACAAGTTTTTTACTCAATATTTTGGGCTGTGGACAAAAGCTTGCTGCGTTGTAGCATAAATTTCAGACTCAACTCTAAAAGACAAGATACACTTTGTTAACCTCGAGGGGAATTCAATTTTCACTGCATTTTTGAGACATGTTCGTACATTCTTTAGAAGTGGGATAGATGCCATTCTCACTGTTTAAACTTATTATACTTAGATTTGACTTTGAAACAATTATTTTAAAGCAGAAAAGTTACATGTTGGTGCTTTATGACTCATTTACTGAAGATCAAAATTTTAAGAAATCATACGACTTATGTCTTGGCCTTTCAGCTACCTTAAAAGTGTTGCAGTCCATGTAAACCTACAGTACATGACTAACCCTCTACTTAATTAGTTCTTTTTTTCTGAAGTGTCATGATCACCCCTTGATACCTTGATACCATAATTCCTGTGAATGGACAGTGGATAAGATTAAATCTGGCGACAGATTCTGTACACAGACAGACAGAACAGATCTGCTGATCTCCTGAGCTCAGATGGCTTCCAGCTGTCCCCTTTCTCCTCTCTCACGGGCCCGATGCATCCCAGATGTCTCACGCTGACTGGCTGGATGGACTCACAGCTGGCGAGGAGCACAGGGTAAGAAAAAAGAAAAGAAAAGAAAAGAAAGAATATAAAGAGTACCTGCCAAACCTGGACAGCTCTACTGGTCCTTCACATGGTTGACTTCATGGTGTATCTGTTTTAGCTCAGTGTAAACGAAACATAAACAACACAGCATTGCAGATACACAGCATTCATTGTTGTAGTTGTGTACGTTTTAATGGAAAACATGTTTCATGAGCAGATAGTGTGCACATTGTGTTTATTTAACTACGCTGTGTATGAGATAATAATTTGTCATGCATTTTACCACACAGAAAGCCACACACATGCATAAAACAACAAAAATAAATTCTAGTTTCTTCTCCCCTTCACAGATGCTTCTCCATGTCCTTCATCAACTTTGCACTGCTTCCGTGCTTTGATAACTTGCACAGTTTTCTTACAGGAAAAGTAAAGGTAAAATTTTTAGGATGTGCTTTCATTCTTCAAACATTTCATTAGATGTTGCTGCCACAGTATCCTGCTTGCAGAACAGAGATGGACCCCAGAGACAGGAGACCGCCTGCCTCCAGAGTCCCATCACAACGACACTCCCTCCTAAACACGGATCTGCCTCTCCTCTGTGTCGCATAAAACTCACATACACACACACTCACAGACAGGCAGGCTTTGAGTCAGCCTCTATCCCAAGTGCTTCAGTCTGGAACAATCTATTAAACCATGGAACACACCATTAAATAGGTCTCTAGGGGATGATACCTATGTCACATTTTATTTCATGTTATGACTAGCTGTTGTTGTATTTATTACAGCAGCAACAAGCGTGGTCTGACAACTTTTTCCAAATGAGAAAGCCGTTATGTGCATTTTTATGGCATGCAGATTTGTACATATGTGTTTGTAATCCTTGGAGAAAGGGGTGAATGATGTCAAAAGGAAAAAAATATGACCCTTATTAGCATCTGTTTTTTTCAGGATCAGGTAAAAACAAAGTTCAATATCCTGCAACTTTTTCTTTATACAACTGTGACGGCAGCTAAATGTGAGCAGAACTGCATCCACGACAGTTTTACACAAAAGAGAGGATGAAGCATATTGTACTGGACTGTATCAAATCACTGATGCTCAATTCTAATGAATCACATATGATCATATCATATCGTATCGTATCGTATTGTGTCGTATCGTTATTTCTTTTCATCCATCCATTTTCTACATCACTTTTCCCATTCAGGGCCCCTGAATGACTGGTCTCAAGTCAGCAGCAGGGCTGACTTGAGGAGCAATTTAGAGATACCAGTTTACCTTAAAAGCATCCTTTTGGTCTGCAGGAGGCATCTTCTATACTAATTTGTTTTTTTTATTTTATCATTTTGCATCAATACCGCATCCTATCGTATTGCATCTTATCACTTTGCATCACATCATATCATATCATACCAAACTGCATTTAAGTATTATAACCAACTTTTCTATGTCTTCATATTGTTTCCAATTACTGAAGCCCAGTGAACCCTTTTCTTATCCTATCATCAAATCATCATATTGTATCATCTCGTTTTAGAGCGCATCCCATTCCATCATTCTGTAACATAGTTTCCAGTTCTCATTATCCAAATTAACACTTTATTAGTCATGTTGCAATTTATTAAATCTTTTCATTTTACACCGTTTTGCCTCATACATTCCCCACTTTCCCACTTCTTTGCTACTTTTGCCCATTTTGGTCACTTTTGACTTATTTTTGCCAGGTTTTGCCACTTTTTGACCATTTTTGCCACCTGTATGTCATGTTTTGTCACTTCTTACTCATTTAATACCACTTTTTCTCCCAAATTGTGTCACTTTTCACCCAGTGTTTGCCATTTTATGCCTATTTTACCCCTTTTCACCCATTTTTGCCACTTTTTGACATTTTTTTGCCAGATTTAACTAATTTTATTGCCACTTTAACTCATTTTTTACCACCTTTTTACTATTTTGATTGTGGCTCTTGCAATGGTATTTTTCAACAATTTGGCCCTTCGGTTGAGGGGGGTTGAGGAACACTGCTTTACACACTGTATCCTCTTACGTCATGACATAATGTATCCTGCTTTTATCTCGTTTCATATGGTATAGTATCACATCCTACTGTAACCAAATGTATTCTGTCAAATTCCGTTGTTGAATTCACACTTCTTACAATTTTTTCACACAACAGGAAGCATCAGTTATGTTTGACTCCTGGACTAATTTTAAGGAAAAAACTGTCCCAATATTTCCAAATGAGAACTACAAGCTGCCAAATCACTGTGATCATTTTAATTGCTGAATAATTTGATGAAACAGAGAAAAGATTTGAGGTTAACTTTGATCAAGTGTTGGTGAACCCAAGAAGAAATCCTCTTCATAGCTTTTCTCACTACATGTGTGAAGGTTCCTCTGAGGTTTTCTGATAACCACCGTTTTACAACAACGCATTCTTTACACATTGACTCATGTGTTTAGGCTTCAATGAGGTGGTGGTATTCACGTGAGTGTGACCATGCAGCTCCTCCCTGGGATCTCCTGTGGTCTTTAAACAGAAGACATTGGATGTCAGAGGCTCTTTCAAACCAGACGGTCTGTCCGCTACTTCTCCCAAATCTGCTTCAGAAGCAGAGACGGAAAGAAAAGGGAGAAGCTAACGGCATGTTGACATGAGGTAACAAAAAGATATATTTATGTGGCCCCTATTACATGTTTGAAACAGACTTGTTGATGCCAACATGCTCAAACACTTTAGGAACTCTTGGGTGGCTTGTACATGTAAGGCTTGAGGAATTCCTGCAATTGCAGTAATTCTTTTTTTTTCTATTCTACTCAATTGTTTCTTTTTATTTACTCAGGCTTTTTTTTGTTCAGCAGTAAAAAAGCTCTCTAGATGGAGCAATTAATTGGAAAGAGGTTTCATGATTTTTTTTATTGAACCCAAACAACTAGCAACTTTAATTTTGTCCATCTGCAAGCACAGAACTTCAATCCTGAAGACCAGAGCTACAATCCCAAAGCTAATAGAACCATAGTCTTTTTTTTATACTAAGACCAAACACTAACCAAAATGAAACCATCTTTAAAGTTGGTGATAGATGTTAAGCTAACATACTTTTGGAAAGTTTCACCCATATATCTAGACACTGAAATAAAGCCGCCCCCCCAACTCCAGTCCTGACTTAATATGAGCTTTCTTCAACGGTGTCTTTCTCTTTGCCACTCCCATAAATCTTTGACTGGTGAAGAACCTGGGCAACAGTTGTTATATGCAGAGTCTCTCCCATCTCAGCTGCTGAAGCTTGTAACTCCTTCAGAGTAGTCATAAGTCTCTTGGTGGCCTCTCTCACTAGTCTCCTTCTTGTACGGTCACTTGATTTGTGAGGACGGCCTGATCTGGGCAGATTTACATATGTGCCATTTTCTTTCCATTTCTTAAAGATGGAGTTACCTGAACTTGGGGATGTTAAATGCCGTGGAAATTTCATTGTAACTAATCCCTAACATGTACATTCAATAACCTTTATTCTGAGTTGCTTGGAGTGTCCTTTTTGTCTTCACGGTGTAATGGTAGCCAGGAATACTGATTAACCAACTGCACTGATGAACTGATGTTATAAAAAATTATTTGCAGACAATGAAATAATGTAACTGAAGGATTCCTTCATGATGGCGATTCATCAGTTATACCTGTCACAAAAATCAACTGCTAAGTCTGCTCCTTGCATCACCATTGCTAGTTTACACAGTTTCACTCTCTGCAGCACATTAAAACAAAAATAGATAGTTCAGTCTTGTTGTAGCTAAGAAAACATCATTTTTAAATGAATAGATGTTGCTGCTGCAGCCTTGAATTTCTCCTGTATTAGTGAGGACAGTTGAGCATGTGCTTATTCTCTGCACGAAAGACAAGAGTGATGATTGGTCAGTTTTTCAAATTTAAGCAAAACATAATTTCCAAAATAATGAACATTCAGCCTTCAATCAACTTTTTCTGGTCTTTTAAAAAAAGAGTTCCATTTCCCATTCATTTGCTTGCAAAGTTCTTAAACCAGCATTGACAACCTGAAAAAACTGAATAGAATACAACACCATCAGTCAGACTTATTCTGGCTGCAACAGCTCAGTTTGCACAGCTGCAACAGTCACCACAATGTTCCCTAATGGTCTTGTTGTGTCACCAAACTTTGGTTCAAATGGGCTTACTACTAATTGCTTCAAAATTGCATTTTAAGGACAAAAACAAAGTGCAATGATGAATAATCAGGCACTTAATTTCTGACTAAAGGTACCTATTATCATCTTGCATCACTGGAAGCGAATGATCCAATTAGTGCTTACCATAATTTTAAATAGTGTTTTTCAAATCTGAGCGTAGTAAGCTAACAAACTTTATAGGAGGAATGTATTTCACTGCTGGAGAAAATATGCTTCCAAATCTTGTGATAAATCCTTCCTTAGAGAAGCATAATATGAGGTTTGTAATAATTGAGGCTTTAGTTTGTGGTTTGGTTCATTGTAAGTTGCAATTTGTTCTTGTTTATGAGCCAGAATCGAATAAACGCAATTATTGGAATAAGTGATGACTTTGCAGAACTCTCCAAAAGAAAACATGATGATATCGAGTCGAAAACCTCAGCAGGCTTATCAGTCAAGGCGAGAGAGGGAAACACAAACAGTGAGAAGGAGGGAGGTGGAATGCAAGAAGAATGTTTTGTGATGTACAGATTCCTGAGATCACATGTAGCTGTAAGCAGCGGCTGCATGTGTGAAAGAGCTCTTTGTCTGCAGTCCAGGCTCTTGGGTTCAGCTAATCAAATGGATTAGAAACGGCTTTGAAAGTCCGCCCTTCGGAATTGGCCATCTGCACAAAAACAAACATACTGTAGTAGCTGCAGCAGTCCACTTTCACTTAGGTGCCTGTTTGTGTTTGTGCATGTGTGTGTGCATACCAGCGCACTGGACTGGACTGTGTATAACCGCTTTAAATGGATTGCGTCTGGGTACTTTTGAATGCTAATTAGAAAGTGTTGAAATCATTTCATACATGGAAGACGGTTTAGCGTGATAGTAACATTGCTCTGTTCCTTCTCCAGCCACATCTGCCCTGCAGTCCGATCTGGTTTTTGTGTTGTACCCTGGCATGTTAATAAGACCCAGATCTAATCTGCTTGTCATGAAATGTCAAACCTAATCAGCTGATATTGTGCATGGATAAATCATGTAAACTGAAATGTTTCAAGGTGTTTTCAGCAAATCTCTACCTGGATAAATTCACACATGCACTGTGGGAAATTCCTAGAAAATTCCAGAACAGACCGCCCCTGAAATCTCTTGACTTGCCAGTTCAGATATGCACCACATTGCTGGAAACTTTCAGGAAGGTGAGAGGGGGTCTCATAGGGAAATAACAATGCAGAAATGTGGATGAAGAAAAAGAATTGACACTATAATGGCAGTTTATGCCTTAATATCTATGCTATGTATAACTGGACATAATCACAGTATCAATTAATGAATGGTAAAAGAATAGGAGAGAGATAGGGTACAAGTCAGGCCTTTGGCTGGGCCATTCCTGTGTCTTCTTGGTTGTGTGTTTAGGGTCATTGTCTTGCATTTTTAGCTGTGGGGAGATATGAATGCTACTTTAAATTTGTTGTGCAAAAGGACATGAAAGTGAAGTACAAACTGTGCCCATGAACTCCACATCAGATCTTTCCAAGCACCTGCAAAGGCAGCATAACACAAAGCTAGAAGCTAAAGAACCCCACAGCCTGGGCGAAGCTCAAGATTACTGCATAAAGCCTTCACAGTGAAAGCAAGCCAAACTTCGGCTTTCAGCAACGGGTAACCTCGAAGACTGAGATAATTAGGCTTGTGGCAGGACATATGGTGGAGGAAATGTTACCTACTGTGGCTTTGTTCTTGACATATTTTTCTGTGAGGCGCTGTTTTGGTATGATTAACATCTTTGCTGTCATCAGAAAAGAAAAGATAGACATTGTGTATGTGAGTAACTACCACTTTCAGTGCCAATTCAGGTTAAATCTCACTACTGCTGTTGTGGGCAAGATTTTCCTTGTTAAAAAGGGCTTTCTAAGAAAAAAAGCTTCTTTAAATTTGAGATTATCAACACTGTTTGTGAGCGATGAGGTCCAAACACCACAGGAGAGGGCCTCCTGCTTATCAGTGAGGATGCAGACATCCAACACTGACTGATCCTGAGGCTTGATTACACAGCCTCCCAAACTGGGACACTCTCTCCACTCGATACTCCATGTGCGTTCATGTGTGTTTTTATTTACTTTCCGCTGTGTTGAGGAGTTTCCACTGGGTGTTTGCTTAAGAGAAGAAAAAGGTCATATCACCAGGACTCAACTTACCCTCTTGTATCAGTCCTGGAATGGCAGATGTCTTTGTGTCTCCGCTGCTTGCTGTTTTTACACGCTGGACACCCACAAGAAATGCATGTATACAAGCTTTCACAAACCACTCAGTACTGCAGAGCTCCCAGGTGGCCAGCTAACTGCCTGGAAGTGATAAAGTTGGGAGGCCCCTGGAGATACCGAGAAGAAGAAAAACAAGTGTTTTCTTCCAATAGATAGACTGATACAGCACCAAATCATCACCGCCTCAAAGATCACACACACTAACAGATTGGCCCTGTGGGAGGTTACGACTAAGTCTCTGTTTACCAGCACAACTCTTACACAGTTACAAATTAGATACGATGGAAACAAATGCATGGTGCTGAGCCTGTATTTATGCAGTTCATGTAATGATAAGGAGAGAAATATTCTGTCCTAACTGGCAAAATTTGTAAAATCATGTCTTTACAGTGTATCATTTCATTTGGAAATATAATTGACTACTGTGTCTGTGTCTAATAAACCGCAGTGCTGATGCTCTGAGCTTTGCGCAACTTGATGATTTATGTAAGATTTGAATGCAATGTTTTTTCTTGCCTTGTTTATTTCCCGTACATGATGCAAGACTGTCATAATAAAACCCTGCAGGCACCATAAGCAAAAAGTTCACATGTTTTTACTTTCACTTTCTGTCTGGCCTTCTGTTATTGCGTTAGGAAATGTAAACGTGTCACCCTGCCTTTCTCCCCGGTATTTATCCTGTGTTTACTTGTATACATCTCTGGTCTGCAGATGTGATTGTTTGTTGGGTAGGGATTTTGATGTCTATCAGCCTGTCAGAGAGCAGAAGCAGAGCTAACAAAATTACTGGGACTTGACTTTGTGTCCTTATGTGACCATGAAGGCCTTTCTGCAGAGCAACCCTCTGGATGAATGCTGCATTAAATTAGTGTTATGTAAAGTTTTGATTTGAGGAGAAAAGAGAAGAATTTAACTATGATAATAGGCGGAGGGAGTGACTGAATCATCAAAGGTTTTCTAATTTGGAAAATGCCTCTCACTCCTTCCAGATGTCACTGATGACAAATGAACAAAAGTGAAGATATGGCATCTGGTGTCTCTTGAGCTCTGTCTTCTTTGAGGAAGGATGACGGCTGGTGTGTTAAGCTCCTGTTCTCAGCCTAAATGGAAAATTAGGCTCCAAAAGAGCTCTCAAATTAGTTTAATGGACACATTTAGCAATGATCAAGGTACATTTCATTGCACATTCCCCACAGAGATGATAGGGATATCTGAAACAGCCAGACAGCAATCATTAGATGACTTCAGCCTGAAAACACACATTGGTGTGCATGAACACAACTCATGAGCAGTCATGCAAAAACATACCACACACAAACACAAGTGTGCGCTCATTGACAGACAGTCAGCATCGGGCTTTGGGGGCCCTCAGAGGCGCCAGATGCTATAGCTGCTATAATTGAGGTCATCTGTAGAGTCATCCAGTGATACTGATGCAGCACTCTGGGTTGGAGTCCAAAGCAAGAGCAATAAAATATCATAAAAGCTGTCACTCCTGCGCCAATTCAGCCCGGATCCTCCATGGATTCCATTGGACTTCATATCCTTCTGTCACAATCTTGTCCTGAATTGTCTCGCTTTGTTCCATGTATGGAACTGGTGCCAGCGTATTCAGTAACCACTGGCTGCGCCTTCAGTCCACGCTATCAAAGATGTCACTAATCCCCCTGGATGCTCTCAGCTTGGCCTCCTCTGCCACAAATTCTACAAATTCTACCAGTAAATCTGTTCACAGGCTCTCTGGCTCGTGTCCCTGTGGTCCCAATGGCTCCAAAGGCCTCACTGTGTTCAGCTGGCACAGCTTTAAGAAAGGGACAGCTGGGGTAATTGACCACCAGGATTACAGCTAACCACTCGCCATCAGCAGCCCATCAAGATGAGAAGGTTTCTACTTCAAACCCCAAAGAAACTTCTCCAAGATCCCAGTCATCACACCTGTGTTTGTTTCTCATTTGGACAGAAAACAGAGCTTTTATCAAATCCTTGACTTCAAGTTACTAGTTTTTCCAGTAAGTGAGTGCTTCGGATGCATCAGTGATTTGAATGTTAAACTTCATGTCCTCCTTTATATCCAATGAGTGGATGTTCATACAGGTTTTTGACATCCATGCATGCCCTGTGGACATGGTCCTCTTGAAGTGCAGTGAAATCACAGCATGTCTTTGTATCTGAGAGTCATAAACAGGAAAGAAATTTTGAAGCAACAAAGCATTTTAAATCTGGGAAGCACACTGCATGAGAAAAATGGTCTTTCTAAAGTGATGCCATCCAAAACTTTGCACTGAGCTGTAGAACTCCCTAATTAGCCATCTTGGTAAGAGCAGTGTGAGTGAAAAATATGAGTTTAACTCTTTCACAACATTGTTAGCACCATCTCAGAAAGTAAAAGTCTGGAGTGTTATTTAATCTTTTGGTGTGCCTATGTGGTGGTTCTGTTACTGATCAAGCTGCAGTTCTCACATAAAATCATTTGGTAGCCCACAAGTTCAGATAGAATGATTTTTCTAGATTGAAGCTCTACACAAAGCCAGCTTTTGCCCACAATAGACTACAACACTTGTACTCTTTTCTAAGTTTCATACTAAAGGATGTCCCTAAACCCAGGTATTTAAAAATATGTACTTTCACTCACATAACCTGTGGCATACCCAAGGGTTCCACTTTGGGCCCAATTTTATTTTCACCCACACGATTGAAGCCCAGTATCATTGTGTAACAGCTTCTCTGCTCATCTCTATGCAGATGACAAGCAGGTATGTCTTCCAGAAATTTTGCGAAAATCTTTAAAGCTTTTTTACAGATGGTGTACTACAAGGTTCAATCTTAGGTCAACTTTATTTTCAATCAATATGAATACAGTCATCTAAACAGTATAGTGTCAGAGCATCTACTTTCATTGCTATGCAAGTTATACCTGGGTATGCTTTCCTTTCAGACCTAGTGAACCAAAAAGTTTATGCTGTTGGAGGCATTGAAAGTATTGTCTCTTTTGTTTTAGAACAGAAATGTCTTGAACCTACTGTAATATAAAGTACTTTAACGATATTACCTATGGCATACCCCAAGGTTCAGTTATAGGCCAAATTTTATTTTCACCCATTCACCCACATGCTTGAAACCCAGCATTATTGTGTCACTGCTTCTCCGCTCATCTCTATGCAGATGACACAGGTATATTGCCAGAGCATCTTTTTTCATTTCTATGCAGATGAAACACAGGTACGCCTTCCTTTCAGACCTAGTGAACCAAAAAGCTTATGCTGTTGGAGACATTCACAGTATTACACAAAAATGTCTTCAACTTCAAATTCAAAATTAAAACTCACATGTTCAGTCTGTCTTACTTGGTAAATATCAATTAGAGTAGCCTTTATACCTTATCTGCTTATATGAAGGCGGCTGTCAAATTGCTGAAAATCTCTGAGGTACCCACGTTACCTGTGGTGTACCCCAAGGCCAATCTTTGGCCTAATTTATTTTCCATCTATGCATACTCAGCCAAATTGACAGCATCAGAGCATCTATTTTCATTTCTACTCAGATGACACACAGCTATGCTTTCCTTTCAGACCTAGTGAACCAGAAAGCTTGTGCTGTTGGAGACATTTACAGTATTGTCTGTTTTTGATGGTACAGAAATGTCTTCAGCCTAAAGCCTAATCCATAAACCGTACTTTTTGTTCTTTTTAACTCATAAAATTTAAATTCAAGGGATGTGTATACTGTATCTGCTTATTCAGCAGGTGCTAGAAATTTCAGAGATGTTTGCTGGACACATCTTCTGGACGTCAACATGTAACTGCAGGAGCTGAGGTCAAACCCACATCTTTCCAACTGTGGGATGACCGACTCTACCTGCTGAGCCACAGTCACACCTTTAATGGGTTACTACAGGAAAACACAGTATCAGAGCAACTGCCCTTGGGATGTCTATCCTGGAAAGGTGCCAGTCCACTTCCTGAGTACTGGCAAGGTGCCCTTGAGCAAAGAATTAAACCCCCAACCACTCAGTAGCACTCCTTTGTAGGTAGCAGCCCATAGTGTGCCCATAGGATTTTGCTTGTGCCTGTGCATGTGTTCCAGCCTTTGTGGAAGTAAGATGTTCAACATCTATGAATAGAGTAGTTGTACAGTCACATTTTTAGGATATAGATCTTTAACACTAAGGCGTGGAAAAAATCATTCTTGCTGTGAGGCCTTGTTACTTTGGATGTTGATTTCTGAATACCCCCCTTATCAAGGTGACTGCATCATCAGAACTACAGCACTGAAATAACTTCCCATCATGTATGTTGTTGTTTCTACTGGAGTCATTTTGTACACACGCTCCAGTCATTGCATTTGCATACTTGCCCTCATTTCTCTTTGGTGGCAACACATAGGCAAAAAGGGTATAGATGAGGTGACCCCGGGCCCCCTGTTTGGTATGACCAGGGGCCTCCCTGTGCAGACAAGCAGACTCCTGCCTTTGTTGCATGCTGCTCTGTGAGAAAGCCTACACTCAGGGTCTAAATGTTGGCCCTACACGCTAACAGTAAACAAAAGTGGGAAGGCAAACAAACAAAAGCAAATACAAACAGAGTTCCTATGCATATAGTCACTGTAATGAGCCACTTTTTTCTCTTTTCTCTTTAGTACTCATGTGGAAAGCCTCAGCGGCTAGTGTGCTAATTTAGCATCAGAACATGGAGTGAAAAGCCAGCAATAGCAACAACCTAATTGTTTGATGGAAACCCAAATCAACTTTAATTCACATTCAGGATCAATCGGTTCAAAAGCATTACAGTTTCTTTTCTATAGTGGCTTTTGTTCATTCGCTCTTTTTCATTTTGTAGGGGATGGTTTGGACTTGATCTAGCATCCCTACCTTTTGCCTGTTCAGACTCTCACAGGACTGCCATACACGCTCTCACATTGTGATGGATGTGTGGTTTCACAAGCTCCAGCACAGCTGCTATGGTGGTTAACCGTCCATGACTTTGCCTTTTACCCTTGCTCTCTCTTACGCTCTCTGTTACACACGCTAATCCAGTGCCAGGGTTACCAAGCCAAATCCTGCCTATGAGGTAGAGTGTGGCAGGCTTCCATTAGTTTTGGCCCTAATGATGCCACTGTGCTCCAACTTTGACCAAACAACACTGGATCACCGACCTCTGGATCAGTTAGCAGACTAAAGCCTTGTGGATTAGCGCTGATTGACGAGAGTAACCGTGCTCTCTCTACATTCCAGTGTTGGCCTGTAACTGACACTAATCCTATAAGCCTTAATAGATATTATCACTTTACTATGAAAACCACAAGCGATTTAATTGGACCCGGCTGCTCTGATCCTGTAGCCAAGTTTTTTTTTTTGTTTTTTGTTTTTTTTTTAACAGAAGATAGTCAGTTTGCATGTTTGATTTAACACGGTGTAGTTAATTATCAGTAGGAATACACCTACAGGTCACATTTTGACTTGGCTTAGCTGTCCATTCATAACTTCTAACCAGCCTTTCTCTGTCTCCCTCCCAGTGTTTTCCTCCTGATGACTACGCCTGCTGTTTCAGAGCTCTGCTTTTCATTGGCTTTATGAGACCAACTGTAAATTCCTGAGTACGTTGTTTCTCACAGCGGACTCTACCAGGTTTTTCCTTCTCTCCACTTAATTCTGCCTCCTTTTACTTAATGGTCTGGCAAGAACTTCCCCTGGCACACCTTTTATAAGTTTCTTTTTGGCTTGTGAAATCCTGGACCACTAATTATAAGGTGATAATTACTGAGCCCAGCTGATGAAGGCCGTGTTGGTTGTGGTGAAGAAAGCAGGACTCCCTTGCTGTCAATTTCCTTTAAAAGGTGTGCGGTTTAATGAGCTCAGTAAGACTCAATTTGTTTCACAGACACAATGGAATACTCTTTGGTTGTTTACTGCATTTAAGGGCGTTTTCACATTAGGCACATTTGTTTCGTACAAAGTCTAAGCACCTCATCTGCTGGCCTGTTTACACATTAGTAATACTGTTTAGCTGGTTTGCAAATCTGCCAAGAAGAAGGAAGAATAAGCAGCAACCACCTGCGTCATCAACTAGTTGACGTAAGTTTATTTTACGTTTGGATGGTGGAGTTAAACCTGCTTCCAAGGAATCATTATTTATTTTTGAGACACCAACAATGACCCCTTTTCTACTTCCACATCTACTATGAAGCTCAGAGGATGAAATGGGTCAGTGCAGCACAGATGCAATGGTGTTCAAAGAAACAGCAGATGTTGAGAACTGCCTCTGCCCTTGAGCACGGTAATGTTCACATTTCCTGCAGACTGTGCTGAATCGCTCATGGACTTGATAAAGCACAGTGGACAAACAGAAGCAGATGACATGGCACCCAAAACCACCAGTGACTTTTGACTGGACTTCAAGCACCTTGGATTCTGTGCCTCTCAAATCTCCCTTCACACTCTGAGACCTTGATTTCCAAATGAAATTCAAAATTTACTTTAATCTGAAAACAAACTTTGGACCACTGAGCAACAGTCCTGTTCTCTTTGTTTCTATAGCCCACAAGACCTTTATGATATTGTCAGTGATTCAGGATTGGCTCGACGATAAGAACACATCACTAGAAGGCCAGGACTGTCTCCTGGACAACTGCCAAGTCAGCAGTCTTCCCTATGATTCCATTTGTTTGATTTTTTTGATGCAGTAAAAATTTTCAGTTGTTGTGACACAGGTGGGTCAGCATAAAATTGAGTGATATAAAAACTTTTTAAATAAAAATGACTAGAGCCAATGATGGTGATAAAAAAAAGGGATAATCATACACTGTGAGAGGAGCTAGTGTGTTTGTGATGTGTTGGCCAAAGCATGCTGTTTAGACATCTGTTAATGATTTTGCAGATGTGTGTTGGGGACAGAGTGGGGTGAGTTTCACTGTAACAACAGAAGCGGCATTGTGCTTTGTCTAAATTAGGTGCATTTTGTTCTTTTTTGTGATCCAAGAGCCTCAAGGATTGGCTTGGTGAATGGTAACATCACTCAGAGAGAAAATTGGAGTCTCTCATATTGACATTCAAGGCAGTGCGCATACAAAAGCCATTGTGCACAGGCGTATATATTACTACACAACAAAAAAGTAAGCCCTAATATAGTGGTAATACCAGTAAGGCCTCAAGTATGTCCTGTAACCCTTTGAACTTGCTGCCACAGCTTCTGTCTAATAGAAAGAGGTCAAAGGTTACTTCTGAAGTCTCTTGGCAAGAGGATATGACATTTGAACTTTGAGATTTGGTTTGAAGTCCTGTTGCAGCATATGGGGTAAAAAAAAATATGTGCAAAATTGCTGCAAAGCTATCCATACAAGGCTGGGTTCAAGCATGCTAAAGATACTGTATTTAACCCTGAAAGAAGAGGAAGAGGCTTTGAATGGCATTCCACTATCAATGAACTGGAGTCAGCCTTTTCTCTGTTCTGCATGATGCAGAGAGGAGGAGGAAGGGAAAGCATGAATGAAAGAGGTATAGAAATAGAGGCACAGGAAGAATGTCACAGACAGAGATGGAAGTGGGAGGGGAAGAGTAGCTTTAAAAGATTCAGCAGTTAACGGGTTGAAGGGGTTAGGGCTGATAGCTCGATGTGCATCACTGATCTCACTCACTTGTCCCTTTTTTCTAACACTGGCATTCAGACGCACTTTCCCACTGCGAAGGTCAAAGCCCGTTAATGAGAGCATTTTGTCGCTGTTTTGTGTTGATGTGAGGAGAGTGAGTGGAACGGCCAGCCTGGTGATAGAAAGAATTTACATCTGCAGCCCCTCTCACTGTCAATTCAGACTCGAATAGCTCCCACTTTGGCTGTCAATGCTCCCACACATTCACGATTTGATACTTGTCTAGACAGAACCAATTTTAGTGTCTGTGAGGAAAGTGAGTCATGAGCTGTCAGGCTTTGAAAATTTTAATCAGGATTTTTGTGTTGCGCTGGCAAGTTGTAGCACAATTTAGCCACAACTTTTTGGCAAATTTGTCATGTGTCAACATGTACCACACCAAACATACTTCTATGATATTCAAAATGTTAAACACTGTATCTACAGTGTTGAATCATCTTTGTAACACTGCATTATAATGACTTTTGTTATGTCCCTGTGAAGCAGACAGCTGTGTTGTTTGAACACAGGCTGTGGTTTGTTTCTCTCTCTGTCTAGGGAGCTGCTTATCCAGCCTTGATCTATACATAGTGTTATTTCATAGATTTCAATCAGTAAATCCAGCTGATTTCATGCCTAATTCTCTCCTTCTGACAAAATTAAGCAAAAACACAATTTCTTGATGGTTATAAAGATTGTGTGCCAGATTCTTCTGTGATGTGAGATGTGATAAGAGGGATTTATTCGGCTCAGAAGAACATCTGGGTGGTACTATTTCAAATTGTCATTTTAATATACTGTTGTATGGGTGTGTGTGGGGGGACCCTGAAGACAGCCAAGCACTCTCAGTGGACTGTCACATGGAATGACGCTACATTTAAATGGGGAGGAAGCTGGTAAGCAAATCAGTTTTTAGCTTACCAAACAGGCTTTCTGTTGGAAAACCTGTTTATTACCCTTTTAAACCGTGCCACATTTGTGGCTTGAGCAGCAGACCTGAGTATTTGGGTTGTGCCCATGTAAAATTTGCCAAATCTTCTCTGCCAATGCCAAACAGCTTGTTCTGACTCTTGTTTGGAGGATTGGATGATTCAAGTCTAAAGAAACAAGACACATTGACAATTTAACAATTATTTATTTAACAAATAGGAGCCTCAGCGTGTGGAAGAACCGTACACAGCCTCAACAGCCTCCTCCAACAGCCTGGTCACACACTGCTGCAGGATGGCATCCCATTCACAGCACAACACGCCCAAGCTGATCCCACAAGTGTTCAAGGGGGTTGAGGTCAGGACTGCTGGCAGGCCATTCCATTCTCTCTGCTCCCAATTTCAGGAGGTAGTCTCTGAAAAACCTTGCTTTGTGGGAGTGAGTGTTGTCATCTATGGGGATAGAATTCAAGCCCACACTGTAGAGATATGGGATTGTCACTGTTTTACGAAACATATCTCAGTATGTCTCTGCACTGAGATTGCTTGGGATGATGACAAGCCTAGTTTTTCCCGTGAGGGAAATGCCACCCCACAGCATCACACTGCCTTCATCAAAAGATGTTACTCTATCGGTGCAGCAATTAGCATAGCATTGTCAACGTCTTCTCCACAGTTTGGCTCTATGATCCAACTGCTATAGGCAGAATCTGGATTCATCACTAAAGGGCAGTCATGGCATGCCTCTTCTTAGCCCTATACGACTGAAGGTTGGCTACACCCAGTCTGTTCAGGTTTGTCTGTGCAGGAAGTCGTCTGCCATATCATTGTGCCAACACTGACTGCCAATCTGCAGAAGACAGCCTTCGGTTCCTGAGTGCTGATGGGTGAGTATACAGTCTTCTTGGGGTGTCATCGTCTTAGGATGCCCACTTCGCGGACTGTCTCTGACATCCCTCGTTATGTGGAACTTGGCCCTCAGTTTGGAGATGGTACTAGGGTTCACTCCATATAATGCCGCAACTTGGTTTTGTTGAACACCAGCTTGAAGTTGCACCAGCTTGAACGTGGCATGTAGATACTTGGAGCCATCTCCTGACAACTTTAGCCAGGCCTGTGATCACAGGTGCTGACAATCAGGTGCCAATTAGACACCTGTTTGGCAGCACCTTGGCTACAAGAAGTTTGGCAAAGATTTGGCAAATTTTCAAGGATGCATCCTGCATGCTCAGTTCTGCTGCTCATCTCACAAATGCATTCTCTTTACAAATGTGGCAGCATTCAAGAGGGTAATAAACAGGCTTTCCAACGGTATAAGATTTACTGCCAAGAATATTGTTAAAATAAAGAAAGTTTGAGTTCCGCCAATTTTCAGCATATTTTATTTGCCATGTTTTGATCTTGCTGAACTTTAGCCTGCATTGCTCCACATTGCCCCTATGATTGGCGGTGATATTGCAATGTTTGATTTGTATCTGTAAGTTTCAAGAGAATGGACAAAATACGGATGAAGTGAATGCAGAGAACAGACAGACAGCTCTGTCCATATCTTTATGAGTTTCAAACGTAGATCATAAATTAGCGTTGACT
Source organism: Cheilinus undulatus (assembly GCF_018320785.1). Taxonomy (NCBI): domain Eukaryota; kingdom Metazoa; phylum Chordata; class Actinopteri; order Labriformes; family Labridae; genus Cheilinus; species Cheilinus undulatus. The sequence continues at coordinate 32,491,505 of NC_054875.1, forward strand.
TGTTCTTGTGTTTCAGATGTCCAGTTTAGTCGGACTAACACAATTATTCAACTGAACATTATGTAAACATACTGACTCACAGAAAAAAACCTGCTCAACCCTGGAAGGACTGATACATGTTCAAACATACAGGTATGCGCTGGAATGCACTCACATATGTAGTGATGTTATGCCTCCATGTTTATTGGCACAGGTGCGTACTGCGGTGTAGTCCAGGACTTTGAAGATGCCAGATCAGGAAGTCAGGAGAAAAAGGAGGGGTTCTGATGAAAGGGAAGTGGAGGACCAGTGAAAGGTGTACGTGGATGTTTTACTTGTAGCAGATGGTTTTTAGTATCCATGGTAAACTCACATCAGCCGTTTTCTATCATTAAAAATTTCAAACATTTGCGTACGACTGCGAGACATTTCTATAAAAATTTATGTTTAACAGGTCTTGTTCTGTCTACAGTCATTAGTGTGTCTCATAGTATTTCTGTTTGGACGGTAGCTCTGCTGTTTGACCCCCACACTGTGAAAGCTCCTAATTGCGGTTATATTGTGACGGGAAACAGATGCAGCAATTAGACTCCCATTGGGTTTAGCTGGAAGAAGAGCTGGGGAGCATTTGGAACCAGAGTGGGAATATCTGTCCTGGCTGTTTTAAAAGTTTCCTCTGAAAGTGAAAAAAGTCAGTAGGCCTGTAATCAAAATATCATAACTTTGTCTAAAATTCACTTGTTTTTCCAAAACACCAGTATTTATAGTATGCAGACTTGTGTTTTCATAAAGTTTAAGATGTGGCCTGAGTCCTCTGTTGTAGCACTGTGACTGGCAACTGGAACAGATTGGGCGTGACACAGGAAGCCCTATTTTAGCTCCTGGTTAGTGTTCAATAATGCTTTTTTAATAATAAGACATAAATACACCTACATCCCAGGACATTTCTGCAGGAAATGCTGCACAATAACACTGCATATTAACCTTTTTATTGATGCATGTCTAAAATATCACAATTCTCAAGAAATGTCAGCATTTGTTCTATGAATTCCAACAATGAAAGTCTATAAATATGTTCATAAGTCATACAACATTTTGTATGCAGAGGTTTGGAATTGTATATTTCTGCATGTAATTGCACCCAGTACCTGGGAGTCCTTAATGCTGATGTGAATCCGGCTCAGTACTCTGAGAATGATTTGATATCTGTTAGCTTCTTGCTCTTGATAATAGACATTACATCTTTTTTGGAGATCTGGATTATTTGGTTCCACTCAGAAATAAACACTAATCTTTCATTTGCCAAATGGCTCCGCATGTGGTACTTTTTGGCTTTTTTATGTCTGTTCTGCATCATAAAAAATTGGAAAAAAAAGAAACCCCTCCTGTTGGTCACATAAAAGAGTCAGCTCTTGGAACAAGCTCATCAAACAGACGAAACATTACTACTCCCTCTTCAACTGCCATCTGGTAATGTGTAGGTTTTTAAATTTAACCAGGACTCCACAGTTTATTTTCTACATCCTATAGATCTTTTGCTCCAGTTAACAAATTCCCCTCATTCATTCTGTAGAGCATTTATGAGGTCAGGAACTGATGCTAGACGAGAAGGCCTGGCTCACAATCTTCCTTCAAGTTCATCCCAAAGGTGCTCCATAGGGTTGAGGTCAGGGTTCTGAGAGATAAGGAGCCTAGCCCATACCCTGAAAAACAGCCCTAAACCATTATCCCTTCTCCACCAAACTTCAGTTGGCACAGTACAGGCTGAGATCAACCACAGACTTCTACTTGGGCATGGGACGATTGGTTCACTGGGCAAGACAGTGTGGCTTTCCTGGTATCTCAGCATGTGGATGAAAGTCAGTGTCATTCGCTCCTTAGTCCTTTGAGTCTTGCTGTACTCTTGTGGGGCCTGGACATTGACTGATGGTCAGAGGTCCTTTGTAACAACTTTTTCGACACACCTTTGGGTATCATTGGCAAGACCATGTGTCTAATGCTGAAGTACTCAGGAGAGTGAAGACAGGGAGGACACCTGGCGTGCTTTCCCAGGCCTGATCCAACTGATGGATGCCCTGGTCCAGTTGGCACAGTGCAGTTATGTTTTCCACATATCCACCAAACCATAACTTACCCATCAGATTGCCAAACAGAGAACCACGATTCGTCACTCCACTGAACATGTTTCCACTGCTCCACAGTCCAGTATCAGTGTGCTTTACACCACTCCATATGACACTTGGCATTGGACTTAATGATATGAGGCTTGCATGCACTTCCTCAGCAATGCAAACCTATTCCATGAAGCTCCACACAGTTTTGTGCTTACACAAATGTCAGTGGAATTAGCAGAGCGTTGGCAACATTTACATACCTTACGTCTGAGCAGTTGTTGACCTAACTCTGTGGCTTCATGGCTGAATTTGCTGTTGTTTATAAACGCTTCCACCTTCTGATATTATCACTTACAGTCAACTGTGGAATATCCAGAAGAGACGAAATGTCACAAACCATGTGGCCATCCTTCACAATACCATGCTTGAAGTCTCTGAGCTTTAGAACGACCCATTTTGTATTGCAAATGTTTGCAAATGGAGACTGCATGGCTAGGTCCTTGATTTTATACACCTGTGGGAACAGGCCTGACCGAAACTTGATTTCAGTTATTAACAGGTGTCGCAAAATGCTTTTGACCATTTCATTTGCAACAAAAGCACTGAATGGGCTAAAGCTAATAATAGCAGATGTCAGTGCTACTGTTTACAATGTGACCCTGTTTACTGATGACTTTCAAAGACATTAGATACTGAAAACAGAGAGTGCTCAAACAGGGCCTCTGTTTGATTTCTGGTCTTTCTGTAAAGATAATGGTGTCTTGTAAGCCCATTTGGGCTGGGCATATTGTTTATGCATGACACAATAATAAAATTTAATCAATCAATCAATCAATCCAAGGTTAACATTTTCAAGGTTATAAGAGGTAAAAACTTTGGTTGCATCTCTGCTAAATCAGTCTGTTAGTTGCTGGCAGACACAAACATGGATGCTGTAACCTCAACCGCATCACTCACTGAAAACAATGATGTCATTTCCCGGACCCAATACTTTGGTTTTTTTGCCGTTTTTCACTCTCTGGCCTCTTACTTAGCTCCCTAGGCCGTGGTCTCTCTGTGGTAAAGTTTAACATAGCAATGCCTGCTGGCACCAGTCAGTGCAGCCTCTGCTGGGTTTCCTGCTTTTCTTTTTTACCTAATTGCTCACCACATGTGTGACAAATGACGCCAGATGCCACAATGGAGAGAAATCCAGCTCTCTTAGATTTATAGGCTCCAGAGAAACAGTTGGCCTTATTTATTGGGGGCTTTTTTTTTTTACTAGACCTGGCCCCAGGGAGTGGAGAGGGACTGGACCAAGTGCCAATACAGACTGGCACGTGTGCACCGTTAAATAGTTGGATAATTCAGGCAGGTGTGAGGAGCAGCAGGTTGTAACTGTGTATATTACGATTGTGGAAAAATGGGAGAAGGGGAACAAATCCATAAATTTCTGAATCAGAGCAGTTTAAATCAAAATATGTTGTTTATTTTAGAAAGTACTTGTAAAGGAGCCTATTTTCCCCATTTTAAGTATTTATTTTCCTGTTTTTGCTTAAATTTAGTCAATTCCAACATCATTGTCAGATATATCAAATAAGGGTGTTTTTTTCCTCTTAAGAGGGTAATTTGATAAATGTTTCAGCCAAAAACCAATTAAAGTTGAACTGAAAATGAGAGGAGATTGATTTCACCTGGGTCGGAGTGGCACTAATCTGCTGCAGGTGAGAAAGTATAAAAGGTTCTGGAAGACAACAGACTGGTTGGCCTGGTTTTTCCATTCTCCAGGAAATTGTGTTGAGACATTTATAGTTGCTGTGAAATTTTTTCCCCTATACGTCTGCGGAGGACCATTACCCTTACTGATAGAGCTAATAAACTGCCTTTATTTCTCCTTTTTGTGGCCTCCTCTGCATTATTTTTTTTTTCCTGAAAAATATAAGTAGGCACGATATCCCTCCAACTCACACTGCCATCCCTTTAAGGTCTTGTAATACTTATTTTGGTATTTAAACTGAGTAAGAACAAATTTCCCCCTTGGCCCCACTGATCAAAAGTAGAGTCTCTAGCCCATGTGTGGACAAGGTCCTAAGATAAGATAACCCTTTATTGATCCCCCATTACAGGGAATTTTGCTATTACAGCAGCTCAACAGAAGAGGACAGAGTAATCAACAGTATATAATAAAGACTAATGGAAAAAATGCACCTACAATTCTTAATGAAACGTTTAGCATTATTTTTGGGCCTGAATTTTACTCAGGAGCTGGCGATGCCGGCCAGGTGGGACGGAGAGCAGCCATCATTGGCCCACAGACACCCGGCCAAGTGGCGTCAGCCCCCAGGCGAGACTTTGGCATCAATCTAATATAATTAATGACGCATCCAAGATGCCATGCGACCATGACTCGACAACATTGGCGTGTCAGAATTTGTCTCATTAGTCTTCTGGCTTGACACCCTGACCCAACGTCAACAACATGAATCCTAACGCCTACAGACAGGAGAGTGTTTGCTCCCTATCTTTTCATCATGATTTACAAGAATTCCTACTTTTTCCCCTCTGGAGAATTAATGTGTACAGTTTATTTCTTTTTATTAATTTTATCACATGCAGACCTTAAAGGAGATGAGTTTATATTGGTCTCAAGGGTCCCCAAAAACATGCCTGTGAAGTCTGCTGCTGAAAAAACACTCCAGTATAGGATTTTTGTATGTCTAAAATAACCCTCTGTTTCAGCCATGCTCAGAACAAGCTGTGTCTGTGGCTTTAAATGTTATTGACTCCGCCCCTCTCAGGAAATGGAAGTGGCTTAATCAATAATACCCAACTGCAGCCGTGGGTACAGTACAAACCATGCCCCCTACAAAACACGCTCCCTACAAAACACACCCACTTGTGCTATTTGCTTAGTTTAAGGTTAACTTAGATTAGATTGGCCTTAATTAGCTTTAGGTTAGGTTTAGCATTTTAATGCTAAATTTAATGCTTAATTTATTGTATTGATCAATGGGGCATGTTTTGTACGGAGCGTGGTTTGTAGGGGCTGCGGCTGCAGCTAGACCCTTCTCAGCTTAATGCATGTGGCTCTCCTGATCTTCCTCTCAGCTGACAGCTAATCAGCAGAGGAGGGCGGAACTTTCTTACAAGAGGGGAGGGCCAACTGAACCAGGGCTTACCCCCCACATGACATCATGAGGGGAAAATCTGAGAACGGCTTGTTTCAACATACATTTTCTGAAATGTGGAGAAAGAGGGGAGGGTGGGAATGGATTTTTCTGGTATTTTTGGAGATTGTGGAATGGCCAGAGGCACCTTTTTTGTTTGCTTGTTTTTAGAAAAGCCTAAAAAGTCACTTTTGCATCATCTGTCCCCTTTAAGTTCTATCTGAAGGAGAGCTGGTTCATATTGTCTTCCTCCTGACACATCTGTATTTGTAATCCATAATCCATAATCCAATCCATAACTGTTTCTTGTTTGTTTTTTCCTATCTTAACTGCTACAGTCACAAAGAGCACCTCTGTTGTAGAGTGACTGACCATCTTTGACCCCCCCCCCCCGCCACCTGTATACTCGCATACAGTCATGGAGATGGTGATGATGTTAGTGTAAAATGAGGTGGTCGGGATCACTCTTGTTGTGTGGCCAGGCTGTTGGCCAAGACGGCAAGATTTTAGTTGCATAGTCTGACATGGTGCAGTCGTGAATGACCAAAAAACATTGTGAAGTCTGAGCCGGCCTTTAGAATGCAGCTAGCCCATACTACCATGATCCTGAACTAGCAGATTAGTGTGTTTTACAAACTCAGAGTACACTGTGATAGTAATTATATAAATTACTTTGATTGCTACCATGGATGGCCTGATGTGCCATTCATTAATCATACTTTAGTTTGTGGTCTTTATTTCTCATTGACAGTAAATGCTGCCTTTATCAAAGCCTCTCAGGGCAACTTCACTGACATAGAAGATCAGATCAGTACTGCTGTTTCTACCTCGGAGGCTGGTCAGAAGCCTTAGCCTGATGCAGTGTTTGAACTGTTGGGCGGCGTGTTTGATGCTTCTCCCTCATCTCTTCCATCCTGTCTCAGCTCCCCTTGGTATGCGGGCCGGGGGTTCTTGGCATCCACAGCTAGAGACTGCAGTCCAGATGAGCCCTGCTTTACTACATGTCTGCCCTTCTCCGCTAACAGGAAATTATGGAGGGAAAAAAGTGGGGTTTAACCTCAGAGACACGATTCAGACTTTTAATTTGAAGTTTACTTTTTATGATATCAGTCGACAGGCCTGTGTATTTAAGTTGAAAAACAGATATACAATAAAATCAGGAAATACTGCCCTCATTTTACGCTCCATAATGAGTCTACTGAGATGATGGCTTGTGGAGCAGAAAATAAACACACTCAGCAGCCAGTTTTAGTCTGTGAATGCTCAGAGAGTCGTTAATGAAACTTGTAAATGTCACTAACAGGACGTATCTATATTTTCTGTTTTAAAAAATGCTTGCAAATGTTTGAATGCGTGTGTTCTGTGAGTGCTACGTTAGCAACGAAGGTCAAGATAGAAAAACAGATTACAAGCAGTGATAAAAGCCTTCATCGCAGGCCCACATCACAGCACGGTAAATCGTCCCTTCTTGGCCTCCAGCTCCTGCCAAGCGCTCCTCTTTTCTCCTTTCTTTCTTTTCTGTCAGTGGTGTTTGTAAATCATAAACTCATCACACAGGCAGAGAAGTTTCAGTGCTGCTCTCCATGGACGCTTACGTACGTGTCCACTGGGCTTTCTCAGGGCCTGCATTTGCAAACTTTGAAGTCCCCTTTCTTCATGAAGTCTTAATGGACCTATTTATGCCTGCTGTGTAAAATAACATGATGAAAATGGCATGATGGTGCTATTTGTTGAGTATTTTAAAAGGATCAAAGCCTATATAAGACCATGATGATGAGTATGGTGGTAAAAATTGCCCCCAGTGGCAATAAAACAGATTATTACCCCTAGTAGATGGTACAATTGTGTGCTGGGTGGTCCTATTCATAGTTGTCTGTGTTTCTGCCATTTCTCTAAATTAGGCTTTTTGTGTAATTCTCTTTCTTCTCCAATAGGCTTGGTTGGGATGGGGGTTGGGGAAGCGGCTGTATTTATTGTTTTATAAAGTGGTTGCTGTGAATGGTTTGAGACTATAACTTCTATTTAGGGCTGTAAACAAACACTACACTAAAGCCTCACGTGGAGAAAGAGGAGAATGAATTCAGAAGACTGCTCAAAACACATTTTTTATTTTTTATTCTAACCACAGCAGTTGATTATTAGTCTTTAAACAGAGTATAACCTCCAGGAGTTTCAGCTTTAGACATACTATCTCACTGTCCACACAGCATCAGTTTATTTCATAATTCTCTTTCCTGTAAATATCCCTCCAAAAATGGGACTTCAGTGCTTTTATTTTGAATGTGAAGAAATGACATCCCTCGATGTCGGAACATAACATTTCAATCACAGATATGGACATTATTAATTCACAACTGTGACTGCTTTATAAATAAGCTCACAAGTTCTGAGTGAAAAACATTAAACACTCCAGGTGCCTTGTCATCTCCCTCTTTTTTGTTCTTTCACCATGTCAACACAAGCAAAGGAGAGAAAAACTATCCTGACTTTTCAAAAGATTCTAAGGAGGTGATTGGATGAACATTCTGTCTGTCCGATTCACGAAGGGCCAATCAGAGTGACAAGACAAAATAAGGTAGTAGGCGTGCAGCTCCAGTGCTAACTATACAGGCTAGTGCTGCTGTAGTGAACAGCAGAGATTATCGGTGGCTAAAAATTCATGCCAATGCCTATTGAAAGACATGCAAAAACATATTTTTTCTATAAATTCAGTTGATTGGACATGATCTGGAGAGGCACACACCTGTCTATATAATGTCCCTAGTTGACCGTGCATGTCAGAGCACAAACCAAGCCATGAAGTCAAAGAATTGTGTGTAGACTTCAGGCAGGATTGTATTGAGGCACAGATCTGGGGAAGGGTACAAAAAAAAAAAACGTCTGCAGCATTTAAGGTCCCAATGAGCACCGTGGACTCCATCATCCATAAATGGAAGAAGTTTGGAACCACCAGGACTCTACCGAGAGCTGGCCATCCAGTCAATCTGAGTGACTGGCGTAGAAGGGCCTTAGTAAGGCCAAGAACCTGATTGTCCCTCTGACTGAGCAACAGCGTTGCTCAGTGTAGAGAGAGAAGAACCTTTCAGAGGGACATCCATTTCTGCAGCACTCCACCAATCAGGCCTGTACGGTAGAGTGGCCCAACAGAAGCCACTCGTCAGTAAAAGGCATGACAACCCATCTGGAGTTTGCCAAAAGGCACCTGAATGGAGCATCATTTCTACAGAGGAGCCGGCATCCATCATCACCTGGCCAAAGTGAAGCACAGTTGTGGCAGCATCAAGCTGTGGGGATGAGGGAAAGATGAATGTAGCAATCTACAGACATCCTTGATGATAACCTGCTCTGGAGAGATCTGGATCTCGGACTGGGGCAAAGGTTTGTCTTCCAACAGAACAAGAACCCTAAGAACACAGCCAAAATGACAAAGGAGTGGATTCTGAAAGTGGCTGTGCACCGACGCTCCCCATCAAACCCGATGGAGCCTGAGAGGTTCTGCAAGAAGAATGGAAGAAACTGCCCAAGCTTTTATACTCAAAAAGACTTGAGGCTATGTTTGCAGCCAAAGGTGCTCCAACAAAGTATAAAGCCAAGGCTGTGAATACTTATGTACATGTTATATTCTTGTTTTTATTCATAAAAAATTTGCAAAAGTTTCTAACTAACTTTTTCTATTTGTCATTGTGGGGTATTGTGTGTAGAATTTTGAGGCAAAAAATGAATTTAATCTATTACAGATTAAGGCTGTAACTTAACAAAATAGGGAAAAAGCCTCAGGTTTTGCAGTGCAGGGCCTTTATAGTACTTGTTTACAGGTCTCCATGGTAACATCTTGCCATTCACAGGAAGCCACACCTCAAATGTTATCTGCTTTATTACCCATTTAACTTTGAATGGGCTCAAGAGGCTACTGTACTTTGACTTCCTGTATCCTTTGGTGTAAATAAACACAAAAATAGTTAAAGCGAGCAATTCTTTTTTGCATGGCAGTGCATTTAGTGATGCATTTAGCCCTCTAGGATGCATCAGCATTACCATTTCTTTTTAGATTTGTAGAGGCAAAAGCACAACAATCCTTTCCTGAATTTGGCCCCTGATAGTAGCAGTAGAGTTTTCACTGCTCACCAAGCAGGACTATTTCTGTCATCACTTCTCTAACTTTCACTGTTCCAAGGAGAGACCATTAACAATCTGAGCTCCTGTGTCTTTGGCGACTAAAAGTAAGTGGCTGGGTGTTTCTAGTTTGGTTGTTTTTGACTGACACTCTAAAGTGCTTTTCAGCTGAAGGCTTTTTACACAAATGGGCCTGGAGGAACCAGTTGGCACCAGCCATCGATGCTTTGGAAAAAGGGGAAAGCTTATTGTAATTCCCGGTGCCTGGTCTCATTGTAAAGAGTTGTTTTGGACTGTGTCCGAGTGTTTCAGAGGGTGGTGACACCGGCACCAATCGCAGTTAACGCAGTACAGAATCAGCTTAGGGAGCGAGCCAAGCTGGGGGCTGGATAACTACGCTGGTTGGCCTCAAGAATTAAATTCCTCCTTTATGATGGAGCGATGAAGGAGAACGGGGCGGGGGATGGAGTAGAGAGTGAGAGATTATACTGTCAGTGTAGCATGCTCTGTGTGCATTAACAGAAGTGACCGAGGAATGAGGCCTGACAAGTTTTTCAGCCTGATGAGTGATATTTAAGGATATTTACAGGGAAAGGCAATGATGGCTTTAGTATTGTGAGTTTATGACCCTTTTAAGTGTTGACCTCGCACGAACCATTAACAACCCCCTGGCGTGTGTGGGAAAAACGCACTTTAGCTCGCACAAATGGGGGCACACGTATCTTCACACACAGGGCGCAAAGTTTCTTATTGTTTTCAACACTAGCAAAGGGAAATAGAGCAAGCACAAGGCTGCTATTGTGTGTTTCTGCCTCTACCAAAGATAACATGACCATATATCACAAGAAAACCTGCTAAAAGATTGATTTATTTTCTTTTGATTGTGATAACCCTATCTGAAGTGATAAGATGGAGAAGCAAGCATCACATTTTCCTACTTCTTCTTCCAACTATAAAAATACAGAGAGGGAAAATTATGAACAAGACTTTCATCCACCCCATCACCCACTTCACCCACAGCAAACAGAACCAGCTGACCCTGAGTGGGCCAAATGCTCTTTCAAGTCAGCCCAAATAAAATTAATCCTTCTTTTTCATGTCCATTTTGCTGTTGGAGGTGTTTCAAAGACTGAGAATAATCTTTAAAACCATGTCTCACACACATGGACAAAGTTATGCCCATTTACACACCCTGCAGTGCTCTCCTAAGACACATCAGCCCGCTGCAGTATCAGCTAGTACTGTACATACCAGTCTAAGCTGTGGAGAGGAAATCATATCAAACACTGAGATTTGCTTTTGCTGCAGCAGTGAACACTGTTTTGCCTTTTCTTGTTTAAAGATAACGATCAAATATGATCCCCAATTCTAATAAATTAATGTTTTGCTGAAATTCAAACCCATGCATCAATTCATCATTGCAATGTAAATAAATCTGTGTAAGGAGAGCAGGAAAGCTTTGCATATTTACAGCACTTTGGTATATTTTATAAACATTCAACCATCACTTTAGGGCACATATTGCTGTCTTTTTTCAACTTAGTGTAAAAAAAAGGAAACACAAGCACTGTTTTCATCCCACGGGGCAGAGCAAAATGAAAGAAAAATATGAACAATGAGGTCTTTGAGGAAACATTGTAAAGGAGGTGGGGAGAAGTTTGACTTGGTAAGCGTGATCCTTTACTGCTTTCTTTTTTCTTTATCAAAACAAATGTGAAAGCGCTGGAAGTTAGCATCGCTGACAAGAATGACTCCACCCTTGGTGCATATTTTTCTGCATAAATGAAACGCCTGTTCCAAAAAAGTTAGGATATTGTGTAAAATTTGAATAAATACAGGATTTACCAATCCTTTTCAGCTGATATTTAACCGAATACAGCACAGAGACAGGATGTTTAATGGTCAAATAAACATAAACTCGTATAGCTACACATTGTGAATTTTAAGATAGCAACAAATTTCAAAAAAGTTTGGACGGGTCCAAGAAAAGACTGTAAAAGTTGGAAAACGCTTAAACACTCAGTCCTTCTCTCCACTTTGTGAACGACTGCATTGGCAAATATTCCAACAGTTGATGAACATTGTTTCTCAACATGCAGTTCAAGAAATGTATAGATTCTATCATCTACAGTCCATACTGACATAAAAAATGTAGAGAATTTCAAGACAGTGTGGCTGCAGATGGTTAATTTCTTACAGTCATTCCCATAGACCATTCATCTGAGTCACTACATCTCAGGACAGAAATACATGCTAAAACTTTCAAAATAAAACAATCAAACTTCTGTTTAAGAGTAGGGTAAGGGTTAAGGTAAGGTTTATGATACCGAAAGTTGAAAGTCAAAAATTTGACCTGCAAAACCTGATTAGAAAATGTTAATAAAGCCAATTGAACTGTCTGCTTGCAGAAAAAGCTTGTCCTCCATGAAAACACAGCCAGCCTTGCTTACAGAGCTGTGGTAACTACAAAAGATAACAAAGCTGCGTAGCTTCGTTCTTTTTTTTTTTTTTTTTTTTTTAAAGGTTTTTTGGTATTTTTGTGCCTTTATTTGATAGAGTGGATAGAGTCGGAAAAGGTGACAAGAGCGGGGGAGAGACATGCGGTAAAGGGCCTCAGGCTGGATTAGAACCCAGGCCGTCCGCATACATGGGGCGCACCTTAACCACTCAGCCACCTGCACCCCACAGCTGTATTTTCTCATATGTTCAATCTTTAGCTACAAGGGACAGGAACTTATTGTGTTTTTGGAATGTACACGTGTAAACCAGTGCTATTACCTGTATAAACATATGGAGAAGATCAACACGAAGATCCACAGTATGAATGAGATGGTCAAAACTTTATTGTCACCTCTGGTGACGCACTGTTCATCAGCAATGTGTGGCGATGGAGCGCAATCAAGTGACGTCTCATGTCTTAGGGGAATGTTTTCAACCTTACCCCTTACCACTCTGTTTCAAGAGGCAAGGGGTACACAAAGGGTTAGGGCTGAGGGGAAGGGTTCAGGGGAAGAAATGGGATTCATCCCAATAAACGTGTAATCTATGTAGCTACAGTAGCTTTAGCTACATATGCTAAAGCTCACATTGGCTTATATAGTTATGTTAATTACCTAGCTAGCATAGCTATGTTTACTTTAACTAAAACTAACGAAGCTACAGCAAGCCACAGTTCATGGAACTACTTCTAAAATGGGTCTATACATGATTTAATCCCAGGTTAGGCCTTTGACCTTCTTCTCTTTTTTATTTATGAAATGTTGCTAAAACTGGAAATGTGCTGTTCAGTCAGATTTCAGCATTTCTGCAGCCAGACCCCCCTCACTTCAGTCCCTGGAGAAACTAACTTATAGTTAGCCAATAAAGGTGTGATGTCTACAGCATCCGACTTCTGAGGTGAATCCAACACCGTATCTAGTCTTTGTGCTATACTGAATGTAGCTTGAAAAGGATTTGCAATCATTGCAGCCTGTCTTAACACTGATTTTACACCATGTCCCAGCTGTTTTGGAAGAGGGATTTGTGCAAACTCTTTGGTTTGTATCAAGAAACCTCAGCACATTACTGTCTGTGACTTCATAGCAAAGTTTCACTCAATCTAGCAGTATCGTCACTGGGAGACTGCTAAGGTAAGAGCTTTACACAGTGCATGCCTTGTTCTGCAGTAACGTAGTGTGTTTACCTTCTGCCAAATCTGGCTAAGCTTAAATGATGTGTATGCGTGGGTCCACGTGTGTCCCCCCCCCCCCCCCTCTCTTTGTGCACATGTGCCTGTGTTTCTCCTCGCCGGCGTGCGTGCCCATCACTCAGCCCTCAGAGAGGCAAACTTGTAGGATTGGTTCACAGGCAGAGAAAAGAGCAGCCCTGGCCAGTAAACTAGTCTTTAATTGCTTTGCAACTGAGAACACATTGCTGAAGAAACAAGGGGCTCTTTGTGAGTGCGTGTTCATCTTAACGCACCTCATATTTTTCTGCGCAATGCTGACCCCCACCAGCTCCAGAACGAGCTTTTACAATAAAACACAAAGCAGGCAATTAAAGTACTAAGTGTTTGCATGCACGCTCACACACAGCCACTATTAACATGTGCGTCCACATTCTATACGCTGATGTCATCCAGCGGCAGGTCAAGACGCTGGGTGTTTAAGCACTGAGGATTAATGTGAAGTCAGCTTGCCTCCAGGAGGATGAAGTATAACATCGTGCTCCTGTGTTTCTTTCATGATGAGGCATTAAAAATGAGTGAGATTGAAATGTGTGTGCATTTATGTGTGTATCTCCTGATAGATATGGTTTGGGTGGTGGTGGTGGTCTACTTGTGATGTAAACCAGATGTGGAATGGATTCGGAGTTTGTACCCACTGTTAGTAGAATAAGGCCTGTGCGTGTGTATGTTGGTGCATGCAGAGCGCCAGCATTGATTACAGATCCAATGTAATTTTGCATCGCACCAACCGCATTTGGCAGAGCGTGGATAACTGTGCTGGCCTGGAATGAGCTCATGCTTCATATGACTGAAACATAAATCATATAGACTACATACAGCCTGTGCTCAGCATTCAGCTATTGGAAAATACTGATATTACTGCCATCATTTAAATGCTGTGTTAGATAAACTTTATGAATACATGGGGGTTCTGTTTAACCTGGTAACCCCCAGGCTTTTATGCTGCTTGTTTCAGTAGATGTAAAGGTTCTTGATGGAGAAATAAGCTGGGGATTTATTTCAAACCACTTTCCCAGGAAGGAAAAACATCTGAATCACTCAACTTATGTAATGAACAAGCTAAAATTGTTTGCAGAACTTCTGAATTAGTAAAATCTAATCAAACTCTTTGCTCAGGGCCGGGTACACAGGGTTCATCTTGGTAGAAATGGTCGGCGATGGTCTGGTTGCTGCAAATACATGTGTACTCATAGTTCATTTATAAAGATGTCCTTTGAGAAAAGAAATAGGCTAATTTGAGTGGTCACATGCCAATAAAATGACAGAAAAATATGCATTAATGGATTGAACAAAGTCATGCAAGGACTGGAACCGATCTATTTTATAAAAATACAGCCAGTATCCACTACAATGTGAAATCTGTTCCTTAATCTTGTTATCCACAAGGCCGATCTTCTCTGTGTGGCCTGAGCACGAGCTTCTGTGTGGTCATTATTTTAGCTTCTTCAACCACTGAGGAAATGAACTGTATACAGAATTAAAAAGGATTAATTTAAATGCAGCAGTCCAAGCCCTGTTGAGAACACCAGCTTTGCAGCATTTAATTATTGCCTCATATATACTGGATCAGTCTGGTTATGAAGTCAGGGGTTGGATTGATAATAAGCAGATGGTTGTCACGACATGGAAGTGTGTTGAAGGTACTGATGAGAGCAGCTGTATAACCTGTAAAAGAGAGTGATGTCATGTTGGTCAAATCAGGACATGAGCAGGGTGTCTCTTACATTTCTTGAACAGTATTGCCCAAATGGAAAACTAAAATAGAACTACATTCATCTTTTTAACATACCTACCCTACATGGCAACAACATGCTTTAGAACAGTGATACTCAAAGCATGGCTCTTGAGCCTCTTGTGGCTCTTTTGTGATGATTTGTGGCTCTTCTATCTCTTTATTTGAAATATTATTTCCCCAGAAAACCTTTAAAAAGGAAAACTTTGACCTCAGAACTGATCCATGGCAAGTCACACTAATCAGCACACTTCTACAGTAGGCTTCAATTGTCGAACTTAATTGTCAACTTTGTTTTGTCTGTATATTTCTATTGTCCTTCTTTGCAATTTTTTGCCCCTTATTTCCCTTTTTACATGTTGTACCACATTTTTATCACTTCTTTGTGCTACTTTTCACCCACTTTCACCACTTTAATCCTGCTTTTGCAATCCCCCTCCCCCTTTGTTTTCCCATTTTTTGCCCATTTAAACGGTCTTTTGCCATTAAATGCCACTTTTTTCCCATTTCTGCTACTCTTTGCTGCTTTTTCTAATTCTTTCCCAAAATTATGCTGCTTTTTGCCCATTATTGTCACTTTTTACTACTTTTTTGCTATGTTTTTGTCACTTATTGACCATTTCTGCCACCTTTCACTTATATTTATTGCCACTTTAACCCTTTTTTCCACTTTTCACCCCTTAGATTGTGGCTCTTGCAAATGTTTTTTCCAACAATTTGGCTCTTTGGTTGAGCATTGTTGGAACAAGACAACAAGCATGCCAACCTTTCCATCCATCCGCTTTCTAC
The DNA here is from genome assembly GCF_018320785.1 of Cheilinus undulatus. NCBI lineage: Eukaryota > Metazoa > Chordata > Actinopteri > Labriformes > Labridae > Cheilinus > Cheilinus undulatus. The sequence goes on from NC_054875.1 coordinate 32,507,105, forward strand.
ATTGCTTATCCCGTTGGGCTGACATATAAAGATAGACAACCAGGCACTCTCACGACTAAGGCCAATATAGAGTCACCATTTAACCTACCGAGCATATATTTGGTGGTGGGAGGAAGCCGAAGTGCCTGGTGAGAACCCTCACATGCACGGGGAGAACATTCAAACTCCACATTGAAAGGCCCTGAGGCCAGGAAGTGAGCCAGGAACTTTCTTGCTGTGAGGCAACAGCACTTACCCCTGCACCACCGTGCAGCCTTCAACCTTTCCAGTACACAACATTTACTACACATTGCTTTGCAGCCCAAAGTTGTAAACCTTAATGCTCATTTATGCTTTCTTTTGATTCAGATTCTTAAGCAGCCTGCTGTCTATATACTGAATTCTTTTCACACATATGTATGCATGCACCAGTACCAGTAACTGCGTTGGCAGTGGTTGAGCAGTGTAGCCAACAATTTAAGACAGAGAACCAAAACACAGCAAAAGGAGACATGGAGACCCATGGGGTCTGTGACCGCCCATGGATTAATATTTTGACTTTCCCCTCCCAACATAACAGACATGTATGTACACGTATGTAAAGAGATAGTTGTATATGGATCTATTTTCAAACATTATAGGAACATAAACCAGTCTGTAGCCTACATGTCAATTTTTCGTCATATAAAAGCTGTGTAAAGTGTTACAAAACATCATATTCCTCTGCCAAACAACATTCAAAGAAACATGGCCTTGGCTACTATCAGAGGTAGAGAAGTGAAAAGACCTTTGGCTCAGATCAGCAGCTTAGGTCAGGCAATTTCAAACCAATTCTGGCATGTTTTTGAGTTGCACAACTGATTTTGAATTTCAGACTTTTCCCAGATCATGGGTTGTGACACGGTCAGGGGGGCCATGAGAGCCGATCACGGTTGAATCAGCTGCTCCTGACCAGTCAGATTACCTCCTGGCATGTTTTAAATGTTCGTTGTTGTCTGCATACACTTGCTCAGTGAGAGCAGAGCCACAGCCGAATTTCTCAACTTCTTTGCTCCTCTCCACAGTTGCACCTTTTCTACTCAGACTCAATGCACCTTGGAAACAGCAGGCATCTATTTAAAGGTATATTTTGTTATTTTTTAAAGTTGGGTTGTATAAGGTGCTTGGCAATAGAGGTGGCATCAGCCTCCAGTGATTTGAGTGGTGATGACGTGTGTTTACTGTGGATACGAGGGGACACTTGCATGAACTGGAGAATATAAAGGAACTTACACAGATGGAGACTAAGTCAACACTCAGGCTGTGCTTACAGCTGGATTACACAGAGTGAGCACATCACTCTTGAGCTTTGGCTGTACACCATAAACAATTCAGTCAAGTAAGCAAAAGAAAGTCAATGGAGGCAGAGAGGTCTGTTTTTCAACTAAAAGCCTGTGCCCATTAACAGGTGTTTTTATGCTGACAGCCACAATCTTGGTTTTAGAGTACTACACAACAGCACTTATTGTTATTACCATTACAACGTTAAATTCTGCTTCCCATGGTAGTGCTGTTTTGAATATATATCTGTTAAAATTGTCTTTCAGTCAAGAAAAAATAACCAAGAAAAAATGTGTTCTGGCATTGGCAGCATTTGTAGGCATGTAAAATCGTCTCCGCTCCGCTGCCATTGTTGTTGACAAGGCTGGCATCATAAGTCCTGCCTCTTCTTGGTTTTGATTAGTCAGTGAGGGAAAAGCTGTATTCAAGAGTCCAAAAATTACTATTTCTAACTGAAGCACTGTTAACACAGAGATAAAAATATGCAGGGAGAGTAACTGCACTGATTCTGAATGCTGGCAGCACTGGACTGCAGTGGTTTTACAATAAAAACGGGCTTTAAGTTTAAAAATGATGGCAACGGACACGGACCCCAAATGTGTAATCTGATTCTGTGTCATATACAAAGATTAATTACTGTCATTTTATATTAACAGAAGCAGGGAGTATGGCAGGAGCACTGTTTATTTCCACCAAAGCATGTGTATTAGCAATAGAAGCAGCAATGTTTTTCATTACACAGTGCAGTAGCAGCAATGGCAGAAAACCAGAGCAAAACATCAGTTATTGCAAAAGAAGCAGTTATTACTGTAAGGCATTCGTGTAAGCCAGTTACGTAAGAATCAAACTGCTTGCTGTACTTTAACTGCAATTAATTTTTTTAAATTCCTGCAGCAATATCTATGAATCCAGATTCTGTGTAAGATTCTGGCAAAACTCTGAAAAAGATTTAACCAGACTGAACTTTCTGCTGTTTCACTGCAGTAAGAATGAGAGTAAAGAAGTGTTGTATGATTTAAAATAACTCTTACCACAATCTGTTTATCTAGTGTTATTCTGCTTTATCATTCTAGTATGCAGTCAGACTGTCTCTATCTGTTTGACATGAACTCAAAAATATCTGCTTTATCATTCTGATATGAAAACAATATAATCCTGCATCAGTTATAGAATTAAGTTTTGTATTTTACATTAGGTAATCATTCTCCAAATGCATATTCAATTCTCTATCTAAGGCATTTGAAAGTCAACTCTAGGGTGCTGGAAAGGAGACTTGAACTTGAAGGATCTGGGGGTTTGTGCATCCAGTCTACATGTATTTTGTGGACTTAGAGAAGGCTTATGACTGTGTTTGACAGGGGGTAATGGTTTTTCTCTCTTTTTTTTTGTGACTTTCATGGATAGGATCTTGAAGTGCAGCCAGGGGTAGGAGGGTTTTCAGTTGGGTGACCTCAGAATTTTATTTCTGCTTTTCGCAGATGAGTTGGTTCTGTTGGTTTCTTCATCCAGGGACCTCAACCACTGAGTGTGAAGAAGTTGGGATGAGGTCCAGCACCTCCAAGTCCAAGATCATAGTTCTCTGCCAGAAAATGGTGGATTGCTCTGTTCAGGTGGGGAGGGTGTCTGACCCAAGTGAAGGAGTTCAAGTATCTTGTTCCTGAGTGAGGGTAGAATGGACTGTGTGTTGACAGACCGATTACTGCTACAACTGCGGACGTTGTACTGGACTATTGTAGTGAAGAGGAAGCTGAGCCAGAAGGCAAAGCTCTTAATTTAACAGTTGATCTTCAATCCAACCCTCACCTATAGTCATGAGCTTTGGGTATTGACCAAAAGAATAAGATTGCAGGTTCAAGCAGTTGAAATGAGAGTAGGGTGTAGGTAGGTGTAGGTGAAATGTAAGTTAGGGTGGCTGAGCCTTAGAGATCGGGTGAGGAGCTTGGACATCCGGAAGGATCTTGAAGTAGAGCCGCTGCTTCTTCATGGCAGTTGAGGTTGTTTGAGCATCTGATGAGGATGCCTCTTGGTTGCTTCCCTATAGAGGTCTCCAGGGCATGTCCAAATGGTGGGAGACCCCAGGGTAGACCCAGAACTCCCTGGAGGGAGTATATATATCTCATCTAGCCTGAGAACGCCTCAGAATCCCCGAGGAAGAGCTGTAAAATGTTTCAGGGGAGGGGGATGTCTGGGTTGGCTTGCCTGGCCTGCTGCCACCACAAACCGGCCTGAATTAGTGAAAGAAAATGGATAGGATGGATGGATGGCATTTGACATGGTGGGCCATTCTATCTGATAAAACAAGGACTGGTTCAACAACTACCTTTCTGACAGAACTTGTCCAAGCAGATGGTCGTGCTTTAGCCTCATTCACTGTAACCAAAGGTGTACCTCAAGGGTCAGCTTTAGGGCCACTTCTTTTTATTCTTGACACCAGTTGTATTGATCAGAATGTCATTAATGCAAATTTTCATTTTTATGCTGATGACACTGTCACATACTGCTCAGCACCCACCCTTGACCAAGTTCTTACTCATGTACAACTTGCTTTTGACACTGTTCAGCAGACTTTTTATGATTTAAAACCTGTGTTGAATGCTGACAAAACTAAGGTCATGCTTTTTCCATTGCTAAATCTGGAAAAGTCCCCAAACACAGCTTTTCAACTTTTGAAGGGATGTCTCATTCTGATAAAACTGTCTGGCAACATGATTGTTGCAGAGTTGTGTGTAAAAATAGTGAGTACTTGCTCCCCTGGGATAAAAACATAAATTAAGTTAGAAATTTAAACAAAGAAGCACAGATACAGACAACAAGCAGCTTTCTCTTCTCCTCAGGATGAAACAGGAAATGTGCAGGTCAAATCTGACACTGCGTCTCTGTTTAAGCAGCAACAGTTGTCACATTCCCACAGCCAAGATGCTGCTACAGACTCAATGAGACACCTCTCTGTCTGCCCTCCCTCTCTCTGTGAAACCCCTAACACCCTCCTCTGAAGGCTGGTGTATGTAGATAGTGCTGAAAACCAGCAACCAGAGCACTCTTTGGAATGGGGCCTCTTTTATAAGACAGTAAACATGGCTATACCTGACACAGAGCAACAGTGACATGGAGAAGTGCTTTGGGACTTGTGTGGCTGCAGAGAGCAGAGGAAAAAGTGACTGTAGTGTGCTCATATGTACATTCTGAAATGCCATTCCATTCCCACACCTACGTCTTTATGAGTGCACATCCTCCTTGTCCTATTGTGGAAAAAGGGAACTGTTTCCATCACAGGAAGGCCCCTTTCACCTTTGTGAAAATCCTGTTTGCCCCCCAGTTTGAGGCAGTGCAGTGGGTCAGTCTATGATGGCTACATGTTGTTGTATTATTTGAAAAAAAGCTTAGTAAGAACACAAAGAAATGTGAAAATTGAATGATTTTTTATCAGATAATTCCAGCATAACATTAGCATTTCTCTAGAGAATTTTATGAATACTAACCACTACGCATTATACTATACAAATACCAAATAATCTGGGTTTCAGTTAAGGTAAAATCTTTTGAATTATTCAAAGATCCTATAAATGTGAAACTGATCAAGCTAATAAATGCATGACCTGATAAATGCCACCTACAATCCTGGTCCTGCAACAATGCCAAAAAAGTGGATTGTTGGTATTTGTGATAAACACAGTCATAGAGATAGTGAGGATGAAACATAAAATCAGACTGACAACAGAAATGTAGGAGAAACTTCTTGATGTGTTGCAACAACATGAGTTTTCATACACTGTGCCTGACCAGACATGTTTGGCGCCCAGTAAGCAGCTGGTAATGTCAAATTTCGAACCAATACAGATCAATTTGAAAAAATATATGCACTTTATATTCATAGTCTTCCTTTTAATTTGGTAACATGACAAAAGCACATCAAAAAGTGCATAAAAACACAACAACAGAGCTGGATTTGAACCTAACCTGAGGTAGTAGAAATGTTTTTGTTTTTTTTCACTTGAATAAAAATTAAATAAATAGAATGAAAAAATACAATAAACTTCCGTAAATAATAATTTTGGTCACATCTTACCCAGGCACATCTTAAAGTGCATAAAAACTAAATTTGCACAGTTGTTGTAGCTACAGTTGTTTTATACTCAGTATCTTGGGGCTACTTCTGTCAGCATCGCTAGCCATGGAGTGATGCATTCATGGTCTGAAATACTGTGGGAATTTATGAAAACTTGCGAAACAGGTTGCACCTTGCACCTCTGGCATGACCACAGGCTGGGCCACTTGGGGGTTGGTTCTGGGCCGCATGTGGCCCCTGGGATGCTAATTGAACAGGCCTGGTCTACGTTATGGTTGCCAACTGGACTATTTACACTATATGGAAAAAATATTAATTAATTAATTAATCTGCCTGATCATTCCACCAACCGGGACTGTAACAACATTGTTTTCAAATATGTGCAATCGATGAGTTTGTTCCCTTTTTGCAGATATAATATCCTCCACTATTCTTTGAAGACATCTTTCCACACGATTTTGCTGTGTTTCTTTGGGAATTTGTGTCCATTCATTCTGTAGAGCATTTATGAGGTTAGGCACTAATGTCAGATGCAAGGCCTGGCCAGTGCATCCCAAAGGTGCTCAATGGATCATTGATATCAGGGCTCTGTGTGGGCCAGTTAAGTTTTGCCACCCGAAACTTTTCAAACCACATCTTTATAGTCCTGTGCACTGGGGCACAGTTATGTTGGAATAGAAAAAGGCCTTCCCCAAACTGTTGTCACAAAGTTGGAAGCATAGCATTGTCCAAAATGTCTTAGTATGCTGAAGGATTAATGTTGCTCTTCAGCTATAGAATCAGCAAGGCTTTGGGACTTTTACACACCATGTGCCCTAGCTCTGTGATTTGGGGCTGAGTCCCTGTTGTTCCTAAATGCTTCCAACTTTGTATAATACCACTTAAAGTTGACTGTGCAATATCCAGCAGAGATGAAATTTCATGAAGCGTCTTACTGCAAAGGTGGCGTCGATCACAGTACCACACTTGAAGTCACTGAGCTCTTCAGAATGACCCATTTTGTATCAAAAATGTTTGCAAATGGAGACGGCACGGCTAGGTGCTTCATTTTATTCACCTGTAGCAACAGGTCTAACTGAAACACCTGGATTCAATAATCAATAGGTGTGGCCAAATACTTTTGTCCATGTAATGTATTTTGCTAAACCCTGATTGGTGAACCCTGCTATGTGGCAACAGATGAAGTTACCAGAATTACTGTATTTCATCAAATAACAATATAAGTATTTGAGGACATTACATTTAAACCAAGCATGCTCCTCATGAGTGTGTTTGATAGAAGACTTCCTTCAAAGACCATATTTTCCATGCTCTCCACATGAAATCCTACCATCCCCGAGCACAAACTGAATACTTCCTCTCTCTCCCTTTGGTAGGAAACCACCGGTGGGTCTTTAATACCCGCAGAGTGGAGAGAGTGTGTAATTTATCACTGTCCATGTTAAACTGTAGTAGATGGAGGTCTGATTTTACTGCTGGTGTCACATGTTAACGAGCAAAGTTTATAGTGGAAGTGATGGAGGGTCTCACCTCCTAGGAGATTAACATGCTGAGTGGCTTGAATGGAAAACAATTTATTCTAATAGAAGTTTGTTTTTGAAGTGGTTTTGCATGGAATGCATAGGGAAAGGATTCTTTTCACACCTTATTACAATGTTCATGGCTTTAGGTTTTCTTTCAATCTAAAAATTTAACAAAAAACATGAACTATCTCTCTGTGTCTCACCTTGGGAAATGTGAAATAATACAGCTATTCTCCCTGTTTTTATGTCTTTATGAAGTTTGGGTCACTTCCCAGGTCACTACTGTGAAAAGAGATTGGGTTTCTTTCTTATTGCTAAGCAGCTGATGTCACTAAACTGGAATCTTCATTTTTTTTCTTCTCCCCTCTGTCTGTGTCCTGGTGTCTAAATCTGATAAAGGTGCATCCTGTGAAAGTCTAGGAAGAGACTATTGGATAGGGTTCATTCATAGACATATTAAAGCTTTTGAGCTGTCTTTAAAGTATATTCATGAACTTCTGCAGGACTGTTTTGCAGACTCTGCAGGGGCAAAAGCACAGATTTATGAAGTTTTGTAGTGTAATATTTGGTCAAAGTGTCAAATTAACTTTATTAAAAGCCATGTTTACCTGAGAAGTTGCAATAAACTTCTTATTTTAAGATGTAAAGGGCAAAAATGATGTCTGAATTGCTTTTCAGACCTTAAAATGACTGCAGAAGGCAAAATTGACCAATTACAGCAACAATTTGTAACTTTTTCACTTAAAAATAGTAGTTTAGAAGTCATTCTAAAAGTATGAGTTGAACCTGGAGAACGGCCTGTATTCCTCTGCCACAGAGCACCACGGGAGCCTCTTTTTTAGCACACTTGAACTTGTAAACCATATGTCAAATGAGTACAGCTTTACAACACAAGTTTACATATTATCCTTTAGCTAAAAATATGCTAGTTTGCCCATTTCTGCATGGTTTGATGAAAAGGCTGACCCGCAGTTTCCACATAGGACAGCTGAAGCGCTGCAGGTTTGGTCCGACTGTAGGCGAGTGACCTCGACCATTTGAAGCGAGTCTAGAGCGCTGCACTGTGGCACGCAGAGATCACGGGAGAACTGCAAGTTCACGCAGGAATAGTATGTCAACAGTGGAGTATTTTACCTTTTGGGCTTAATTTATCATCCTTTCCGGTACAAGTCCATGATATTATTGCTTCCGCCATTGGGTGAGTACATTAGGAAGTTAAAAGGTTAATGCTTGCTTAAAGGATCTGTGGTTTTATGCAAAATTCTCTGGCTAAATATCCCCAAAAGTTAACTTTCCTCATTAATGGTGCCATTGTAGCGCTGTGACCCACTGACCTCTTGGTGACCCTTTGCTCTCACTGCAGGATAAGATGTAATGTTGATATAGTGATGATTTACGATCGGGAGTCTGTGCATTGTGTTGTATTTTGAAAGAACCGGATATTCAAAGCTTGTGACTTCCTCTTCTGAATCAAATCATGTTAAAATTTGCCCAGCTAAATCCTAAGGTCATATTTTAGGGTCAAAAGTCTACTTAAAAAAAAGCACGGCCATGACAATTTTCTTTTGCCATAAAAAAGGAAGTAAAATTTTCATGGACTGAAAATGCTTTAAGAACAATGAAAGTTGGCACAAAAATACATTAATTAATGTACATGACTGATATGATTACTGTTGGTGGGCGTGGCTCGTTGGCACAGTGGTACCCGTTAATGATATTTCAAAAATTGAGCCCCAGTGGCAGGTCAACCTAGGATTTCAAAAACTAGTGGGCATAAGTATCCTGTCAGGTCCTGTCTCTTTTGAGGACTCACTTCTTTTACTGAGTTAATCCAACTCTCTCAGGACCTTGTGAAAGGACATTTTATCAGCGCTACAAAACTCAGAGGGCATTGCCAGGACACTTTGTCAAATTTTGATGTCTAGCATTAGTCAGGAATATTTCTATTAATCAAACAAACATGGTCCAAAGTAGCTGAAACTGTACTTGTTTGATTACAGACCTCTGCTAACATTTCTCATTGCAAACTTTTGTTTGTATCTCAGAAGGTAACTTATTTTTGAGATCTAATAGAGTCAGCTTAAGATGCTGCTCAGCGAATGTTGATATATATGTCTTCAATGAAGCAGCCCATTTTGCAGCTGTGCTACAAGAACGTGTAAACCGTGATGTGCGTGAAGGTGCGAGGGCCTGTTCAGTGTTGTCCTTGTTAGTTTTAAGAAGTCCATCTAGACTTCTCAGGTAAATGTGGCCTATAACCAATAAAATTATACCTTATGATAAAAGAAACAGAAAATAAATCTGCTAAGATTAGCACTTTTGCAGCATGCAGATTAAGCTCTCAAATCAAGAGTAAAAAGCTGAACATAGGATGTATATCTATTTAAAAAGGGCATGTAAAGCTGGGTTCACAGGCATATAAAGATGAGGAAATTGCACATTGTGAGTCTCATTTCTTCCCAGTTACTGTCTTGTTCAATATGAAGCCCAAGTGCTCAGGAGACTGCAGCCTTCAGAAACTTTGCATGAATTTCACATCAGATATCCACTCTGAATAGAGACTCGGTCAGGAGCAGATAAAGATACTTATCTGAAAGTACTCACAGATGTAGCACAAAAGACATATAGTCCAACATCGCGAGTTTAAACATTTACTCTTCGTAAAAAAACAAGGAAATGGTTAAAGAAAGATGTACATATCGAGCCAACATAAGCTATTAACGTTCACTAATTGCAGTAATGCCTCAAACAAACTGCGCTTTTTGGCGAACATTAAAATGATCCACTCACTTTCAGTTCTTTAATTTTATATGTTATGGTTGGATTTTTTTCATCCTACAAGGCCAGCGCGATTCTAATAAATGCTTCAAATTATCATAAACTTACTGTGTGAGATTCAGAGATAGGTTTTTCTGCGTAAACATCTGGACAGTGTACCGGGCCTGACTTCTTTGAAAGCTCTGCCAGTCATTTCAATGAAAAATAGAATGTAAGTCCAGATCTGGCTGCCAGAATAGACAAAGACTCTGAAATAGTTTCCTAGAGGTTGAACACTTCAGCAGCTTCACTCTCTGTTCATTTTGAAATCTGGTCTGCAGGAATAGATAAAAGGAATCACAACCAGGCAAAGTTGATACTTTGCTTAAATGCATACCAAAGAATGAGATAAAAGCACGAAAGAACCATAACTCACAAGTGCTTTGCAGGTTTTTCCCCAAAAAACTGTTTGATACATCAACCACTTCCATTGCTGTAACTTTGCACTTAACATATCTGGAAACTCTTCCACTTAGGTGTCTCTTTGCATACTGTGGAGCTGTGTGTTTTTCTTTCACACTGACCTACAAATGAAGAGCAAATACAGCAGAGTAAATGATGCGTAGTCCACACACAGGTGAGAAGGACACAGCAAACCAACTGACCAAACAAAAAGGCCAATTCAGACAATTCAGGCCACTTCCTTCAGGTCTTCCTTCTCTGGGTGGCTTCTTAAGTACCAACCACAATCACTGATAAGACATCCTTTGTCTTTGTATGACTGTAAGTAACATGAGGACTGGGGTGGTTACAGTTTAATCTATTGTATAAATACCAGTAAAATTCAAGCAATATCTGTATACCTGTATGATATTTAGCATTTTAAAAAGAAGGTTTAGACACTCTGTGCTGGATTATTTTTGTTTTCAATTAAAAATGCCTTCACAGTCCTGCAAGCTCTCATTTTGGTACTTTTTCATACTATAGACCATTAAAATGACAGATTTTTTTCCAACCATGCAGTATCACAGAGTATCTAAGTTTTGACAACCTGGAAAGGGACAAGATTGTAATGCAGCCACTTTAATGGATCGATCTCACGAGAAATTAAAACAGCAATAATTCAGAAGGTTTCACCGGAACATTGTCGTAACTGCTTGCATTTGCAAAGAGGTTCACGATACTTATCTGCAGGTTCTAACTTCAGAACGCTGACACCTCAATTTGCATCGTTGGCCATTTTTAGCAAGACAGTCTCCCAGACAACCCCTCTTGCAGACCACTATTATGGGATGGTGCCTCAGAACGGAAATACATGCTAAACTTTCAAAAGAAAAATACATTGACTACCAGTTTGGGTTAAGGTTAATTAATGAAATGCTGCTTAATCTGTTATGTTTGCGATGTTATTATTTCATGAAAATAGCTGCCAAACTGTTCATGAGTAAAGTAAAAAGAAAAAAACAAAAGAAAAATCTTATAAAATAGAATGTACGTTACAACAGCAAACTATGTCACTGTAGTTCTGACAGAGGTGCCATCTCACTATAGTGGTCTGCAAGAGGGGGCATCTGTCTGCAGTCTGACCCCTCTCAATTTTAAAGCAGATGGTTAACTTTCCAGAATTCAAAACTGGAAAGAGCCCCAAAACCAAATATTTTGATTTTGTTTCCATTTTACCATGAACAAAGTAGCAATGACCAACGCTAGCACTGAACAAAACCCAGTCAGTACCAGTTTTTGGCAGGTTACTAATGAAGACATGATCACTGTCCGAGGTGCCTGCCGAATCAGGTGCCAATAACCCCTGGTCTCAAGTAGTTGGAGACAATTTCAACCAAAGAAAGAAAAGGACTCCTTTAAATATCTGTACTTGAAATGACATCTGTTAGGAATTCTTAGATTTTTAAGAAACTAGATTACTTTTTTCCCCACAAAAACCCAGTGAAAATTCACCCTACTCATTTAGGCAAACTTGGTGCACCTGAGGTGGCTGCTCCCAGCTGAGGGCTGCCTGTAATCAGCAGGGCTGGGAGGCTATATAGGGAGCAGGCTGCTGCTCAGTTTGAGTCGGGGTTGTGAGTGTGTGAGGGTCAACACCACCAGTTGACTCTCTCTTTGTGTTTGATCTAAAAAGAAACTTTGCTTTGTGTGCGTGTGTGAGGGAATTAATCCCAAAATATTGTTGATTCACCTTCCCCTTTCTTCAATGACTCTCACCTATTTTTGTTTATGGGTCAGATTTTCAGTCCATCTATCAGTTTGATAGACTTAGTAGGTGGCAGTGTGGAAGCATAATCCCCTGCCACCTTTTAGAAACCCTAGACCCATTTGGTTTCGTCCATGCAGTTTTTTGTTAGTTTCCTCATAAGCGACCTTTCTTATAAAATTTGTGTTTTCTTTGGGGGGGGGGGGGGGGCGTAACACATCATTGAGTTTGTAACCACATTAAAGGGGAGTTAGTCTTGTTCTCTTGAAATAATGTGTCTGGGAAAAGACTTATAGAGACAATGCAACTCCAACTCCAAAACTAAATGAAACCGGCATCAAACGACAACAGTATCCTCACCAGAGAAGGTTTAGAGAAATTACTCAGGGCTCAGTAGACATTCAATTGAACTCTGATGCTTTCTTATTATCAAATTGAATTACTCCGCCTAATTCCCTGGTGCAAACCTTGTGAAAACCACAGAGGGAAGCTATGCTTGAATTCAACAACTACATGGAAGTGCAGCCCCACACAAGCAGGGGGTCTGGGTGTGGATCGCAACTGAAGCTGTGGCTGGGATTTTTAATGAGTGGCCGCGGCGAGGCAAGGAGGAGGTCCATTGTGTCCAGAGCTGCAGCGTCTTATAGCTGGCAGCGGCCACAGCCTCACACTGGTGGGGCTGCACTTTGATGTACAGCCTCTGCAGGGGCAGATGGAGGAAGAAAAGAAGAGAAATAAAAGTGTGGAGGGATTAGAGAGAGAAACTCAGATGGAGATTTGAGTGAAAGAAGATGGACAAGAAGTAAACAGAGCCAGTAGTTGTAGTAGCTGCAGTGTAACATGGTTATGTGTTGATAACGTATCATAAATTTTAAGTGACATGTAAATAGTATTATTAATACTTTTAAGTTATTAGCAAAGTCTGTGTCAGCACCATGGTCAGCACTACTGAAGCCCCTGCTAAGTTACAGGGAAAAATGATCACTAATCTAAATTACACTTAAAAGCAAGGCCGCCCATAATGGGGGGTACACGGGAGAGCTTTCTGGGGCCCAGAGAAATGGGGGGACCCATGGAGGTCAGCAAAATCCCGGTCCATTGTAAGTTAAGCTGCAATAACCATATTATATTCGCCTGAATAAAAACCATTCTTATCAAAGGAACAAACAGTGAATTAGGCTGTGCTACCATGTAACCTTTTTCCAAATGTAAACCTCTTTTCTAAAAACAGAATAACATTTTTTTCTTTTTGGTAATGCTAACTATGTGGATGGGCACATTGAACTAAACTATTTATGATGTAATGATAGACTTCAAAGCTAAACCAAAATTTGCACACAAATCAGGATACCAGAAAATCAAGTAGAGGTAACTGAGATTAATTTGAGGGACAAATGATTAAAAATATATACGAAAAGTGGCAAAAATGAGTTTAATATGGCATAAATGGCCAGAGAAATTGCTGAAAATGGGTCAAAAAGGTGGCAAAACATGGGTTAAAGAAGGCAAACGAAACTTGAAAAAACTGTTAAATTGTTTCAAGAGGTTTAAAGGGCACAAAGTCCATAAAGAGACAAACACTGGCAGTGGTAGCAGCGGGTAGTGAAGGGGGTTAAAACTGGTAGATATAGGCAGGTTGTGAAAAGGTTTTAGAAATTTAAAGCGGTAGAGCCAGGCAGAAAAAAATGGTGAAAAGGGCGTTAAAAGTCGGAAGATTTGATTAATGGAGTTAAAAAATGCAGTAATTGGTTAACAGTAGAAGAAAATGGGCTGAGAGAGGAAAAACTGTCCAGAAAGTTTTAAAATGGGCTAGAAAGTGGTGGAAGTGGTGAAAACAGGCAAAAGTTGTTAAAATTGCCAAAAAGGCACAGAGGCCAAAAAGTGGTCAAATGGATTTAAAGTGTTAGATATGGGCAGGAAACTAGTGAAAGGGCAAAAAAGAGGTTATAAGTGGCAGATATGGGCAGGAAAGTGGTAAAAAGGGGTTGAAAATTGGAAAAAAAGGTCAAAAGAAGCAAAAATGGTTAAATGCGTCAGAAATGGTTTGATGGTAGCAAAAAAACAGGTTTAAGGAGGCAAAAAGGGCAAAATTTACTAAAATAGGTTAAGAGAGGAGAAAATGGGCAAGGATTTCCCAAAAAGAATCACATTTGGCTGGACAAGTGGCGAATGGGTGTAGAGAAAAAGTAGCGGAAATGGGCAAAAATTGGTTAAAATTGTTACATAGGGAGTAAAAAAGGGGCAAGGGCAAAATGGACAAGATATGGTGGAAAAAAATGTAAAGAAATTCATTAAATGAGGCAAAGAATGGTTAAATGTGGCCAGAAATGGGTTTACAGTGGCATAAATGGGTTAAAATAGGCAAAAAATGGGAAAAGTGTAAAAAAAATTGCTTTAAATTGGCCGACAAAGTGGTGAAAAGGGGATAAAAAGTGGTGAAAAGAGGTTAAACATATTTTCAGCAATAGGATGAATATCTTCAACATCTGAACTCGATAAAAGCTGTACAAACTTTCTGCTCTAGAATGAGGTATATGTTAGAAAGGCTATAAGCACCATCGCTCCTGATTCAACACTGATATTGATATAATCAATAAATGACGACTGGGGCGGGCCCTTTTACCGACTCTTTCAGGGACCCTGCAGATTCTTTGGGCAGGCCTGCTTAATGAGATTTATATTTCTGATGAATGTTGTTAATTATTGTAACTAAGCTTTTTTTCTGCTTGTCTGTAGAGTTGTCACAATAGCAGGACTTAAACAGTATAACTCAAACAATACTGCAAAGGTGGGAAGACTACATGAATATTGCACTCAAGTAGGAATAGCCTACAGCTACACTGACTGACATAAGTATACATGGAACTGCTGGTCTGTGAATTTACTCAAGTAAAAGTAATTCATTAAAGTTTTATTCCACGTATTGAGTAGTAAGATGTTAGAATACTGTAAAGTTCTTTAAATCTGATGTAAAAGTGTGTGTTTGTGTTTTTGTGATTGTAAAAGAAGGGGAATAACAAGGGAAGAGTGACCAAACCATAACAGCCGTCACTCCCCCCTCTGGTGCAGAGTTGGGGTGGGATATGCAAATCCAGGCCGTCTGTCTGCCTGCCCCTTCAGAGGCAGCAGAGCAGCACTGTGCTCACACAAACCCTCACTCATGCAGAGTGCAGAGGACTCAGAGGGTCGAGTCTTCCTCAGACTCCTGCATGTGTGTGCATGAGCGTGTATGGCGCTGAAACTTTCTTAGAGACACTCCTTCCCTCCTTCTTTCTCCTCTCCCCTCCTCCTGCACACCTTTGTGTTGTTTTCCTTCTCCCCACTCTTCTTCCTCTCCCCTCCCTCTTCAGCCTCTCTACTTCTCCCTCTGCTCTTGTCCTGTGTGCTCAGACTGTGGCGAGTGAGGCGAGCTGAAGGCGTGCAGCGTGAGATGCTGCTGATGCTACAGCTGTTTGGGTTCCATGCCTCCTTCAGGGCCCGCTGAGGAAGACGACACTGCACGTGAGCTGGGGAGCTTTAAGTCAAGACTTTGAAACCTGACTGTCTCTCCTCCAAAGAAGTTCCAAAGCTTTGGAATTATTCAACTTTTTCAAAGAATCAAAGAAAAAGACAAAATGCGGACCAAGTTGTTGCAGCTCTTTGCACAGATCTTTCTCTTAGGAGTGTTGCTGTCTGTTGTGGACTGTAAAGGAACTTTCTATGGAGGCCCTATCAACCCTTTATATGGAAACAGATACAACCTGTACAAGGCTGGACTCAACCCGCACCATTCACCAAACAAGCCCATGACCCGTCACAAGTAAGTGCTCTGTTTCCCAAACGCTGATGCATGTTTTACTCCCCCTTCTCATCCTGCAGGGGACTGAATCCAAAAAGCATTCCAACCAGGACCCACCTCATACTGTATTTCCTCTGAGAAACACATGTCACCGGCAAGTTGCAGAGAAATATGGTTTCAGTTAAGGGCATCAGTAAGGGATCCCTGAATTGACTCTCTGTTTCTCTCTTACTCACCAACAGCTCTTTTCCGAGGTTCACACCTAAAACCATCTGTGGTGGGGGATAAACACTATACAGCAACAATGACATGCGGCGTTACAAAAACAAAGCCATCATTATGATCCTTACTGTTCAGCTGGGGGTGCTGAGTTGATGACAACAGTATTGATCCCTCACAGGCCCTATAAGTGTGTGTTTTTGTGTGTGTTAGCTGGGAGGAGGGCTCAATTAGAGGCCGGACTGACAGCACAGCTGGGGACCTGCTGCCAGAAGGGAGTGGTACAGCTAATCTCCCATCAATGTAAAAGAAATAACGCAGAAGTGCATTGACAGAGCAGAAGGAATCTTCAGGTTTTAGAGTGTTATTGTCAGGGCGGTCAAACTGTATTTGCACAGAGGAATAATAATCCAAAACTATGCATGCTATTAGAAATCCATGCAGCTGTGACATGAAACAGAGCCTATTTTGCCTGGAAAGAGATGGCTTGATGTTTGGCCTGCAGGGCTGGTTTAGTCTTTTTTTTTTTTTTTTTTCTTCCTCCCTTTCCCTCGTCTCTTTTTGCTTGGCTTCCCCTGAGCACTGTTATGTCTTTGGACAGCTCCCCAGCTACCTGCTGCTTCACTCAAACTGCCACAGAGCACCAGTGATCGCTCAGCCCTGCTCCGTCTACTGTGCACTCCTCTCCTCGGGGCAGCAGGCCTTTCAGCATCAGTCTCCACCTTTAACTTTATTAGCTAACCATAAAACCGTCATCTATCTCTTTTCCAGCAAGTTGTGGGAAAGCATCCCATTTTGCTGTATACAGCTTAGTGAGCCAGAAAACCATTGCTTTTATAGTAATATGGCCAATATTAGAACAAAATTACAAGCTGAAATCAATTAAAGACCCTGTAAAGTGAAATCCAAAGTTTTTGTCTTAACACTCTAGATATGTTGGAATATGGTTGCTGTAAGGATGTCAAAACACTGAGATCCACATGTGAGTGAATTTAGGATTTCGACTGTTTGAAAGTTTTTCACCTCTTTCCTGGCTGGGTTTTATGGGGGCGGGGCAAATATGTAGGCTGATGATGTCATGAGCCCAAAGTGGGAAATGGCCCCGCCTCTCTTACACTATAACATAAAATCACAGAGCAGTTCATCTCAGTACAGTCTGTTGTTAGCTGATGTCACTACTTTTATTGATAGTTAGCAGTCATTTAAATGCTGTTTTTTTGTTCATTGTGAAGTAAATTTACCAAATCTATCAGCCATAGTGGTCTATGGATCATTTAAAGCATCATAACTGAGATTTGAGCCAGAAAACAGACTTTGTCTCTTCTCCTAAGGTCAATGTAGGGTCAAGAGGCAGGCTAACAGCATGAGAGCTTTCCTCAATTCAGATTGTAACATTTTTTAAATCTGAGATGATCATATTTCTCCTGAGTGGGCGGGGCTTCAGCTCATTCAACATGCCCACACCATCTTGGAGCAGATTTTACTGCCTCAGTTTTCATGATTCTGAAGCTTAATTTCATGAAGTTGGAGATGTTTTATTTGACTGAAATTTGACCTGGGGGTTCATAACACAGTGACCCATCATACAACAAACCTAAATACTGATCTATTTTCACTTTACAGGGTCTTTAATACTCTTTCAGTGAAAGTGCTGCTGAATGTTCTTTGCTTCTTGCATAAGGCTGCAATAAACTTTAATATGTAGGGATGTTTATGCTCGTCCCCTCTCCATTCAGGCGTCATTTTGTCTTTTAATGCATGCAAACACATAAGGCAAATACAATTTAAACTAAACATTGTATATGATTTTTAAAGTGGATATTAACAACTGAACATGCAATGACTGACAGCCACCTCAGCCCCATATGACCGCATGCTGCAACACTCTCCAAGTCCATACATCATTGTAATACCACAGAGTTCACACAGCCTTCAGCTCTGAACATAAACAGATGATTCCTGAAAGTACCACTCAGTCAAACATACAGTGCATTCAGAAAGTGAGAAGGCTACAAAAAAATCTGTTATTAAAGTTCACACAGCACAGTGGTCTCTATAATTCTAAAATGGAAGAAGTTAGGCACAACCAGGATTATTCCAAGAGCTGGCTGTCCAACCAAACTGAGCAATCTGAGGAGAAGGGCCTTAATAAGAGAGGTGACTAAGAACCTGATGGTCACTCGGACTGAGCTCCAGAGGTCCTGTGTGGAGATAGGACAATGATCCAAAAGGACAACCAACACTGCAGCCCTTTACTGATCTGGCCTTTATGGCAGGCTAGACAGAAGCCTCTCCTCTGTGCAAAACACACAAAAAGCTCACTTGGATTTTGCAAAACACTCCATGTGGAAGCTAAGTGGGCAGTGGAGCTGGTTGCCTGGCCCTTCTCCCCTAGTTGCTCAGTTTGGCCAGGAAACCAGCTCTTGGAAAAATCCTGGTTGTGGCAAACTTCTCCCATTAGAGAATTATGGAGGCAGTTTTGCTCTGATATGCAATGTCAGCTGTGAGGCCTTCTATGGAGAGGTGTGTGCCTTTCCAAATCATCAATTTCATTTGCCACAGGTGAACTCCAATCAAAGTGTGGAAACATCTAAGCAGTGATCAAGAGAAATGGGAGGAACCTGAGCTAAATTTTAAATGTTTTTGTAAAGGGTCTGACTACTAGTGTCAATGTGATATGAATCAAGGTTATTTCAGTCAGGATCGCTTTAAGGAACGCACATGATTTGCAGTCATAAATACTTTCTCTCATTGGGAGTTACTAATTAGCACTTATTGCTGTTATCCATATTTGACGGTTTGGCTGTTCTGGGATCCCCCTAGTCTTCAACAAGCCTAGGTGGAAAGCATCAAACAGGAACAGCACACGCTACTCTTTCAGTGCATACATGGAGAGCCTGAAGCAGCAACAACCTAGAGCAGAGCAGGCATCAGTGACAACAGCAAGACATTGATTAAGTTGGAAGCAGAGTAAAGAAGGAGCTGGGGTGGAGGAGGGTTGCAAAAAAAACAGCTTGAGGAGGGAGAAGCAAAGGCCAGTGCAGTTTAAATAAGGCAGCCTGAGTGCAATTAGCCAATAGCGTGCTAAGAGGCAAATCAGCTGGCCATCAGCTGATCTCAACTGCCTGAACTCACCCTATATCAATTTTTGGACAGAGGCCAGTTTCAAAACAAAGCCATCATGAAGAGCAGATCGATCAAAGCAGGACAAAAAACATGGAAAGCATTCCAGTCAGTTGCCCAAGATTTTCTAAATCACACATTCTTTCTTGAATACATAAACCACTTCCTAAGGTTCTCACCCAAGTCTGGTCCTACAATGACCCCAAACTCAAGGTTTGAACCCGACTGTGACCTCTGTTCATTGCTGCAAGGCTAAAAAGTAGTGCCAAAGGTTACTCATGGTAGCAGGTTTTCTCAAATCAAATAATTCATGTTGCTTACAGTGATTTATCCCGCATATTACTAATAAAACTTAGCTTATTCATGTGTTTTTATGTTCTTTTTGTGCTCTTCACTGTTTGTTAATTTGTCCTCACATCTGCTATTTTCAATTATCTGCTTTTAACTCCTGCATGCATGAGGCACATGACAGTAGCATCATCTTACCGCCCTTCAGTGAGGTTTATTTCTATTCATCCAAGCCATTTAATGCCACACATCAATGTTAAACCCACAGATTAATAGATTAACTAGTTTGTTCTATTCCAAACTAAGTGATTAGCAGTGGCAGATGGTCTTGCTTGTTTCTGGTAGCTGCTTGTACCCCCCCGCCCCATCACCACCCCGCTCTAACATGTGTCTGTGTCCAACTATAGTGTTTATACAAGCACTGCTGACCCACCTTGGACACAGTGGGCCCCCAGGACGTGTGAGTGTCAGACCACCACCACAGATATATGAGCTCAGTTGTTGTGGCCTGACTGGTCAGTGAAAATAGAGATTTAAAAATAACACACGTGCCACGATGTGTGCGTGTATCTGCGTACATGTATGCATGGGTGTATGTTTATGTGTATTTTTGTGAAGGGATTCAACCCATGTGCTTTCATAGCTTGTAAATAAAAACTTTTTTTCATGTCCGCTCAGTCACATGGACAAAGCAGAGGACAGTCGTGCTTTTTCTGGCCAGATATTTAAAAATTCTCAGCTGTCGGTGCACCAGAGAGTGTTTTTTTTCTTCATGTCGAATTATTAACTGTGTTTTGGCAGCGACGTCAGCGATTTGATTTCACAGTCATTCCTTTCACTCAGAGCGACCACATGCTGCAGAGGGAAAATATTTTGGCCTAAAGCCTGCAGGTCGCTGACTGTGACGTCTTAGATGGTTCCAATACTCTACCTTTCACAATTTTATTTCAAATAAGTTTACACCGGGCCGTGATGATATATCTCTGCAAGAGTTCAGGATTTCTGGACTGTGTGAAGGTCACAGTCTTTGTGAAGAAGGCAACATTGTTTCAAAGGACACATTGCAGTCTCACATACTCATATTTAACATCAAAAAAGAAAAATAATTCAACATTCTCTGAATTCACACATGCGGCGTAGCATCCATAAACATCACAACAGGTGAAACATAATCCCGCAGCCTTGGACTCATCCCTGGGAAGCGGCTGAATAAATCAATTAGGGACCCTGCAGATGCCTCATGTCTTCACTGATCAGATTAGAGACATATCCGAGGGCTTTTCCATGATGCATTGGACAGAGATCAAAGGGGAGAGGTCAGAGAGTTGGTCGGGATCAGAGGTTAGCGCTTGGCGTTGTAAGTTTGTGTTGAGTGTCCAGCTGAGGACGAGAATGGAGCCAGTCTCCAGCTAAGGGTCACAGAGGCTGGGCAGTAAATTCCCAAGCTCCTTACTAGAACAAATCTATGTAAAGTTTTGCTTTCATTGACCTTTCTGCCATAATGTTTGGTATCTTTAAACCTTTAAATCTCTGAGGAGGTTTTAACTGGTTATGAAAGACTGCATTGATACTGATTCCATTATACGATCAATACAAAGCAGACCATTATCCAAGCAGGAACTACGGTCATTTCTTAATGCTTGTCAGTGAAGGCACAGTTACACTCACACTTATAGTTTCATCAACAAAGTTGGCATGTTAAGGGCATTAGCCTGTTAAAATCTACTTATTTCCAGAAAGAATACTACATACAAAAGTTGCAACCTTAGTGGATTGCCACAAGATGGATTTCAGCTGAGTTATTTACTTGTTAGCAGCAGCGATAATGTTTAACTTTCACCTCACCAACTTCTGTTAGTTGTTACATTGCCTGCAAAGTATATATATTTTTGAGAATAACTCTGGCCTTTCACTTTTCACCCTGACCTTTCACTTTTCCAAGATCTGAGAGTTCATCTGTGAGGCAGAGTAAATATTTGTGCAAAATCTAAAGAAAATCCACGAAAGTCTCCTTGAGATACCTTGACCTTTGACGTATAGCTTTTAATCATTTTATCCTTGAGTCAGCTTGAAAATATGTGAAAGTTTGAACATCATCCATCAAAGCATGCTGGAGAAATCACACTCACAAGACAGATGGACAGCTGAAAACAAAAGCCTCCAGGCTTGGTTATCCCTGGTGTGGCGACATAAAACCAGAGTTTCTGTTAGCTGTTATTTACCGGTCTTTGGCCAGATTCACTTGTGGATGTTTTGCCAAAAATAATATTAACATCAAAAATGTCTGTCTGAAAACTAAACTATTACTATACCAATACAGAATAATGTCAAGCAGAAAGGCATGAATCATTAGAGCCAATGGCCAGAGCACCATCTCACTGTTCATGCTCAGGGCGTCCTGGCAAATCAGCAGCAGTGGATGCTTTTGTCTTTCTTTGGGACTACTGAAAAAAAGAAAAAAGGGTTTTAATGTTTTTGCAGAGGTTATATTTAAAATCATACTTTATGAGGACTAACCTGGGACTTCCATTGGGTCCATCTTCGGTCCATCAAGTCTGTGCTGCTGTTAAATGGCGTGCCCCACCATCTGTCAAAACCCACCAACTGCATTTGTAGTGCAGCACGGAGCATCACCACCAGACTATGAGACCGAGATCACACAGTAATTATAGAGTCTTATCTGGTGGTGCAAGAAAGATACTGCTAACAACAAACACATGTGAACCTATTTTTCCAAACTGCAGGAGTTGGAGAAGGGTGGACTTGCTTGGATTTGTCTCCTTTTTTTATCCCGTCTTGCTGATTTTTGTGCTTCTTCTATAGGTAAGTTATAAATAAACTGCTCCTTGTCCCTCTGACATCTTGACTCCAGGTTCGGCTACACCTTGTTATGACGTTTTGTGGATGTAGTAGTGAAATACGAACTGGCATTCGTCCGCCACCATCAAGGAGTATTTTATTCTAAATTTTAACCAGATATTTTAATTTTGGTGAAACTTCTTGCCTTGCTCGAGCTGCTCCGTGCTAAATCAGACAAAAGTAGAAGTCATGCATATCTACTGCAGAGGTCTCTGAACTGCCGGAGCTGTGACAGAGCAGAGATGTACAGCAGAGGAGCTGGTGGAAGCACTCTCATTCACTAAAACTGAAACCTGTGCGCCGGGATGGAGCAGAGGTGGACTGAACACGTATCTGATGAAAATGCAGAGTTTTAAGGTGCTGTCTAGTCAATGGAGCACTGGTTTGCTATTTATTGGGACGATTCATTAGTGTTTTCAGTGGAGGATGGTATTTGGCTGTTGTTAGCTGCTGAGCTATTGTAGCAGCTAATGAGCTAACTTAGAGCTAACAATGCTAATGTGAAGCTAAATGCTTTCTACTTATTGTTTAACTGTAGGCATATACTTTGCAATAGACTGAATTTGTGCAACGAAAGCATATGTTTGTTTAAATAACTTACACAAAGACAAATAAAAGAATGTCTTTCTGAGTCATTTCCGAGGTCTGGCCATGTGTCAAACAGGCTGTAATGACAGGGTGACAGTAACCCGGGTTTACCGTTGACTTGGCTCTAGTGTCTTGGTTTTTGGTCAGGTCTGGAAAGAAGTGTGTCCCCAGTCCCGCTTTAGCACAGACATGAAGCTGTGTCACAGTGTTTCTGACTTTATATGTTTCATTGCTGTTAAATGCTGGTTATTGGTCTCATGGCTTTCTAAAGCAAATGTTCAGTAGTTGCTCTAAATAGTGGAAATTCTTGAGAACTGTCAGCCAAACAAAAAAGTCTAGTGGAATCTCCTCATTAAACTGGTTCAAACACTTAGGTACAGCAGAGTCCAGTAACTAGCTAGAGAGAAGCAAATCAGTAAGTATGCATTGTCGCTGGTGGTAGGCTCCGTAAGTGAGTAATGTCATGTGAAACCTATAGATTGTTATCTGAAAATATATTTTATATTACGTGGCCTACCAATAAGTCTGACAATTGTTTCACTAGTTTATTTGGATTCCACCTGCAGTGCAACTTATTGCTTCTGGTGTAATACCCAAGCATACTGCACGTCGAGTCGAACAAATGTACAAATCTGTTCCAGTACCCTTTATTTTAAAAACACAGAGAGCTATTCTTACTCAAAGAAGATTACAAGCTTTGGGAAATGCCTGAGGATAATATGGCAATGTATGTTTTTCACTACTGTTGATTTAGCTGGGCATTGTCCTAAAAATACATAAAGCTCAATGTAAAGACTGTTATTGTTATTGTTTTGTGCTTCTATGCATGATATGGAATGAAAATAAAATAATAGGAAGGATCTGAATTTCCATAGCTGCTTGCAGGCCTGTCCACAGAATTGGCTTGGCCTTTGAAAACCGTGAGAATGGACCCACCACAGTTGTGATTAATTTAAGATATCAATGTACTATGTGTGTTGGACGTGTAGAATAGGTGCTAGTGTCCTGGCTAACATTTAGCTCATTTTGGACCTTAAAAGTGTGTCAAGCTATAACTTGGTTCTGATGTTGGAATTCTTCATTTTGCTACCTTTTTAACCCTTTTCAACCCTTTATTCCCTTATTTTTGCTACTGCTTTTAGTCATGTATAACCCATTTTGACTGTTGTTTGCCCTTTGTTGCTACTTTTAGCCGTTGTTTACCACTTCACACAAATTTTTGCCACTGCCTTGTCTTTTATTACCTAAAGTTTCCTGTTTTTTTCCTGCCACTTTTAACCAATTTTTGCTGTTTTTCACCCTTTATTACCAGTTTTTAGCCAAATTACAACCATTTTTGCAACTTTATGCCCATTTTATATACTTCCTTTTGACACTTATATCCCATTTTCTTCAATTTAAGTTGCTTTTCACTCATTTTTGCCAATGTTTGCCACTTCTTTTTGCCAGTTTTTACCCCAGTTTGCTGCTGTTTGCCCATTTTTACCTGTTTTTGGCCCCTTTTTGCCTACTTTTTTGGCCTCTTTTACATGGTTATGTCATACATTTCCATTACAGTTGTTTCAGTTTTTTTTTTTTTTTTTTTTCCTTCAGTTTTATTTTCTGGCATCCTAGAGTTTGTGCCCATTATGGCTACGCTATGAAGTCTAACATTGTTTTCCAACTGGTTTGGTTCAGAGTGCTTATCCACATTGTTAACTTTACCGATGAAAAAGAAAGTTTGTTTCTTTATAAATGCTTTTCACAATTTTTCTACCCATTTTAGCCTTTTTTTGCCTACATTAATCCATGTCTGCACCTATTATCCTGTTTTTGCCTCTTTAAACCAATTTTTTTTTACCAATTTTTAACTGCCAGTTTTTGCATTTCTCAACCAAGATCTGCAGCTTGTATTTTGTTTTGCCCTTTTCAACCAGTTTTGTCATTGTTAACCAATTTTTGCCACTTTGGAACTGCTTGTCACAATTTTTGCAATGTTTGTCTTTCTTACCCCATTTCTGTAGCAATTATCCTATTGCCTCTTTTAACTCTTTGGCCTCATTGTAACCACTTTGTACCATTTGTTTGTCAGCTAATTTTTGTCATTTTCAACCCATAAGCTTTTTACTTTTTTCAAAATGCTATATTTGTATTACAGCATAAATAGATAAAATTTGTGTTTTATTGCTTTTATAAGAGTGGTTATTACTCAGGTTAAAATAAAATATTGTTCTCACAGCTTAATTTTACAATGGACCATGATTTTGCTGACCTCCATGCTCCAGTTTGGCTGGGCCCCAAAAAGCTCTCCCTTTTTTACCCCCTTATTGGCGGCGTTGGCTGCATGGTTCTATTTTTATGTTGAGGTTTGGAGGTTTATGACCAAAATGTATGCATGTTAAAGTAATATTCTGCCTTTAAGTTATAATAGCCAGCTCTGGAAATGACTGACAGTATGTTCCCTTTCCTTCCAGTGCTAGAAGTACCACATCTTTTCTTTATCCCTAATCAGAATCCACAAGACTAATGTCAATCAACCCTGCACGAGGGCTCCTTCAAGACCGGCCAGTTGGCTAGAAATAGGTTTCATTAAAAGCATATATATGGAAAGAGATGATCCCTGAGGAGAGTTTCTAGCCTACAGACACGGTTGTTAAAGGTCCTATTAAAGATTGCACAGCCCTCTATCTGGCCTGCTGTGGCCATAAATCTGTCAGAGGCACCAGCAGTGGCCTGAGTTCAAACAGTCAGGAACCCTGCAGGTGAGAGAGCAGTTAGTAATGAGGGACGCGAGTCCTTTTAGAGCCTCAGCGTCATAACAATGGAGGCAAAAGTGGCAGGTTAGAGGGCCTGGAAAAGTCAGGGTCATGATGAGGCAGCACACAGGAGGGGGGCCTCGTGTTCAGTCGAGAGAGGAAAGAAAACAGAGTATTAGAAATAGATGCAAGAGCAGCACTGCTACGCTGAGATAAGTCAACAGAGATTACCTGCACTTTGCAGACGCTGCAGAAAAAAAGGAAAAGCAGGTTATGTGAAAAAAAAAAAGGAGATTGAAAGGTGAGTTGTTTTGGGCCCAGCAGAGGGTGGAGGTCTAGAAGTAATAATATTTGCCGAAAAACACTCCACATGAGAATCTGAGATGGGAATTCTGCTTTTCCCCTGGGAGGCTTTGAAGCGCTTTTGGAGCTTTAATTTTATACCAGAAATATTTACAGTCAGACCAGTCAAAAAATGACACACAGAATGACGGTAGACAATTTTTTGGCGTTAAAGGCAGGATGGTTGTCCGGAGAGAGTGTGATTCCCCTGTTTCAATTAAAGACGCTGATGGATGTTTAAATATTGATGGAGGAGGGGGAGATTAAGGTCAGGTGACAGTAGGAGGTGCAAGAAAGACTTGAATACACTGATGAATATAAATATGTCTTATGTCAGTTGGGTTGGGTGATTTAGAGAGGGTGTGGATCATCTAGAGACGTATTTTTTAATTATTCTGGGTGTTTTCTTGCTGTTTACAATGGGAGTCCACGTGCAAGTTCCTTACAACACAAGAGAAATATTTGATGCTTGCAAAAAGTGGCAGGAAATATGTTGAATATTGGCAGAATGATCTAAATCAGTAGTTGTACAGAAAGCCAATGTGCATTTTTTGGCTTTACATTTCTGAAAAGTTAACATGCAATGATTTCTATCTGACTCTGGCGTAGGTCTCTTAGGGGAGTCCTGCAAGGCCTAATTCTGCTTGAAGCTGCATACACGCAATCAGAGACCAATGAAAATAGATGCAGAAGAAAAGCATTGCAATGTTGGACATTCTTTAAAGCTGACTTTGCATATGCACTCACTCACACTTTATAAGCTAGATTTTTTCAACTGCTTATCAACATGCATTTCCAATCAGCCAATCACAAGGCGACAACCACTGCAATCAATCAAGGTCAATATAATTTGCCTTTTTTTAGCCAAGGACAATTGAATTGGTAGGTCCAGTCACTGGTTAATTAGTATTCCTGGCTACCATTACACCATAAAGACAAAAGAACACTCCAAGCACATGTTCAAATCTGCCTAGATCAGGCCGTCCTCACAGACTGAGTGACCGTGCAAGAAGGGGACTTGTGGGAGTGGCCACCAAGACATCTATGACGATTCTGAGGGAGTTACAAGCTTCAGCAGCTGAGATGGGAGAGAGACTCTGCATACACTAAGTGTTGCTTGTTCTCTTAACCAATCAAAGGCTTATGGGGGAGTGGCAATAAGAAAGCCACTAAGAAAAAATCTCAACTATAGTTCACCAAGAGGCATGTGGGAGACGCCATGGTCAAGTCGGAGAAAGTTCTTTGGTCTGATGAGACCAAAATGGAGCTTTTCAGCCATCCGACAAGACCCTTTTTGTTTGACGGACACCAAACACACCACCACCCCAAACACACCATCTTCACTTTGATACATGGCTGGTGGCAGCATCATGCTGTGGCAATGATTCTCAGCAACTAGCCTTGGAAGGCTTGTAAACGTAGAAGGTAAAATAAATGCAGCAAAATATAAGAAAATCCTTGATAATCTTATTAAGTCTGCAAGAAAACTACAGTTTCAGGGAAGATTTATTTTGCAGCAAGACAATGACCCAAAGCATACAGCAAAAGCTACACAGACATGGTTTTATAACAACAAGGTGAATATTTTTGAGTGGCCGAGTCAAAGCCCAGACCTCAATCCAATAAAGTATTTGTTGCTGGACTTGAAAAGTGCTGTTCATGCCTGATTCCCATACAACCTGACAGAGCTTAAGCAGTTTTTCAAAGAAGAATGGAGTAAAATCCCAGTGTCCAGATGTACAAGCCTGATTGAGACCCAACCACACAGACTCAGTGCTGTGATTGCAGCCAAAGCTGCTTCTACTAAATACTGACTTGAGGGGGGAAAATATTTATGCAGACAATTATTTTATAATACACATTTTATTTAATAGACATTACTTTGGAGAAATTTGTTTGAACGTTGACATTAAAGAGGTGATTTTTTGTCAGAGAAGCCAAACTATTTTGACCATGGCTGATTTTTAAAATCAATTAAAGGGCAAAACATCCAAAGGGGTAAATAATATTTACAATCACTGTAAGTGACTTTCAGTGTACCTTGGTTGTTGGTGGTCTGACAGGCTTTCATTTTTACGCCAAATTCTGATCTTACCATTTGAATGTTGCAGAAGAAGTAATGACAAAGCAAACCAGGTAGTGTTTTCCCTGTTGTACAGTGATTTTGCTGAGGTCATATGACCTGTAGCCTTAGTTTTCTGGTCTTTGCTGACAGGAGTGGCACTAGTAATACTGCAGTAGCCCATCTGCTTCAACGTGTTCAGAGACGCTCTTCTGTTGTAACGAGTGGTCATTTTCTGACCTTTGCCATCATAAAGGCATTTTGGACTAGAAAACGGCTGCTCACTGGATATTTGCTCTTTTTCTCACCATTCTTTGTTAACCCAGAGATGGTTGGGTGTAAAAATCCCAGTAGGTCAGCAGTTGTATCATGTCAAAGTTCAAAGTCACTTTGAACACTTCTCTTTCTTGTCCTGATGCGCGGTGTGGATTTCACAAACATATATACAGTATATACATACATATCTACATACATTCACATTTATTTGAGTATGTATCAAGTAAATAATAAAAGAGTTATTTCAGGTCAAGAAAAAAAATCAACATCTGAAGAGTTTTATTATTACACAAAAATGACAGAACTTGACATTTGGTATCGTTTCATTTTTTTTAAATCTTGAATTTACAGTCTCTGTTGGTCAATGACCAGATGTCCAGATACTTTTGTCCACATAGTGTAGCTAGCATCTGCAACAGTTCATTTAATCAGCAACTTATTTTACAGCCAAACTGCTGTATTCAAACATGCTCAACATCGACACCGTGTCATATGCACATGCTAGCATCTCAAGGCACAGCTGTGCCAGAGTTCAGCTTTATAGAGTTGCTTGCACCGCTTCAGACTCTTTAAGATTTATTATGTACACAGGCGGCTTCCTATTCCTCTGACCTCCTCCTCTTTTCCCCCAGACACTTTCTCTTAACCCAAAGGCAAAGTTAAAGTTCACTGTGACTTTTCTGTTCTGCCCCAAAGAAGAGAAATACCTCACCTACCCTCAGTTGACATCTTTAAACCATTTTTTTCACCTTTAATTGAAAGTTAAAAAAGGGCAGATTTTGTTACATCTTTCATAATTTCATGTTGCAGCTGTGTGGGTTGTTGTGCAGTGAAAGCTGCTCCTCAGTGTGTCATAAATAAAGCTAACTTGACCCGAGTGACTTTTGCTGTCTGGCACTGACTGAGGTATCCTGTAAGGCTAACCGCCCCTGTCAGTCAGCTATGAGCGCTAAAACAAACATCAGAAAGTATTTATATCATCTAAAAGCAGCCTCCTTGTGCCACATTGGTAAAGGGGTGAGTGTAACAGAGCTCAAACAAGTCCTCTTTTTTAAATGGTGTTCCTCCTTTCTCTTCTCAGCTTTTTTTTTCTCCCACAGCGTCAGGATTAGTGCGGTCTTACTAAGGCTTTAGAAGCACACTAAACAAATAAAACATGTTTTCCATCTATCTTGCAGCAGCTGCATGTGGTGTTGACAATTCCAAACACTTAAAAAGCACCTTATCTCCCCACATGATGATTTACTCATTCTTATTTCTCATGATAGAGCTATGTGGTCTCCATGGATGTATCATAAAAGAGTCAAAAGCTGCATAGTATGTGTATTATATGTGCTACTCAATCACATTCTCAAAACCTTACAAGTTTTTATAAAACCCCTCCACATTCATCGTAGAACCTCTGCTTTTACACGCCAGAGGAGGTGACCTGCGGTTGTCCTGCCCGACACTGCGGCACAGGGGGACAGGATTTATCTCAGCGCTCCACTTTGATTCTCGCAAAGCCAGAGCCCCTTTTTGTCTGAACGACACTGAGGATAAAATATCACTCACAGAGCCAAATGACATTGACAGATCTGTGAAAACAGGCAAAGAGCGGAACGGGCCGAAACACAGTGTTTTTTTTCCTTCCGTGTACATCTGGATTCATGCACTTCTCAGACATTTGTGTGTGACTCTGAAGGTTAACCCCCCCCCCCCCCCCCCAGATGTGCACCTGACAAACAAATCTGCGAACATGGTCACTCTTCACTCTGCTGATCAGCTCTGCGTGTAATGTGAGAGGGCTCTCACTCTTACTGTACTGTATACACAGACATACTCAAGCACTGAGTCTGCTCTCCGTCAGCTGTCAGATCTTTGGATACCTAGAGGAGCTTTCTGCAGCCTTCACATACACAAAAATTAATTTTAACAGCTCCTTTTAACAGACAATAAATTTACAACATATGCCTAATAAACACTGTAGAGCACTGATTCCCAAAGTGTGGGCGAGGGCCCTGTTTTGGGTCTTAAATTACTGCTGGTTGACCATCGCTGGCATAGGGGCTTTTAAAATAATTTTAGGCCCTTGGGCTACAGACATCGAAGGCCTTCCCTTACCAGGAAGATAAAATCTCAGACTGGATAACTGATGCATGACAGTTAAAGAGATTTTTCAGCATTTTTGAAGTTGGGTCATATGAGGTGCTTTGCTATAGTAGTGGCAATAGCCTCCAGTGATTTACGTGTAATTTGATCCTGTTACTATTACGAGCTCGGAGAGAGCTGGCTCATAGCAGCTGTAGATGGGAACGTCTTGTCTGTGTAAATTAACGAGTTTTACGAAGAAATGGGCCAAGAAAATATGTTGGCTCGCCTGTGCACTATTTCAAAAAAGTACACAGCACTTCTCTCCCAAAAAAAACCATCTGTGTCAGGCACTAATTTACGATGCAGCTTTCGCCATTTTGTATCCTTCCACACTGTTTACTGTTCACACATCCTCCGTTTAGCTTTGTGGGTCGCAGTTTAGCAGGGTTAAGGATCGGTTACTACAACGCATTTTTGAGTTTTTTAATCCATTGTAGCCCGATGGTAAATAAAGGGTAAAAAAAGATTTAATGTTTATGTGCATGTAATGTTTTAATTAATGTAATGTCTAAATAACAGAAATACCACATAAAAAAAGGAGAGAAAAGAATAAGAAAGTGAATAAAAGTCATCAACAGAAAGTAAAAAGAGAAATAATAATAAAACAAAGGTATTTTAAGTATTTTTGTGTCAAGATGTAAAGTAAGTATCGTATGAGTGGACATGTAATTTTGTTTTGTTTTATGATTGGTCAGTATAGATGGTCAGTTCAAGTCCAGCTGTGATGAGCGAGAGCGAGGGAGGAGACGGAAAAAAAAAAGGAGAATGGTGGACAGCAGCGAAGCGGACAAATGTTCTTTATTAGCTGTGTTAACAGTAAACAGTATGCCGAGGCAGAAGGATACAAAATGGCGAAAGCTGCATCGTAAATTAGTGCCTAAAACAGAGGGTTTTTTGGGGAGAAATGAAGTGCTGTGTATGTTTTCGACACAGTGCACAGGCCATCCAACATATTTTCTTTGCCCATTTTTTTGTAAAACTCATTAATTTACGCGGACAACACGTTCCCCATCTGCCACGATGCGCCAGCTCTCTCTCTCTCAAGCTCGTAATAGCAACAGGATCAAAATACATGGAAATCACTGGAGGCACTACTATAGCAAAGCACCTCATA
Organism: Cheilinus undulatus; assembly: GCF_018320785.1. NCBI lineage: Eukaryota > Metazoa > Chordata > Actinopteri > Labriformes > Labridae > Cheilinus > Cheilinus undulatus. The sequence continues at coordinate 32,538,476 of NC_054875.1, forward strand.
TGACTCAACTTCAAAAATCCTGAAATATCCCTTTAAGACAAAAAAGCATAAATCAAACCATTCATTTATTTTGCAGAGAAAGTGATTATCTATTTTCTTAAGAAGGAGTTCTCTTATTAAAGGTTTTTTTTTTTAACAATGACAAAAAGCTCAGCCACTTATATAACAAGGCTCTCAAGTGTATTTAATGGACAAACTTGCAATGCCTTTCAAGTGTATTCCTTTTCTTACAATATGCACTCAGTGCCCCATAGACAGTAGCACATACCCTAAAAACACAACATTTGACACCTCTTCAAAAGAAAACCTGACACCAATAATCAGTAAAATGTATTTTTTATGAAAGCCACTCGAGAACATTCACCTTGTTGCCTTTAAACCATTTCTATGTACCTTTCACTTTACGCTTTGGGTCGTTGTCTTGCTGGAAAATAAATCCTCTCCCAAGCCACATTTCTCTTGCAGACTGAATAAGATTGTCCTATATTTTGCTGCATTCATTTTACCCTCTACCTATAAAGCCCTCCAGGACCGGCTGCTGAGAAGCATCCCCACATCATGATGCTGTAACCACTGGTCTCAACAGTGAGGATGGTGTGCTTGGTGTCCGCCAAACATAGCGTCTTGTCTGATGGCCAAACAGCACACATTTTGGTCTCATCAGACCAAAGAACTTTCTCTGACTTAACCATGGGGTCTCCCACATGCCTGATTTAATCGGAATTTTCTTCAACAGGGGATTTCTCTTGACCACTCTCCCATGGGAGTTCCTCCCATCTCAGCTGTTGAAGCTTATGACTCCTTCAGAGTAGTCAAAGGTGTCTTTGTGGCTTCGCTCACTAGTCTCCTTCTTGCACGGTTACTCAGTTTGTGAGGACGGCCTGATTTAGGCAGATTTACACATGTGCCATATTCCTTCCATTTCTTGGTTGGATTTACCTGCCGGACTGCATTGTGCCAACTGTAAAGTTTGGTGGAGGAGGGATAATGGTATGGAGCTGTTTTTCAGGGTTTGAGCTTGGCCCCTTATCTCCAGTGAAGGCTGATCATAATGCTTCAGCAAACCAATACATCTGGGACAACGCTATGCTTTCAATTTTGTGCAACAGTTCGGGGAAGGCTCTTTTTTATTCCACCATTACTGTGCCCCACAAAACAGGGACTGAAAAGACGTGGTTGAATGAGTTTTGGTTTGAGGAACTTGACTGGCCTGCACTGAGCCCTGACCTCCACCTTGCCTTAAGTTTTCGAGCCAGACCTTCTTGTCCAACATCAGTGCCTGACCTCATACATTCTTTATAGAATGAATAAGTGCAAATTCACACAGAAACACTCTAAAGTGTTGTGGGAAATCTTCCGAAAAGAAAACTGTTATAGCCGCAAAAGGGGGGCAAACTCCACATTGAAGTGCATGTATTTGTTGGTGTAATGGTCAGGCGTTTGAATACTTTTGTCCCTATAATGTAGCTTGTAATGTGACATTATAAGTCTTTAAACTGGGCTGCCTCAGGATAGTTGCTGTAGAGGTTTCTGAAATATTAAACTTAATCCAGTTACTACTGAGGTTACAGTTTGACCGTTTTACTCCTTGAATCTCTTTCACTATCATTTGAATGTTATCTTTTGAAATAAATTTGTGCTGATAAAACAGAAGAAAGGGGAGTCATTTATTTGGTTGCCAAAGGTTCTGTGTGTTCTGTGTGATCGGCAGATGAGAGCAGAGGGAGTGACCGGTGTTACTCCTTCCTCAGGGATTGTAAAGTAAAGAGCCTGAAGGATTGGCCATGCAAAAACAGATAGCACTGTAACAGCAGCAGAGCAGAGAAAGAGTCAAATGGTCTGTTTGGGGTTTTGCTGAGAGAGAAAATGTGCCAGAAATAATAATCCAACAACCATGAGTGTTCAGATAGTTTCACTTAAAAAAAAAACAATGTTTGCAGCCAGATTTCCTTGTTTTATTGTTGTTCCTCCTCCTGAAGCTGGCCTGTCTGGCTTTAAAGTACTTTAAAAGCTCTCATCATACCACATCAGTCCGGGTCATAACCACCATTTCCTTAACAACGCCTGACCTGGCAGCAGGTTGTCAAGCTGGTATGAAAGAAGCTCTGTCATTCTGACTCCTGCTCTTTCCATTCCACCGCTATTAACATATGTCAACACAGCATGAGTGGTGACACACACACAGACACAAACACATAAAAGCTGTCAGTGATCTGAGAGAGCAGCAGCAGTGCAGCGGTTTCTCTCATACTCTGACAGGCCGCCCTGTCTGTTAGCCCTCTCAACGTGTTAACTCGGCATGCCTGCCGACTCTTTTCGGCCTTTGTGTCCCTCCCTGCTCCTTCAGACACTTCTATTTGTCCAGGAACAGCTGTGGAGCAACCTTAAGTACAGCATGTGTTGCTAAATGCTCCCCTCTGAATGAAAGAAATGCTTCACATGTGAGCATAAAGAACACAGATCATCGTTTCCTGTGTTGCACAGGGGCCAGGGGAACATTTAGCAGTTGTTGTAGCTGCACTGGCAGCGAAGCAGGAGATGGTCCAGCTCCAACATGATGCAACAACTGCCCAGAGTAGTTATTAAAGTGAAGATATTACGTGTGGGATGCTGGACATCAGAGGAGGTCTGAGATTGAAAACAGTCCTGCTTATATAACGTGTTTCTTAATGAGTTTAAGTCCGTGTTTTCATTGTAAATCAATTAATGTGTCAATAAGCAATGTGTTTGAGCTGGAGGGGAAGCAAACTCAAAACAGAAAATTCCCAGGAAACGCCATCTGACATCACTCTGGCTAACGTCACAGGAAGACATTAATTTTTTGGAAAACGTTATTAAACACGGAAATGTCTAACAAAAAACAACTACTGCTTGTTTTGACTTTGACGACACATCTGATTAACAGAACAAACAAACCAGAAAACAGGAAAATGAAACATTTTAATCAGCTTATCCAAATAACTTCATTCACATCTATTTTGGTTGGAATAAGGACACGTGTTATGTATAATATATAGTCATGTGCATACGTTTTAAGCATGGATGCCGCTAAGGACTCATCACAGGGCCTGATGCTCCACACCCCAGGGCTGTGGAGGAGGGGAGAGGGGTGCAGAGTCAAGCAAAACACATATCAATACACACGTGTGGCTTGGCAGTCAAGGTCAACCTTGGCCGCATGTCTTTTGTCCACGTCTATTCACCCCTGGTAATACACCTGTCAACCGCTGATAGTTTTCGAGTCTTTGGCACATCCGCAGCCTGACCAGAGCCACATTGGCAACCCTGCTACCCACCCAGACAGTCCCTAAGCCATGCTAACTAACCATATCCACCCTTTACTCCAACTCTAAGGTGTAGACTTTTTCAGCAGATTATTTTCCCATGCCACTGGTAATGTGCACAGACATCCAGAGCAACACCAGATTTGGGTCAATCCTCCTTCCCACTTGGTGCCATCAGGTAGTTTACTCACCACATGGGCATGGATGATTGTAAGCCCGCACAGTGTGGCTGTTTGTCAATTGCTGGAGACCTGCCTCAGCTCTGCCCCTTTGTCTATCTTTTGGTTGACCATAAATTAGTATGACAGCTGCTCAGAATGGCGGCTTCCACAGATTGGATTCCAAAGACAGCTCCGGTAATAAAATAGGTGACGTCGATCAGGCTTCTTCCAATACTTTATACACCCTATGAGGTGGAGTCACAGCAGTGCTTCCAGTAATATCAGTGGTAGGATTAAGAAATGATTTATGTCCTGTTTATTAAAAGTCAAAGTATATTATTTCTGAGAGAAGATGTTACAAAGTCTTCCTTGAAAAACTCATAACTTTAGAGCTTCTGAGTTGTTCATTCTTTTATTAAAATGAAATACATATCAATGCCTATATACAACCTACAAGACAGGAAAGTAGTAGTAATAGTGTTATTTTTATTGTCTGAAACCACTGCTAGGGGGAGGTGTCCACAAAGTCAGATGCAACATTACAGACAAAGACTTTTTTTTCCCTCAACATATTCCAAAGTAAAAATCCCATGTAGTTATAATATTAGAGGTACAACTTTGTCCACTGCTTAGGACACCAGAATTCAGACAAAATAAAAGCTCCTCAAAGGAGCTTTAAAGAATAAGTAATTAAAAAAATGAAAGTCAGTGATTCAGTGTTTAAATGAACCTCCTTATATGGCTTGTCATTATTTACATCGGGAGAGAATAGTGAAGATTATTTTTTATTTTTCATGATATGATATTGATTTATATTCATTAACATAGACTATAGTCCTCTTTGCTGGATTCCTGACCATTACTGCCTGCTCCTGCAGCATGTGCTCTCCACTCCTACCTGCACCCACAAAAGGTGTGTCAAATCCCAGCCACATCCCACACAGATTCTGACAATCCATGATAAATATTCAGAATAACAGGCAGTCATTTAATTAAAGGCAATATTGATGTGTTCACTTCAGCACCACTCTGATTAAGTTTACTCTCTGAATGAAGGAAACGCTAAGAAACAACCACATCATCTTCATGCGCAACGGTACTGCAAGTAGATTAAAAAAACAGCTGGAAGTCTCAGACTGATTTTTCTCCTGGTTATGGCTTAGTAATAGCGATGTCAAAGTAATATTTATGGACTTTTTACATATCATTCACCAACATTTTTTTCTAAAGTCATACAGGGGTGGAATTGTTTCCTGATCTCTGGAAAGTTTGTGTCATTAAAACTGCAGTGCACTTCCATCATCCCTCACAGAGAGTGGGCTGATCTTGACTGTATTTCTGCCATGCTATTACCATCCTCATTATTAGGTGCTTAATGCTATAGGGCCACTTTGCATGGTAAGGGGTGTTTTTCCCCCAAATGACTGCGTAATGGCGCAGCGTCTCTGCACGCTGATGCATATTTGCAGTGATAGGCCAATAACACCATGAGGGAAAGAGGCCACCCACTCTATTTTCTGCTAGGGTTGATCGCTGATGATGACATCTTGGAGGTGGTAGGGAGGTGGAGGGCCGCTTGCTACCACACCATGAGTAAACCAGTGGAGGAGGAAGCCTTAGAGGCAGCAGCAATATGATCGGCTAACACTGAGAGAGTGGAGTACAGCTGATAGCTGATTCTTATGTGACAATGAGTGGACATGCATGGAGGAGTGCATGAAATTGTGAGGCTAATAGTGGCTAATAATAGCTAAACTGGTGAAAATTTGAGGGCTGATCCTTTTTTTAATCTTCTGTTTTATGTATTTTTGTTCTTAGAGCCCCAGCCCACTCCTCTTTTGAGACAGGAAACTCATTTTTGTCCCACAGTTTTATCTGCAGACATTTGTAATTAACTATTCAGTAAGTTTGTTATTATTAAATTTGTTATTATTAATTTTGTTAATATGAGTAAATCTACTTTTGACAGCCCCAGAACAGACAAGACTTCCCATCCCCCCTGGGAGCTTTGGAGCCTGACCTAGGGTACAGGACCTTAGGCTGGGAACCGGTGCATTATAATAGGTACAATAAATCTAACAAAGAAGTGCAAATGAAGAGCTAGTGCCAACCTCCATGAGGTTTGTATTGCTGTATTGATAACTCAGAGTTGTTAGTTAATTAATCACTGCATATATAGGTAATTGTACAGGCATGCATGACACTCCTAAATCCTCTTATTTGTATTTGGCTCTGATGAAATCCAGAGGACACCTCTGTTGGAGTTTAACTGTTTCTTGAATTAAAAGATTGATTAAAAGAAATCACTTTTACAAAAGTTATACAAAAGAGTGAGAAAGAAATCCAAAACTGTGTGACTGAACTCTCAGCTTGACTGAAAGAAGACTTTTAAGTCCAATCTTCTTCTTTCCCAACAACACAGTGAGTTTAATGAGTGGAGTAACTGAGATACAGCAATGCAATCATCTAGTTACTAGTGACATTCTATGTATCTATGAACAATGTATCCAATTATACACGTAAGCAATTTAACAATTAAACTCTATCCTTCAAAAATTATTGTCAATATGAACTGTTACTGTGCCAATATGTCAATACTCGACAGATTGAAATCGCCAATAACACAGGATAATTTAACCATGGTTGACAGAGATTGTCTCCGCTCATGGAAAACAGCAATGTTATTGATCATGGTGTTACTGCTGACACCAAACAGCTGGTAAAATCCTCAGCTCCTCATCATCCTCCGAATTAACCAACATTTCAAAACTATCACCATGACAGCTATATGGTACAGAGGACTTTATACCTAGTAGGAGGTCGGTGTAAGCAGAGCCCTACTCTTTCCTATAAAGAACCAACTTTAATCCTCACCTTGCAACGCTAGTGGACTGCCCAGATTCCATATCTGTCATCTGTCAAATCTATCTTGCAAAGCTCTATTCTTAAACATTTGTGCCAGGTCTGGGAATGTAGATCAATCAGCGTCATATAAGAAAAATGTGGCAGTAGCTACAGGTTCACTTGTTCAATGGTTCATTTATATGGAAAACCAGTGAACAATGGCTGCCACTGAAAGCTCTTCCTGGTGCAAATGGAATTTTTCTTCTTCTCCTGACTGGCTTCAGAAATTGATTCACAATCTGGCTCCACTGTTAGTTGCTACCTGCCAAGCTCACTTTATGAGCTCAGCGTTCTTCCATGCAGGACAAGGTAGTCATACACCCAACGAATGATCAGCTGACATTTAGCTGATCCCAAATATTGGCTTCCAGCTCCCACAGCCAATCACAGCTCCTTCTCTAAACACAGAATTTAAATATAAATATAAATATGACGTACTTCTCACTAATCCTCGATGGCATTAATGCTGATGCGCCACACTGCTGCTGTCAGATTTGCTGGTATCTCCACCCCAGCCTCCTCCTTTATAGCATAAAGCTTGTTGCGCCCTCATTGAGATTCATGCTACTATGCATTAATTGCTTTTGAGCTAATTTTATTGTATTCAGTATGCATTGTCATTAATACATCTATCCATGTGGGGGTTTCTAGCTATTTGGGGCATCTTTTGAGCAGAGCTTTCTCCGCCAAGTAAAACTGTATATCTGTTTTGCAATAACATGGTCAAATTTTTGACAAGAGTCTTCCTGACTGAAATGTAGTTCACTCTTTGGTGCTGTGCATGCCCACTAAATTGTAAGTATTGTTTCTCTTATTGGACCGAATTTGGCAAACAGGACCATCTTCCAGTAACCCTCAAAGAAGTTTTTGAAAGGTTCTGCCTTTCCCAGGTACAGACTATCGACGGTTGCACAGATGGATGTGAAAATCCCATGCATAGGACATATGAAACATTATCTGGCAAAAAGTCAGACCAAAACCCTGTATCTCCATTTTTCATGATTTTGCTTTATTTTTTCTTATATCAGTTCTTAGTTTTCCATTACAGTACCTTTTACAAATGACCCTTAAACCAGTTAAAAGTGTTAAAGATGCTGACTATGCCCATTCAGTGTTAAATAATTCATAACTACAGTGTTTTGTTCATTTCCTGAAAAGTGTTGATTTTGGAGGTATGAGATTTTGGCCCAATGCCAGCAATAAGCAATAACAACAAAGGACAAAACAAATGTTTGCCTACAATGCCAGTAAAATGTTAAAAGTATGCATACTGTTAGCAGTAAGAGCTAAGTGTGATGATCTAAGGTGCCTGAGGTTGCATCTTGCTGATCTGCGATGCCATTGCTGTCTCCACAGAAACCATTGTGCCTACGTGGTCCAGAAGAACATCACATGCACCATGCAGGATGGAGTGTCTACCTATGTGAAGGCTGAGTACACCACCAAGTGCATCTGGGGTCAGAAGTGTCCAGTTGTTATGTAAGTTATTTTAAAAAAAAAAGTCACAATGGAAGGAATAAAAAAGTGTAAATGTCTCCAGAAAGCTCAGACTGGGACTTGAGAGTCCAAAGAAGTCTTTATCAGCAAGTGCAGAATGGAGACCAAGGAGACTGTAGCAATGCTGCCCTCTAGTGGTCATTGCAGGTACCGTCCACATTATAACATGCAGATCCACAGCTGCAGACACAGCTGTGTTTGTTGTTGGAGGTCTTCTATAGACCAGCGCCACTGGGGGAGATTGTGTTAATTCAGCTCTAATACAAAAACACAACAGTTTTTCAAATCAAATTGTCTACTACTACCAAGAGCACCAGTTTTTTTTTTTTCTTTTAAAGCTGACTTTTCCTCATATTCTTTTCTTCTGCCCTTACCTCTTTGTGAAATTATATAAATCATAAAACTAGAACAGATAAAGAGGTAATTTCTAAAGGGATTTTTTTAAATATCATGAAACAAATGGAGGTCTGATGTAATGTTTGACCTCTTCAGTGCTTAATATTTTCCTTCTCTGCTCTAACAAGTGTACGTATTATCTCTCCAAAGCCCCTACAACAGAAACTTTTTAAAGAAGATGGATGTGTTCATGTGTTGCAGAGAAAAAAATAAAAAGATTTAATCAGAATCCAAAGGAAATTCAGCTTTAACAAGATAAAGCTGACTTTGGGTGCTGACCGTGGTTCGGTCCTCTGATGCCACATCATTTACGTTACATTTATCTTAATCTCCTAATCTCCCTCTAATCCATGTGTAATCCCATCAAAAACAACTTCATCCCTTTATCTCTGCTCTGTGCCTCCCATCTTTCCATCCTCTTCCCTGGCTTTGTGCTCCTATAATTGTAAAAACAAACACAGCACTATTAGAGCTTCTAACGTGACAATGGTAACTAACACTTACAGTAAGCTTTTATTTCCTGCAGGTACAGAACGTTTTACAAGCCAACGTATAAGATAGGATATAAGACTGTGACTGAGCTGGAGTGGAGGTGCTGTCCTGGCTACTCTGGAGAAAACTGCTACGATGGACCCACGTCTCTGCCTGATGTCATGATGCCTCCTTTCAAAGGTCAGGGTTTGCCCCATCGTCCAGGGATGAAGGGTTTCCCCCATGGGCCCAGACCTCCCGTGGACCATAAACCTGGAGGAGGCCAGATAGAGCCTGGCAGACCCGTTCCTGGCGTGCCTGACCAAAGACAGATACCCACAGGACAGCTGCCTGCTGGGAATGGAAAACCAAACTATGGTAAGAACAATTGGTAACACTCTATTTTAGTTGGCCCTAATTACTGAGTAATTTTATAGTAATAAGAGTAATTATCAAGTAATTTTTTCAGAATAAAGTGTAATTACAAAGTAATAAGTTGGCCTTTTACCAAGTAATAACTCTGAAAAATAGTAATGAAAAAAAGTATTTTACCTAGTTATAATGTAATAATTATAAAGCAATTCCTTGCTATATCGTGGTACTTTACCCTTACCCTTACCCCTAACCCTAGTCCACTCTAAGGGGGCCTAAATAGTCAACAACAACATTTTAAAAGCACACAATCAGTTAAATAACAGCACATTCACATCAACTGGAAACAGACACTAGTTAGGCAGATTGCATGGTCCTGATGAGCCAAGGCCCCGCCTCTTCTATCTACTCCCCAAAATTCACAAGCCTGCTGGGATGTTGATGGTCCCCTCTTCTGTTGGGGTATTGCCCATTGTCAGTGACTGAGTTTCAGTATCCTACAGAATACATGGACCATTTCATCAATCCACTATCCAAACTCCACCCCAGCTACATCAAGGACACATAGGATTTTGTTAATGAATTAAAATAAAACCTTCAAGTACCCAGTCATACCTTCCTCTTATCTGTAGACATAGATTAACTCTAGAAACTCCGCTTGGCCTTGCTGCTGTCCAACTTTTCAACACCCAAACCCATCCAGTTCCGAATGCCAATTACCCTAGTTACCCGTAACGACTAACAACCAACACTATCTCCAGCTGTGCAGCTGTGAAATGGGCCAGAAATATGCTCAGTCATATGCTGACATCTATCTGGCCCACTGGAAGGAAATAGCATTTAGAAAACACCCCGAAAAGTCTCTTAAATATTTCTGGTACCTGGATGCGGCTTCTAAATAATTGTGCTAATTACTATTAAAATTACAGGTTCATTACTATAAAATTACTAGGTAATTAGGCACACTTAAATAAAGTGCTACTGAACAAACCAATTAATGTAAAGATTACTGCTCATCTGCGTGCATCTGAGTCAACATGTTGCCTTTCCATCCTTGAAAATACAGGGAATAAATTTGGGATTTCAGGGGTAACTGGAGAACGCCTGGACCGCATGGAGGATGACCTACGTCGCCTCACCCAGGGTTTGGACACTCTTAACGGGGTAGTTGCTGGCCTAGAGGAGCGACTCCGCACGTCCCTGCGGGAAGACACCAACAAAATCCTTGTGTCTTTGATACCCAGTGGTCCTCGAGTGTCTGACTCTACAGTGGGATTTGGGGTGATCCCAGACGGGACTCCTGATGGACTGGAAGGAGGCGAGAGGTTCACTGGTTTTGGAGACTTAGCAGGAAGAGTTACAGAAGTGAGGGATGAGCTGCGAGCAAAAACTCACATCTTAGAGGAGATTCAGGTACTAGACTAAGATTCCTGTTCAAAAACATTACAACAATCAATCAAACCTTGGTTCTCACTCCTTCTCTTTTGTCTTTCTCTCCTGTGTCTCTTAAGGGGATGGTTCTGGGTCACGATGGTCAGCTGAAAAAACTGTTAGACGGAGCAAGAGGTCGGCCCATCCCAGGCCCTGGCTCCACCCCTCAAATAGATGAGATCCTTGATGCTAAACTGGCAGATGTACGGGCTGAGATCTTGGATGGTTTTGAGCGGCGTTTGACCAGTCTGGAAAACCACTGTGATTTCAAGATAGGGGAGGTGCAGAAGCAATGCCACAGGGAGCACATGGACGGCCAGGAGCAGATGCAGCAGTCCTTGGATGGTAGAGAGACTGGGCTGAGGGAGGAGCTGGGCACTCTGCAGGCTCAGATCCAGGGCCTGACTCTCACTGAGAGCTGCTGTGGACAGGTATGACATGGATGGGAATGAAACATGAGCTGCATGTTGTTAAACTGCTGATTTGTTGAATTTTCTTGCAGGAACTTTGAGCTAACTTTGGTTTGCAATGATTTTTGGGCCCTCTGTGGACAAGTGAGCTAATCACCTCACTGGCAGCCATTGATAACTGGCTCACAGTAAAAATAAATTGCATTCATAGCTATGGCCTCTTTAACCTCAAATGATGCTGGCTTGATACGCTATGTAGATAGGTGGGTATATGCATGTAGACTCACATGCATACCCATGCAAGGCTCTGCTGTTCCAGCCACTCAGTGGTAGCTAAAGTTAGCTAGACTTAGCTTTGTAGCTTAATACATACAGATACTGGAGCTTTGGGAGCTTTAGCTACATTGGCTACGTACATCCCTGTTAGCAGTCTGTTTACTTGCCTTTATAAAACTTTTGGTACCTGAACCCTCATTTTAACCCTTACCCAAACCTAACCAAATGATAAACAAAATTTTACTTTGAAAGTTCTGGTGTGTATTTCCATCCTGACAGAGGCAGCGTCTCAGAGAACAGTTCTCAAGAAGGAATGTCTGAGAGCTACCATCTGCAGCCAGACTGCCTTGAACTTTTGATTTACGTCAATTTTCATGATGCCTGTGCACAATGCATTACACTGCATGTGTGAGCAGGGTTTTTAAGAAGAATTTCATATTTTTTTATTTTAACAGTCCTACACCTACCACATGTCATCAGTTTCAGGCATTAAAATTAGTAAATAAAGAATCTTGCTTATCTCAGATGGTCGGGTTTGCTTTGTGTTGACTTGTACTGGGCATGTTGGCAGAATTCCAGTTAACTAATGTGTTATTGATCATTGCAGGTGAACAGTCTGTCCCATCGAGTTCTGCTGCTCGAGGAGTCAGTGAAAGGTCTGACAGAATCTCAGCGACAGCTCCAGGCAGCCCTCACCGACCAGACCATTCACATCGAGACCCGCCTGGTGGACATCGAGAGCCGCTTTAATGTCACAGATGGGGGAGGCGATGGACTGGCTGGGCTCCCTGGTGGTCTGGATGGCTTCAAGACCATGCTGGAGGACAAGCTGAAGACCCTGGAGGAGAGAGTGTTTGTAGCAGTGGAGGAGCTGAGTAATGCCACTGCCCCGGCTCTACTGGAGGGTCAGGTAGTGCCAGCGCTGGAGACAGAGATCGAGTCTGTGAAGAGGAGAGTGGAGGGGGACCTGGGTGGCATTCATAAACAGTTAATAGATCTGGAACTTCTTTGCACTTCTTCCTGCTCACCATCCACTCCGTCAGCAGGGGGTGTCGGCGCCCCTGAAGACGAGGAAAACTGTGAGGGCATGGAGAAGAAGATGACAAATAGACTTGACTCCCATTCAGAGCAGCTAGCTGGTCTAAACAACACCTTAAACCACCTGCTGTACCGTATCACCCAGGAGGAAGCAGAGGGCACTGTCCAGGGAGAGATCACCCTGCTAAAGGTCAACATCAACTCGGTGAACCGCACTCTGAAGGGCCTCAAGGACTCCATTAACTTCATTGCTAGTGAAGTGGGCCACGCTAACTCTACCTGGGAGCAGAGAGAGCATCAGCTAGTCAACCAGGTGCATGGAATCACCAAACTCGTGGGCCATCAGGCCTCCCTCTTGGGCGCCGGAGAGAGACGGTTGGCCCAGTTGAAGGCGGAGCTCGGGGCCTTAAAGAGACGGCTGTCTGGGGAGCTGCAGGGCTGCAGGAGCACTGCCATGGAAGTCCAAAAGGAGGTGAAGGGCTTCAACAGCAGGGTGAGCCAGGTGGAGGGTCAATGCAGCAACCTGGGGGAGCTGGCCGAGCACCTGGAGAGGATCAGGGCAGAGCTGGAGAGACACTCGGACATCTACCTAGCTCAGGTGAACGGGACACTGGCTGCCCATTCAGAGCAGCTAGCTGAGTTAAAAGGGGAGGTCAAAGACTGCGCAGGCAAGGAGGGAGCCAACTAAAAAGGAGACCAGTGGCGCCTAAGCTACCATTTTTTTATTAAATAAAGAGACTTGTGAGTGTTTCTCATCAGGCTTATGTGACTTTCTCTGAATCCCTCCTCTCTCTATCAAATCCCATCTGCACAGATGCAACTTAACTGAACCGGTAAAAGTCATTTCCCATTAGCTCTCTACCCCAGTGCCTCCAGATGTCCTGGGTATTTAGTTCAGTGAGATGAGGACAGGAAAAAACAGAGCACAAAGACACACCTATGGTTGTAAATCTGGGCAATATTTTCCCTTGAGATTTTATTTTATAGGGCATTTTTTCCTCCGATCCTGATTGTTATGTTCCAACATGTTACCCTGTTTTAACTTATATGAAGTGACTGCATTGCTACGATATTAGACTGTTTGTTTAGAGCAATGATAAGGAAACAAAGTGGATGATGTTGGACTAATGCGCTGCTACGGGTTTCTACTGACAAGCACACTTGACATCCCTTTGTGTGGACACTTGTCTGGTCTTTTTTGAAAAAATACTGTACGTCATCATGGTGCTATTTACATTTTTGTAAACGTGTTTAAAAATTATATGTATTTCTGCTTTGACAGCTGTGTTTACTTGCTGCCGCATTGCTCCAGGTTGCAGAGCAGTTCCCAAAGTGGCCACTGGGGGACAGTGACGACACATTTCATGGAATGATAGAAAGAAATAAAAGTGAATCAGTCAGAGGTGGAGGCGTCTTCGGGGCTCACATAAAGAAGTGATACCTTTTTTCAGTGCAAAGGTTCTGAAGAGGAAGTTTCATAAAATAACTGATCTCTGATGGGGGAATTAGATGCTGCAGCTTGGATGGGTTATTATAAAGATGATTATTAATGTAATCATTTCTGGTTGGATGGTTAGAAATCCCATGTGCTTTGCTTTTTCATTCACGGACGATAAAAACTCTATGGCCTTAATCCATTTATTGTGTGTCAACAATACACACAATGAATGTGAGAACAAAAGAACGCTGTTCTCTGCCAGACTAAAGCATTTGGCATGATTAATAGGAATTAATAACCAAAACAAACAAACTTTGCTTGAAATAAAGAAAGAAATTTGACCTCCAGCATCGTATAAAATAGCTTTAAATGCACTTCAGCCTTAATTATCACTACTGTCTTTTGTTATGTCTATTTTGTAACGTTATTGGTCCTGTGTCAAGTATGAGTACTCCAAATATGTTATTTGTGACCATGAACTGTATATAAATACTTTTAAGACAGCATGGTTGGGCAACAGCTATCAAAACAGTGTTTTCTCAGTCCCATGAAAACCAGTTGAACATGTTCAAATCAGGTTTTAATCAGTCTTTATTCATCCATCCATCCATTTTCTATATTGCTTATCCCGTTCAGGGTCCAGGGGGGCTGGCCCCTATCCCATGTTGTTTTTTTGTTCATTGTGAGGTAAATTTTCCAAATCTATCAGCTACAGTATGGATCATTTAAAGCACCATAACAGAGATTTGAGCCAGAAAACTGACTTTGTCTCTTCTAAGGTCAACAAAAGTTCAAGAGACAGTATAACAGCGTGAGTGCTTTCCTCAATTCAGATTGTAGCATTTTTTTTATTTGAGAGGATCATATTTCTCCTGAGTGGGTGTGGCTTCAGCTCATTCAACAGACACGCCCACACCATCCTGGAGCAGATTTTACTGCCTCATTATCCATAATTTTGAAGCTTAATTTTACAAAGATATAGATTTTTTATTTGACTGAAATTTGACCTGGGGGTTCAGAACACAGTGACCTGTCATACATCCATCCATTTTCTATACCGCTAATCCCTGTTTGGGGTTGCGGGGGGGCTGGAGCCTATCCCAGCTGTCATTGGACAAGAGGCCGGGTACACCCTGGTCTTGTCGCCAGTCAATCACAGGGCTGACCTGTCATACAACAAAGCTAAATACAGATTCGTTTTCACTGCAGGGTCTTTAATCTACACTCAGTATTCCATGATGACAAACAGAAAACAGCATTTTGAAGTTTCTGCAAATTTATAGAAAATAATAAAATGAAAATATCACTTTGACTGTGTTGGAAACCACGCACTCATTCCCTACTCCTTATCCACTCTGTAGTGAGCAGCATATAGTGGACTATATAGTGGACTCAGCTACAAAACACAAAATTGATTTTAGACACTACTCCTGCCGCAGGCGATGTTATCATCACTGTCTCACACTTAAAACATTTAGCAACAATGGCTCATAGGTTTTCACAACAACAGCTCAGGATCGAAATAAATGGTAAAGTTTTGCTAAAAAGTGATACTGAATGTAATATTTCTTCACAAAAAAATAAAAATACTAGTAGACAAAAAATGTTTTGTCTTTAGACAAAACAGAATACATTTTTGTATATAGATCTGACCCACTGATCTATATATAGATATAGATCAGTGGTTCTCAACTGGTGGGTTGGGACCCAAAAGTGGGTCATGGAATAGATTTCAGTGGGTTGCGACTAGGTGTCTGAAAAAAAAAAGGTGGCAAAAGTCCCGAAGTCCTTATTAGACATGCATTGATATCTTTTATTTTACCCTTTATTACTGTGAAATTGGGTAAATGTAAATGTTTGATCTATATTTTGACTAATTTATCTCCTCTACTTGCAATAAATGGCTACTTTTTCTATGATAATGAAGTCATTTCGCAAGTAGAAAATTGGCAAAAAAAATTAACTCATAATGATGGGGAAAGAGGGTATAAAATTTGTCAGTTTTGTCCTTTTTCTTTTTATATATATATATCAAGTGTTTTGGTCCAATCATGCTCCAAACTGCAACATATGAAAGTGAACAAACATGCATTTCTGAATATTTTTTGGAAACTTGGGTTGCGATCTGTCGTAAGAAAGACTGGTGAGTACTAAGGCCAGACCAGTTAAGAACTACTGATAGACATGATGGTCTCATTTCTTATAATCCTTACAGGGGAAACAAAATAACTCAATTTTGAATCCTCAACATGAGATTATACACTTTGGTTAAAACTAACAAAAACAGCACTAAAAAAGATTTTATTTGTGTTCCTGTGCTGCTCGTGTTCATCCGTCATGTTTGAGGGCAGCAACTGTGATGCATGATGGTAAATATTGCTTAGCTGGTGACCATGGGTTGTTCACTACTTTTCACAGTGCATTGTGTTATAAAATGAGTGCACTATATAGTGAATAACAATGCTCACTCAGAATTAAGACACCACTACAAAACAGCATATTCACTATATAGTGAATAGGGAGTGATTTCGGACACAGCCATTGGCATAAGTATTCAGATCCTTTGCAACATGTGAATTTCACTCAGGTGCTTCCCATTTCACTTGATTTCTGCGGAGATGTTTCTACACTTTAATTGGAATCCACCTGTGGTAAATGACACTGATTGAAAGTGATTTGGAAAGGCACACACCTCTCTGTAGAAGGCCTCACAGCTGACATCATATCAAAAGGACAACCATCACTGCAGTCCTCCTCAGAGGGCTTAATGGCAGAGTAGAAAAGCTGAAGACTCTTCTCAGTGAAAAACAGTCAAAAACCCACTTTGAGTTTGCCAAAAACTCCATGTGAAAGCCAATTGGGCTTTTTTTTTAAAATCTTATTCACAAAATCTTATTCACAGCCCTCAGCAACAGTTAGCAACAGTGCCCTACAGGCGGACAAAATTTTACTGAGTGCCCACAAGGATGCCTTTTAAATGGACAATACATGAGGAATCGCCTTCCATACTGCCCTCTCAGTGGATGAATCCTGAGAGGGCACATGTCCAGTGGTGGAGAAAATGCATCTACTGTAAGTGATATAACTTCTTTGGTATAAAGTTCATTTTCACTAACATCCTCCCTTGTCTATCTCTGCAAAATGTATAGTTCCTTGTCTGTTTTTACAGAGTTCTATGAGACATGACCATATTGATTTTTTTTTTTTTTTATCTTATCCAGGTTTTGAAACTATTTTATGTGAAATATTTGACCACTTTTGTTGCACAAGTGCCCAACTGCATATATCAGGTGCCCTTTTTACTATTTTTGCCCCTGCCCCTCAAATATCCTGAGTCTGCCACTGGGTCAAACTATTTGTAGTATTAACAATAACATAATTTTAGCAGATGGATCATTATTAACTTGAACAACTATAATGACTGAAATGGAGGTCCGATATTGGTAATTATATTATGTTCAGCAGCTCTGAGATACACTTTTATAAAAATGATAACAGATGTCGGACTGATATTTTCAGCCATTGACATCAAGTAGGTCCAAAGCAGCAGGCTGTTCACAGCAATGATCCAGAGGAACCAACGAGGCAAGAAGCGGGAACTCCTTGAAAGATATAATCTCATCACCCACTTTATTATGGACACCCATTCAGCTGGACAAAAAAAAGGAAAAAGGATTTTAAAAAAAGATGTAAAGATTTTTTAAAAAGATGAAAGAAAGATGGAAAATAATGAAGTAAATGAAGAAAAAAATGGGAAAAAAAGCTAAAAAACAATGACGACTAAAATTAAAAAAGACAAGAAAAGACTAAAAAAATAATGAAAAATTTAAAAAAAAAAATTGAAGAAAAAATATGAAAAATGAAAAGAAGACTAAACCAATTAGTCAAAAGAGGGAAAAAAAGAAAAAAAAAAAGAAAAAAGACAAAAATGACGCTCATGAAATCAAATCACAAACCAATGCCTTTGGGTATGAACACAGTAAAAATGATCAGCTGAAGTTCAAACCAAGTATCTGAATGGGGATTAAAGGAGATTGTATGTCATGATGGATGGTGATCTAGCAGGCTTTCATTGACATCTCCAAATTCTGACACTTTCATTCATATTGCTGGTGTCAGGCATCATAAATCATTGCAATTTGTCACCCTAAACATCTGTCAGTGGGTTCAACATTTTTAAAAAAAAATCTGAATACTGTAGAGGAGTCTGTTCTTTACTTATTTTTGTAAAAAAATTTCAGATATCCTAGATTCATCTCACATAAAATTAGATATTTTAAGGCTTGTGTTTTTTTGAAAATCAAAAACTTCACGCCAAGTCCTCTGCTGGTGTTGTTCCACTGTGTTTTAATAAAGCAGAGTGTCAACACAGTCAGGAGATTTTAGAGCATTTCATCCTTTCTCTTGCTGACAAACTTTAGGAAGCTGCTGGTTTCCTTTCCCAGCAGGACTTGGCTCCTGCACACAGAACCAAGATTAACTGGTTTGCTGACCATGGTAGTACTGAGCTTGATTTACCCGCCAACTGGCCTGATCTGAATCCCTCAGAGAATCTGTGGAGTAACGTCAAGAAGAAGATGACAGCAGAGCCAGTAATACACACAAGCTGAGTATGAGGGAAATCACTCTAGGCACTCACTGACAGTGCAGTGCCAGGTATGTGTGTGGCTGATTGGCCCTGATGGAGTCCAGGTGTGGTAAGTTTATACATAGTCTTGAGTTGCAACACTTGGTCCTGACTCATTATCTTACCATCAGATGTATGATGTGTTTACTTGTGTGGTTGGTGAGACTTGGCTTAAGCATGTCTGAAACTTTTCTGTGGAAATTCTCTGAGATTCACCAGTTGCTCTGAGGTTGAAGTTTATTAGTGCTGGATGCCAGTAACCCAGCCTTTCTGGATCTCTTTCAACACTAGTATGGTGGCCTTTTTGTTTCATTTAGGATAGATTTCTCAGTCTCCTTAAGAGTTCAAGTTTCTAATCAGTTGCATGGCAGCAGTGGTTTAGTTTCCTCTTTTCTCAGTCTTCTTCAGAATGGGAGCTTATTGGTTGTTGTCTTATACCATTTTGTTTTGGGTTTTCCCCTCCTCCCTGTAAATCTTCACAATCTAGAGCCAAACCCCCTTTTGCAGCTATAACAGCCTCCACTCTTCTTTCCACAAGATTTTGGAGTGTTTCTGTAGGAATTTGTGCCCATTCATTCAGTAGAGCATTTATGAGATTATGTGCTGATGTTGGACAAGAAGGCTTGGCTCACAATCTCCATTCCAGTTCATCCCAAAGATGCACAATGGGGTTGAGGTCAGGGCTCTGTGCAGGCTAGTCAAGTTCTTCCGCACCAAACTTTTCATTCATGTCTTTATAGTTCCTTCTATGTGCACTGGGGCACAATCATGTTGGAATAGAAAAGGGCTTTCCCCAAAGTGTTGCCACAAAGTCATAAGCATAGCATTGCCCAAAATCTCTTGATGAAACATTAAAGATTGCCCTTCACTGGAGATAAGGGGAACAGCCTCACACTTTTATCTCTCCTCCACCAAACTTCACAGCTGGAACAGTGCTGTCAGGCAGGTAACGTTCTCTCAGCATCCACCAAACCCAGACTTGCATATCTGACGGCTCCACAGTCCAGTGTCAGTGTGCTTTACAACACTCCATTCGACGATTGCCGTTGGACTTTCTGCTCAGCCATGGAAACCATACCATGAAGATCCTGCAGCACAGTCTTTGACACGGCAGTGGGAACTCTTTAGCAGTAGAGCATTGGTGGTTTGGCGTACCATACTCCAGGCTCATTTATGCTCTATGCAAGCATGAAAACAGATGTGTGTGTTTTGAACTTTACAACCATCATTGTCCTCATACTTACCTGTATCTGTTATGCGGGACAGAACACTGAAAAATACTCCATTAGGGGGAGCTGTCTTCCATGGAGCTACTTTTTTTCTCCCACAGACTGAAGAAAGAATGGTCCATCCCCTGCTCGGCTGTGCTCTTGTAGTTATCTGTCTTTTAGCCTAGGTGAGCTAACAGCATTCATATGTTTGTATTTCCTAAAAACTTACTTGATATTCGTTGATACTGTATGTCCTCACAAATCTCAATTTAGTTGCGCCTTTTCTCCCAAATATTTCTTCATCACTGTGTTTTGCTACTCTGGGTTGAAACCTTTGGGTGCATTGCTCAACACTGCCCCCACAATTGGTGGCTATATTGCAACATTTGGTCCTAATCCATAAGCTTTGAGAAAACAGACAAAAAAACATAAAATGAACGCAGAGTATGAAAAAAAAGATCCGTCCTTTATCCATATGTGGTTCAAATGTAGAGAATAAATAAGCCTTTAGCAGTCGTTAACCCAGCTCTGTGATGTTTCCCCTTCATGGCTGAGTTTCTGTTGTTCCTAAATGCTTCCACTTTCTAATAATATCTCTTCCAGTTGAATAATATCACTTCCAGTTGAATAATATCACTTCCACCTGAAAATAATGAGCTTCAAAGAGGAATTTTAAAAGAGCTACATCACATTTACTTCCCCTTTTATCTCTACTACAGATTTAGGACAGCAAACACAGTTTGAATTATGTCTTGGCCTCGTCAGGCTGCACTGTCTGCAGGATTTTGCTGAATATCAGCGCATAGTTTAAGACAGCAACATCTCTCAGTGATTAACCGGCTGTCAGTGTGTAATGGGGACCAGAAGTGTATCATTAATAAATGCTGCGCAGCATATTGGCTGCAGGAATCTGAGGTATGACTGCACACAGTAAGCAGTTCTGTGAGTGAAATTCTTTCCCCTGACTCTATCAAATTGATACATAGAGAAAAAATGTGTCTATTTGATCAAAATGAGCTCAGACCAGCATGACTACATCTCACCAAAGCTGCACCCCGCTCACAAGACCACAGTCACATGAAGCGGTCAGATGATAAGGTGAGGTCATTAGGTGAAAAGTGTGGGAGGATATAACAATGTTTGTGGAGTCAGAGGTTGGGTGAGACACAATGATAATGAATGAAGCTGAGTGAAATGAGCTGTGAAAGCGAGTTGACTTTGCACGAGTGAAGCGCCGTCAGCAGGTCTTCTGCACAGCATCAGCACATAGTTTTGAAACACAACATCTCTCAGTAACCAGAACAGGATGGAGCAATCATAACATAATGAAAACCAGAGGCTAGACATGAAATAAATATGCTGGAACGGATGGAGTGGGTGGAGGTCACAGGCAAAGGCAAATATGGAAATACAACATAGAATGGGAACAGGGGAAACAATGGGAGTAGGTGATACAGGGAAGGTTAAAAAAAAAATCTGAGAATGCGATGTAGAAGAAGTGACAGTCAATGTTGGAAGAAGGCCGTGATGAGACGCTTCTTGACAAGGATGTGACGGGGCAGGGCGGCCAGGAGAACAAAGGTTGGACATCATGACAGAAAGCACAGTCGTGTCAAAGAGGATGAAGAGCGCCAGAGCGGGAAGCAGATGTGTTTACAACCTTCCCGGTCCCTCTGGGATGACGGCTCCATCCCTTGCATCCTGACAGGAAAGCAGACAGGAGTCACAACAGTAGAAAATACGCGCTTGCTCACATGCATAAGCGTACACCAAAACACAAACAGCAGAAGTGTTACATTAAACCCCAGGGCCTGACAGCAGCTGGATGCTCTGCCGTCCCTTGGGAGGCTGCGACACACAAGGGAGCTTCCTATTTGTGACCCGCCAAAGACACAGAAAACAAGGAAGGATACTAATGGAAGCAAAGAGAAGTTGTATCGCTGTGTAATGCTCAAACCTGAAACCATGACGAATAGTTATGTAACACAGAGCGACATTACAAATTCATGTGACATCTACACATGGAGGAGCAGTGGCTCCTCTTTTCCTCTTCTTCCTTCTTTTGCACATGCATGAGACAGCACACTCACACACAAACACAGCCTCCCATAAGGCACTGTTGTGCTCTATTACTCAAACATCTGATTTAAGCAGATATGAGAGGATGGGCCCTTTAATGCATGATGTCAGCACATATATAGTATAGAAGCTATACACAAAGCTAAAAATTGGTCCAAGCTAAAGGGCATGGCTCTCTGGCTGTGTCTCCGAGCGGGTACACTCTATGCAAACAAAGACGCAAGAAAAAAAGAGTGCATGATGAGCGTGATGTGATTCAGCGCCAATGAAAGCCACAAATTCAGTTCTTCTGCTACTTCCTGATGCAGATTCCAGTTTAAGACATGGCAGGGAGAAGTGCATTGACACAGGCACACAAGCAGCATACAAAGGCATCAAAGCCTGCGAGAGGCAAAACACTCAAGAGGGAACGTGTGGATGAATTAAAAACGGATGTGTATGTGTGCCGACGTGTGTTGCACACACACGCCAAGATGACTCTTGAGATCTTAAGAGCTGCCCTCTGTGTGTGTCTGACAGCTAAGTGACACTAGTGTTAGCATTCCAAAGCCCAGTGTTTCCCAGACTCCATTAAGATGTGGCTACTCCAGCCGGGCTCTGAGCCTCTGCCAAGCCTCTCTCACACACAGAAAGCACTGTTACAAGCAGAGACATATTTATACGGGATAAATTGAAGCATATGTACATTATTTCTTCGCTTTTGCAGAGAAAAACAGAATTGGAAATTGATGCAAGAATTTGAAAGACAGTGGCTGAAGCCTGGTTCTGGCGGCTACTCTCACAACCCTGCATCCAATTTTGTCTTTTAAAGTCAAAGTGAATATTTGTACATGTATATATATCAGAACAGAAATACATACTAAAAAATTCTAAATAAAATTGGATTGATAACCCTTAGGGTAAGGGTAAAGGTAAGATTACATAGCTAATGTAGCATAGTTAAAGCTAAGCTCACAAAGCATCTATATAAGATACAAAGATACATATCTACATAGCAATTTTAGCTTTAGCTATGTTTGGTAAAGCTCACATTGCTTTAGCTAACTTAGCTGCATTGGTTTATGTAGAAATGTTAATTACATAGCTAGTAAACTATTTTAGTGTTAGCCAAAGTGGATGAAGCTAAAGCAAGCCACCATTCTTGTTACTACTTCCAGAATCGATCTAAGCATATTTTTTCCCCCCAGATTATATTGTTAATCAATCATGTAAAACCTTACTACAAAACATTTATAAAGCCAAGTAAGCAGTCTGCCAACAGGAAATAAGCTTTTCTTTCATGAACACACTCTAATGCATTAAGCATAGGTTACATGGCTCTGTTAGCTAAGTAGATAATGAGGCTACCGAGCTAACAGAGCAAAAGCTAAGCTCTCAAAGTGGCTATGTAAGCTACACAAATAGTTATCCACATAGCTAAACTAGATTAAACTACGTTTACTAAAATTCCCACTACTGAAGCAAACCTAGCAAGAGATAATGTAGCCACTTAGCTAACATAGCTAAAGCTAAGCTTACAAAGCAGCAACATAAGCAACACATCTAAATTATTTGCATAGCAAATTAGATTAATCTAAATTTTCTAGAGTTCACCTTGTTAAAGCTAACTTAGTTATAGATAACATAACTGTGTAGCTAATGTGGCTAATATAGCTAAAGTAGCTAAATCCAAGCTCACAAAACAGCTATATAAGAAACGTAGATATGTTACCTAAATAGCTAATGCGGCTAAGTAGCTCATGTAGCTTAAGCTTAGCTCACTAAGCAGCTATGAAAGCTACATCGGTGCATTATTTAAGTAAAGCTTATATTTCTAAAGCTTACTCAGCTACATTGGCTTATGTATTAACATTAATTACATAGCTACCCTTGCAATGTTAGCTTTAGCTAAAGCTATCGAAGCTTAAGCAAGCTACTATTCGTGTAACTA
This sequence comes from Cheilinus undulatus, assembly GCF_018320785.1. Classification (NCBI taxonomy): domain Eukaryota; kingdom Metazoa; phylum Chordata; class Actinopteri; order Labriformes; family Labridae; genus Cheilinus; species Cheilinus undulatus. The sequence continues at coordinate 32,562,001 of NC_054875.1, forward strand.
CTTCTAAAATAGATCTATGCATAATTCTATCCCTGATTAGACCTCTGACCTTTTTTTCTCATTTAGTCCTGAAGTGTTTCTTAGTCTGCAATGTTTGCAATGTGGTTGTGTCCTGGAAGAAATCCATGGAAATGTATGGTCTGCAGCCAGACCACTCTCAAAATTCAAGGGAATGCATTCAAATTACCATGTATATTTCCTGCCACTTAGCATTTCCTTTCCAGGCGGCATAATTCAATTATCAGCTGTCACTTCTGTTAACTAGAGGAGATGTGCAGTTAATGTGCTAAATGCCACAGGGCTGGAGCTGCTCCGATTCACTGAATCTTAAGTGACCCCTCGTCAAAGCATCTCATTCTGATCGCTGTTTTTCATCTATGGGTGACAGCATGGAACAAGAGGCATCTTTGTCTCTGGATCTGGATGAAGAACACACACAGTGCACACAGTGACAAGTGGGACTATTAAAAGAACTGCACCAAACAGGGGATTTGCTATTTAGATGTGGATCACAAGAGCTGAAAACACAGACAAGAATTCACTGTTTTAGGCAAGTGCATGAGAAATGGCTGATCCTTTTGATATCCTTTGGACCATCTGTGATCAAAGAAATATAGTATTTGAACTGCAAAGAAACTTAATGAACCATCTGCAAATAGAGGAACCTAAAACAATCAAACTAAGCAAATGAAAGAAATACTCTTGGACACAATCAATGAACATCTCAGTGTTACTATCATTTCCTCCTCTGGGCCAGGCAGGCTACAAAAAGTGACGGCCATTGTTTCAAACAAAAGTACAATTCTCCCAGAAGAGCCCCCTCACTGGCAGCTCATGATCAGAACGTTGCCAAATTCATGCTCTGCGTATTGTCTGAGTAATGAAGTGCGAACCAAATGTCTTTTTATAGGAGGCATGCCTGTGTGCGCCTGTTTACACTCTGTGAAGCAGCTATAGTACGCAGAACAACCGCATCATTATTCTGAACATCTAAAATAGAGCCTCTTGTGACTTCTACACAGAGAGGAAATTTTCAGCCAAGGCCAGAGCATAGAAGTGACACTGCACAAACTCTGTTCGAAGCAAGTGTTTTTATTGTCTAAAATATCTCATTCCATGTGTGCAAAAACACGTTCACCTGACAAGTACGAAAATCTGCAAGCGTGGCAAGAAAACTTTTGTCTTTAGAATTAGATGAAATTTCTAAAAGAAACTGATCAGAGTTTTTTTGTACCTGTCAAAGCAAGGCTATGGGAGAGGGGTCTGACGCCATACTGAAGCTCTCAGATGCCCCCTCTCTCTGACCGAACCTGTGAGATCCCACATCGGTCAGAAAGGAAATACTCGTTTAAACTTTCAAATAAACATCGGATTAAACTTTCACTAAGTTAAGGTAAGTTGAGGTCAGGGTTAGGACACCAAAAGTTAAACCTCAAAAACCTAACCTGCAAAACCTGATTAAAAATCATTTGATAAAGCCAAGTAAACAGTCTGTTAACAGGAATAAAAGCTCCTCCACTTTGAAAACATTTAAAAGTACCAAATGTAGCTCTGTTAGCTGTATAAAATTATGGAGCTATATTGCTAATGTAGCTAATGCTGTTTAAGTAGCTAAAGCTAAAGCTCACATTGCTAAAGCTTACCTAGCTGTATTGGATTATGTAGTAACGATAACTTCTTAGTCAGCATAGCTATGTTAGCTTTTGCTAACAAATATAGCTCTTTTAATTGTGTAAGCTACATAGACAAAGGAGCCATATTGCTAATTTAGCTAAAGCTCATGGATATCTATACTTGCAAAGCTATAAAACTAATGTTAGCTATGTGGCTATGTTAGCTACATAGATACATTTACTTTAATAACTACATTTGCTAAAGCTGACAACCAAAGCTAACTTAGCTGCTTTGGCTTAAGTAGTGGGGTTAATTACATAGCTAGTGTAGCTATGTTAACTTTAGCCAAAGCTGACAAGGCTTAAGCACATCACAGTTTGTGTCTCTACTTCCAGTGCTACTTCTATTTCTTTGGCCAGCACAACCTGAGAACAGGTCCCATTAATGGGGATTGGGGACATCTGGTCACCCTAGATTAGGATACCAAAAGTTTAACGTTATTAGGTTGCAAAACCTAATAACAAAACATTTAATAAAACTGAGTAAACAGTCTGCTTTCAGGAAAAAAGCTTGCGCCAAGAAAACATTCCAATGTAGCAAATGTAGCTCTGTTAGCTACGTGGCTCACATAGCTAAAGCTAAATATCACATTGGATTATGTAGTAGTGTTAACTACTTAGCTAGTGTAGCTCTGTTTGCTTAAGCTACAGCTTATGAAGCTAGCTTCATTTCATAACATGAACCGACATTGATCCGGCCTAACTCAGAAAGCATTTAGCTTACTGGATTGAACCAGCCACTGTGGCCATAGAAATATGTGTTGAAAACCACAGGCAGACCTGAAGGAGCTTCAGAAACATGTTGATCTAGACTGTTTCATCATTAATTAGATTGTAGATTAATCATGACTCAAAATAATTTATTTCATTTGTATTTATTTCAGGTTGATGTCTCAAAGTTGTCTACCAGTAGAGGTTATTCTGACCAATTAGAGAACATTATAAATACGCCCACAGACAGTATGGAGACATGCAAAGTGGCATCTTTTGAGCTAAAGGCTGGTGTGTGAATGATTGCTGTAAAGCTGTTTGCGCCTCTTGTGAGAGAACTATGGCCTGCTGACAAGTTAACATAAAGGTGTTATCACAGTGCATTTCAACAGCAACGCCTTTACGAAGTGTCTTCATGCCTTGCGGTATTCATACTGAAGCTAAGATGGTGTGATATTGCATCTATTCACAGAGCATTTCAGCATTCCTGTACAGTTGGGGCAGAGCACAGCAGCTCCACACACACCTTGTTGAAAGTGGCTTATCATACGTCATAAGTTATGTGCGATAGTTTTATATTGTGTTTTTTAATGATAAAACAAAAAAGATTAGTGTCTGGACTTAGTGGGTGAATGTGGCTCAAAAAAGTGTAATGAATGAAATATATGGACAAAATCATTTGGCCACAACTGTTAATAATTGAATTCAGGTGTTCCAATCAGACCCATTGCCATTCAGTCTCCTTTTGCAAACATTTGTGATACAAAATGGGCTGTTCTGAAGAGCTCAGTGACTGCAAGTGTGGTACTGTGATGGATGCCATCAAGCATTAAGACAGTATGCAAAACTTCATTTCACAGTCAACTGTAAGTGATGTTATTAGAAAGTGGAAGCATTTAGAAACAACAAAAGCTCAGCCACAAAAGTGAAAACCACATAAAATAACAAGGTGGTGTGAACCACTGCTAAAGTGCATGAGGCGTAATAGTCGCCAACGCCCTGCTGATTCCAGAGCTTATGACCTTCCACTGGCATTACTGTAAGCACAGAAACTGTGCAGTGGAAGCTTCATGGAATGGGTTTCCATTGCCGAGCAGCTGCATGCAAGCCACACATCACCAAGTCCAATGCCAAAGAGTCCGATGGAGTGGTGTATAGCAGCGGTTCTTCACGCGTTTAGTGTCAGGACCCATGACCACCTCATTAATAATAAAATCATGGCCCTAATTTCTTGTATTTTTCAATCATAGCCAAGTTCAGTTAATGAAGACAGCTTAAAGCTGTAGTAAGCAATTTAATTTTAGTGTTGTATGCCCACAGAAACAGCACAACCCATCAGGGTCTTGTTATTGAAGCCATCTAACAGAATAACCCACCTCTGCAACACCTCTTCACGCTGCACTCTCACTTGAGGAAAACCACCAAGGGACGAGGCTCCAACCAATTAGGAGGCTAGTACTCGCAGCCAGTCGAGGGTCAGGTCAGAGGGAGCATTCCTATTGGCCACTGTGGTAGGTGTGCTTTCGCCTCTCAGCTCAGTGAGAAGTTGATACAATGGCGTAGTTACTGGCGGTGTTCGGACCTATGCAGAAATTGTTCATGCTAAGACAAACTGTTTTCTTACCTGTGATTCAGCCATTGATTTCAGTTTAAAAGTGGAGCAAAATCACTGCACGAGAGCTTTCCTGTAGACAGTATTCGATTCAATGGAAATGCATATTCGCAAGGAGGTATGTGAGAAGGGGGGTGGAGCTATGGAGCTCAATCAGGGAGAAGAACAGGAAGAGAGGGGGTGTAGAGTTGATTCAGATTCAGATTTAGATTCAGACGACTTTATTAATCCCTGAAGGGCATTTCAGTTTACAGTTTACCCTGCCTTATTGAAATGATCTAAACAATCAGGGAACAAAAACAAACAAATCCAAAATATTCACTGCAGCAAATAAGCAACCACATTCAGTGCCAACAGATCCACAGGATCAGCAATAAATACAATAAGTACAATTAATACAATGTCAAGGATGCATTAATAAGCAAAACACACCAATCAGATTCTGTTCACCTCTCAGTATGAAGCAGCCTGATAGCTGAAGGGATAAATGAGTTTGAGTATCTCTTGGTTTTCCTTGGGGGTGCATGATAGCGCCGTCCAGAGGGCATAAGAGAAAAGTCAGAGGAGAGAATCTGGTCAGGCTGATTTATTATTCCTCTGGCTTTCTGGACCACACGTTTCTTCCAGAGGGAGCTTAGGTCCTCCAGCTGGACACCAATAATCTTGGAGCAGACTTTGATTATCTGGTTTAGACTGTTCCTGTCCTTTACAGACAGTCCATTAAACCAACACACAAAAGAAAAAGTTAAAAGACTTTCAATAAAAGAATGATGAAAACAAGATAAGATGCCCTCAGAAACAATAAAAGAGTTCAGCTTCCGCAACAAGTGGATCGTTTGCTGACCACGTTTGACTATTGAGCCTGTGTTCGGAACAAACTTTAGTTCAGAGTCAAACACAGTTACAAGATACTTGTAAGAGTCAACAATTTGTACATCTTCACCATGAATGATGCTGGCCTCAGGTGAAGGCCCCTGGCCAGTCTTTCTGAAATCGATTACCAGTTCTTTAGTTTTTTTGGACATTAAGGTCAAGGAAGCTGTCCTCACACCATTTAACAAACATTGATAAAGCATCCCCATGGCCTGACTCAGAACCCTGAAGAAGAGACAGCAGAGCCGTGTCATCTGAGAACTTGACCAGATAGCTGCCCTCTTGGCTAGCCCTACAGCTGTCCAGTACAGCTGTACAGTTGATTCTACACAGTTCTCATAGAATGATACATACTCAAGCTTTAAGCTGGATTTATTAAGAGATGTGGTCAGTTCATTAAAAATAAAAGCACACTGTAGACTTTTTGCCATTTTTTCCCCTTAATTTCTGTACTTTTTGCATTTAATTTCATTCAGGATCAGTGAAGTATCCATCTAATCTACTCCATACTTTTTCCCAGGCATACATCCAACCCACTGAAAAATGGCTTTACAAAACTCTTTAGGATCCTGACCCACCACTTGAGAACCAACTGTGTAAAGCCCACCGATACCGTTCTGTGGAGTGATGAGTGGAGTGTCTTTCTTCTCTGTTTGGCAGCAGATGGGTGAGTCTGGGTATGAGAATGTTACCTCCCTGACTGCATCATACCAACTGTGCAGTTTGGTGGAGGAGGGATAATAGTGTGGGGCTTTTGTCGCGGTTTGGGATAGGACCCTTATCTCCAGTGAAGGTCAATCTTGATGCTTCAGCATACCAAGGTGTTTTGGATAATGCCATGCTTCCAACTTTGTGGCAGCACTTTGGGGAAGAACCTTTTCTACTCTAACATGACTGTGCCCCAGTGCATAAAGCAAAGACTATAAAGACATGGTTTGATGAGATACATCAATCATGTACATGTGGTACAGAACCCTATCAAACACCTTTGGGATAAACTGGAAGGGAGATTGCGAGCAAGGCCTTCTCGTCCAACATCAGTGCCTGACCTCATAATTACTCTACAGAATGAATGGGCACAAATTCCCTCTAAAACATTAAAAAACACTTACAATCTTGGGAAAAGTCTTCCAATAGTGGAAGCTTTTATAACTGCAAAAGGGGGACAACTCCATATAACATGAATTTGAAAACATCAATACAGTCCCAGTTGGTGTAATGGTTTGGTGGTCGAATACTTTTGTCCAAATAATATATGTTATACCTGAGGTTTGACAGATGAAAACAGAGACAAGGGCTTCTTTATCTTTACAAGTTTAATTTATTGGTGTACTTTGACAATAACAATGATGGTATAAAAGAAAAATCTCCATCATACAAATTTCAATAATCAAAAGATAATATGCCGATACACAAACGGATTCACATAAGGCTGACATCAAGTTTTGACAAGTGGCTTCAAATGGCTTCAATTCAAGGAGAGTTTCTCTCCTTACAATCAGAGAAGATATAATCTAAATTTAGCAATCTGTTTTCTTTTTTATTAATAGTAAGCTTTCATACAAAAATGAATCAGTGTAGATTTTAGAGTGGATTGTGTGGCTGGTTTTGGGTGCCTGTGTTTTGTTGCATTGTAAGCATATGGTGTTTTTGGCTGACACTCGGCATCCTGCAGTGCTTTCCTCTGACCGGCGCCTTACCCCACGCTGCTGTCACTATCAAAGAGACATCACAGGCAGAAACGAGGACAGTGAACGAACATGTGAAGACTGATGCCCATGTCTGGCGTAATATGTCTCTTCAATGGCGACAACATAGAACGTGCAGGGGAGGCCTCCGGAAAGAGAGAGCACCTCGGAGATCGAGAGAGGGATTTTAAAAATTCATGGGATAAGGATATCTTTAGTTAAAAAAAGGCTGTGCAGGGAAGCAGTGATGTAAAGCCATTGATGTCGCAGTGTAAGCTTTACTAGCACTTAAATGGCACCCGGTAAAACCTCCAGCCAAATCCCTCCAAAAGCCTTGTTCTTTATGCTAGCATCTGTAGTGATTTAAGACCTTATAGAACTTCTAAAACACTACACACAACAATATTTACAATGACCTTTTTCTTGATATGCACTTTTTTCAATTTAAATATTTTCGCTTATAAAAAAAAATAAAAACTTGAGTGAAAAAACAAAACAAAACACTGCAATAAATTAAGAGGCTTTAAGGCTGCCAGTTTTGTCAGATGGCCAAAGCTTGGTCCCTTCATTCAAACTGGCATAAAATGGATCAGAGAAGGTGAGATTACGGGATGATAAATCCTCTCAGGTGAGCAGCAGGCCTGGTCTTGCCTGAATCGAGACCATTTACAGTAACAGGAACACGACTGTCAGCATGCTCTTAACAGAAAACAATCTATTTCCTGTACTGAGGATAAAAAGCAGAAGAGAGCCCATTTTGGACAAAAATCATCTTGTTTGTTATGTTGTCAGCTCAATCTACACTGAGGAGTAGAGACCCAAAAAACAGACTTAAAGAGGGCCTCTTTGCTTAAATCCTGAATTGGCCTTTACTATATGTCCATTTAGCTTTTAATTTAAAGCAATGCAAACAGAAATGATAATATACAGAACATCATGTATGTGTGAAGTCCTAGAAATGGACCTGTGAGTTGTTCACAACCAGGTTGCACTACATCTCAGTGCTGTAAAACAAAATAATATAATCTACATGGAGGACAGTCAGACCTCTGAAAGGTGAGCCATTTCACTCAAACACACATGGAAAAGAAAACTTAACACATATACCGCTACTGTCCGTGGCTTCCACTGAGCACCTCCTGAGTGCCTGGCTAAGAGGTAAACACGTGCTCCTGTCTGTGATAATGCAGGAAAATAAATACACAAATGAGCTTCACCTTCACCTGGCAGGATGAAAAGGAGCCAGGGTAACCTTACATGGAAGCAAAAGCAATCGCTGACATGCAGGTTGGAATAATGTGAAAGAGCCGTATAAAGTTGAAGAATATTTTGCCTGTTGACACTAGCATTTATGGTGAAATCGTTGGTTCCAGTGAGCACGTAGAGAGACAGAGGATTCCTTACAGGAAGCTCTGACAGATCAGCACCATTGATTATCAATTAGTATAAAAGGAGGTGCTCAGTGAAAGACAGGGGCTGCTTGCGTTTTCTGATTAGGCGTCTTGCTCTTCCTGTGGTCGTCACACAAAATGGCTTCCTCCATCGTGTCTGTTCAGCAGGTTAACACACACCAGGTGACGGGTCCTGTTCCATTCCATCAAAACCTGTGTCTGGAATGGAGCAGCACCTTGTTTACACAGACCTGAACCCCACAATCCCACATAAGTACACATAACTACAGGTTTCAGTGCATTTAACACAGTCTGTCATATGTTACCTGCTCGATCGTCACATCAACCGCAAGAAAAATAAAAACTTACAGAAAATAATCCATTAAAGATCAAATAAATAAATGAGGTCCAGCCTCTATACTTCTTATTTCATTGTGGGAACACAACATTTTGTCAATCACTTATGTTATTCCCCCTTAAACATACATGTTAAGAAATGCATACAAGGCGATCAGTGTGAAATGAAGTAGCTGCATGACCAGAGCCAGAGGACAGACAGTGAGGAGAAAGTGTCTGTATGTTTGTCTTTTTTTTCTCTACATTTACAGTATTGGGATATTTTACTCAAAGTTGACAGCTTCAAGCACACAAATCGGGAAAAGGGATATCTCTAGCAACTTCTATGTAAATACACAGTGCTGCATGCCACCCAACTTTCTGAGATCAAAACACCCCAAGGTTTACATGAGGACACTTTCTAGCCACATGCTAACAGCGCTAATCAGTGATTTATCACGTGTTGCTTTCTCGTCTGCTTTCCCTACCCACACCTGGATTTAGAAGAGTTATTAAAAAAATAAAGGCAGCCATAGATTGGTTCTTGTAGACATACAGTTTTGCCAGCGCCCTCAGTGGACGAGGGTTGGTTAGCTATATTGCAAACACTACACAATCTAAAAAGTAACAAAGCAAAAGCTTCTGTAAACACCAGTGACAGTGACGGCAATCAAGTATTCTCCCTCCGCTTCATTTTCCATAGAAATGAGGGTGTGTAAGTATTGTGGGATCTAAAAAATAAAATGATTTTGCCTCCCTGGCCTGGACTTGCACACCGCACACAGAGTGAGGTCTCAAGTCAATCTGTCACAGTTTCAGAGTCTCCAGGAGGTCACCCTGAAGAGCTTTACACTGCCAATAGGATACATACAGGCCATTTGCATAGCTCTTCCTCAATTGTATACACACAGATGCACACGCAGACACACACACATGCTCTGAAATGGGCAGCATGTTTGCTTAGGCAAAGGTGTGTTCAGTGTGAAGTTTGCATACGCAGTCGCTCCGTCTCTGTAGTCCAATGAGGGTATGCTAGCACCCGTGCTATTGCATCTGTGGAGTGAGGAAGTCATGACTAAGTTCTGCTGTCAGATATTAGAGCTTATTGCTAACAGGATGAGCGTTGCTCTCCAACATACAGCCACTTGCAGGCAGCCAGAACGTCAAATGCGACTACGCAAACACAAACATCACAGTCTTTAAATGGTATGTTCACAGGACAAAACACAGTCGGTGAGAGATGATTAAGGTATTAATACTCTCTAAGTGTAGGATTTCACATACAGTATACAGAGCTGAAAACACACACTCTCTTTTTAGGGCTTTTTCTCTCACTCTTTCCTTAGATTTGGCATACCTTCTGCAGAACCAGCTGCAAGAGTCCACTCAGTTAAAGTTGTTATGTTGTCGTGTGTGCATGCAAAATGTTTTCACAGGTTTACTGCATTTGCTAAAAGAAGTGCAAGAGCAAAGAAAAAATAAGTCAAAACCTCGGAGACTGTGTCAGTACATGTAAGTCCAGCTAATGTGTGTGCTAATGTGTGTGTATCATGGCTTATTTCAATGAACAAGCACACAAATGTAGGGTTGTCCTAATCGTTGACTGAATACGTAAATGAATGAATGGATGCTGAAGGCCAAAATGGTGCAAAAGGCATGTTGAGACTGCAGACTAGAGAAGCCATGATGAGAGAAGTGATGGACTGTGGCACAAGCAAGTGCAGCATTTATCCTTAATTTCTTTTTATGTTTTATCTGACGTCCTTCTTTTTTGAGTCTCCTTTTTTTGCATACAAACAAAAGAAGCAAAGCAAAGAATCAATCAACTTAAAAGTCCAAAGCAGTGCTGCAACTGGTGAGATATGGCTGATGTCCCAGAGGACTTTGATTCCCAGGTGTTTTTTTTAAGTCCAGCTGTGCCTACATCAGTAGTCAGCTACAGGTGCAAGCTTTCTGCTCAAGCTGACCGTGACGTTGGTGTAAAGAGGCCTCCTGGACACTAGGGGGGAGTAGTTTAAGTTATTAAGACCATCCACTTTTTGTCTCTCCTTTGAGTGGCGTAGTAGACTATACCTGCAAAAAAAACAACAACAAAAAAAAAAAACAACAACAAAAAACAAAACAAAACAAAGAAAGTTAGTCAGCAGACATGGGAAGGCTTTAAAAAATAATAAACTTAGTATTAAAAGTAAGGAAATTTGTGTTTGGTAGATTACCTCTTTGTTGTAACAGTGTTTCTTGGCAATAAATATTATACCACTGGAAAGCCTGTTTAATTCGCTTTTAAATGGAGCCACATGTATAAAGAACGTGTATTTGTGAGATAAGCAGAGGAGCTGAGTTTGTTGGTTGCGCCAATAAAAATTTACCAAATCTTCCCTGCCAATGACAAAAACACATATTTTGCTGTTGCTTACATCAGGGGTCTGATTGTCATCATAGAGGCAATCTCAACAAAGAGGGATAATGAGATGAGATTCTGAAACCAGTGAAAATCCCATATCTCTACAGTCTGAGGCCGATGAGAATGCTGGCCCAAACAGAGTTGGGTTAATCAGAGACTACCTCTAGAATCTGGGAGTGAAGAGTCTGCCAGCAGTCCTGACCTCAACACCATTGAACACTTGTGGGGTCAGCTGTTTGTGCCAGAGTGACCAACACAACCACAATGCTGGTTGAAGAATGGGATGCCATCCCACAGCAGTGTGTGACCAGGCTGGTGACCAGCATGAGGAGGAGGTGCCAGGCTGTTGTGGCAGTGTATGGTTCTTCCACACGCTACTGAGGCTCCTGTTTGTTAAATAAATTAATTCCTAAATTGCTAGTATGTCTTGTTTCTCCAGACTTTATTCATCCAATCCACCAAACAATAGTCAATGGCAGAATAAGCTGTTTGGCATTGGCAGAGAAAATTTGGCAATTTTTTCATAGGCGCAGCCCACATACTCAGCTCTACTGCTCATCCCACAAATACATGTTCCTTACAAATGTGGCACCATTAAAAGGGAAATAAACAGACTTTCCAATGGTATAAGATTTATTGCCAAGAAGCATTGTTGCAACAAAGAAAAATCTAATCTACCAAGCACAAATTTCCTCACTTCTTGTGTTAGGTTTAGTTTAAGTGTCAAGCTGGAGATCCAGAGCTCAAGCCCCTGCTTGACAAAGCCCTTGGCAGAAGTGTTATGATGGCGATCTTATTCAAATGATGTTGCTGAATAGTCAAGTGGCCTGCAAACGACGGCTGTCAGCCGTTGATTACAAAATTACAAGCTGCTTTATCAGTTATTTACAACAGAAACACTAAAATAAAGACAGACATGAAAGAAACAGTCTATATAGGTTTTGAAAGATTGAAAGGCTAAAATGACAAATGATCAAAATACAGGGCTGGTTTATTTACTTTTTGTATCACTACTTCTTGATGTTAAACTCAAAGTAAACATGTCTTACAACACAATATTCTGGTGATGTTAAAATTCCTTTAAAGATAGTCAGTATCTTGAAAAGGAAAAGTGAATGTTTTGAAGAAATTTGGGCACCTTTCTTCCTACTGTTGGGTGATTTTAAGGTTTTAGAAACAATAACAAAACAGCAATGCTGAGAATATGAGCAAGATTTGTTTTACTTTCAAGGTAAACTACACATGATCACTGCGCTGCACCAACCTAGCCTATTTGTTCTTTTTTGTTATGATGTATTATTAACACAATTAGGAAGACTTTAGGCCAATTATCACTACAGATTTCCTGCACTGATGTTTTGGTGCATTTTAGACAACTGGTTTGCTTGCCTAAAGTTAACTTGGACAATTATTATTATTATTCAATTATTTACTGTTATTTTTTCAAAGGGGGCTTATTTACTGTATGATGCTCACTGAAAAAAAGAAGAAAGTGAAATAGTATCACTTTTAGCTGAAAAAAGTAACCGGCTTAATTTATTGCCACTTTGTAAGGTAGGAAATGTACATCATGATTTTTTTTAAGATGACTTCTTGGGCTTTTTCCGTTATTATGACTGGCCAGCTGAAGACAAACAAGATCTACAGGAAGAAATAATGGAAGACATGCACCAAACAGTGTCTTTTTATGGATGCCTGTTCTACCAACTGAGCTAAACCGGCACACCATGGTGATTTTTTTCCCAAGAAACAATTATCATAAACGCCGTTTCTGTCACGATTGGGACTTTGTCTGGTTAGGGGCTCTGTCAAACCTGGGGTTTTGGCTCTGTGTCTGCAGTTAGATACTAAACAACAGATCTGCACTGTAGGCAGGAAACAAGTTTAATATTCAGGTTAGACAAGTTACATGAGGATTAATGAACAAAGAGGTAAGCAGTAGAACTGGTCTCATTTTCCTTCATGGTGACACAAAACAGGAAAGTTGTCTGACATAGTGAGCATCAGACAAAAAGTGGCGGTTGCTCATTTCTTTCTGTTGGAATGACTCATCTGTAGATCACTGCAGTGTAGTCAGCCTGAGCACACTACATTAATCATGACTAATTTATGGAAGCTTGACAAAAATAAATCTGTTTGAAGGAGGAAAATGTACTTTTTTCTACCTCTTATCAAAGAATCAAAGAAAGATTTATTCTTAGGGCTGCTCTATGTCACCAGGAGAAGGAATGATTGGAATTCAGCCTTGAAGTATGCAAGCCTATCACATGCAAAGTCTTTGAAAGAGTTGAAATTCTCTTAAAGTCACTGTTCTGGCTTTTCATGTGACTGGCTTACACCACATGAGGCTAAGCCTCATTCCAATTATCAGCTTCTAACTTTTCCCCATAATTTGTGTTTGTGAATGCGTGGATACTAACCTCCCGAGGAACTGGACTTCCCCGCGATGATGATGTGGGATTGACATGTAGCGTCCCTGCTCTCCGTGTGGTCTGCTTACTGTGTAGTTTGCGAACTGCACCCTATACAAACAATTAACGCTTATTAATCTATAGTGTACACTCAGCAGAGCAAGCAGTAGATGTCTTTTATTGTTATATTTTCAAAGGAAGCACACAAGTGATTGCCCTGTTAGCTTTGCAATTCTGTTTACTTTGTGTGCTGCAAGATACACATGTACAAGAGGGGAAGGTTTCACAGCAACAGCACACAAAAGGGATCATTACAAACAGCAACAAAAACACACCGCCAATCAGTCAGAATTGATGGTGCGTTTATTGAGAAGAGTGAGTGTGTACAGCTGCCTGAGAGCTGCGTAGGCAGGAGGAGGGACAACAGTGCTGTGACAAGTGCAAATAGATGAAAAAAAACATGAAAACTATTACAAAAGCCTGCTGTGGTCCAAGCTGGCCTAACCTATCTCTTGAATACAGTGCATGACAACAATACCAACTGCCTCGTGTAGTTTGTGTGTTCCCCTCACCTGTTCCAGAGGTCGTCGTCCTCTCCTCCCCAGCCCCAGAATGCATTAGGAAATCCATTAATCTTTTTGAACTGCTTCACCGTCAGGCCACTGACTCCACCAAAGAACTCATTATATGGAAGCCTTCAGGGGCAGACAATTATACATATTAGATTCATTATTAAGTTAGGATTACATTTACTGTATTCCCAACATGGGGACACAGCCAGGACTCACATGTAGGAGTATTTGTCAAGTTTGACTGCGAAGTGTCGGGGCATGTCTGTGCAGCCATAGTAGTTCCTGTCATTCTCCATGAGGTGGTCCACGTCATGGAAGATCAGACAGTCCCAGTCCAGGTCCTTCATGGCCTCTTTGTAGCCCACGTTGAACAACATGGCTCTATTAAACGGCTCCATACCTCCCTAAGAAACAAAAATCACATTTATAACAGTAACTCTCGACTCTCTTAATTGACAGGGTTTGCTTTTTGACTCTTAATATTCAAGTTCATACCTGCTCTATGACATAAAAGGCAAACTGGAGTCTCTGTTTCTGCAGCACTGGTACCAGATGCCGCAGGAGAATGGGTAAATGTTCATGTCGGTTCCTGAATGGAACTAGAATTGCCACCTAAGGGACACAAAAGAAACAGAGTGCAATACATTTTAAGAGACTTGTGTGTAAATATATGGTGAGACACATAAGCACAGGAAAATAAATGGTACTAAATGAATGTTTCAGGGAGATGTGAGCTCTCAGCAGTAGGTAAATGAGAAAGTGTGGGTGAAGACAGAAAAAAAAACGCTAATTACCATAAAGATCCATGACAAACAAGTGTCAAGTCCTTGAAATCTAATCTCCACAATGAGATGTGGCACACATCAATCATAGAGAGACTGAGGCTCTAAACGTCTGTTAAGGTGTTTATTTCCCCCATAGACCACTACTTACTGCGATGCCAGCCCCTGTTTTCATAAGTTTCCTTTAAAGCTTTGTAAAAAGCAAACTTTAAACAGAAGGAATAAAAAGCAAAAGCATGAGGAAACAAAGGGTGTTTAAGATAAAAAGATGCAGACTAGATAAGGATATGACTGCTGGTAAATGAGAGCGATAGAAAGACAGCTGACACAGTCCCTCAGGGCGTGAATGTGAGAGACTGATAGATGGCAGAGAAGACTGCAGTTAGCCATAAAAGGAAAGTAAAAGAAAACTGAAAAAAAACAGTAGAGAATGAATATGAGACTGAAACTGTTCTACAAGACACATAGAAACCAGTACTAGTTTAGGGAAAAATGTGTACATTGTGTGCTTTTAAATGTGGGAAAGAGCTGCAAGCACATCATCCTGATTTGCATAGTGAAAGACTGAATAAGCAGGAAGTGATGGGATGCATATGACACTGACTTGGAACTATGTGGAATGTATGACTATGAACACTTCATACTTTCAAAATCTGAGGGAGATTTTCTGCCCCTGTATGATTTTAAAGGGGGCATTTTATGTAAAAATTTTTTGAGTCATATTTTTAAGACTTCTCCAATCAAATTTGAATGCCTTCTACATTTCAAGCTATATTAATATCTACTTTCGTTGAAAACCTTATTACTTTTATGCCCTGCCTGTTATATTTTGCTGTCCTTTGAACCAATTTATTGTGGGTTTTTAAATAATCTTTTAGATAGCTGTGCTTGATTTACTTTCCTTTTCATGCATTTAATGTAAATTTCTAATGCTTTGAGACATTCAACCTGAAGCATAAATCAATAAAGAATTTACTTGTTTACATGCACACTAAGAATCTCTGCATTATCTGATTTGTGGAGTTACCTGAATAGTACTCATACAAACAACATAATGTGATGTGCCTGATCATCCATACATACATCCGTTATCTACAGCACTAGTCCCTCTCAGTGGTCAAAATATAATAAGTGCCTTCTAGGGCTTCTTTAAGTGATGCAAATGTGATGAATGCTCTTTAGATTGACATGTCAGTGGCTAAAATACGATTAAGTGCCCTGTAAGGTGACCTCTCAGTAGCCAAAATGCAATGAAGTGCCCTTCCGGTGAAACAAATGTACTTATTAGACTGCCCTGTCAGCGGTCAAAATGTAGTAAGTGCCCTCTAGGGTTCCCTCTAAATAAAGCAAATGAGCTTAAGTGCCCTCTGGGGTGCACTTTCATTGGACCAATGTGATAAAGTGCCCCCTGTGTTGACCTCATAGGGGTCAAAATTGTGATAAAGTGCCCCCTAGGTTGTCCTCTTGGGAGCCAAAATTGTGATAAATTGCCCCCTAGGTTGACCTCTAAGGAGTTTAAATTGTGATAAGGTGCCCCCTGGGTTGACCTCTTAGGAGCAAGAATTGTGATAAAGTGCCCCCCTTAGGTTGACCACCAAAGTTGTGAGGGTGCATTTCCAGTGGCCCAAATGTGATAAAATGTCCTACAGGGTGACCTCTTAGTAAAACGCCCTTGAAGTTGACATGTGTTGACTAGGGTTCGCTCTAAGTGAGGACAATATCACTGAAATGCGATAAAGTGCCTTTCCAGTTGACAAAGTGTGATAACTTTCCCTTTAGGTTGAGCTCTTGGGGGCCCAAATGTGATGAAGTACCCTTCAACTAGCCCAAATGAGATAAAAGAACCCTCTAGGGTGACCTCTAAGTGGCAAAACTGTGATAAAGTGCCCTGTAGGATGAACTCTTAGTTGCCAAAATGCAATGAACTGCCCTTCCAGAGAACCAAATATGGAAGTGCCTTCTAGACCGCCCTCTCAGTGGTCAAAATGCGGACAATGACCAAGTGCCCCCTAGGTTGACCTCTTGGCCATTTATCAACCAAAAAGAGTGGACCAAACATGATAAATTACCCCCTGGGATACACTATCATTGGCCAATATGTGATAAAGTGCCCTATAAGGTAACCTTCACCACCTTTTGTGGGTGGTGTTTGATGCCACACTGCATTCAGCTGGTGCCCTTTTTATTATTTAACTCATGTATGTTTTCAACTCAACAAGGGTTAAATACTTTGGTTTGAGCAATATCTCCCCTTTGGTCTGCACTCATTTTTATACAAAGACATCAAGGGACCTCTTGATGGCAGGATCTGTTTATGTCTCTCCACTCACTTGTTTGTGTATTTTCAGCACTGTTTCTCAGTGAACAGTCATCTCCACACAATCACATCCACACCTACCTTCCAGCGAGGTAGACAGTCTTTAGGCTTCCAGTAGCCTCCCGAGGCCATGCTAGAGTCTCCTTTCAGCAAGGATCTCTCCACTTCCTCCAGAGACACCTCACTCATATTCACCTCCAACCTTCCCTCTGTGTGTGGAAAAACAGTGAGCAACAAGATTAGATTTATGTTACCCAAAAAAGGATTCGAGAGCGAGGAAGAAAAAGAAGAGGTGTGCCATGATGTGCATGCAAAAAACATGAAAAAGTGAAAGAGGAAGAAGGAATCAAATAAAAGGAATAGGATGACCAAAATAGTACTGAAAGATGTAAAGAAAGAAAAGGAGGAAGGAAGGGGAAAAAAAACAAGCATGTCAAAACCGGTAAAGATTGAGCAATCTGTTATACATTTTAAACAAAGCTGTTCCATTACAACACATTTGTCTGAATTATCCATCAGAACTAACATAAAATGAAAGCTTTTAACCATTTTAGTTGTCTCTGTTAAAACAAACACGCTCAAATAAGCACAGTTTTCAGTTCTCAAAGGTCAAATGAGGAAACTTGTAATACTTGTAAGTTACAAAATCAGAAGCCAGGCTCAAATCACAGGCAAACTTGAAGTCAAAATCAGGGCACTCACTCATGGAGGGCAGCCTCTCAGGGCAGACCTGTGAGGGGAGGTAGGTGAAGTCCTCAGGGAGGAATGTGGTGGGAGGAGCATCGCTCTCGCTCACGTTGAAGTCGTATGAATAATCTGAAACACACAAAAAAGTACCAGCATCTCCATCAGAGGCAGCTTAATCCACTCTTTATCAGCATGAGCTTAGTTTTGTGCTCTATTGTTTTGATGCTTTTAATCTTCTCACCTCTTTCCCTGCTGCCTTAGCTTAACACCGTGTATGCATATCTAAGGCGGGCTGGAACACACTGCACCACATCAGCTCATACTCTCTTTATTTAACCTTGGCCAAAACTACATTCCTCTGCACACAGTTTCTAAGAAAAACACCTTTTGTGTTTGTGTTTTTACCTGTGCCATTGATGTTGTAAGCCCCTCTCACCACCTGCTCCAGAACTTGAGCCCCAATGTTCTTCACGTTCTCTCTGATCTGGATCCCTCTGGCTTGGACCATGAACACATACTCATTCACTGTGGACAAAAGGCAGGAAAGGACAAAGAGTTAAACCAGTTCAATCTTGGACAAAGTGGGAAAGTCAGAAGTTTTTTTAACCTGCAGATTTTAAGATACACGGCTGGTATGAAAGGGAATACAGTAGTTTGCATGTAAATCCTTTCAACTTATGTTCAATTGAAGACAGCAATGTGTTCTGAAAAAAGCTGGGATGGGAGGATGTTTACCACTGTGATATTCTAACAGCACGTTGTAAGCTTCTGCGGACTGAAAACACTAATTGTTGAAGTACTGAAAGTTTCTTCCTGTTTCGTGATTACTGAACATCTGAAGTTGCTAAAACAGTGTGGGGCTTCCATTGTTGCATTATGTGCTTCATAATACATCCTTCATTTTCATTGGGTGACAGGTCTGGAGTGGCTGAAGGTCAGTCTAACACCCACACTCTTCCTGTGAAGCCATGCTGCAGGGGTGCTGCAGAAAAAGACATGGTCTGAATGGAAGCATATGTCGCCTTAAGACCAGTATTTACCTCTCAGTATTAATGGTGCCTTCATGGATATGCAAGTGACCAATATCCATCATTGAATGATGCCAGTTTTTAAAGCAGTCCTTCCTAATGGACATCTGAGGGATTAAGGGTCATGGGAATTCATTGTTGGAAGGAACAGTTAATAAACTGTTGGACTTTTTGCAAATGCAGTCACAAAATGGAGAACTTTGCACCATTACTGACAGTGTGCTCCTTTTCACTTGTTATTGATTTGCCTACATATCTGTGGATTGTTCAGTTGTGTTTTTTTATTCTTAAACTTTCCCAGTCTTTTTTAATCCTGTCCCAACTTTAATGGGATATAAATGCAAAAAAAAAAAAAAAAAAAAAAAAATCAAAAGTGTACATATTTTCCATAAAGTATAACAGATCGAACATTACAAAGTGTCCCAAATTTTTGGAAAAATGTGTGCATTAAATCCAGAAAGTGTGCATACTTCAAATAAAGTATAAATGTTTGAACATCACATATCTTAAGTCATGTTACATGCTGTCCTAACTTTTTTGGAACATGTTGCATGCTTTAATTTTAAAAAGTGTGTGTATTTTCAATAAGCATATTAGTTTGAACATTACATATCTTTAGTCACATTACACAATGTCCCAACTTTTCTGGAACATGTTGCAAGCATTCAATTTAGAAAGTCTGCATATTTTCAATAAAGAGGTACAATTTTGATGCTACATATCTTAAGTCACATGTTACACAATGCCCCAACTTTTTTGAAAGTCGGGTTTAAAATAATGAAACAAAAAGCAGCTTACTACCTCATGATTTTTGTTTTGAAGGAAAGTGTTATCTTCACTAGTTTTTAAACTCATGACCAACATTTTTCCCTCTGTAGATCAACGCAAACAGTACAACAATAAACTTGTAGCACAAGCATGTTAAAGCCTGCTCTGCTGTAAGCACACTCTTGCACCTGATCTGGCCAAAACTGATTATCTGCCATGGTGACTTAATGAAGGGGATTTTTCTACCACACATCAAGGGGCTTTTTTTTTTTCCATAGGAGCCCACTGTTAGAATGTTAATCCATTACAATAGGAGTTGAAGAGGGAACATTTTACAACTCATTCCAGAACTAAAATGAATGACTGGATGGCTTTCTCTGTTCCTAATTATGCTGCACTACTACTAATAATACTGTGCTGCCAGTTGTGATTGCACAGGACAAAACCAAAGTGGAAAAATAGCCACACAAAAAGGGGAAGTACTCAAGATTTTTGCCAGAATTAAACAGTGTCTGCAAAACCCGTCATATGCCTGCATAAAACTGTAAAACTTGATGACCGATGACAAACTGCTGTCACTCAATCACAAGACCGTCCTCATATGTGGTGTTGAAAATCCCCTATTCAAATTGACCAAACACTTGTTATAACTGCTAATGTTATAATTCCGCTCAGTTTGCTTTGACCTATATAATGTCACAACTGAGGTCAACCTACCAAAGAGAAGGCAGTTCTGTGGATAAAAAGCAGAGAAACAGAGGGGGGATGTGGTCTAACTGTGAGTTCTTGCACACCTCCAATGCACAGCATTGGCCAGAGCTGTGCACTTGCATGAGGGTGTCTCTGTTCAGTAGATATGTGTTCCCATTTTACTGGAGAATAGGGCTGCAAAATAAACTGCAATTTTAGCAGTATTAAAATATGAGCTTTCACAAAAAACACGTAGCAAAAGTCTGAATTCATCACAATAAACGAGAAAGGCTATTTGCACTGCTTTCGAGCAGTCTGAGAAATCTAAAACTTGCTATTAGCTAAGTCTCGATGTAACTGTTGGAAATGTAGTGTGGGATTGTTTTTAAGACTCATGAGAAACACCCTGCAACTAATTAGTCAGCTAACTGGAGTTTTCTCTTTAAATTTCATTTCTTCCCCCAACAATTAAATGATTGTCGGTATGTTGATGTAACTTCAGCTTAAGTTTTCTTCATTTGACAACAGCCCTAGTTCACAGATGCTCTTTTGTGTACCTTATTTGTAATGATTGGTAATTTCAGTTTTTGGTGCCAGTCTATGCGGCCATTCTCTAACAACCTCTGCTATCAACAAGGCATCAACAAGAACTGATGCTTCCTGGATGTTTTCTCTTTTTGAGACCATTCTCTGTAAACCCTAGAGATGGTTGGGTGTAAAAACCCCAGATTAGCAGTTTCTGAAATAATCAGTCCAGTCCATTTTGCACCACCATGGCAGTTTGAGTCTCTAAAATCACCTTTCTTCTCCAATCTGACGCTAGGCTTGACCTTCAGTAGATCATCTTGACCATGACTGCATGGCTAAATGCATTAGTTGCTGCCATATGATTGGCTGATTGGCCAATGTGCAGCTGGGCTGGAATGCCTCATACGGTGATCAGAGAGTGTACTGTGCCTATAAATATTCACCCCTTTACATCTTTTACCTGTTTGATTTTATAAATCAATCATGGTCATATATTTTGGCATTTTTTTAACAAAAAAATCTTCAATGTCAAAGTGAATGTCTCCATAGATATTCAACCACTTCAAATAAGTACTAAGTAGATGCCCCTTTGGCTGCAATCACAGCACTGAATTTGTGTTGATAGTTCTGGAAACTGCAATGCTAGTCCATTCTCCTTTGCAGCCCTGTTAAAGCTCAGCCACAAATTCTCTATTAGACTGAGGTCTGGTCTTTGACTTGCTGTAGTTCTCTTTCAGACTGTTTAGTTGTCCTCAGAAACTTTCCTTTAAATTGCCACATTCATTCAACCCTCTACCTTTACAAGACTGTCAGGGCCAGTTGGCAATAAGTATCCCCACAGCATGATGCTGCCACCACCGTGCTTCACAGTGGGGATAGTTTGGGAATATCATATTTTACTAAATTGGCATTACCTGGTAGAAACCTGTTTTCACTTTGACATAAAAAGAGTTTTTTCCTGTTTTTTTTGTCAAAAAGCCAAATTATTTTGATCATGAAAGGCACTGTATATCTCAGAAAGAAAAGACATCACAAGATCTACTTTTCCAACTTTATTCAACCCTGCAAGAGGCAGTATCATACTTTTTTGAGAATCTGAATCCGTATCAGATTTATTGGAAAGGACTGTGACCATAGAAAAGGCTCATATAAAAGACTGTTCAAATGACTTCATATTTATACTTTTTAAAAACTTCCAACTTCTATGACTCTTGAATGGGCACAGAATGCCTGCACACTGATGGATCTCTTCTGTGATCTTGAATCTGACCATACCTCCCAGTAATTCTATCATTTCTTTTATCTTAAAGCAGTCCCAGTAGGACCCGTACCAGTCTGGAAGCATAAATGATGTGTGTCTGCGTACATGCTTGTGTGCGAGTGCGTAATACTGCTGAGCTTGAAAACTACAGGATGTGATTTGTCATTAGTAATTGTATTACAGTTTCCATCACATTCGTCTTGTTTTATACAAACTGCCTGGCTTGCAGAGACTAGTGGCTAAGCAGTAACTGAAATCAATGTTCATTTCACCTCTGCAACATGCAGATATTACAGTGCAGGCCAAAGCAAATCTGCAATGGATAATAATAGCAATAATGAAAAGGAAGAGCACAGACTAGATCCTGTCTGCTGTCACTGCCACACATGCAGAAGTGGATCAGTAATCGTGCACACACACACACACAGGCACTGATGGCCTTCTGGGGCGCCATATGATGGAAAAATGCTAAGAGGCTTCTGGGGTGTGATCCAGTCCTGCAGGCACCGACATATTTTGACATGTTGGCGTCTCATTCCCCTGCCTGCTGAACGTATGGAGATACATTATCTTTGCATGCCCCTATCGGGAAGTGTAGCAGCGTGCATGTGCACTTTACATACAGTATTCTCCCTCGGAGCCTTTCTCAGTTCCTTTTCAAAAGGTCAAAGTTGCCTTCTTTAAGGGGTCAGCAAATGTGTTCATGCTAAAAAAATGGAGAATGTGAACAAAAAGCAGCAAGCACACAATTTCTCTTCCATCAAACGTGCACTCCAGAGACCGGAGTAATGGTTAGTGCCAAGGTATTCAAGGCTACAAACTGTGACAAATGCAATTAGACATGAGAGATGTAGAGTTCAGAGGACGCTGCAACACAAGGCCATTAGCAGTGGACGTATAAACATGAGCATTCACGCACATAGGCACACATGCAGGTTTTTAATATGTCACAAGCATGGGACTTCTCATGCATACAAAACTTCCTGATGACCCCTTCATAGCCCTACCCCCACTGCTTCTTATCCTATCAGAAACCCCCACTGTAACCCATCAAGCATGACAGCAGACCTTGAATGACCTTGTCCTCTATAGCGCTAGCAGAACACGCCGTCCGCATGCCAAGTCCAGCCCACCTCTCTCTTTTTTTTTTCTCTCCCTCTCTCACATCCCTCCTTCCACTTATCTGTCTTTTCCTCCATATCATCCCTCTTCATCTCTGAGAGCGGCTGTCTCTGTGTAATGTGGTTTGTATCAGTTTCTGTCTGGTCCGATTGTTCCTGTCCTTTAAGTAAATAATCTAGGAGATGATGGATTGCAGGGTTGCAGGCCCTGATGCCATTCCAGGCACTAGAATGTAACTGCGGTGAATCAAGAAAAGAAAAGAAAAAACAAAAAAAAAGCACACACACAACCCCCACCCTTACCTCCAGCCCACCAACATGCTTTGCCTCTGAAAGGCAATTAACTCCACATTGATAGCTCAGCAGTAGGAGGTGATCGGTACCATTCTGGAAGCTTCCTGATAAGAGCTGAAAGGCTGTTTTCTCTCCCTGCAGAGATGGCTTTGGCATACACACATGCAGCGATACACCATACATACACTCATAGCTTTCAGCGTTTAAAGCTGTCACTTACAGAAAGGGTCATTTTCCCTGCCACTGCGTATCAGCGACACCCACAGACCGGCACATGCATAAAGACATCCAGGAAGTAGGCCGCTATGGGTGCATATAAATCGTTTCTTGCTGAATGCTGAATTTGTATTATGTCAGTGTAAAAGCTGAATTAATGGCACTATCAGCAATGTAACACTCTAAATTGACTATACATGATTTAGCAGTGCACTCTGATTCCTTATTGGAAAGTAAACAGCCAATTACTTAAAGTATTAGCTCTAAATCCCTCACAATTAGCTGCAACAACTGCTGCATTTCACTGTATTGATGTATTGAGGATGTTTAGAGCTAACATGTGATGGTGATGAAGATTATAGATTTCCGGGGCGAGTTTTAAACACACTTGTGTTCCTTTTGAACCATTATTGGATCTTATGTGAGGGGACTATCGTGTTTTTACCTCCTTTAACCTACTGTAAGCAGTGCAGAGAAGCCCTGAGGATGTGGCTGATCAATACATACACACAAGAAGCCTCCAGGTCAATATGCAAATCACACACACAGACAAATACATGTGATACCATACTTTCCCTCAAGTTATACCTTAGATTGTTGAATTAATGGACATTAAATTCCAAGCTAAAGTAACTGACACAACTTTAGAGTTGTTCCATGCAAATAAATCACAATAAAAGAGTGCAAAAGTAAAAACTCATTAGCACCAACCTTGGAGTGAGGACCCTATTAAAACTGAAGGAATTATTTTATCTCTCCGCTATGCTGTAGCCTCTTACTGAAATAAATCTATCAAGCTCATATTTTAAACAAAAGTCATTTAATATTTGTCCACAACACTGACATGTCTTATTAAAGGATGCCTCGCTGCTGATGGCCAGCATTTCAATGTCTCGCTAATTTCACAGGAAGTTGGCCTAATTGTGATAAATCTTCAAATTTCCCTTACATATACAGTATAATCAGGATCTGCCTTCTTCACATTTAAATGTTAACTCCATGGTTTGCTGCACCACCTACTCTAACAAGCTATTTGTAACTCCTAAAAAATACATCCCATTTTCTTTGTATTTTGCACAATAAATATTGGTTCTGGCTTGATCACCTTTACATATAAGCATCTTCCATTGTCATGGCACCTACTGTTGATCGGCAGTACTACCTCATATACAAACTGCAAAGTGCAATTTTTTTTCTTCTGGCAAAATAAATTGCTTATTTGGGAGCTTTAACATGCTCAAAATCTCACCAAACTTTCCAGAAAATTTTCCCCCAGTGGATATTATAGTACTTTAGTGGTTTTGGGGAAGTCCATCACGCAGGGGCTCCATGGTGGCCTTTGACGTGAGATGCAGGACTGGGTAAGACCTATTTGCATGAAAACTGGTACATATCTGTATGATGATAAGACAGAAAAAAAAGGCTCTTGGAACCATTCTCTAAAATGTACAGGAAATGCGGACATACAGTCATGGATGAAAGTACTGGGACCCCTGGAATTTTTCCCAGAAAATACACCATTTCTCCAAGAAATTGTTGCAATTACAATTTTTTTTTGGTATATATATGTTTATTTCCTTTATTTGAAGTGAAACAACACCAAAAAAACAGAAGAAAAAAGCCAAATTGACATAATTTTAGACAAAACTCAAAAAATGGGCTGGACAATCTGCTTGACTTCAGAATGTTTTTGCTCATACTAGACAAGATTGAGACCTAAAGTTGTGCTATTTAGGACTATTCACCAAACGGCGGGGCTTTAATACAGGCCCAGACTTAAACTACTTTTGGTAGATTTTTTGGAGTGAAAATTCCCCATAATGCTTCAGAACTTTTCAGTGTTTATTTCAATCATCACCAAACTTCACAAGGATGATCACACACTGATCCACAATACATTTTTTTTTAAATGAGAGTTCTGGGAGAACCTTCATGGTCTCTCTGCCATGGGTTGCTTTCACCCAAGTATTCCCACACACCCGAGTTTGCCACAAACCCTGACATGTGCCGGGATGGGAGGGCCCTTCAGTGTCATGGGGGGGGGGGTC
The DNA here is from genome assembly GCF_018320785.1 of Cheilinus undulatus. Lineage (NCBI taxonomy): Eukaryota > Metazoa > Chordata > Actinopteri > Labriformes > Labridae > Cheilinus > Cheilinus undulatus. The sequence continues at coordinate 32,587,412 of NC_054875.1, forward strand.
AGTTTATCACTCAGACCCACATAAAGATAACTGCATCCTACTTGCAGCCATCAATCACTTAAAAAAAAACACTCATGCCCTTTGCACACACACAAACAGAATTCCCAAAAACCACACAGTTTCCTCTTGCTTTGTGTAAACATGACGGTTCTTGAAATTTGACTCATTGTGCTAAAATAGCGTCCCCAGAGGATAAAAGTCATACCCTGTGGTAAACTGTAGCTTTTGAAATTCTGTGCAAATCTCTGTGTAATTTCCCTCCTTTGTTAGGAGATGTTTTCCAAGGTCACAGACACTAAACCTGGACCACACAAGAAAGTCTGCACAGCTCTGGTATTTATAAATACTTGACTTGCAGATTAGATCCCATCTCCAGTGTAGTTTTGGTGACTCTAGTAGAAACATCCTCTTTACAGTAACAGAAGGGCCACACTGAATACACCACGTTGTTTATCTGTAATGGAAAAGTCTTACTGTTCTTCAAAGTGTAACTTTTCACCTCCTATCTCAGTCATCCATGCTCAGTCTTACTCACTGTCACTTATCTCGGTCTTTATTTATCTTTCCTTTGTAACCCTCACCCCTCCCCACCTCCATCCACTCCTGTTGTCATGGGTAACTTGAGGTTATGTAAGCAAGAAATGTGTAATGCTTTCCCCAGGGGCCATTCTGCACACACACACCTCCAGAGACACATCTACACAGAGGAATAAAGTAGCTGCATCCTCAGTGGGAAAGAAAATACACCTCAGTTAAGGGGAAAACAGAAAGTGCTGGGACTATATGCCAGCCAACGGGGATGCTTCAAAACAGTGATTCTTAATCGTTGAGGTTAACTCAGGGAACTCAGTTTGGACCTCAGACAGTATATAACGTGACAAGTCAAAGAGACAGAACAAAACAAGCATGTTTAAATGCGTTCCATCAGCCCCACCATTTGATAAACACTGCTTCAAAATTTACTTAGTCATGATTAAGTGAATTTCAGTGATTTAAGCTCATATTGTTCAAGAATAAGCTGAATAATCAATTGACTGTTACTGTTATTGGTGATGTATGCACACCCCATTTACAACCCTGATAATACGCCCAGGGACTGACTGCGATTTTAGGCCCTTGGGACATCCACAGCATTACAAGGGGATCGAGGCAACCCTACTACCTGCCAAGACGGTACCCTGGGCAATGCTGACTTGCCACATCCATCCCTTACTTTGCCTTAAAGGTGTAGACTTAGTTATTTTTTCTAGCTTATTTATACACCTGATAATATGTAAGGACATCCAGAGCACTACAGGGGTGGTGTCAATCCTCCTTCCTGCCCGATGGTGCCCTCAGGCAGATTACTCCCCACATCTACGTCTTACTTTAGCCTTGATTTTTGGCCCAAACTGCCTCCTTATAAGTTATGCACAATTTTTTTTTAAATTCTGAAAAAAATCTGACCATTTAGAAATGGTCAAATGGATAAAAAAGGGGACATTTCTTGACCAGAGAACTGGTTAAAAATGCTAATATTTAATCTAAATAATTAGATAAAAGGTTGAATTGATAACTTAAGTCTGAATTATCATTGATAAAAAAATAATAAAAAATAAAAGTCATATTGAGAAAACATCAGCATTCAGATAAAATGTCAACATTTGCAAGAAGGGGCAAAAAACAACCCTGATAATACGCCCAGGGACTGACTGCGATTTTAGGCCCTTGGGACATCCACAGCATTACAAGGGGATCGAGGCAACCCTACTACCTGCCAAGACGGTACCCTGGGCAATGCTGACTTGCCACATCCATCCCTTACTTTGCCTTAAAGGTGTAGACTTAGTTATTTTTTCTAGCTTATTTATACACCTGATAATATGTAAGGACATCCAGAGCACTACAGGGGTGGTGTCAATCCTCCTTCCTGCCCGATGGTGCCCTCAGGCAGATTACTCCCCACATCTACGTCTTACTTTAGCCTTGATTTTTGGCCCAAACTGCCTCCTTATAAGTTATGCAAAATTTTTTTTTAAATTCTGAAAAAAATCTGACCATTTAGAAATGGTCAAATGGATAAAAAAGGGGACATTTCTTAACCAGAGAACTGGTTAAAAATGCTAATATTTAATCTAAATAATTAGATAAAAGGTTGAATTGATAACTTAAGTCTGAATTATCATTGATAAAAAAATAATAAAAAATAAAAGTCATATTGAGAAAACATCAGCATTCAGATAAAATGTCAACATTTGCAAGAAGGGGCAAAAAAAATTAATTTCAAAGACAAACATCTGCAAACTGTGCAACTTGCAAAGAAAAGGGGGAGGGTATTTATTTGCAACATTTTGGTACTAGACCGTACAGTACGAATACATGTACCTTTACACCCCTAGTAGCAACATAAACTCAAAATTAGTACATAAAAGCCAAAGTTATAGGGCAAATAGTCAGAATTATGGGTAAAGGGGCCAAAATTGTGAGGTAAAAATATCACAAAATAAAAAGTCAAAATTTAAGAAGTCAATAGTAACTATGAAATAAAAGAGAAAGCGTTATGGGAAAAAGTCGTGATGATGCAAGAATAAAATGAGCAAATTTTTGAATTGAAAAGTTGAGAATGCTAGTTAGAAAGTCTAAAATATTCTAGATAAAAGCCAGGGTTATATGCAAGTAAGTCTTAACATGAAATAAAAGTCAAAATAATGAGGAAAAAAATAGGCTACATAAATTGAGGATAAACATGAATTTATATGAACTTTTGGATTTCTAATCAATACCTTATTTAATATATTTTCCTATATTAAAATTATTTTATGTACATTTTATCACTGATTGCAGCACTGGTTAAAAAAAGGAAAAAAACTCAAATCAGAAGTGAAATAAAATCACAGACAGGGTTGAACAGTTACGAAAAAATATCTAATTGCAACTGCTTGTTTTATGTCATTTTCATTTCGATATGAAAAAATCTACAAAAATAGGAAAGTAGGATTGTTGCAAACCATTCTAGAAAAATATCCCACTCCAATGTTTGCATGATGTATAAAGCAGAAGATTTTTACTGCAAAAAATATGTTAACTATTTTGACATACATTTCATGTCAAAGAAATATTGCACCTTCTGCATTCTGAAAATTGCAGTTGGCCATGTTTTATTCAGTAGGGTGATCTAATAAATCGTGTTTAATTACCCACGCTCAATGAAATATTTTACTTTTAAAAGTGCTGTGTAACACTAAACTAATTCTAAACCCTCATAACTCAGACATTCATAGGCGTTCACCTGTGTTACACCTGTTTATTTAGCACAGTGCAGCTAAAGCCTGTGGTTTGAATACTGTTCATAAGTCTGTCTTTCTCTGTTTGTCATGTGACTCCTGCCTAATTACTTAAAGGGAGGGTCACACATATCTATAGATCAACTGGTTGGTACAGTAAGGAGTGAGCTTAGCTGTCAAGACCTGGATATGGCCCTCACCACAGGAAGTAAGAGGACACAAGCCAAAGATGGAGGATGTATGTCAGTGTAATTCTGGACCTAACATGAAAAAACACTTAAATTAATGTAAAAGCAGCTTGATTTTGGTTGAAGTGTTTTTCCTGGCTGTTAACTTACAGAAATATGCCAGCATGAGCATAAGCTGCTGCAGCTGATAGTGAGGACAATAACTGTCCAGTGCTAGTTCTGATCACATGGTGCTCAGTCATAAGTGGATCATGCGGCTTCCTCCAAACCACACAGCTGCACTGCACGGACACACACACACACATGGATGTACCAATCCAGCTCCCTTTTACACCACACCCAAGTAGTGAGTGAGCACAACTACAAAGACAGGAAACTGACAGGACTGCATTAGCCAAAGAGCTTGTCAAGAGTGGAAAGTAACAAATATCATTAAAAGTTATTGTGAGTTTGTGTACTTGTGGTTTTTGAGTAGTTTTTAAAAAGAGATACAAGCTTTCCACTATAATGTGTGCCACTATAATGGCTTACATGGACCACACAACGGTCAGGAATAGATAGATCAGAGAGAAAAAGTCCACCTGCACTCAATTGTAGACCTAGCTAAAAGCTCTAGTAATGTTGATGATAACCCAGAAGATGTTCTTTGATTGAGCAGCAATAAGTCAACTGTAAACCCATAAAAGCATTGCCTGATTTACAAAGCACGCAAAAATCGATAAATGGTCCCCTAACTGTGCTGCAGATCAAGTGCGTTGGTGCCTATTGCGCTTATTTGAACTAACCATTTTGCAGAGATTTGGTTAGAAATGTCTGCTGCAAATTCTCTCACTGCAAAAAGTGCATTATTCACAAACACCCATGCCCTGTGCAGTTGCAGTGTAAATGTTACTGTGTGCTAAAGGTGGTAAATGTGCTGCAGTATTTATCAGAGATTCCACACACAAACTTTCCAGTGATCAGGAAAACAATTCAGCCAAAACAATCATATACAAAGTCTGTCAATACTATTTTGACATTCCTTTTCAAGATATCTTTTTGGGTGTGTTATGTCTACATTTAGAGATGAGGATGGCAGATAGAATTGGAAATAGGGATGTGGGAGTGGGGGTGAGACATGAGGCCACCAGCACATCCTATCCACCTGGCCATCTGCACCGCCTACTTTGACATTTCTATCATTGATTGAACTATGGGTTACATCAGTCTGGAGCAGCTTGATACTTCGTCTACATGTGTGGAGATGGTCTGAACTTGTTTTTCCATTTGACGAGCTTTGTTTAACTGGTAAAACTCATATTACATTCTTCAAATCTGGGACCAAAACAACTCTGAAAAAATTTGTCTTCTCATACATCTGGACAGAATTAAAAATTTAAGGGGAGCTATACACCAAATAAACTTCAAGATAGCTTTTCTCCACATTCAAGATGCAAAACAAGAGCAAATTGCACGTACTGGGTGGCCTTTTGGGATTAACAGCAGGACAGCTCAGGTATGGGAGCATATGCCGTAGCTGCTGTTTCATCTCCTATCTACTGAGCACTAGGCATGAATGTTGTAATCCAGTACCAACACAGTACTAGTACCAACATATCCAATACCTACTGTACTGAATTACAGAACAGATTTCAGTGCTCTATTTCGGCACTTTGCCAACCCAACATGATCCTTGTCACTCCAAAGGAAGGCAATGCCATACTGGCATCTTACGTCAGAATCATTTACAATACAGAGACAGCATTCATTCAGCGGCTGGCTTTAATTTTCTCTATTTCCTTTTTTTCTTTTTTAAGTGTCGATACAGGCACCGTTTAGACACTGGTGCCTTCTAGCCCCTGTATTGGAAAAATCCAAATGATACCCAACCCTGCAGAGCAGGTCAGCATTAGACACACGATCGTGCCAGCGATAGCCAAAAATTCGCGGAAGCTGTCAGAGAGGAGTCCAGCTGGCGCCTATGACCATTAGTTATTGTCCTGGCCTCACAAGAGTAAAGAAAGACCGGGAGGACCAAGGACTGGAGACACAGTGTGCCACACTGTCTTGCTCATCAAAGCCATCGGCCCATGCACAAGTCCAAGACTGTGGCTGAGCTCAGCAGTCAGCAGGTCGATGGATAATGCTGCCAAGGAAGGTGAACTGCTCTACAACTTCCGCTTCTCATCCAAATTTGATGGCATGTACAACTATTATCATAATGAGTAAACTTTATGAATGAGACCTTGAGATGGGGTGGATAGTGGGAGAAAATTATTGCCAATTTTTAGAGCCATAAGTGGCTGTAACCCTATTTTAGTAAATCAGATCTTCAGTACATTAAGTGATGTTAAATGTTATACTGTTTACTTTAACTTCAGTAGTTTCAAATACCTGTGATTTTACTTCTGCTCATGTAGAACTGGTCAAAGAAATTTCACTTATACTTTATGACAATCTTCTTAAACTCTGCCCGCCTCTCCTGAACCATGTGCACAACAGGATTTCAAAAAAATCTCCTAAGAGCTCATTCCTTGATTGGACTGGAGGATGAAAATTTGAAAGAGATTGGCTGGCTTATAGACAAGAGATAAAGAAAACAAGAATTCCAGCCGGCAAGTAAAAGAAAAAAAACTTGAAAGAAAAGATTCCCAGAGCAGATGTCTCTTTGACGGACTGAGTACTCATCATTTACTGCAACGAGAAATGACGTCAGCGCTTATAACAGTCCCTGGCCTTCTGCCCATTTCCTGAGAGCATCTGAACCACATGCACTCCCATTCCTTTTTCTCTGCTTCCCACTTCCTCTTGGCCGGTCAGTTTCATTCATTCATTCACTGGAATCCATCTCCCAAATCTTGCTCTTTTTGTGGCATCACATCACTCTGGAACTGGGATTAATCAGCTGCCTGGGAGGGAAAACAAAGAGTGATTTCCAAAAATCACCCCAAAGGAAAACATCTTGGACTGTTTTCTTTGGTGTATTTAAATAAAAAAACCCTCAGTGGAACATCAACAAAACTTTCACTCTGGTACTTGAAAATTTCCTGTGTTTATTTATGCACATTCTCTCAAATCTCACATGAAAAAAATAATTGGAAAAACTAGCAGGTGAGCCATTCCTGAGAAATTTCAGAGGCTTTTATTCTCTCTATATGACTCGCTCTTCTGTATGTGATGTTTGCCGCTCCACATTACCACAAGGCTTTCTAACGCTTCCACCCACAAGCTGCACACACACCCAGGAAAGCACACATGCAGATACCACATTTCCATTATGCTTACTGCTTTTCATATCAGCTTTAAGGGTGTGATTTCAGAAACTGGAGAGATTACATAATCTAGGGTCACATTCTTCAACGCTTTCTCTGTCAGAGGTCAGAGTGGGCCTACAGACGTAGAGATGGCAGTCTGTGCTGGGCTTTAAAAACCTCTCAGATAACACTTTGGGTTAGTCGTGTCACTACAAAGTGTTACCTGAGAGCAAAGTCACACTGTTGAGTAACGATCCGAGCAAGATAAAAGTCACTTTTTTCTTTTTATGCATTATAAAAATGATGTAATTCAAAAAGGCGACTTTTTATTCAACAAACTCTCCTGCCCAAATGTATCAAATGAAAACAAAAATAAGCTTTGTTTAAGAGACTACATTTGAAATGCATGCATAAAATTCTGATTAAATAAGGGAAAGTTGAGGCACGTCAAAGACAGCTTTGAAGATGCCAGCCGTTGCAGTGTGCTAACAGACATGAAAGCGTCTGTGTTTCCTGTCTCTCATGGAGGTCTACGTCTGAGTCACTAAAATCATTGCTACACCTGAGCCAATGAAACTCACAATTAGCGGTTATACTGTGAAAAAAAATAAATATGAGAAGAGTAGGTCCTCAACCATCATCTGAAATTCTCACGAAATAGCTAAGTGCCATTTACTGTCATGAATGTTTCCTTTGAAAAAGGAAGTTAGGGCAGGACTTCTTAATAAAAGTGACTGATATTTACAGTGTAGTATAAGAGAAAATCCTTGACAGTATAACAAAAGGGCAGGGCTTTTTTGGTCTTCTGTCATTGTACTTAAATGAAGCCAAAGTACTCTTGCAATGGGTTTTGACATACCTTTTCTCCATTTTTAATCTTTTTTTTCAATTGCTTCTTCTGCTAGCTTAGCATTAGTCACCAAATGAAGTTCCTAAAACGGATGTCACATGGGCTGTGACAACCAATGGCAGGCTGTTACATCACCCCATCATGCTTTGCCAAACAGCGCATGTGTATACACAAGGAGACAGCCTTAATAGTTTATAAAACTGAGAAAGAGAGCCTGTGATGTGGCCTTCTGTGCCACTGCAGACAGGAACTTCTTGGTCCATAATCAGCCAATATAAAAAAGAGGAAGGACTTCTTTTGTAAATGAGTCAATATTTTGAAGATTTTTTTTGTCAAAGAGCGATTATTTTTTCACTTTTTGGTCGCCAAAAAGGGGAGAACAAGGTTGTGCAAAAAAGTATCTGGCATTAATGTTTCTGTGAGTTTTTATTTCTGTTTGTTTTTTCTTTTGTCTTTATAGTCCCATAACCTTTTTTTAATTCAAGTGACACTACTGCAGCACACATATACTTGAAGCTGTGGAAAAAGGATGTTTAGAGTTTGACTGTGCACCCCAGGGTTGATGTTTTAAAAACTATTTAGGATAAGAAGTTCAGGGAAGACAAAATGGTGAAAAAAAAGCTATATATCAGTATATGAGTAGTAGTATATCAGTAAATGGATCAGTAGGGTATTATCAGCTCTTTGACAGACATCAGACATCGTCAGATAATGATGGTATGAACTGATGTCAACGGCAGAAGCTGTAGCACAGCTTAAACCATAACTTGCATTATGCAGTGCTTACTTATGGTCCTATTTAGAGGTCAACTGATTATTAACCTGGTCAATTACTGAGGCCAATATTTGGATGATTATAGTATCTGCATTTTATTTTGACGATGATCGATTAAGTTGGAATAAAGTACAAATGGAAGTCCCATGATAGAATAAACTTCAGTCTTATCTATTGTGTCTTATCAATTAAATGCCTTGCATTTAGCACTTCTAATGGCTGATGAGGATAAGAGATTTATTACTGAGTGTAATAATGGACTGTAAAAGTAGTGCACTTCCAATAACTACTACCTTAGATTCCATCATGCATTGTTGCTCAAAGCTTTAATGAGGAGAAAATGACCTTTGACTTCTCTCATACTTGACAGACGGACAAGAGGAGAACAACTAGCACAAGTATAGAACACACAACAGTTAATATTTGGAGACATGTATTTTTTAAACCTAAATCTATGACCTGTTTTGATAAAATACAACATATCTATGATGGGTTTTTTTCCGAATTGAGGATTACAGACTTGAATACAGATGGGCGGTAATATAGTTGCACGTATCCTGGGGTATTAATAGCTGTGTTATTGCTTTACTTACCGTCATGAAGACAGTGCTGTGTAATGAGTGCATGTTTACAATAAATGCCTCAAGAATATTTGTCTGTCTCCACTTGCAGCACCACTGTCTGTGTGTGAAGATGCTATAAATGTGATAAATGAAACCCTGCTAACGACCTGATTAATGAAACTGTTACACATGCACCACTGGCTGTAATGTCATCCGAGGCAACGTGAGGTTCAAAACATGCTATTTTTTCTTTCTGTGTGTAGATCAGAGATGGGAAATTATGAAGTTTAGGCTATTAATACTGTGCAGCCCCTTGATTTCATGTCATCACATGACAAATCGCACATGTTGAGATCACATGATCCTGGACGCCTAAGGTTTGATAAATATTTATTATGACATGAATCATGACATTTAGATATGTTTTCATGGACATTAAGTGTAAAAAGATACCAAAAACATGGCTTCTTTGTTATAGTTTTACTAGATACCGGTCTAGATAGAGCAGTGGTTCCCAACCTTTTTCCTCAGGGCCAGCCCTACTTGTATCTAAGGGCGCTTTCACATTAGGCCCAGTTGTTTCGAACTGCACCGCCCCCTTACCCCCACTGGCTTGCTTTCACACTAGCATCACTGATCCATTCCCCGCCCCACTTGTGCATGTACTCAGTCTGAAACAGCATTATGCGGTATGCACAGAGCTGGTTTACAACCCCGCCAAGGAGGAGAGAGAAGAAGATGCTACGATGGCAACCACTCGGGTCATGACCTCAGCGAAGACTGTTTTTTGTTTTAACCCGGTAAAAAAGTCCATCCTGCCACCATGGATGATTTAGAATCACTTTTTAAGATGCCAGCAACTTTGCTCCTCATAGCTGCACATCTATGTACTGGTCAGATTAAATGGGCTCGCACTGCGCAGATACAGCAGTTTCCGATGATGTCATAAAGTTGATAGGACCAGTGTCCTGTATCCAGGCGTGGATGCATTCACATCTCATCCGAACCGTGCCGGAGTCCGCTTAAATAGCGCCCGAGACCACCTGCCTGGGCACAGTTCGTTTGCTCTCCCAACATGACAGGCCAACAGAGTCAGACATGATCCACATAAACTCACAGCTGTGTATAAGGGTCACTCTATAAAAAAAGAGGATCTGTTCAAGAAAAAAATAGAAAATTATGACCCTAGAAGAAGTAAATGTACTGTAACCAAATAAACTTCAAAGGTCAAAAATCCAACCCACTGTCTTTAGTTTGATTTCTTGTAAATTTAAGACATTACACAGTTTTAAGATTACACTTCTAAAAACTTTTCAAACTTGTAGACTTCTCATTTTTTCTTGTAAATTTCCAACATTTTTGTTTGAGCTTGTCTTGTAAATATATCACTTTAAAATCTCAATATTTTGTTTTATCCTCAAAAATTAGACTTTTTTTGCACAAAAATTAACAGATTCTTTACATTTTTGTAATCTTTTGGGTTGGCCCTGATACACGATCATGATCTATCATGATTTTTAACTATGTACATCTAATTTTGACATCAGAGCATACAGGGTCTCCCACCCTGGACCCCAGGTTGGGAACCACTACATTAAAGGATAATAATTGCAGCATGCTATGTAAAAGGAAAAACTTGAAGGGTGTTTTGTTTGAATGCAAATGAAATAGTGTCAAGCAGGAGTTGAAATTTTGGACTTTTATGTCATCTTTACTGTAAAACTACAAAAGAAAGGAAAATGCTGAGCAAGAGGAAGTGGTGTAAATATAAAAGAATTGTCTAATAAATGACAACATCCCCACCCCCACTTTGTGGTCACTTCCCTGCAGTGCTACACCCAACAATGCTTGATTTAGTCTGCAACCTCTGTTCTAAAAAAAGAGAAGAGGAAATGAAGAACTGCAGTTCTTACAACCCTTTACTGTATACAGTATACTGTTAGTGTCAAACTCAACCTCCTCACAGTGATATTCTTCAGCCGTGTTGATCAATAACACTAATCGATTGATTAACCTCCAGCTGGAGAGAAAACGGCAGTGCTGTCTTCACTGACAAACACAGCAGAACACTTATCACAGCCAGGGGTGTTGAGCTTTTCATGCTGATACTCTTGACTGATGAGAGAGCAGAGCTGATAACATTCATTGTGTAATGGCAAACTGTACATGTCACAGAAAATGTATAATAGAAGCTAAAAAACAACTCTTGAAATAACACATCACACTCAGACACAGCGTCCCAGGAGGAACAACACGAGGTCTAGATTGAGTTCATTTTTGGTCTTGCACTCGCCGCTCTGCCCCTCCATCTGCTCCTCAGTCCCAAGAGTGTGCATGTGTATGTGCGTGCGCATGTATGAGTGCATGTGTGAGCCTCCCCTGAGTCTGTGTGTCTGCCGAGCCAATACATGGCAGAAAAAAAAAAAAAAACAAGGGACCAGACGCGGTGAAGAGAATTACATAAACGCCACAGTGGTGCCAGGACCCCGTGTTTTCACTCTGCTGCAGGCAAATACTGGAAAACAGATCTGAGGGAGGGAAAGTGAGAGATGCAGAGTGGGAGACTGACAGATTGTGTGTATGTGCATGTGTGTCGGTGCGAGAGAGACACTTTTTATCTTTGTAAACACTTCCTTTTTATATTTGTCTCTGTTCTCCTGCTGCCTGTATAATTTTCTAGATGGGTAAGAGAGTATCTGAGGGTGGGAATAGTAGGGCTGTTCCTCTCAATGCTGAGTCCTTCATGGCCGTGGCAAAAGCCAGTGCACTGATTTAAAACAGCATTAGAAGGGACAAGCACTGCTGTAGTCGGGTGAACCATCTGAGGAAGGTAATGTGAGTACTGATGGGAGATTACAGAGAGAACCAGCAGGTAGACAAGGCTCATTGATATGCAGACTGATGAATATGCAGACTTTTTTTTTGCCTGAGGTGCCATCTGTGGGATATCAGGGCATCATCTGCCACAGTATTATACACAAGGGTTATCACGATAACAGAAACTTTAAACCAGATTTAATTCTAGTTAGAACAAACAGTCATGAAATATTATGTCTGTATGTCTATATTAAAAGAGTATAAAAGCAAAGCAGTGTTTATTTTCCCAGCTATTTTTTATCTAAGTTAGTCTGAGAGGGGTCTGACTGCAGGCAGTTCATCTCTGACGGCCACTGTATATCTCTGAAAGAAGGTGCCATAATTGGTCAATTTTCGACTTTAAATTCAACTTTATTCATAAACTGGTAGTTTGTCTGGTAGTTACATTCATGAAATAACCACATTGCTAACACTAAAGACTAAAAAAGCTTTAATAAATAAAACAGGATTAGCTCAGAGGTCTAATTCAGGATTAAATTGTGCATAGACCCCTTTTAGAAGATGTAATGTGAACGCTGGCTCGCATTAGCTTCATGAACCTCCCATAGCTATGCTACGTAATAAAGGTTACTACAAAGCCAATGTAGCTAAGTTAAGCTTTAGCAAAGTAATCTTTTGGAAATGTAGCTGAAGCCAACGTAGCTACTTAGATAAGCTATCTACTGTGCTTACATGGCTGCTGAGCTTACTTAGCTTTGGCTATTTAGTTATGAAGCTTCATTATTTGTAACTAAGTTAGCTTTAGCAGCGTGAGTTTTTGCAAACATAGGTAGAACCAACCTAACTATGAAGATAATATATCTATGGAGCTTACATAGCTGCTTAGTGAGCTTAGCTTTAGCTACGTTAGATACGCAGCTATTTCAGCTATGTAGCTCTGTCATCTATCGCTAAGTTTGCTTTAGCAACATGAGATTTAGTAAACGTAGCTTTACCTAAGTTTGATAAAGCTCACGTTGCTACGTAGGTAACATATATATGCCGTTTATGGCTGCTTTAATGACCTGGCTCTAGCTATGTTACCTACGTAGCTTATGACACTAACAGAGCTACGTAAACTATGCTGGCTGCGTTTGAATGTTTTTGTGGAGGACAAGCCTTTTTCTGTAAGCAGACTGTTTACTTGGCTTTAATAACCATAACCATAACCATATATGAACCGCTGCAGGGCTGGGCTCAAGCTGAACTGAGTCATCGATGCAGCCCACCACTTGTGTTAAAGTCTCAGATAGGCCATGAGAGGTACTCTGCGAATTCAGGACACTGGCTGTCTGTTGCTGTTTTTTTACACATTAAACTTGAAGAGAAAAGATCATGTTTTACCTCATTGCAGTGCCTCACGTTGATTACACTGACACAAATGGGTGACATACGGCTTCTTATCTGACGGCTCTTTAGTGTCAGAGCAAAACATGCTGATGACCAACTCAAACTGAGCTGTTGTCTGTCACGTATCACTCTGCTACTCTAGCCATGGCATCGGCTATATCTCGTGTGCATTACAAAAACAACACATTCATCTAAGCAGGTGGCAGGAACTTTCGCTACAAGCTCCATCCAGTTATGAATAAATCTGCAACTCCAGTAGGTTCTGTGCAGCTTTGCAGCAACACTGTTTTGCTTTCACTCTAGCAACTCTATTCTGGCTCATTTTTAACCACTGCATAAAAGTCTTTTGAGCCAGAATGCCCTTAAATCTCATGCACGCTACCCGCTCTACACAAGCATGCAGAGAAACAGATAACAAGGACCAAAGACAATCAGCTTTAGATTCTGGCCAGCCTTCTCAAGCGGCATTTATTGTAAGTATGCCTCCATGAGATGATAACCCCTCCCTTGCTTCCCCTCCCTGTCTACTGCTGTTCCTCTCCATGTGATGGCATTTTTTATGTGTGCAGAGAAAGGACTGAAACTGCGGGTTTCATCACCCTTTAACTCAGCTCCTGCCAAATGTAACCACACTGCAGGTCAATAAATCAAACCAAGATACACTCCTGTGTCTTCTCTCCATGTGTCCTCGGCCTCCTTTCTCACCACAGTCTCTCTCTCTGGTGAAAAACACTGCTAGCCAAGCCCTGTTGCATCCTTTCACAATTTCTGATGACAGAGAGAGTAATTACTTCATAACTTGTGCATGCATAATCTGTTTGAAACCACTGAAGAGTTTACAAGAGTATATTTCAGATCAAGTCCTTTCCTCAATGTCAGGACGAACGGTAAGTGAGACTGTTGTGGTGTTGATAGAACCGGGCTGGCGGGCAGTAATTCATTCCTGCAGTACCCCTGCTGCTCCTCTGCCAGCCCATTTCCGCCTGCTTTTATATTTGGCAGCTGTCCAGAACATTCTTGTGTTATTGCAGTGGGACATTGTACTCGGTGTATGGAGGACCCACAAACAGACAGGTACACGTATGCGCTCAAACACACATGAGCATGTAATGACCCTTACATTAACACACACTCACATGCACACCGTGCTGCCTATTTTTTCCTGCCTGCTCTATTTTCCTACCCCCCCCCCCCATCCTCTCCTCCTCCCTGCAGAAAGATGAGGTCTCTTCACAGCTGGAGGTTACTCCTGTTGACTGAACAAATGGGCCAGAGCAGGCAGCTAGTGCACCGCACTGTCACAGTAGCTACGTACAGTTGGGCAAGATGCAGAAAAACCACACATGTGCTTCCCCTTTGGATTTCCACATCTAATTTCAACTGTTCAACGCCTCTGTAACACCACTACACAACAGGAGTTATGCACTACAGTGTGGTTCAAGAACACACCTAAAATCATTGCAAGGCATCAACCTGGGGAGTCACATCATCGTAAAAGGGAAAAAATGTTGACATAATTAAATTAATGCATCCTCTCATACTGTATGTAGTAAATGTCTTCATTGAAACACATTCAAATTCTGCTAAGGTCTGGTGGCTCCTGTTTATTAATTTCAAATGACAAAGTTTGCTTAATACACTGAGAGTAATCAACTCAAAGTTGCAATGAAAGGATTTATGAATTTCAGATTTATATGCCACCATTTTATGTCCTCATAAATCTATGCCAAAGCCTTCTAGGGAGAACATTCCCAACCCATCAACACTCTCATGCACACGCCTTCAAACTAAGCTACGGGCTCTTCGGTAGATGTCACACTGGAGTTTTTTACGATTTTGTCAATATTTGCCTTTTTTAAATACTTTTATGTTTTGCTTTTGATCTTTTTAATAGTGGGTCTGATTGTCTCTAACATATTTTTGCTACCTGCAAGACATTGGTAAATTCACTTTTTGGATTGTCACAGTGCAATTTAAGTTCATAATCACTGCATAATTTAGTCTGCATTAATCACAGGCTTCATTGTTACTTTTAGCACACTGTGGTAAGGTCACCGCAATGTCCCCCTGCAGCCACAGTGATGTGAAATAAGTAAACGACTGCTTTTTAATGTCTCATTTCACTTTAAAAAAGTGGAGAAGTCAAAAGTCACATGCATCTTGAGTTATGAAGAATTTGCCTTTCCAGAGGTGGAAATATTGTTGTACTCAAGTGAAAGCACAGTTTGGTTAGAACTGATTGAAGCAGAATTTAAAATGTAGTTCATCCAAAGTTTACTCAAAATAAATCTGAGTACTGAGTAGCCATTTTTGAAAGGGGGCAGGCTGCAGACCGTACATTTCTGACCACCACTCTCACTGACTGTTCATCTTAGACATCATGTATCTCGGAATGGAAGTGGCATAATTTGCCAACATATTTCCATTTTAGATTTTTTTTAATTTAATTGTATTCATACACAAAGTCAGGCAGTTACATTCATGAAATAACCTCAATAGAAACATTACAGACCAAACAACATCTCATAAATAAAACAGAGAAAGTGCAACGTACCTGCTTTGTGAGCTTAGCTTTAGATATGTTAGCTACAAGCTGTGCTAGCTACTGTTATCCATAGATAAATTAGCTTTAGCAACATAAGCTTTTGTAAATGTAGCTTAAGATAACTTTGCTATGCAGATAATGTAGATATGTAGATTAAATAGCTGCTTTGTTAGCTTAGGTCTAGCTATGTAGCTCTGTTATCTATGTAGCTTACACAGCTAATGGAGCTATGTGAGCTACGCTTGTTATGTAAGAATTTTTTCATGGAGGACAAGCTTTTTTCCTGTAAGCAGACTGCTTACTCAGCTTCATTAAACATTTTGTAATCAGGTGTTGCAGGTCAGGTTTTTGACTTTTATCTTTTGGTATCCTAACCCTAATATCAACCTTTTCTCTTTGGGTGTATTTCAGTTCTAAGATATGGCATCTCAGAATAACAGTCTGTGAGAGTGGCTGTCAGAGATGAACAGTTTGCAGCCAGACTGTCTTGCTATTTTTGGCTACTCAAGGAGCTTTTACAGTGAAATCTGATCTTTCCTTAATGTACAATAACAACAAGAGAATATAAATCTCCAATCAGGTTATTTTGTGTCTTAACCTAAAGTAAAAATTCAACAGCTGTTTTGGGCTGAATGGTGGAATGAGTTCCTCGTTATGCGCTGCTAACCATCATGTGTAATCAAAGCCAAACTACTGGCCAGTTTCATGTCATTGACAGAAAGCCTGGAGCTGCTTATGTTGGCTTTTAGTGTTAATCTTTTTACTCAGAATGTGATGCTTGTTTTAGTCTAGTACAGTACTTCAACCTAAATATACTTAAGGTAAAATTACTTATATAAAAAAAACTATTCAAAAACTACAAATACACATTAAAACTGTTCAATCACATTAGTTTGAGTCAATTTAATTACTTACTTTCCACCCCTGCTTATTTCCTTTCAATCCATACATCTGCTATCCTGTGGTTCATGGTGCATTCCAGTTCATCTAGTAACTGAAATTCCAAGATACCAGTCAGATATGTCATCCCCAATGACCCCCTGAACTCTGAAACTCTGAGCAGGTCATGTGCAGGTCACAACTTGTCCACAAGAGCGTTTTGGAGTTGTTGGATTGTGTATTTGATGAGTTTGATGAGGGAAAGCCGGAATACCGTCTGCTTACATTGAGTTGGCACAGCAGGTCTGAACTCGACAGCGGCCGATCTAAAAACAGCTTGCACCGACAACTGAAGATAACGAACCTATTGCTAAGACTATAGGAATTATGGCAATGGACGAATTTGCCAAAATGTTGAAGTATCCCTTTAATTACCCCAAATTATCAACTAATAGTAACTGGAATGCATTCAACTCTGGTCTAATGTCACCTTCAGCTCCCCGCTATCCAAAAGGGAAGTCCATCAAACAGCAGATTAATCCAAAATGAAACAGAAATAGTAAAAGTAGCCAAGTGTCCTCTTTTTAGGCTGCTTTCCTGTGTGAAGTATTCAAATCTAGCCAGTTTACAAAGGCTCAGGGTCAGGTTAGGTGACCTAACATCTTCTACATTAAGGCTAGTGGTTAAAGTAGATACGGGGAGATTTGTTGCATGCTTTTCGTTTCTGTGTGCATGGATTTCAGGGCATTCCTGCACAAGTCAGTGCCACAGCTGCTATGTGATGTACAGAGGCTGTAGTCCTTGAAGCAGGTGACCTGCGTTTGCTCCTGACCCTCGCCATTATGTCATTTGGCAGTCCCCACTCTCTCATCCCAGTCTCTTTTACACCCCATCACTTCCAAAAGTCTTTAACTCTAACAACAAGTTCCAACATAAGTGAAGTATCAAATCAGCTGTAATCATGCTGCTTTAATGTTAAACTTTAGTGATGTTACACATTAAAGTAACATTAAGGCAGCTGCTCAATAAACATTTGAGGAATGATCATCTGTTGGAGGCTCTTCTGCTGTGCTCTGTTCATGGACTATACTGCTCTCATGAGGTTTTGTTAGTTGAGGTTTTTAATGAAGCTCCCACTTAGTTTGTGTGCTGATTGTTTGCTTTTTGCTGCCATGGCCAACCTGTGTTGTTGATCTGGATACCTGAGAATAAGGTAGACTGGAGAGTGCAATGTCAGTGTAAAGCAAGATACTGTGTTGGCCCTTTAATTAGAGCAAGATCTCCTTGCACCTCCAGAGTTTAACATCATGCTGTTGTATTTGTCCACACATAAGCCGTATCTTATTTTTTAATGGAAGTTTTATTTAATTTTGGCCTTTCAAAGATATGCAAAATAGTGTTTTAGGACACTAAAAATAACCTTAGAGAAAACTAGTTCCAGGGTAAAGATTTTTAGAAACTCTGTTTACAGCATTCATGTGTAGATTAGGGAAATTTAGTTTTTGGCTTTTAATGCCATTAGGGTATTTATCATTATGCATTCAGTTGACAAGTATGAAGACAAGTACGCACATTCTGTGAACCAACTTCACTTTGTACTGACAAACCAATTCACACCATTATGATGCGGGATTATAATTATGGATGTGTATCAAAATACAGTACCTGCTGTACTGATTTACAACACAGATTTAGATGCCTCATTTCGGTACTCCCCGCCACTTCAAATGAAAGGCACAAGAAAAGGTTGTGGAATTTTGCTTGGGCTTCTGTTTCCTTTATAATCTTATGTTCTATTGGCATTTTTTAACATTTCTATGAATTATTTACAATTCCAATATGCTTTTATTTACACTATGACTTTTAACACGCCTTTTTTTCCTTTTAAAAAGTATCAATTCAGGCAACGTTTAGGCATTGAAACCATTCATAAAGTGTTGATTTAGCATCAGTACATGATAGCCACATTTAATGGGGCTGGGTAATGTCGCAGTGCTAGCACAGCTGGCCTTAAACTCTTTGTGGGTTAACAACCACATTCCTGAGCTGCAGTGTTGACAGCTATTTTTAGTTTTAGTCTTAGTCTTTTGATTAGCTACATGTCTTTTAGTTTTTGTCACATTTCAGTCATTTCTACCCTTTATAGTTTTAGTCCATAGGAAGTCCTCACATTTTAGTCTTTACTTTTAGTCCAAGCATTTATTCTCTTGCCTAAATTTGGTACCAAATCATGGTATTGTATTCTATGCACCCTGTCAAACCTGGGGTTCCTGCTTTCTACTGCTAAGAGGCAAAAGAGATACAGATGCATTGTTTTTGACAGATTTACCCACAGTGGAGAAATATCAGGGATTTTTAATGTCTGACGAAAACTACATTACATTTTAGCCGAGTTTTAGTCATCTTGACAAAAACTAAACTTACTTTTAGTCAGTTTTAGTAATCACAGATCTATTTTTGGCTAGTCTTAGTCGAGTTTTCATCATGGAAAAAAAGGCTGTCTACGAACATTTTCAGTCATAGTTTTAGTCGACGAAATTAACACTGCTGAACTGATTATTATCTTTCAGCGTTTTAGCTGTGTCAGCATAACCTTACAACCTCTCAATAACTTTATCCCCATTTTCTAGATAAAAATGACGCTAAACCACGCTGTTCCTACAAGATGCTATTGATGATATCTGTTCACTGTTGTTTGCATCCGACTAAGATTAGACATTAAGAATTGCTACGTGGGCTATTAGAGACAGGAGGCTGCTTTACAAGACGGGGAGTCCAACCAAGACTCTAGGCCTGAACTGATACAAAGATATTAAGAATTAGGTTTACCGACTCATAATTTTGGTGCAGACTACCAAGAGATCAGACTGTATGCATTTAGACAGCTAATCGTGTGCTAATCGCTAAATGCTGTACTTCATTTCCATGGCATGACAAAACTTTTGCTGATGTCAACATTACTGACTGGCCTTTTAACATACCTACACATAGACAAGCTGTTGCTCTACTACTATGTTGAATGAGGAACAGAGATGCCTAAATGGACTAGAGAGGTTGCTACTGCTTCATACAATTGGTTAAAGTTGTTGGGACACAACTTTAAAAAATGAAATGGTCATTGTAGAGGAATGAGAAGTCTCTGAGTGAGCACCTTTGCTTGTACAATAAAGGACAGGCTACTGTTGACATAGCACGTGTGGATGGTATTATTCTTTAAGTGATGGCCTGTCTATATGTTACCTAGACGTTACGTCCAATGATCACAGAAGCTCATCCAAGTGATCTTCCTCCACATTAGTGTCTGGCAAGCAAATCGACCATTATCCTGGGCTTAACGGTTTTTATGTCATCATAGCACGAGCACCTGTAGCAACACATTCACAGCAGCACCACACCTTCTTGTTGTTTCTTTCCACACAGTAAAAACACAACAAAGAGATTATGCTGCATTCCAGCCCGTCTCCTGGGGTTTACAAAAATCAATTGTTCCCAGATATTTTGATGTTTTCACATAACTTGCAAACCTTTTCAACAGCCAGACATCCACAAAGACTGCCTCTGTAATTCAATTACACAGTGGCAACTTAAAGCTGGTATTAGTTTTGATATTGTCTGAGACACTTGGAAACTTTGACATTTAAGTCACTGCAGCAAGGTGTTTAATTAACAAGGATTAGCTGGAAAATCTATTATATCCCCAATGGAAATATAATACTCAGCTGAAGGCATAAAGGTGATCCATACATATGTCTACTTTTAATGACGAGCAAGCTTAGGCCCTTGAGGTGTATTATAAACATTGTGATTCTTATAAAGAGCCTTCATAAAGTAAAAGGGAATCTATGGGTGCCCATGAGCTACATTTAAACACAGTATATGATTTTCCTTGAACACAGACTGTGCAGTCATCACCACCTTCATCCCTACAATCACCACTTCATTTCACCTGTTATTACCCCTGTTATCAACACTTGTGTTGGGATTATCCCTCACTGACATCACCCCTGCTGCGTGCCAGCTCATCACAAGTTACAGTTTTACTGCTCTCCAACACGTGACCAATGTAACCATGGCAACAGTCTCAACAACAAAGGGAGGCCCAGACCAGGTCAACAAAGACGGGGGATTCTCCTCAGGGTGATTAGGTTACATAAATGATTAGTGCCTCAACACAAGACCTTCAGTCTGCCTCTGAAATGAGTCACATCTCTCCATCCATCCTCTGGTACACCTCCATCACCCCTCCCTCGCTCACCCCACTGCACTCTGCTCCACCATCTGTCTGTGGTCAAATATCCACACTATAGGGGTTGGGCATGGGTCGTCTTACAGACATCTTACGATGTGTGTAGGGATCACTTCTAGCTGCCGTGCATGCTGTGTATTCCTAGTTGAAGACCAAATGGACATTTGCTGAGGTTAAATAAGACAGATGAAAACTTCTGATGAGGAAAGGTGGGGTTGTCAGTATCACAAACAGTGTGAAAAATGGAAGTTTACATAATGTCGACTCCATATAGATTTTAAATACAGTGCAGAGGAAACAGGATGTATTATAGTTATCAGATGTACAAGATGTTCTAGCTAGACCAGTGTATCGCTGGCCGATACTAACAGCCAATATGGGCCTGCCAAAAATACATCAGCTTTTCCAAAAACTTATTATTAAGTCTTGTTTATAAAACACATAATTAGGAGTCAGTGTTTTGAGTTATTAAGGAAAGATGTTATCACATGGTTTTACAGTGGGGACAGGAATTTGGGTTGTTTCCATTCTTATGGCGCTCTTGGTTTGGATGGTGCCCATTTTTTATAGGGATGCACAGATGCATCGGTTCAATGCTATTACCAGTATTGGCCCTGTTGACCCACAGGCAAACAGGAAATAATGTGGACATGAATAGATACAAGTAGCAGATATTAAGTGGTTTATCATATCAACTCAAGGCCCTGTAAAGTGAAAGTTAAAATTTGTGTCTGCATCCCAATACAGTCTGTTGTTAGCTGATGTCACTTCCTTCACTGAAAGTTAACAGCCAGTTAGCTGCTGTGTTTCCACTCATTATGAGATAAATTTCCCGAATCTTTCAGAAGCAGTGGCCTGAGGCTCATTAAAAGCACCATAACAGAGAGATATGTGCCAGAAAACAGTAACTCTAATCCCCAACTTCTGTCTCTCTGCTCTTATCAGGAGCATTTTTTCAAGTCTGAAAGGACTGAATTTCTCGTGAAGGGGTGTGGCTTCAGCATATTCAACTGACACGCCCACACCATCCTAAAGCAGATTTTACTGCCTCTTTTTTCATGATTTTGAAGCTTAATTTTATAAACTCAGGGATGTTTTTCATGACGGAAATTTTGCATGGTGGTTCATAACACTGTGGCTTGTCATACAACAAACCTAAAATAAAGATTTTTTTTTTATCACTTTACAGGGACTCTAATGACATTTAGGATACCTTATGGCTAATTCAGGGAAAAGATAAAATATAAGCAAAAAAGTAACCTACTGGACAAATGTTGATCTGTTTTCATTGCCAAAAATTAGAGAAAATAATAAAATGAATAAAAACATTCTCATCTGAGAGCCATCAGATAGACCATTTTTAAACATCAGTTTCTGCATCAGTCCTAATTTAAACAATTGGTGCATCTTAAATTCAAATTAAATTTTGTCTCTTTTTTCTTATCCCTCTGTGCGTCTGTGTCCTTTTTATTACAGGTTTATCGTTTGACAAATGAGGCCTACATCATTTACAGAACTTCTGTCATCACTTTTATGGCTTCTACACACAGACAGTGGTGCTGCTCATGGAAAGTAACACACACACTTAAGGCATTTACGATAAACATGCATTCATTGCACCACACTGTTTCCATGACAGTAATTACAACAATATTGTGGCTATTTTTAAATACCCTAGTATCGAGTTTTACTGTACTACACCTATGCACTGTTCATCTCAATTGGAAACTGTGTCTTTTATTTCATTTGCTCTTATCAATTACTAATGTGTCTTTTTCTTAATATCTGCTGTTGTTGTTTGTTGTTACCTATTTTGAGGCAATTACATTATACTAGTTTTATTCTCTGTATAGCATCTGTATTAGGGCTGAACAGTTGGTTTTATTGCCCACCCACAGAAATGGCTGGGCCACCGAAAGGCACAATAAATAGGCCTTCCCCGGATGTTATTTAATAATATTAATAATCACATCATTAGTGCTTGTAAAACCAGTGTGTGCTGGTAGAACTTGCCTCCTTGTTAACGTGCCACATGGGCCTGGCTCTGATCAGTTTTACAGTAGATGGGTAAAAAAGTTTATAGCTGGTTCTAGCATGGCTGTACGTACAGACATTACTGTCCTAACAGTTTAGATCAACAGGCCTGCCTTGTTGTTGATTGTAATTAAAGGTTGATAGGTTTGAAATAAAAGGTTAGAAATGATAAAAATTTAGGATAGACCATGTCTTTGCTAATCTCCATGGGCTCCCCTGTGACACTTGGTCCAAGAGAGCCGAATCCCAGGATGTGTGTGGTGAGTTGTGACCTTAAGCACATCATGCTGCCACTTCTGTGTGAAAACCACAGCCACAAGGTTTCAGGTGAAAATGACTAATCTGCATTGAAAGTGTATCTGAGATCATCATCACAAAACTGAGCCCTCTACATGCAGCATCTGTGTGTCCCTGTAGGCTACATATAAGCTACAGGTGACACTGCTGCTGTCACAGATACACTGGCATTATGCTCGAGGCAGATGCTGAATAACACGAGGCAGATCTTAAATGAGTGTTTTCCTGCTATCCCAGTTCTCATTAATATACGGTACATTAGAGTGACAAACATGCCAGTTGTTTACGTTAAAGCTGCAGGTGTGCACCTCAGTGTGTGAGTCACAGCAGGTCAACACAGTGAGCTTTGGTTTAGATAGAAGTTGCATTCATAGGGCTGATCATGATTAAATCTAACTTTGAACCTCATTTGTAAAGTTTATGAACAGAATAGTCACCCCTCTATCTGTTGTCTGTCCTCTTTTCCTCCTCCTCTGTTGTGTTTGTCTCTCAAAGCTACTGTTAAAGGGGTACACATGTGTGTGATACCTGAAATATAAAACTGACTTCAAGACCCACATAATAAAAACACAACTGCTTCATTCAATATTTAATTAAAGAAACTTCAACTCACATGATTTCCAGTTAAATTAGAAAATGCAATGTTTTCACAAAGATATATACAATGTACCATCTGAGCTATGGGTCTCAAAAAATAGACAAGACTTGATTATGATTTTAAATGCGTGTTTTTAAATGATACAATTGCTTTTAATAGTCCTAGTTTTGAAAAAAATCTACAGATCTTTTTGTCAACCAAATCTGCCAAGAGAAAAATAGAGCAGTAGTAAATTCAGACTCACATGTTGGCAAACGCTTGTGTTTTTTTAGTCATTTAGGCATTAAAGACATGTCTCTTAAAAACAGGATCATGATTACCCCAAATTAACAGCAATAGGTTTTTTGCAGTCGAGTAATCCTGTCTCTTGGTGCTCAGCCGTAGCATGGTTGCACTAGGTGGGGTAAGATGAGGGGAAGTAAGGTGCCTGGATAGAACCAGTTTTATTCATATGAGAGAGAATAAAAAAGATTTTGAACTAAATCTCTGTGATTCACAACCTAAACATTAACCAAAGAGGTAAGCATGAAAAACCTTCACAATGAAGAAAGAAGTTCTTCAAAAACTCTTCAATCACTTTCTACAAAGGAGTGTTGTTAAAGGGAAAGGCCCCATCATTGATTTAATAGGATATCCTGAAAAAAAAAAAAGGCAGGTATGACTCACCAAAGGACCATGCACGTTTAGCAAAGGGAGACGAACCCTCAAACAACTTTAAAGAGATGAATGGGTATCTGTGAAGACACAGCTGACTACAAAGCTAGAAAGTGGTAAAGCGGTCTACAATGGGACTCAGACATAATTTGCACGCTTTTATTCCGATATAAAAAAAAGTAGAGCAGCAGCTTTGAGTCATGGATCATACTGGGATTAATATAAACCAAACTATCTCAAAGAATTATGCTTACTTTAGTTTTTTCTATGGTTATGATCTAAAAAGTTATGTAATCTGTGCCCTTTCCAGTACACCATATATTCTGGGTACAGCAGATAAGTGTTAGAGATTGGGGATAACAGATATGGTGTCACACGGTCAACCAAAGGCTTTAAGAGGATTGCTCATGCCTCTGACTGACTCACAAGGTGCAATGAACTCCAACTCTATTGATGTTTAACTAAATTCCTTTGTTACTGGAATATTTCGAGTCACATGTCCTTGGACTGTGCAGGCGTGTAAAAGACCACCACAGCAGGCAGATTTACGCAAGTTTAAAAGGTCGAGCTGGAAAAGGACTAACACTTTTGAAGTGTTTGTTAAAATAATGGGGGTTGTGTTGTTCTCACCTGTCAGGGTTAAAGAGTGAGGACAGTCTGGCCATATCTTTAGGCATTGACACTATTTTGAACAACTTTCATTGGACGGTGCCCTGTATAGTGTACAGATGTTCCAGATGAAGAGACGGCTCATGGCTCTGTCCCAAATGACTGCAATGAATGTATCCTTGGGGATTTGTTGTCACTCCAGTCATCATGGGAACATGGATGGCATGTTTCAGTGGTTGCTGTGACAATATAAAAAAAGAGTCAGTCCCGGATGGGAACAAGCCCTCAGGGAACCATGGCAACTGCAGTGGAAATGTCAAACGACAAACCTGAAGTGCTTCGAACAGAGGGAATTCTAGTGATTGAACTCCTCCACCTCAGGCAGCTTTATATTATTTATTTATTTATTAATGGTCAGTTTCTATGAATTATTTCTAAAGTGGTGATATTCAAGTTTCAAATAGCCGTGAGAACTACTGTATGTGGACTGTGTAAAGAAGCTGCATAATTTATCACCATGTAGCTTGCTTGGTTATTCACAATGGAGTCCATGGGAGGACGCTTGGCACCAAGTTAATATTTCACCTCGGCTTTTTCCCTAGAAATTAGCCTTACGATGCTGCCTGGATCGAGCTAAATGGATGGATCAATTAGGCTGCAGAGACGGGGGAAGGGCTGGGGGTTTCTGTACAGTGTGTCTAGAGAACTAGAGATGGATGGCTGTAAGAGTGCACGAAAAGCTCAAGTGCATTTAAAGAGAGGCGTCAGCACAGAAGGAGCATGACCACTATGCATAAAATGGGTAAAACTACTGTGGTGTGACTCCAGCTCATACTTACAAGTATCAGTCAGATTGGAGCATGTACCACTAAGATTAAATCTGCTTCCTGTTTAGTTGTTACATACATACATACAAATGTCAAGGCTTGCCATTGCCCCATCCTATTAGTTTTGTGCATGCGCTGAAAAACATTTAGTCATTAAAATTTCTTCAAGCTGTAAACCAAATTTCAAGTGGGTAAAACTATAGTCCTAGTAGGAGTTCATACTTACAGGAGGGCTGGAAGTGGCAAAATTTGGTCAATTTTACTTTTATGTCCCAAAAATGGCTATATTACTGTTGGGATTCCCCATGCAGGCTTTTCCACAGAATTGGCCGCTGGAAAATCCAGTGGAAGGGCCCTCTCTAGCTTTAAAGGATTTTAGTGCAAGTGTGTTTGATCAGTAGTACTGTTAGAACAGCTAACAGTTCCCTCATTTTGCTACTATGAAGAGGTAGAAAGTGTGTCAAATAAAAATTCAGTTCTGATGTTAAAATTGTTTATTTAGATCACTTTTTAACCTTATTTCACTACTGTTTCCACTTATTTCTTGCCAGTTTTTTTTCCTTTATACACATTTTACCACATTGCCCATTTCAGCTTCTTTAATCACTTTTTTAATCACTTTTTCTTTTTTCGTCACTTTAAAGTCATTGCTCTCATTTCATTGTTACCCATTTTTGCCACTTATATTCTAAGTCTTGGGATGACCAATGTGTCTACCAAATCAAATCAGATATTTCTGGGTTAAAACTTTCCCTGGGGCTACAACTCTGAAACACCAGTGGGTACGTATTTAGTTCTTGCCAATTCAGGCTCAATGGTTACCACAATGCTCCAGATTTCAGTGTCTAGTTGTAAACAACCACTTTTAAAACACTAATAGAGGCAGTCAAACCACAGCTTGGATTTAGAGATGAGGTTTGACCCCTGGTGATAAACTAGTAATGAATTACTTCATCTTGCAAGATAAGCACAAGGCTAATAGGCGGGAAGTAAAATTCCATTCATCTTTCACCTCAATAAAGTTAATAAAGAAACCCTACAAAAGCTGGCCAGCTTAGCATCTTCATAATGCAGCAACAAACACATGTCAACTAGAAACCTTTTCATTTCCTCCTCATGCAACACACCAAACAGCCCCAAGAAAATCTCTTGATCTTTACCAGGGCTAGTTTTCACTCAAATTAGGATTCAAATGTTCCTGGCAGATGGCAGCCACTCAATGTTAATGCTAGAGTCAGTCTTGTAGGAGGTGGCTGCACAAACAAATAGAAAGAGGAGTGTATGGGCAGTCCTGTACACTATGTGTACACTTACACAGTTTGTTGGAAGTGAACAGAGGAAATGTAGAATCAGCTCTGGGAAAAAAAGCCTCCTGCAAACACTGTAGAGAGACCGTGGCAGGGCAGTGGAAAGAGTATGGTGCCAGTATGATCAAGGAAGAAGTATTTGATATCTGTGCCATGGAGGGGATGGGAACATTATGTCATAAAAATAATAAAAAAATTGGCTCATTGTCAGACCAATAATTACAAATTATTAATGATATTTTGTTATGATAAATGTATTTGTCAGATTAACTGTGGAGAAAGAAGCTACCATGTTTTGCATTGTTTCAATAGAATCAAAGGCAGTACGTTGTTACAGTTATTTTTATCATGATTGGTTTTGGTAGATAGTAGCTTATAAAGTTAATTATTAAAATCAGAAGATATGAAAATCTTGATGATATATCAGCTGTAAACAACTGCCTATATTGGCTGTAAAAATCAGCCATATGTTAGAATAAATTTGTGTTTGAGGCTGGACCAACAGACTTACATCAGCCGGAGTATTTTTCTTTATACGTCCACATTCCACAAACCTTAAAGTCTTCCAAAGAAAGTTTGTTACTTTATTCATCCTTAGATTTTAACATGTGTTTTAGGACTGAAGTTGTTGGTTTGAAGTAGATTTATATAACATTATCAGTATTCAAACAGCTGGTCTGCTAAAGCTAAGCTTTCTATCAGATGACTGTTCATGTTAATGTACAGGTTTATAGTCTGATCACAGATGACTCAGTCTCACTCGTCTCCATGTTTTTTCATTGATAAACCCATTCAGAAAGTGCGCTGAGCAGAGTAGTTTTTTGTTTCATTGTCACTTCGTATCTATGGCCCGCCCTATTAACTGGAGTACTAAATGGTGTTTACATTCCCTAAGAACGTTATGGAATTGGAATGGCTATTCCAGTTATTAGTCAGTAATAATAATGTAGTTTTTTTTTTCCTTTTGATCAGGAGTCAGGTGGTTTGGGACAACTTTGGGACACACTTTTGTCAGGTTCAAATTTTCATGCAAAATTTGTCAAACTGTCTCTGAGTCGTCAATCATTTCAAACAATTGGTTCAATCTGTTGAATGTTTTCAGAAGTTTTTGATGTGCACAGAACGTTCATCTTCTTGGACATCCTCTCTGCCTTCACAGAATCTTCTTGGGACCCTCTTGAAAACGAGATGCTGCATCTCAAGGGGCTATCCTTCAATAAATTCAATCTTCTGTGCCATTCAAACACACGAGCACATGGCATGCGGTGTTCCTCATACACCTAAGTTCATTTACAATGTAAATATTTTTTTTTTAAGTTCATGCATTGTATTTTAGCTAATCATTTCCAACACCTTGGCAAAAACATGTGCACTTGACTGTGAACCACATGGTTTTATCCTCATGAGCACAGTCTCATTATTTAATAGCCATACCTCATATTCTCTTCTAAAAACAGAGCAAGGGCACTTTAGTTGACGTTTCAAAGTTCAAAGGTAGCAAGCAAATAGCTAGCAAATTTGCCTTCTGTCTCTAAATTCAGTTAAATATTTTGTTTTGTTTAGACTTCAGACATCTTCCTTGTGAAAAAGTCACATGACACTGGGCGTATATACAAGAGCAGACATTTTCTCATAAGGCTGCACATTAGAACTGCATAAACACTGAATTATGCAGCAGTAATATGTTTATAAGTAGTTGTTACTAAGATATGCTGATGAGGCAGTCTAACTTGAAGACATGACACCTGCAATTATTAAGTGGGCAAAGGAGCAGGAAGCTTTAGCCTATCATTTGCTTTGAGGCAGTCTACACCTTCACTAATGCTCTACGGAGGGGCTGACAGGATGAGGCATGTGAGTGTGTCAATAAACTGAGGAGGGGTAAAAAGGGTAAGAGCACTTCAAGGTCAAATGTCCAATTGCACAACACATGACATCTACATTTATAACGCAGTTTGCAAATGTTTGGCTGAGCTGGGTTAAGGTTGCAACTCTCAGCCTTTTCTTATCTCACCTTTGTGTATATACCATGCAGGGTGGTCTACAGCTGCAGATTCCTGCATTTCTGGCAAACTGTGTCCCTCCCTGAGTTGCTTAACATTGTGAAACAACCTGAGAGATGCTGTCAAGGATGCCAGCAGGCCACACCTTATTGCAAATCAAGTAAATGCAGAGACATTTACTGTACTATATTACGCAGAAGGATAAAAACAAGCCTGACACACACCCCCACACACTTAGCCACTCAGATGGGAGATGGAGCCTGGCCTCCGAAGGCAAAGGGAAGCACCTGTCTACTTCGCTCTCCCCGGATGTGGAGGTGTGTGTGTGTGTGTGTGCATCTGCGTTCAAACCTATAAATAGAGCCTGTGTCTTCCCTAGCTCTCGCTCCAGTGGGATCTTCTCATGTTTTAATTAAATAAACTGCTGCAATCAGGCCCAGCTGTGCCCTGCATTCCCAGCCTGCATCAGTCAACAGCCATGCTCGGGGGCAACATAGAGGCCGGGTGTCAGGGCATATGAGTACATGGAGACAGCGAAGTGGAGGAGCAGACGAGTAGAAAAAGAGAGAGAAATGGACTAAGCTGTGAAACTGGGGCACTCTGCACTAAAGGCCACCTGGGTATCATAGGAAGTCCTGCTCAGGTGTTCTGGGCGGGTTCCCCAATGTGCAAACCAGCAGAAAGAAAGGAGCTTGGATCATCTCTTTTATCTTTCTCCCTCCATTTCACCCCACTCCTCCTCCTCTTGCCCTTTTCCATCCTTCTTATAGCTCTAAATTATCCTGCTTACTCTTCATTGTGTCCCCTCATATCATACAAAATCCCTCTCAGTGAATCTGTTCACCTTAAAAGTATGTCTGCAATCATGCAATGATTTGCACATTTGTGGATAGGGCTGTAATCTGACGAGGTGTGTTGTAGAGTCCAAAGCCAAAGAAATAGCAGGATGTTTCCATAAATGTAGACAACTCCCATTATTAGCGAACTCACATTCTCATTTTAAGAGAGACAGTATAGAAAAAGGATTAGAAGTATTCTGAAGCCCCTGCTGCCTCCACCTGCTCTTAATGGGGTAGGACACATTTTTAGACACAGCATGTTTGTTAAAGAAACTTACAGGATGTTACTGTCATATTTTCAAGCAAGGCTGCAGGAAAAGTAACAGTAAATAACACTTTAAAATACCCATGATTGGGGCGGAGCCAAAAGTGTTTGATATCCAGGGCTTAGCCCAAACTTAGAAGGGTCCCCTCTTGAGTTTTGCTCATGAAGCACCTATATGCACTGTTTTCAAGTAATCTTAATATAAATTTAGATTTAAACCACCAACCAATTTATACATCACTTGGGCAAAAATGATGCAGCCCTATCTTTAAAAAGCATCCTTTACAGCAAACATAATTTCAGTCATGGACACTCTCATCAAACATTTTACTATTTTATTGCAAAATTGATCTACAGTTTTACTTGGCGGCGAAGGCTCTGTTCAAAAGATGCTCCCAGAGTTAGTCAACCAGCATGCTTGACTTTCCAGGGAGTGCGTGGCTAGAAGCCCCCATATGGATAGACATTTATGACAATGTGTATTGAATACAATAAAATTAGTTCAAAAGCAGTTAATCCATAGTAGCATGAATCTGAATGAGTGTGCAACAAGCTTTATGCTATGATGGAGGAGGCTGGGGTGGAGGAGGTTTCACTTTGCCAGCAGCAGCGGGGTGCATCAGAATGACTGCGAGTGGGGATGAATTTAAGCTGTACTTGAATACACCTCTGTGTTGAGATAAAAAGGTGTGATTGGTTTGGGAGCTGGGGGGGAATTGGGATCAGCTGGCCGTCACCTGATCATGGCTGGGCGTAAAACTACCGTGTCCTGCATGAACTAACGCCAAGATTCATTTATTTTAAATGCTATAGTTGCTAAAGTGTGCCTGTCATTCTATAACCATAATACACTGTATTGGGGATCAAAATGTTCCCTTTTACTACCTAAAAACAGGCAGAAACTGTCCGATATCTCTTTTTTTGAAATTGAATCAGCATGGATAGGGTTCAAATTTAGCGTAGAAGTTCACAATTGGCACAGGTCAAGCAGAAACCACAAAATGCAGGGTTCTAGATTTCGATATATTTTCATATAAAAAGAAAATGTTTATATCTAGTACAGTGTTAAAAGTATTTTTATTCCTCTAAAAAAAGTTTTATTTTATTCAGTTGTCGTACAAGGAGGAAATTTCTATGTCCATTTGCATACTATAAATGATTTTTTAGCAGCAATTTATCATAACACTTAGCAGAAAAAATACTTTCACAAGCCTAAAAGATTTTTGGATTTGAGAAAACATCCGGGGCTTAAGCCCTGTAAGCCACCCCCTGGCTCCGCCTATGCCCATGATCACACTGTATGTCTGATACCTTACTTGCCTCTCAAAAAAGAGGGTGCGGGGGAGGAGATTCTAGCCAATAAAGCCGAGTTGCTTGTGCCAGGCGTAATAAATTTAAATGCTAATGCAGTGTTGTGGTTTGATTCTGTTAACTGGCTGCATTTAACTCTACATGGGGTTTCATAAGCTGCTGAGAAATGATGCATGTCTGACCACAGGATTTGAAAAAAAAATTGCCTATTATTGCTGCATCAGTGTCCCTGTAATTAAATCTTATATCATTTTAAAAATGTGCACCACTCCCTTCAAACACTGCTCTTAAATCCCCACCTGGTTTTTCCTTCCACCACTAGACACCCTCTTGTGTAAAAGCCTAAACCGTAGCTTTTAGTAACAGCAGCAGATGCAGCTCAGATCTATAATTAATGGACTGGTGCTGCTGGTCCTTGTTCTGTTGCTCAACTAACCCCCAGTAAAACCATGTGGCCATTACAGCCCAACAAGAGTCGACACCCAGGAGGACGTGTACGGCTGTAACCAGACAGGCACCATCAATACTGTAGATGGAAAAATAGTGGCGGAGTGGAAGATGAATTATTTTTTATCCTTCTTGCAACAATTTAAATGTTTATTTATTTCCCATTAAGTGGGATCATTGCTCTGCATTATTGCAAGTTACATGGGCTATTTCTGTCAGTAATGTGCCCTCCATATGAGAATTGATTCAATTATTGATTAACTTGTCCACTCCAGGTAAAAAGCGTGAATGGATCAATATCCATTTTGATGAGTAAGACAGACCAGCCTGGTCTGTGATGTTTTAGAAAGGCTACTTAAGTATGACATTAATACTAGTTTACCACTACAACATGAAAGGCCCTTACTGTCACACAGGACAAAACACACTGGTTGTAAAACTGATGTAAATCAAAATCTTTCATTCTGTTTGTTGCTGTTTTATTGTTTTCAGCTGAGGTTATTGATACCAATCTCTTGGTGATAACTAGTTTAATTGAAGCCAGATCAAGAAAGCCAAGCAGCGCCAAGGATGCCTGTTCAGTGAGCACAACAGAGTATCTAATCAACAATGGCTTAAGCTGTATCTAGGAAATAAGTCCAAGTAGCACCCTAGGTAGCCTTAAATATTTCCTTGTTACTTTCATTGCCTAGAATAATACAACTTATCAAACAGCCCATCTGTGCATTTATCAAAGTCTTCAGTCTACTTGGTGGCAAAGAGTCAAGGACAGAATCTGTTCAGAGTCCCAATTTTACATCAAGTTTTATGTTTCTAGATAAGCTCTGTTCGATTAGCAGCCATGCAGTGAAAGTTGTTTGGACATCACATGTGTGATAATGACTGAAATAGCAGCCATGATTGGCTCTACCTATCTCTGCTGATAGGACAAGTGGATCATGACTTAAGCTAGAGGCCCTCCAAGACAGGATGGGGTGCGATCAAAGACACCCAGTAACACTGACGTGACACCCAAGTCCACTCACATATTCCATGAGAAAGACAAAGAGTGACAGACAAAAGAAAAGGGAAGGGAGGATGTGAAAGTAATTAATGATAGGAAGGATTTGGGACATGGGATATTACACAACTGCATGTGACTCAAAGGCAACTAATGGTATTAGTGATGATCTAAAGTTATCCCTGAATGTTCTGACTTTACAGATATTAATTAGGTGTGTGAGCTACTTTTAGCATGACCTTTTGCACTGCCAGATTAAAAAAAGACAGTCAGTGAGGATTATGGAGTAACCTACACATGTGCCAACTTCGGGTATTCCATAAATGCCAAAATGATCCTAAAATAAAGGCCATATTTGGCCTGTGGAACCAGCTGTTACAATAGTAATCATAGCTGTTAGGCCTACCTACATCAGCATGATTACAGTGGCCATGATGCTCATCAGTAGCACTATTATTATCAGGGCCAGGTACATGCATATTTAAGGATTTAGCTCCAGCATCCAGCCGTGTCTCATCATCGATTGGGAGAGATCAAGGCTCACAGAGGCGCATGGCCCCTCCGCTTACACTCCCTATGGCAAGCCGAGCTGTCACACATGACCTAACAGTTCATGATACAAACAACCTTACTCCATCCTAACGTCTAAGTGGGCTATTATAAATAAAATCAGTGTAATTTGACTTACCGATTCCGGGGGCGGAGTAGATGAAGTACAATGCGGAGGTGGACAATGAAAAAAGGAATAAAAGCCCAAGGAATGACCTTCTCCGGAACCGCAAATGTGTCGGCATCATACAGGCGGCAAAAGCACACACAGGCACGTTTCGCGTATTTCCAACGACGACAGACCAGTTCCGATGTGTCCAGATGCCAGAGCCAGTGGTCCACGGACAGATTGGGTTAAATGAGCCGAGTAGGGTGGCCGGTCTGCGGCAGCGGTGAGGAACCAGAGGCGGCTAGGAAGTCTATTTCCGCGGCAGGTCTAGCACAGGACCTCCAGTATTCAGTCAAGACATTCAAATCCCATTCCTGAGAGGACGGTTAAGAAACAGAGTGTCTCCGATGTCGAAACGCCTGGTAATGATAGCGCAGTTTTTACCCGGCCTGGTATTTTCAGTGAGAGACCATCATTTGGCTCACACACTACGTCGCTGATGGTGTTTGGCCGCTCCTGCGCTTTGCTTCCCTGCCTACAAGCCCTATGAATGGGGCAGCCCCTCCGCAAAATGAGCAATACCTAAAGTGGGCGTTAACACTACCCAACAAACAAGTAGCCTACGTACTCACACTATTTCAAAAACGTAACCTGGCAAAGAAATTTATGTCCACTTTGACAACCGTCGCAGCCTCGTCACAGCAGTACGGCGTATGAAATGATTAAGCTAGCTACTTAGCTTAACAGGATTCACATTGCCCTTTATTAGTGAGCGTTTACAGCGCTAAGTTATCTAAATAGGATCGTTTTCCAGCAGTTTTCCCGCTTAAACTTTATTAATGAACGTTTTAAACCTTATGCAGGGGAGTCCAGAGGCTACAAAAAGCCACGTGTAAGCATTTTTGGATCCTTAACTGCGTGGGTGTTTCAAAGATTTTGTACACAAACATTGTAGACAGTAAGAGATCCACCAGAGCTATACAGATCCTAAATCTTTACTAGACTTGCATTCCTTTAGATTAAAGGGTTACTACTACATTGATATGCCTGTTTATTATCTGTTTACTTCTTACATTACAGTATTTATTTCACATATTAATTTTCAAACATTCATTTAACCCCCTCTCATGGTGACAGGTGAATTTTTTGTACCCAACATCTGTGGGTAATTAGCAGTACATGCAAAACTACATTATCCATAATTACCAGGCAGACGACTGAATCGACATTACTGGGGCTCATGGGAAACTGAGTTTCAAATATTTTTTTTGACAAACTACAACACTTTATTCTCAATCTTCTGTCTAAAACTATCATAAAATGGGTGATATATGTACATTTGTTTCTCGCATTAGCTGAAAAAAAACTATGTCAGTTTCCTCATATTAGCCTCTTGTCATGCATTCTAAGTAAGGACTACAATTCCCTTCGACCCCGTTCCAGGAACTAGTGTCGTGGTGTCAACAGATACTGTGTGCTGTCGATATGAAGTTCCAAGTCATTTTTATCACTAAATGCTGTTTTCGTCTTTGAATTCCCCTGTTTGAGAATGAGAGGCGTTAGTCACAAAATTTTGTGGCTGTGTTTGTTGCTGTTATTCGTAAACTCGTGCTTGTCGCAGCGTGGCAAAAGGGAAGACTCGCTGGACCTACGCGAGAGAGATGACGACGACAGAGAGAATGTAAACCACAACGACGAGACTTCAAGTAAAAAACAGCAAACAGCTGTTAAAGACGAGAATGGGGATGGAGTCGAGCCACAGCAGGGGCCGCAGAAGGATGACCAGTCTCTCAGGTTTTTACCTATAATGCTTTTTTTCAGTTTGACTTTGCAGTACCTTAGCCAAACGTTGCTAACTAGCTAGCAATAGCTTCAAAATGTCAATATAAGTCTTAGGTCATGATATCTGCCACGCTTGTTATGACTACCTGATAATAACTGACACAGCTTATCGACACACAATGAAGAATAGGGAAAAATAAGCAAGAAAATACTATTTTTTTGTCAGTAATGTCAGCAGTACAATTAGCTTTGACAGAGAACTACTTTTATTACTTTTACTGTTAATAATATGTACGTTTCATGCAATATGTTAACAGTATCTCACTATGCTTTTAAAAATGACAGTAGTCAAACTGTACAAGGTTGTTTAGATAGTGTTTGAATTAGAAAATCATTTTGGGGTACTGTTTAAAATGGACGTTTCTATAATAAGTCTGCAATAATCTCAAACAAAACTGATAGGGCCCATCTTTCAGTTTTCTGTAGCTTAATCAGGTGTAATAATTGTTACCAGTGTAACACATGTTAAGTAAAGTACGTTTACTCATTATTTCATCATTAAGAATGTGCATATTAAGAAATAGTAAGTTAGATATGTAGTAACTGTTTACATACTAGTAGGGGAAGAAAAACTCAAGTCATTGAAACTGATTTGCAACAAATGTTTGACTTAATTTTTGAAGAGGTTTGAATGAAGGAGTCAACTTTTATCTTGTGTACAATGGTGCTTATATTATGTTGGGATGCACAGATGGACAGATACTGGTATTGTGTATCAGTGCTGATACCAGGCCTAAATACTTAAACTCATAAAACATTGCAGATATTGTTCTCAATTATCATTTTAGAGCATAAGGTTAGCATCTGTGTAAGCATGTAGGCATGTAGTCAAATGGTGTGTGCAGCCATGTCTGCAATTTGGTCATATTTTACCAACAAATAGTAACCAAAGTACCAAGTGCTGGGTCACTCACAAAAAACAGGGTGCAAAACCCCAGAAGTAGAGCAGGACAGTGTGAGCCAACAGTAGTTGGGAGACTCATTTACTCAAAAGCGGAGAAGAGTCTAGGTAAGTGCAAAGTGTTCTCTAAAGAGCTGGGTCTTTAGCTTTATTATGAAAGTAGAAAGGGACTCTGGGGATCAAGTGGAGTTGGATTATGCATGCCACCATTGAGGGACAGCAGAGGAGAAGAGTCAGGCTAGTGATCTCCGGGCTTGTGATGGAAGTACCAGGCACCTTCCTTTTAAATGATGATTAACAAAGTAGAGGAGAATCAAGACTATGCATTAATAAATTGTCAAGAAGAGGGTTGAGGAACATCTGCTGAAAATAACAACATTTAATGCAACAGCACTAAAATTAACCATTAACATATAATGGTTAGTTTGAGGTCTTTAGTTGTATCAGGAAAACACATTTGAATACATAAAATGAAAAGTGACCAATTTGAATGCCTTTTAAAAATGTATATAAT
The DNA here is from genome assembly GCF_018320785.1 of Cheilinus undulatus. Lineage (NCBI taxonomy): Eukaryota > Metazoa > Chordata > Actinopteri > Labriformes > Labridae > Cheilinus > Cheilinus undulatus. Next base: position 32,624,266 of record NC_054875.1, read on the forward strand.
GTTTACTTTTTCTGACCCTTTTGGTCTAACCCCTAAAAAGTATCCCTTATTGCTAAAAAAAACTAAAACCAACACAAACATATAAAGACTAAACTAAAAAAATAATTTTTGTAGAATTTATACTAAACTAAACAAACAAATCAGCAGTAAAAACTTAGTAAAACTAGTACTCGTACTCCTAAGAATATACTGAAAGCATGAAGTTAACACCTCATTATGAAGTCAAAGTTGGAGTCATGTCTGCAGTTTGGTGATAACTCCAACATAAATGATAATGAAAAATAGAGGAGAATGAAAATTATGCACTTATTATTTGTTAAAAAAAAATTGAATAATTTTAAGAACAGTTATGGTAATATTAGGTACTCATATATGTATTTGGTATCGATGAGTAGCCAAATGTAAGTACTTGTGCTCACATTTGGTCTGGTGTTGGTGCATCCCTCACTGGTATCTTAAATACAGATCCTCGCCTAACTACCTGCTGGAGATTTAATGTTATGCACTTCCATTTTTTCTGCTTGCTTTTCTGCAGCAAGTCCAATGACACAGACAACAGCAGCAATGAGACCCTCCGGTCTACAACACCTGCCACCAAGCCGACGACTCCAGCTCCCCCTACACCCAAACCTATTCTGCCCGTGCAGACAGGTGTCAAGGCCCAAGAAGAAGAGCAGTCCAGTGGGTTGACCATATTTTTTAGCCTGCTGGTTATTGGTGAGTTGTCCATCTTTGTTGTGTTATTGCAAAAAAAAAAATATTTCGCTCTGTTTTTCTATCTGTTTTTATTTTGCCGTCTCCTGCTGTATGGAGCTATTATTGTTGTGAAAGTATTTGCAAATGCGTACACAGATCTGTGCACAAATCCACTAATCCGTGCACAGATCTGCAAATGTGTGCACAAATCCACAAATGCGTGCACAGATCTGCAAATCCGTGTAAAGATTTGCAAATGTGTGCAAAGTTTTGCAAATTTGTACAAAGATCCACAAATGTGTGCACTAACCTGCAAATATGTAGACCAATTTGTAATTGTGAACTTAATTCATTTTGGTTCACAATCTGCCTCTCAATTGGCAGTTACCAGCAAAAAACAAACAGGTAATAAGAAATAAATTTTCAAAACAGTTTGTTTTTATGTTGGGATTCCTTTGCTGAGGGGACTGCAGAGCGATTTTCTATTTTAAGGGCAGATGACGGAGCTATCGGCGTGATGTCAGAACAGATAATCAAAATATTAAAACGACTGTTTGGTGCGAACTGTAATGGACTGAAATGAGTATTTTGTTAGGCCAGTCGTTTTGATCACACATTGAAGCAGATTTTCAAGTCCTATATGTTTCCTGGCCAGGTAATAAGAAATACATTTTCGAGACAGTTCAAGATTCGAACCCTGGATTATATTGTTGAAAGTCCGCGACACAGCCACTTTGCCACTTCATCCACCTATCCAATGTTGCCCAAGTGATGTGATTTAAATGTCAGTATTGGTCGGTGCCATTGAGCTCTGTACAAAACCGACAATCTTTCCCTTCCCCTATTATTTATATAAATAGAAATGTTACAGACAACTCCATTGATCTTATCGCTAAAATCACCTGGCTCATACAGCGTCATAATGGGGATTTCTGTTACATACAACACAATGAATCCCTGTCCTGTAGAAATGGCAATTCAACCACTGCTGTGATACCATTTTGGAGATAAGGAAGTCATTATTTTATTCACTCTTTTAATGACAATATGAATAATAACAATAGCAGTATAATACGATAACATTTCTCCTTCCACACTGACGTTATATAGAGCCGCTACTAAGTCTTAACTGCTGCTTCAGGCCTATGTGATGAGAAAGGCAGCCTTGCATGTGAGCCTTGCACTGAGGGCAACAGACCCAGCCTTTACGCTTACAGATCTAAGTACACGCTTACAGATCTGAGTACAAATTGTGCGCGATACAAGTGTTGCAAAAGTCACGTGTCTATGACAGCCAACTGAGAGGCAGAATCTGAACCAAAATGAATTAAGTTCACAATTACAAATTGGTCTACATATTTGCAGATTAGTGCACACATTTGTGGATCTTTGTACAAATTTGCAAAACTTTGCACACATTTGCAAATCTTGTGGATTTGTGCACAGACCTTTGTACGCATTTGCAAATACTTTTGCAACAATAATAGCTCCATACTGCTGTCACTTGGGGTTAAGGTAAAGGCTTACCAAAAATCAGCGTAAATTATGCATAAGGCCAACAATTGCACTAATTCACTTAATAGACACAGAAAATTGTAGTTTAGTTGTGTTGCATATATTGATATAACAAATTCATAAAAAGCAACATATTATGACTTGCTAAATGAAGCATAACTTGCAGTGAAAAACCATTTGTTGTAGTTTGAATTGTAGATTATATAATCAATCAATCAATCAACTTTTATTTGTAGAGCCCTTTACAACACATAAAGTGACCACAGTGCTTTCCGATAAAATCAAAACAGTAGGAATAATAAAACAATATAAAACAATATAAAACCAATAAAAAACTACAATAAAACGAATACAAGTAATGTGTCACGACTGAATGTTAAAAGCCAGTTTGAAAAAATAGGTTTTAAGTCTGGATTTAAAAAGGCCAAAGTTGGTTATGGTTCTCATGTCCGGGGGCAGCTTATTCCAAAGTCTGGGCTCCGCCACAGAGAATACCTGGTCTCCCCAGTGTTTATATCTGGCTCTGGGCACTTCCAGCAAGAGCTGGTTGGCTGACCTTAAGGCCCTGTTTGGGTTGCGGACAGACAAAAGTTCACACAGATATGAAGGAGCAAGGCCATTAAGAGCTTTAAAAACAAAAAGTAAATTTTTAAAATCAATTCTAAAAGAAACTGGAAGCCAGTAGAGGGAGTAAAGGACAGGGGTGATGTGCTGACGTCTAGAGGTGTTTGTTAAAAAACGTGCTGCAGCGTTCTGCACCAGCTGGAGGTGACTGAGAGAGGACTGGGAGACACCAACATAAAGTGCATTGCAGTAATCAATTCTAGAGCTGATAAAAGCATAAATTGTTTTTTCCAAGTCAGTGCAATTTAAAAAGGGCTTTACTTTGGCTAAAAGATGTAACTGATAAAAACTAGCTCTGACCACGCTGTCAATCTGTTTGTCAAATCTAAAATTACTGTCAAATACAACCCCAAGGTTTTTTTTACAGTTGACTTGAGCTCTGAATCTAAAAGACTGAAGTCAGAAAGGGCTGCATCACCAAACAAGATATATTCAGTTTTTTCCTCATTCAAGTGGAGGAAATTTTGTCGTAACCACAGCTTAATATCAGAGATGCAATCAGTCAGGGATTTAAGAGCATCGCCTTGATTTGGGAGCACAGGCAGATAAAGCTGCAGATCGTCTGCATAGCAGTGAAATGCTAAGTTGTGCCTTGCAATGATTGATCCCAGTGGCAACATATACAAAGAAAACAACATAGGTCCCAGAATGGAGCCCTGGGGCACTCCACAGAATAGTGATGCAGCAGAAGAGGAGAGGTCACCAATCATCACAGAGAAAGTCCTGTTGTTCAAATATGATTTGAACCATTTAAGTGCAGTCCCACAAATGCCGACATAGTCTCTTAGGCGAGATAAAAGGACAGAGTGGCCGACTGTATCAAACGCCGCAGTTAGGTCTAGGAGTACTAAAAGAACAGGGTGCTTGGTATCAACAGAAAGGGCAATATCAATGTGGACTTTTAACAGTGCAGACTCTGTGCTATGTCGGGACCTGAACCCAGACTGGAATTTCTCAAGAGTGGAGTTATATTCTAAAAACACTTGTAGTTGTGTAAAAACAGTTTTTTCAAGAACTTTGGAAATAAAAGACAAATTAGAAACAGGTCTAAAATTGGATAAAACAATAAAATCAAGATTTGTTTTTTTAAGCAAGGGTCTCACTACTGCATGTTTAAAAGCATCTGGGACACATCCAGAGGTCAAAGAAGCATTAATTAAAACCAGGATCGAAGGCCCTACCGTGGCAAACACTTGTTTCAATAATTTTGAGGGAACAATGTCCAAGGGGCAGTTTGTTGCTCTCATAAGTCAATAAATGAGAGAAAACCTCAAATTACATACTTGAAAGCAACCATTTGTCCTAAATAGCACTTTCTGGAAACTGCCAACATTATGGACCATTTCCCTTCAGCATTATTTAAGCCTGAATTCAGTCTCCCTTTTGAGAAAACAGTCTAACTTTGATGATCAGACCTCTGTTGGCACACTCTGTGTGTTGTGTTTATCTCATTTTCTGAACTGCATTTTTACATTATGTATAAACTGCTGTTTGCTTTACTTTATTGAGGCCTTGGGGTTCCTCATCGTAATTAGCTAATGTGCATATGCACTGATTTAACACATTGACATACTCGGTGAATGCCCTATGGTACTGTTACAAGCTAATTTTCCATTTTAATTGGGGCAATTATCCTTTATTGTACTGTCTTAACTACTCTAATTTTAAATGTCAAGCAACTGCTTTGTAGTCGTATTTATGTCAAGCAAGTGTAAGTGAACTAATTTACATGAAACACATTTTTAAAGACAAAAATGACGTGACTTTAGATGGTCTAAAAGAGAATTTTAGCAGAGCAAAATTCCATGTTTTATGGGGACTCTCTCTGCGTCCAGTCTGTAGTTTATGGGGCGGAAAGCAGCCAAAGAAAAGATGTTAACACTTTACGATGGGGGTTTATTTTTGGGCTGATTCGAGCTGGTGTGACATGATGGCTGGGACATGGATGGATATGACCTGAATATTCATTCACTAGTCTTGCTCTCATCCTCAGGTATCTGCATCATATTGGTGCACCTGCTTATCAAGTTCAAGCTACATTTTCTTCCGGAGAGTGTGGCTGTCGTGTCCCTTGGTGAGTATTTCTTATGTAACATGTTGCTGTGCACCGGCTGGGTCAAGGAAAGTACCATAACAGTGCTTCCTTATTTAAATTCTCTCTTAGAAGATGTTTTCTTTTTTTAGGACATGTTTAAATAATGGATTTGATGCCTTTTCTCTGGATTTACATCTTTTTCTCCAACGTGTCTTGCTTGTGTTTTCTCTCTTGGACATATCATTTTGGACTGTAAATTCCTTACATGAGTGCCCATAAATATTTGTCCAGTAGGGAGTTAAGGAAGAGGTTTTGTTTTTAAAACAGATTTGCTTTTACCCCAGAGAGTTCCGTTGCTGCTTGTTTAAGATTACTGTCAGTTTACTTGACGTCCTCCAAAGACTTCCCTTGTTTCCGGCTGTGCATGCATGCGCAGTTACGCTCACTCAAAGCTCAGTGACACATACCTGTCTTGACCCTGAAAACCTTTTCCTCCTACATGCCTTACATGTTTTAAGTGAGATGTAGCTCATCTCAGAGTTGTCAGGAGCTGGGGAATCTGCTGAAGAGAGATAACACTCTGCTTACAAATCAGGAAGGATTGCTTTTCCTTCCTCATCGCTTCCTCTGACTCCCAACAACTCTTTTTTTGTGCTGTCTTCCTCTGCAATATCCTTCTCCATCTGCCAGCAGGTCTGACACAATGCTTTGAACTTGCTTGAGCTTGATTTATTTTCACAACTTCTATCTCTCATTCTCTGCTTTTTACACATCTCTGTGTTTTCCTTGCCCTTTTAATTAATGTTCTTCACGGCTGTGTAACAAGAGGGTTCTAGGTCCAAAGGGACTTTCTCAAAGACAAACCTAAGACAATAGGCCTTGTGCCCCACTCCTCGTGTCTAATTTATCCCTAGAGGACATTAGTCAGGCCTCTGTTTGTTTTAACCACTGGAATAGCTCTTTGCCTCTGGTTTTCACTCAATCTGTACTGTGGTTGCATTGATTTTTTTATATGAAATATAAAAATATTTAAAATGTGGCATTGTTTTTCATGTCTCTTTGCTCTTTTCAGGGATTCTAATGGGAGGCTTCATTAAGATCATTGAGTTCCAGGAACTTGCCAACTGGAAGGTATAGTTCAACTTGTTGTTTACGCCTCCTTTTTCGATCCATGTGTGCACACTGCCCTGACCACAACTCTTGCTTACATTAAGCATAAAACACATACAAAGAAGTAGTAAACTGAAAAAAGCAAATTTTGAACGTTTTTTACTCAAACTTGTTCCATTTAGATAGTGTATTTCATCATTGGACAGTAATGTCTTGTATACTATAAAAGGACTGATTCAATTTGTAAACAAGTTAAAATGTCGATAATAAGCTTTATCTATGAAGCACTGTTTAAAACACTAAATGCAGAGCATGAGGAGAAAAGTATATGCAAACAGCACAGAAGAAAAAATGTAAAAAAATGACAGGAGTTAAAAGAAGATATTTTAAAAAAAGCTGACAATTAGGAGTCCAGTGGTCCTCCTGTCCAAAATAATGTTTTAAGGGAGATTAAAAAGAAGCTAAATATGTCAACTGTCTTATTGTGTTGGCAGAGGATTCAACAGTCTGAGTGCTCTGAATGCAAAGGCTCAGTCACCTTAAGTTAAAATCTGGCAGCTTAGAATAACTAGCTGGAAGAAACACCAGGTCATAAGGGGGTTTAAAGATAGAGGCAGGGACATTTGAGGCTTTAAAGTGTGCCTGCTTAAAAACAGAGAGCCAACAGTGCAAATTAGCAGGATACAGTGAGGAAATTTTAGAAATTCATGTCAGATGGAAAAAAAAGGACAGGAAGTATTTTTAGCATGAGCATCAAAACAAAAATCTGCATCAAATATGACTCCCAGTAACCTGGTAGATGGATTTGTTTCACACATCCATCTGGAAAACCACTCATACGCAGAGTTTGGGAAAGGGCAGAGCCTTTGGAAAAAAACTCGGAGGATGATTGGATAAACATTCTGTCTGTCACATCTTTAGGGGCCAGTCAGAGCAACAAAACACCTGACGTAGCCGCTACCGAGCTGCGCCCTTACTGAAGGAGTAAACTCCATGGAGGGCTGCATAGACATGTCAGTACACGACTTTTGTCATTTTTGAAAAGAAAACAACTCACTGCTGTTCTTTCTTCTTTTAACGAAGAAATGTGGTCAAGTTCTGATAAAACTGGTGCTTTAGCAGCATCCACGATAATGTCTTCCACCATAATTGCACCGGCCTCTTGTTGCTGCTTGCTTACGTCACGACTCCGCCGAAAGTACTGCCCTTTGTCACTGATTGGTCCTGTCACTTTCTAACCGGGCCCAAACAGTTCAGATGGGAGCTTTGCAAGATGGATTTGCCAGCCAGAAACACAGAAACGGGCATATCCACCTGCTTTGCAAGGTTAGGGCGCACTAACACTAGGCCATCCGTACCATCCCTGGGCCCGTTTCAGCCTAAAGTCTTGTACGTTTGGCCAGTGTGACTGCAATCTTTCCGCGCTTTGGCACGGCATGCTTTTCGGCCCCAGCACGGCAGGATGAGGTGGGCCTAGGCAAGGCATGGATGCAAATGAAGGAACACAAGCACGGGAATGTAATGTAACATGAAGTTACAAGTACAGAGCACACCAGGCAGCAGCTGCATGCTAGAGACAGCAGGATTTTTTCTAAAGAGTTGGAGAGATCTATATATTTTGTCTCTTTGTAGTTCAACAAGTAGAGGAGGAAGGGAAGAAAAGAGGACAGTGTGTGCCGGGGTTAATCACACGGCAGATTTAACCTATCTTATAAAATTAGAATGCCATACTATCATCCACTGAATTAACCTACCTTTAATTCTATTTCATGTTATCAAGGAGTAAAATTGGGATTTTGAATTGCTGACGTTTGAACAGAACATCGTTTATTACTCCTATGGCATTCAGATGGTTAAAATTGCTCTTGTCACAGTTAAAAAAATCTTTTCACTGAACATTTAACCCTGCTCTGGACACAGGCTGTCCAATGCATGAGAGCTTGTTTGGTGCAGCACTGAAAAGCATCCATAATGACGCAGAGAGATGGCACAATTCATGGCTCATAAAGGAATGCCAGGGGGATTCAGATAGTATACGAACACGCAGAGTAATGACCGTAGGGGTTCATACAAGTTAAAATGTCTGGGTTTCATTCAGCAGAAGTGCTTTGAACTCTGATCAGGCTCAAGATTATATGCTGTGAGTGATAACTCTCTGCTGTGAACCTCTTTCTCTCTCTCTTCACTGGGCTCTGTATAGTTAATGGACCGCCTAGTGTGAGTGCGCCCTTAAAATCCCAAGGCTTTTATTGTCATATTTTGTAGCAGACCAAGGTTGCTATAGCATGTGCTGAAGTATTGAGTTTCAACTTTAAAAGTTCAGTGACCTTCAACATTTAATGTCACTGGCACATGAGAGTAGATGATATAGACCCATGGTTCTCAACTGGTTGGTCGGGACCCAAAAGTGTGTTGCAAAGCCATTTTTAGTGGGTCACAGTCTTTGATGCACTTTTATTTTGAAGGATGTGTCTCCATCTCTTTGTTTCATCACATCTTGAGTTCCACCCGAAGTCCAAACTTCCCCATTTTTCATTAGAAACAATTGTTTATTATTGAAAAATTTAAGAAATTTGGATAGCGATTCATGGATAAGGAGGCAGGGGTTGGTCCTGACTTTAGACCAATTGAGAACCACTGATCTAGACCATTATGCTACTGGATCAGACAGAAACATAAACATATATAAACGATGAGAGTATTTAATCTAATGGTAATTTCTCTAGAAACTCACAGTTCACAGAAAGCCACTCCAACCCAATAAACAATTATTGTCCCTGTATTGTAGTTTTTCATCTCTCTTTCTATGATTTTCTTTTTGTTCAGTCATTCATTTACTAGCTACCATTTTTGTCACAAATCTAATCTTTGTATCTCCACTGTGTTACCTATCCACAGTGACACGAACCATTCTTTGCCTGTTATCTGTTCCCTCTCTGTCCCTATGAGCCCTGCTTCTTTCTCCTGGTTCTCAAAGCCTTTAATTAACGTTCCTTGTTCTCTGCCAGCGAGCGAGAGAACCAGTGAACAAGAGCGGGAGACAGAGAGAGAGAGAGAGAGAGAGAGAAATGCAGAGTGAGGGGGCAGGGAGGAAAAGAGGACAGGTTGTGTCAATGTTCCTTGCACACTGGGGCCCTTTGTTTTTTAGCCTGGGGGCCCCAGGGCGTTGCTGAATCATCAGCACTAGTAACCAGAGCCCTCGGAGCCCCATTCCCTGCTCTACCCCCTGTCCTGTGAATCTCTGGACAGCTTTCTTTGTTTTGTGTTTTGCTCCAAGCCAGCACCCCTGCTCACCTGTCCATATGTAGTAGGCAGTGGCTTTTATGGCCTATTAGCACATTAGCACAGCCTATTTTGAGTCTCATGTAGTGACACTGCCACAATTTTTTTTGTGGGGATATTCAAATGCAGTGTTGCTTATAGGCTATTAAAGACATCTTATGCTGTGAAGGAAATCTATTATGTCCAACATATTTGCTTCTGAGAGAGCTCATATGAAAAAGCATGCAACACTTAACCTGTCCAGTGAGTAAACCAGCCAGTAACAACGCTTTGATTCTTTCAGTGTCACTTTAATGACTGCAGCTGTTTTAAAATGGTTATATTTCAATATGAAAATGCCTCATCTTTTTTTATTTAACCAGCAGCACATTTCTGCAGAATTTAACAAGCTGCATCTTCATGCTTTGCTTACCCTTCATGCTTAAACAAGCTTGTTTCTAAGCTGGGCCTCTTTGCTAATATAGCTAGCCTTCATCATCAAAACCCCACAGCCGTCAAAGAGGGTACAAAACACCCACAGGCAGCAGCATCCTGCCATCACTAGCTTTACTCTCACCTTTAACTAGCCCTCTTTTTTCTTTGCTTATTGCTATCAATTCTCCAGTCAGCTCACCACAATCAAGCATATGAGGAGAGGTATTTCCCTTGTGTGCTTTCTGGTACTGTTCACCTCTTCCCTTTCTCTCATCTGCTCATCTCTCCCCTGTCCTCTGACACAGTTTAAAAAAGAAATAAAATGCTGTTACAAAGCAACATGCTTCAACAATATGTCTGTCAGGCAATGCACAGAGAGGTATACATAGGTGAATATATTTACATCTCCCGTCTACTCCAGGTAGGAACGTAGGTTTCTCTCTTAGTCTTAGTATTCAAGCCTTTGCTTGTTCCTAGGCTCATCATTTTTCTTCAGTGGCTGCAGTTGTGTGTTTTAAGCCCCAAAGGGCAGCACATACTTTTAATAGATCTCTCCCATGCTGTGGAAAGAGAGAGAGCGACACAGGGAGAGCAGTTTTAATTGTGGTTTGAGGGGCCTTTTTCCCATGCGGTGATGTCACCATGTGTCAAACCCAAGCCTCTGGGGAGCCTGCACTCTCAACGAAGGTCTCTACATCGTTCCTGCTCATTTTTTTTCTGTTATCTCTCGACACTCTTTTAACTGTGCTCCCTTCATCTATAGCATTCATCTTTTCTCATTTAGTTTGAGCTCTGCCAAAGCACTTCCCCAAGTACGCCCATCCTCTGCTCTCTAGTTTTATCCGTTTCATCATTCAGCCCCTTACAATGTGCTTTCTCTGCTATCTGTCATTATCAGTGTTTCTAAAATCTCATTACCCTTTCCAAGAATGCCTCTCACGTTGTCTAGGCACCTTGGGCATTTTGACCTTCACCGCTGTGCTTAATCAATAATCAATCAACAGTGATTACATTATTAACAATTTTGTTAATTGATGAATTGGTCATCTGTTGTGTATAGTGCCACAAATGAACTGGTATTTAATATCAGTTAGAATGAATTCCTGCTTTTCTTTGCTTTATATCATTAGGTGAGTCAGCATGCAATTCAAATAAAATAGTCTGACTGAGATTGTCCAAAGTCAGATTTCTTAAAGTCAGACTAACATATCTACAGGGCCTGTAAAAAGTATTCACCTCTTTGGATGTTTTAACGTTTTATTGATTTTTTAAGTCAATCATGGACAATAAGAATAAGTAACTGCATAAATATTCACCCGCTTTAAAGTGACTGACCTAATTTAACAGAGGATCAGCCACGTAGTGTTCATAGTCTCACAATTAGTGAACTGGGGTTCACCTGAGTGCAGTGAATGTGTCTCAAGTGGTTGTAGTATAAAGACACCTGTGTCTGGAAGGTCCACTCACTAGTTAATCAGTATTCCTGGCCACCATTACACCATGAAGACAATAGAGCACTCCAGGTAACACAGGATACAAAAAAAACAATCCAAGGCACTGAACATCCCCCAGAGTTCAGTTATATCCATCATCAAGAAATGGAATAACTGTGGCACATAAGTAAATCTTTCTAGATCAGGCTGTCCTCACAAACCGAGTGACCATGCTAGAAGGAGACTAGTGAGAGAGGCCAACAAGACTATAACTAGTAGGACTACTCTGAAGGAGTTACAAGCTTTAGCAGCTGAGATAGGAGAAACTCTGCATACAACAACTGTTGCCCAGGTTCTTCCCCAGTCAAAGCTTTATCGGAGAGTGGCAAAGAGAAAGTCACTGCTGACGAAAACTCATATCATATCTGGACTAAAGTTCGCCAAAAGGCATGTGGGAGACTCCGTGATCAAGTGAAAAAAAGTTCTTTGGTCTGATGAGACCAAAAGGGAGCTTTTCGACCTCCAAAGAAGACAGCATGTTTAGCAGACACCAAATGATTCACATCATCACAAATGCACTGTGGTGGTAGCATCATGCTGTGGGGATGCATCTTGGCCCTGAAAGGCTTGTGTAGGTTAAGGGTAAACTGAATGCAGTAAAGTATAGGAAAATCCTGGAGGATAATCTTATTCAGTCTGCAAGAGAACTACGGCTCGGGAGAAAAATTATTTTCCGGCAAGACAATGACCCAAAGCATGCAGCGAAAGCTACACAGAAATGGGTTAAAGAGTATGAGGGGAATGTTCTGCAGTGGCCGAGTCAAAGGCCAGACCTCAATCCAATAGAGAATTTGTGGCTGGACTTGAACAGGGCTGTTCACGCCTGATCCCTGTGCTTGAGCAGTTTTGTAAAGAAGGATGGAGTAAAATTGCAGTGTCCAGATGTGCAAGCCAAAATAAGATTCATCCACACAGACTCAGTGCTGTGATTGCAGCCAAAGGTAAATCTCCTAAATACTGACTTGAAGGGGGTGAATATTTATTACTTATTATACATTAGGCTACATATTTTTGATTAATTGACATTACTTTGTAGAAATCTGTTTTCACTGTGACATTAAAGATTTTTTTTCCAAAAAAATCTAAATTATATTGACCATGGTTGATTTATAAAATCAAATGCTAAAAAAAGTAACTCAACCTGTCCTTAATCCTCACATCTCAGGCTACACTGATGTGAACCCTAAGATCTTAGTATTTTAATCAGTGGATCTCTTTCTTTCGCTCCTCGCATTCAGAAGCTGTTTAAACGGTTCAAACTAAAACTGGGTTTTAATTTCTGGATCAAATGTTGCTCTTTTTTGCATCTTAACAAAGACTGGTTGCCGCCACTTTTGTGTCTGCACTGGACTAAGGTATGCCTTGTCTCACGACTTACACGCTGTGGACACTGTTTATCATGGAGATTTGAGGTTGCGTGCACATGTTGGACGATCTTTTCTTTCTACACTTAGACTGGCATATTCTTATTAAAAAGCCTATTCTATGTCTACTTCATTCATACCTCCTGACCTACATCAGTCAGAAGAGCACAGGAGCTTATAATCTTTGATCCCAGGATCTTGTCTTACTGTCTGTTCTAAAGGTCAGAACTGAACTTGGAAGAAAGGCTGCTCCAAAGGTCTCATGGGATCCTTTTAAGTGTATGTCAGATGTGATGGAGACAGACACGTCTGGTTGTAGATGTTCTGCCTGATTTATACTTCTCATGATTTCTGCTAAATTTGGACAAACATTTGTTGGTTCAGTTCTATCATGTCTCATAATGTATTATGACACTTGTTTGTATAGTTGCTTATTGTCTTTCAGTAACTCCATTAACTGTACTGCTTCCTGTCTTGGCTAGTTTGCTGTTTGCTAACTCGTTAGCAAGGTCAACAGGAAGAATGTCCAACACTCACTAGCAGAAATGGGTTATTTTAGATTGACAGTAGTGGAGGGAGGCAGTCTGTCAATAGAGTCTCCCACAGTGTTTTTGTTCTGGGGAAAAAAACAGTTGCCCAATAAATTACCTAACCGAGCATTAACCTTAGCTTGACTGTTTATGCTAACGTATTGATGGTATAAGTATGGTATAAGTGAAATTATTATTATTATAATTATGTATCATGGGTACAATCAGTATAGTTCTACTAAAATTAAAACTTTTCATCAAACTTCGCCGTTAAACTAATACATAACACCCTGTTTATTTGACACACGGTTCAGTGTTATACACGGAGGTTATTGCAACTTATGCATAATGCACAATCACATCTACATTTGCATGTTCTGTTTATAATGTCTTGCATATTCTTTGTACTTACGCTTTTACAAAATCATGCATTTAATGCCTTCTCAACACATCATGTAGAGTACTAGCATGCCATCATCTTGTTTAGATCTGTGTGTGTAAATCAGTGTGCATATCCAGCTTAGACTACACTTTTATGTGTCAGTGAAACGTGTGCAAACATGAATTCAAGCAGAAATACAGCTGTAGATATTGGAACATTGAGCTTTTACAGCATACCTTCCTCTTACTCAGGTGTTAATATTCATTGCTGACCTTTCACCTGCCTGGAAGGGAATAGTTCTGTCGAGATAAGTGTCAAGGAAAAAGTGGAAACCTGGGAGCATTCCTTGCTGACCTACTTTTCCAGCAATTTGAATGCGTAATATGACAACGTGAGCATGAGCAAAGCCTTTTTTATTCCATCATATGTACTTTATAGACTACTCTTTATGTCTGACCTACTTTGAAGGGCTACTGTCAAGAATAGTGTAGGGATGGTGTTGACAAATGTATCAGTGGAGCTGCGGTTATCATCTTGACTTACATGTACGGTGTTAATTAGCCAGTGTTGGGTAATACCAGACTACCTAATTTCCTAATAGCAGTATGCTCTATAATCGTAAACCTGAATGACTGGTGAGATGGAGATAAAGAATTTTTATTGTATATTGATAAGCTACCTTCCTTGTGTAAAACCTAACCTTCTGTGTGGTACAGTCAGTCTGGATTCAATATTAAAGATGATTGGTAAGGAGGTTTATTCATATGAGATCTCTGATTTGGTGTTGTGGTACAATAAATTAATAATTAGTGACAAAAGCAAACAGAAAACATTACTTACGCTGTTGAGTCCATGGTAAATCTTGGTGCAGATTTTTCATCATCAGCATCATTATCATCATCATCAGTCTGTTTGTATAGCATTTTAAAAACAAGGGGTTACAAAGTAAGATGTCATACATGCAGAGGCATACATAGGAGAAAGTTTAAGAACCCTAATATTAAATTCCCCCTTCCTCTAGAAACAAAGAAAAGTCAGTATGAAACTTCATAGCTTCATAGCTATGATAGCTATGAAACTTCATAGCAAAAGACCCAAACATCACTAGTACCCAGGCAACACAAGAGCCCAGCTACACAAGTTAAGCAAGGAATATGACGGAAAGAAATACTTGCATGAGATTAAAAAAAATAATAATAATTAAAAAAAAAAAATTACCGCTGAGAAGTTCTTCACTGATTTTAGTAAAATTAAAAGTAATAGAAACAAGAAGAAACTAAACTACCGCCTGATGGTTTTAATTCTCTGTGAGCTTTACAATTTCCAGGCATGTTAAGTACAGCTCACTGTAAATTTTGATATCTATTTCTAATTTAGTCTCAGATTGAAATGCTCTTTAGTTTAAGTCACATTTTTGTGGTATTCTCCATACTTGTAGTCTAGTTTTCATAAACAAAAAGAAACAATCTTTTTGGTCCAGCTTTAGTCCATAAAGACTCTTTGTATTTTAGTCAAAACTTTTAGTCTAAAACATGTATTCTCTTTGTTTGACTCTGGTGCGAATTGTACCTGTGTCTTCTATGCACTGCAAAACCTGGTACCCCTGCTCTCTACGGCTGACAGGCAAAAGAGCTGAAGATTTGCCCTACCTAACAGCTTGTGCTCTCTCACATTGTGGATTTTATTGTTAGATAAAAAAAATTTACATTTTAGTCTCGATTTAGTCTCCTTGACAAAAATGTAACTTAATTTTTGTCAGAGTTTTGCATTGCTAGTCTTAGCCGAGTCTTCCTCGTGGATAAAATAGTTAATCGTGGAACATTCTTAGTCCTAGTTTTAGTCGATGAAAATAACACTGGTACAGTGGTGGGTCATGAAGAGGGGCTGGTGTGTTTGTAATTGCTGTCATGGGTAACGGTACAAGTGCATATTTTGTAATAAACATTGGTTAACAATGCTTGTAAAGTTATGATGGTCAAATTGATGCACAAAATAATTGAAGACAAATTTGTAGTCACAAAAGGAAATGCTTAAAGGAAGCTATGGCTGCTAAGAGGCTACAATATGGTATGAGGTAACTGTGACCTCTCAGTATGTAAGGTCACAGTGACCTTTGGCCTCCAAAATCTAATCAGTTCATACTCAAGTCCCAGTGTAGGTCTGTGCCAGATTGGACAAAAATTCCTGAAATAATGCGCTCACAAGATTTGAGGTCACAGCATCCCGAGACCTCCAAATCAAATCAGTTTGCCCTTGATTCAGAGGGGATGGTTGTGCAAGGTTTGCCAAAAATCCTTCATTGTGTTCATGAGATACTGTGTTCACAAGAGTTTAACAGACAGATGATCAGACCTATGTAGAGACTAGGGGGTATTCTTGACAACATGGGCATATTTAGGATCCCATTGATGTATGAAAATCTTTTTCTAATTCATTATTTATTTCTGTTTGTGGGACGGAATTGAGAACATGTAACTTCTTCCTTTTTTGATTGCCTATTTCTATCTTTTTTTTTTTAAATATTCAATAGAAAAGAGAATAAAAACACAATTGGAAGTGTTAAAACAATAAAAGGGGATAGAAGCTCTCAAATGAGATAGCAGAAATATGAAGAGAAACAACCAGATTATGCAATAAATAGCACAAAATATCAAAATCATAAAAACGTGAACATGAAAATTAAAGGCAAGAAAGCATTGGAAACAATGAAGGATAATATGGAAATAGGCAAATAGAAGAATGAGGAGAATAAGAAGACATAAGAGTCTACAGTAAAAATAGCAAAATGTGTGATTTTTCTTATGCTAGCTGCATTGCAGTTAATTTTGAAAGTCCCTCTGTGTATTTAATTCTTAGCATCGAACAAAAAGGTTTAAAGGAATACATATAAATTGCACTGTTTTGGTCATCATCTTTCTGAAGGTTTTGGTGTTAAGACGTGTCATGATGTTATCTTTAAGGAAAACCGCCCACAAGCTGAAGGAACTGACTTCATGTCCATCTGTTTGTGGGGCGATCACTGGGCTGGAGAGTGGGACTCATCCAGCTGCTATCTAAAGTGGTTTCCATCGGACAAAGACACTGATTGTTGGCTAGATGGAATAAATACAGGCCTGCTCTTTTTCATCTGTGCTAACCACTGACAGGAAATAGATCTTCTCCTTGAAAAAATCACTAATGCATTATTTTATCCGCTGCAATATTTCAAACATAGATAATGCACAGACCACAAACACACATTGTACACTGGCCTGTGCAAGAGCACATGGTGCATCATGCACAGACACATTGGCAGCCAGAGCGTAATGCACGGGCACATGATGCCTACGCCTGATCTGGCAGGCTGGCCCGTTTAGCCGAGAAGCAACAATGATTTCATTATATCGTTGAAATAATCAGAGAGCTCAGGTCACTGGGATACCGTG
The DNA here is from genome assembly GCF_018320785.1 of Cheilinus undulatus. Classification (NCBI taxonomy): domain Eukaryota; kingdom Metazoa; phylum Chordata; class Actinopteri; order Labriformes; family Labridae; genus Cheilinus; species Cheilinus undulatus. Next base: position 32,641,136 of record NC_054875.1, read on the forward strand.
AGTGTGTCTTTGACCCTGAGATTAAATAAAAGGAATTCACATGTCCCTCTTTCAGTTTATGTCAAAGAAAGAGCTTGTTGCTTGTGGTGAACAGGAATTGGCTACCAGGCAGGCATTCCTCCTGACGAGCATCTGATACATCCATGTGTCTGTGTGGTGTGCATGATTGTGTGTGTTTGCCATCCAGAAGTCAACATCCAAATTTTTTTGTCAAAGATGTCTTGTTAGTAACAGCTGAGGCGTGCCTTCCTTATCGCCCAGCATCCTTTTCCCTCCTCAGTGACTCAGTCTGAAGTCAGCTGATGTGACTGTTGAATATTAGAGAATGTTTGTTGAGGATTGCATAATGACCAGAAGCATGCTATTTGTCAGCGACACATCCTATCACATGTCCGTGTGTAACTGTACTGACTAGCATGAGTGTGTTGTCTTTAAAGCCTTTCAGGGCTCATAAAAGATAAAACAGCGTGAGAAAATACAAATCATCTCTGCTATCGCAAAGATATTTGGAAATAAGTTTATTACATTATGTTGTCACTGCACGTTGTTATTTATTTTAGGGCTGCAGTAATAGATTCTTTTCGTAGTTGAGTACTCTGTCGATTCTTCTGACAATTAATCAAGTACTCTAATAAGAAATATTGCATTTTTGTTCAGTCACTTTGGCCTTTTTCAAGAGAAGTAGTACTAGAGAAATGAGAAAAGAAGCTGGGTCCCTTACATGACCTACTTCTATATTTAAAATTGGTATTATTCTTTAAAGAAAATATATTTTACAAAGTGCAATGAAGTTCTGATGACAGTTTACATTTCTTAATGTTACAAGGAAAGGAAGTTAAATAATGACATTAGATTATGCCATATTTGGGGTTTTAGGGATCGTCTCCCAGGAAATTTTGGGTGCTAACACTTTATTTCTTCTATTGTAGTTTATTTTTATTTTCCAATTTGTCATTAAAGTAAAGGGACACAATCATTTTAACATCCTCTACTTTATACATGAGTGTAATATTTCACATTATAGCAAGAATACAGCTCCATCATTCACACAGAGGTCTGATGATGTCTGAAAGGTGAACCTTTAGATTACAGGAATATGGATGAATTTTCAAAGCGTGTTCACTTTTAATTTTTTTCGCATTTTTGTTTGTGAATTCATCCACCATAAAAATATGACCTTTTAAGACCATCCACTGACATGGAGAACGCATTTTAAGGGATAGAGCTGCTTCTGTGACCTGTTGAATCCTGACTATATGATGATGAACTTTGACCTATTCAGTCTCAGTCAATGTCTGTGGCAATAGGTTGTTTCTATTTAACTGGTGTGAATTTATTGTCAATATAAGTGATAAAAAATTATTTTGGATGGTGACACTTTTTGAAAAATACACTGCAATCAAGACATCAGTGTGCTGAATTTTAAATAATGTATAATTAAATGTATGAGTGCGCTTGCAGAAGAAAGAGAGAGGGAGAGAGAGAGAGAGGGAAGCCCCAAAACAGGACTTGATTCGTGACGCCTGACGGTGTTCCGTGAAACCGTCGGCACAATAAACCAGAAGTTTATGAAATTCCCTAAAGTCTGCAGACACAAACTGAGTGCTGTCTCACTCCAGCGAGTCATGCAGGCAAGATCGACTTGGAGATCTGCGTAGGTTCACTGGTGCCGGCATATTGCCATATCTGCCAGCCACAGGCAGTGGCTGCGTAAAAACGCAGGACGCGTGCCTGTAAGCATCACTGCATCAACTTCTCTTCCTTCGTGATTTTCACACCTCGTATCATGCATGTTGCATTATAGTAACAGAGAAAACAAGTACATTGTGCCACACAAATAGCCGTCCATGTGAAACACAGCTCGCCATGCAACACACGGCGTGATGTCCAGGCTACAGTACGGGCGTATATGGATACATGCCCTAATTTATTTCATCTCAAGTGTTTTCTGAATGCTGGCACTACTCCCAGCACCTAGTTGAACGTGGCTTTTTCCTTCACTACAATAATCTTTAATTCTGAACTAGTGTGCAACTAAAAGAAAGGTTAAAATCACATGTCTGTGACTTGATCACATGCTTGTCTTTAGTGGTGCAAGTCAACTCTTTTCTCTGTCTTACAGTGGATTTTTAGGTGCTTAAAAAATCAGAGAGTTCAAGGTTCAAGACATAATTTTAATAGTTAAAGTTGTAAATTTACAGGACTTAAAAGATCACTTTAGTGTACGGTTAGATGTATTATTTTTGTAGGTAATATGAGAAAATAGTCAACCTTTTACACAAAAATGAGGAAAGTTGCCAAACAGCACATGTGCACAGACTTATAAACTGGAGGAGAGAGCCTGAAAGATTCATAATAGAGAGAAGATGACACAAAGATGCTATTATGTAGCCGTCAGAGTCACTGCAGACAAGAACCACTTTAAATAACGACTCCAATTTCCAAAAGTGCATTGCATTTTTTATGTGAATATTTTGAAGACTTTTTGTCACAGAATGATTTTTTAGATTCTTTGGTCCCAGAGAGATGGGAGAACAAGTTTGTCTTTATAGTCCCATAACTTTTTGAAAAATTCAAGTGACATAACTGCAGCACATATTTTTAAAGCGCAGGTTGCCCTGAAGAAAATGATGCTAAGAGCTTGACTGTGCACCACAGGGCTGATGTTCTAAAAGCTTTTAAAGACAAAAAGTCCAGACCAGACACAATGGTTTAAAGAGTTGATGTCATTAACCATTAGCCTGTTTTTTCTCCTGAAAGTTTAGTTTCAGATACCGTTTTAAAATTATCGAGTTAGTATCAGTATTGGGGGAAAAAACAAGTGGTCCCAACCCTATTGTTGAAAGGTTCTATTTATAAAGGATACCACAGTATTAATAATTTTAGAGATCTGACCGATGAGAATTATTTGACATAAAGGGCTGTTTTAATACTGTCCATATACATCAAGAAATTTGCCTGCCAGCACATTAGCTTGTACATCAGTTTGCAGCAATGACACTACACATCATCGTCATCTGGGCTTGATCAGAGATAAAGAAAAGTAAATGCTGCTTCTGATTGTGATCGTTTTTGGCTTCCTCTATCATTATGACACTCCTTTTACTGTATTATTCAATGTCATACTTCCCACCATAACTAGAACAGATTCTGAGATGTTGCTCCTAGCCAGCACTGAAAGGTGACAGGATGACTAAATCATCAGCATACATGAGATGGTTAACAAGTCTATCAGCCACCATACATCTAGTCCAACAAGCTTTTAACTGCCCAGAGAAATCATTCATATACAAATTAAACAGGATAGGTGATGAAATGCTACATTGTCTGACCCCATCAGTCACTTCGAAGGGTGCTGATATACTTGCAGCCCACTGAGCTTGAATGGTTTGTTGGAAACGCCAGAAATGCAATATACCTGTCAAATAAGAAGGGACCCTTCTGTTTCTTTCTTTCGCAACTTTTTAAATTAAAAAAAATGTGCATTTCTTATTTTGTGTCATGCTATTTTACTTTCATAATCTCAAAATTTCATTTTCTTGGCCCTGATTTGTCTTTATCTTACAGGAAGAGGAAATGTTTAGACCCAACATGTTCTTCCTTTTGCTGCTGCCGCCCATCATCTTTGAATCAGGATATTCTTTACATAAGGTAGGACACAGGCTCTGCTTGTAGATGAATGTACACAGCTCATGATGAGCTATTCAGCACAGCACAAAATGAATGCTGCATAAGCATTTGTACAAGAATGATAATGTATACATACTTTTTTCTGTTGGTAACTTCAATTATAAAGTTTATGAATCTTTTTTTTTAGTGCAACACAATACAATTCACTTATGGTAATACAGAAACAAACAGACGTAAGCAGGCTCCACATTTGCTTATGCCGCAGGCCGTCTATGACATGAAAGAATAAAAGCATTAGCAGCTCTGCACTCTGTCAGCTGTATTATTGCTTGACTGCTGTTTTCTTCCATTGTTCATGTATAAGCATTTTTGTTATATATTTTCCAAACTGGGGTTGAAAATAAAGCGGCAAATACAAAGTTATTACAAATAGTGATGCATTTTTAATGATCTCAATGGCCTTCTGTTTCTTCTGATGTCTTATTTGTGTATATTCTGCAACACTACTCAGACAGAAAATGGCTTTCCGTTTCAGTGTTGCCTGCACATTGTGTAACACAGTGTAACTTCAAATGTCATGCTACTGAACCCATGAGTACTCAAGCTGTGTCCATGTTCTTTCAGGGAAACTTTTTCCAGAACATAGGCTCCATCACTCTCTTTGCTGTGATTGGCACGGCTTTCTCTGCCTTCATCGTAGGAGGAGGGATCTATTTCCTTGGGCAGGTGAGAATTTTAGGAGTATAGTATCTGTTTACAAGTCGGGCATTGCCAGGGCCTGTTCAGAGAAAGAGTGGGAACTTTTACACATATTTGTGTGTGTGCTTTATCCAGCTGTATTTGCCATAGCCATTATTATCTGTTGACAAAATCTCTCCAGTGGCCTCAGATTTCCTTGTGTACATTTAACAATGTCTGTGTCCTGGTGTTTTTTTTTTTTTTTTTCAGGCTGATGTGATCTATAAGATGTCCATGACTGATAGGTACGTATCACTACTTCCTTCTAAAAAGCATTTATTTTGCAACTATCTTGAAGATCCATTCCTGCTCCAGAGTAACAGGGGATTTCTATCAAAGTTTGCCTGCAGGCCTTTCACATATGAACAAAACTCTTTGTGCCCGTAATGAATTCCAAGACACTTGATACTTGTATTTTATGATACTCTCACACACTGACACTAAGAGTCTGTCTTAACCTCCTGAGACCCCCGCATGTGCATATAAGGACATTACGTTTTGGCTTTTCATATATACATTTACAACATAGTTATCATTTCTGCTATTAGAATTTTTGGGATGTTATTAAAGTTTATGAAATTTGCAGTACATTTCAGGAGTTTTCATGCAAATTGTAGGGAATTCATTTGAGTGTTAATTTTGTCAGTTAAAACCATGAATAAAAATGTTAGTCCACAACTTTTTTCAAAAAGGAAGATGAGATTAAGACTAGCAAAAACTAATGAGAAGTAATTGTGTTTTTTGTCATGGACACTAAAACTTGACTAAAATGTTAGTGCTGCACTTTTGGATGTTAAAAATCCATAATTCTCTGCTGTGCATATAAAGTATGTGAGCATTTTTATGGGTATGTTTTAAATCAGTTATAGTAGTGATAGTTCATTAATGTGAGTGCTTCGCATTTATATTAATTTTACAACTTGGTTGACTAAATAATTACAAAGAAAATAAATACCTTGCCTAAATGAAAGACTAAAATGCCTGACAATTTATTGACTAAACTTGATTATTTTTTTATTTTTATTTTGTTGACTAAAAGTGGAATTAAACTTTCAAGATTAGATGTTACTAAAATGTGACTAACACACAAAAAAATACTGTTTATCTGAAGACTGAGACTAAATTTAAAACGCTACCAAAATAGAACTAATTCATTTGAATCTTTTGGAGAGTGTGGAAGCTTTTAAACTTTCAAGTATTTGCTTTAGTTTTTTTTTTTTTTCTTTTTTAATTTCATGGAAATTTGAAAACTTTAAATTTGTTTGGAAAGGTTTTGATATATTTTATGAAATTTGTTGTAATTTTTGTATTTTCAAGAATTTCATGTTTTGGGGAAATGTTTTTGAATCATGATTAGATTTTTTTTTTTTTTTTTTTTTTTCCTTTTTTTAAATGGAATTTTGAGGAATGTACAGTCCCCTTCAAAAGAATTGAACCAGTGAGGCCAATTCCTTTCTTTTTGTTGTAGACTGAAAACATTTTGGTTTAACATCAAAAGATGAATATGAGACAAGAGATCAACATTCAAGCTTTTATTTCCAGGTATTTACATCAGGATCTGATACACAATTTAGAAGATAGCATTATTTGTAACAGAACACCAAATTTTTAGGTGAACAAAAGTGTTACCCTAACCCTAAATGGATGCTTAATCTGATTTTAATTCAAAAGTTTTAAGCATGTATTTCCGTTCCAAGATGAACCGTTGTAAGAGTGGTCATCACAAATTAACCGGCTGCTTCCAGACTGTCTTGGAAATGTTCTTCCATTTTGAGGGAAGTATTTGTATTTTTGGGGGAATTTAGTAAGAAATTTCCTTTGGATTTTTTGGGGAATTTGCTAGAAAATGTTCTCAAGTTTACATGTTATTTTTGGGGAAATCTTTACTTCAATTTTTTTGGCTTTATGCTGAGGTTTCACTGAAACATTGGGGAATATATAAAGAAATTTCTCAGAAATCTTAGGTAGTTTCTTTGAAATTTGAGAGAATTTGTGTGGAAGTTGGGAAAGGAATACTTAAAAGAAATTCAGAACTTCCATTGCCACTTTGCCTTAACAAGTCCTTGTGGGCAATCATCAAAATAGCAAGAAAATGACTCCACTCTTCCTCTCTCATTGACTAACACCATTTCTGACTGACTGAAGACCCCTAACAAATGGCCAACACACCCAAAACATCATCTCAAAAACCAACCCAGTGCTGTATTTTCTGAACAGGACCTTCAGGGGAGTTGTGAACACCATTTTGGTAAGAAAAAAAAAAAGAAAATACTTCCTGTTCAAAGACAAGGCTGGGGGTTTTATACGTATCGGGTCTTACTGATTACAAATAAGTGGTAGAAACTTAAAATGCATTAAAAAGAAAACAAAACTCAGGTCTCAGGAGTTTATAATTGAAAGGACTAGAAGAAGGGGTTAATTTTTAGCAACGCTGTGAAAGAAAGTGATGCAGGTGCCAGAGAGGATAGACAGATGAGCAGAGCACCACTCCATGCCCCTTTGTTCTTTAGAGTATTTTTACTGATACTAATCTTGTATTTACATTAACATTACTATTTGGGTTTAACAGTCTTTAACCTCATTTTGGATTTAGTCTGTTTTTGGATTTCATATAGAACACACTAAACCTGTTGTTGTTTTTTTAGTCTGTTGAGACCAGTTTCTTCACCCACTAAGAATATTCTGAAACTCTGATTATGTTTACACAACACATTTTCTTGGTTTCTGTTTGAGTTTCAGGTTTCTTAAAACATGGATAAAGGCTTAAACAGATTTCCAAAAACAGGAAATGCTGCTTACATGTGTAAAACACTTAAGAAATACTTTAAATCCCATCCTTACCAGAACAATAGAGTGCATGTGAAAGCAGTAAAAGTGTGTGGGCACAGCAGGTATTTTTATATTTTCTCTTGAACAGCATGGATGTCTTTCCAGTCTCATTTGGCTTTGGAGCAGCTAAACATGTTTGAGTGAACTTCTGGGGAATTCAGAGCACGAGCCAAGAAAGACTCAATTAGAAATGGGTGGGGGAAGTCCCAAATGTTGCTTTTTTTTTTTTTTCTTCCCGGGATTTCTTATGTCAACAAGTGCTGTGTCTACCAGCCACATTCTGCTCACAGTTTGCAGCCATTTCTCTGCCCAACAGCATATGAATAGTCATGAAAAAGTTCTTTTTATGTTTATTTTCAGTTAATAAGACACAATAAACATATTGCATAAATCTGCTGGTGATAAGACACTGCTTTCAAAAGCCTACTGAGCAAGTTGTTGTATGTGTGGCCTCTTTGACACAGACTTTAACAAGGGACTCTCAGATAAATCACACTAACTTGAACAACAAGCAGTACACAATAGTAATTTAAAAGCTTGTGTTGCATTAGTGGATGCATGTGATGTCTTGTTTCTGACGCATTTCCTTCCCTCTGACTTTCTCTGGAATTTCATGTATCATTTTCTTATTGTTTTTTCCCACACCCATAATTCCCTAAAGTCTGTTATGACCGCAAAAGTATTTCATATCTTTTGTGGAACTGCTGGTTATTTTCAAACTCTTCCTGTAGCTTTGCATTTGGCTCCCTGATCTCGGCTGTGGACCCTGTGGCTACCATTGCCATCTTTAACGCCCTCAATGTGGACCCAGTCCTCAACATGCTGGTATTTGGTGAGAGCATCCTCAACGACGCCGTCTCCATTGTCCTCACAAAGTAAGAGTCACAATCAACTTACTCATGCCTAATTTATTGAACAGAGATCACACATCTTCACACACAGATTTTATAAAATTCACACTATGGACATCAAAGGTACCCTTTGATTGTGGCATCCTTTCAAGACATAATTCAGTTACTTTATATCTCATGCTGTTTCTTCATATTACCATACTGTAACTTCTGTGTGGAAATGTAGGGGAACACATTTAGAACAAATTCTGAAGCAGTTTTCATCCATCTAAAGCAGTGGTAGGCGTTGGCAGACACTGAATGGGGATTGCGGGATGTTTCCCAAAAACAAAAAGCAGTTTGAAATTATTCAAAGTGATCATTTTTCCATTATTTAAAATAGATAGATCCTAAATTTGTTTAATTAAAATAAAACCAAAAATTATGAAGTTAGACTTGTGCTTAAATGTAAGTAATATGTTCAACATATTGAATTTGGTGATGAGCTGAGAGGGGTGTGGCTGCAGACAGTTAATCTCTGACAGGCGCTCTCACGGACCCTTCATCCGAGACACTGCATATCTACGTTCATATTCATAAACAACATCTGGGAGTTACATTCATGAAATAACCACATTGCAAACATGGCAGACCAAGCAAAATTTCATAAATAAAATTGAGATAAAGGTCAGAGGAATAAACCAGGATTAAATAATGCATAGACCTGTTTTAGAGGTAGTTATGTGAATGGTTGCTCGCTTTTGCTTCGTTAGCTTTAGCTAAAGCTAACATAGCTACACAAGCTAAGTAACTAACATCACTACATAGACAATGTAGCTAAGTCAGCTTTCCCAACATGAGCTTTCGCAAACATAGCCAAAGAAACAGATCATGTAGCTATGTAGCTTACATGGCTGCTATGTGAGCTTAGCTGTAGCTACATTAGATACGTATCTATATTGTCTATAGCAGACTTAGATATTTGCAACATGAGCTTGAGCAAACTTAGCTAAAGCTAACTTAGTTGATAATGCAGATAAGTAGCTTACGTAGCTGCTTTTCTGAGCTTAGTTTCACTTACGTTAGCTACGTAGCTTATGGAACCTGAAGGCAGACTGTTAGCTCGGCTTTATTAAACATTTTGTACTCAGGTTTTTTGGTCAGGCTTTTAATTTCTGGTATTCTGTTACCTCAACCCTTATCCTAGCCCTAATCAGAAGTTTAATCCAATTTTATTTCATAAGTTCAGCATGTATTTCTGTTCAGGGATGTATGGTGTCTCAGGTGGACGGTCAGTGAGTGGTTGTCAGCCATTAATGTCATTAAAGCTGGCTTTCTTTTTTTGAAGTATATATTCATTCAGTAAGCATAACTTGAGCTGCACTGGACTGCTTTTACTAACTTTAAATCACTAAAAGTGGGGGATATATAAGTGTCTGTGTCAGTCTAATATTTTTCTGTATGTAGTGCTTGGTGAAAAAAGTCTGGACATCCCTCCCCTATGGGCATCAGTTTTCTTTGGTGTGAGTTTAAAGCTTCACCTTTAAGTAATTAATTAGAAATAAAATATACACAACTAGAAGTATTCTCCACTTCATCCTACAAACTTTTTAACTACAGCATCATTAAAAAATTAATCTTTACAGAAAGCATTCAACTAAAGCTATCTGCTCTGCTTCCTTTAATATCTTATGGTATTTTTTATGATGCTCTCAATTGACATTTTAAACATTTTAAACAGGCACTTATTTACATGAAAGCCTACAGTGCAGACTTTTTAGCTCACTCTGACTTTTCAAACCTCAAAACCTGCTTTACAAAGACTCTCATAATTATTTGATGTGAACATAAGTTCCCTGAAAACTATGATGAAAACATAAGGTCAAGTTTTAAGTAGGTGCGTTAAGTAAATAGTTTAACTTTCATCATGAATGAACTTTAATGTTTGTTTACATTGCTGACTGTAATCCAGGGAGAGAGGCTTAAACAAGTGACCCAATAAATGGCTAAGAAAATGAACTGAATGACAGCGCCTTGTTTTCCTAAGTGTAGATGATGGTGCTGAAGTCTGATAGATCTAAATTCTCCAGGTCTTAGGGCCTTAAAATGTTGGTCTGATGATTGTGGATGGCATTCATGAAATTCCCAGACGAGGATTAATGATGGAATGTTTTTGCACTAACTGTGTCATACCTGAAACCCAGATCACCAGAAATAAGTGTTCAAATTTCACTATATTTCAGAGAAAGTGCCACAAATCTTTAAAATGTCACCTGGAAAAGTCATCAGAGCACCAGTCTCTCATGACTGTTTACAAAGACAGAGCTGTGTGAACTGACTGTGGGTCACACATGCCAGCACACCAACAAAATCTTGACAGACAAGTTAGACGGAAACAGACAGTTGGCAGGATTCGCTTTTTTGTATGTGTTGCTGTCATCCTATCTGCCGTCTCAGTACTCACTTCATTCGTGCCTTATCTCTCCTACTCACAGCCAGCTAAATGTGCAAAGTGATCTCAAGTGTCTGCGTGGCCCCGAAGAGTAAATGAGTGCATGAATAATAGATAGGCTCAACAGCTCTGGCTGTTAGCTTGTTGTTAGCACCTCACCGAACAGCTTTCTTAGAAAGCTACGTCACAAAACGGCCGAGTGCTGTTTACATTTTAAACTCCAATCTAAGCAAGTGTGTTTTGGGGCTGGGGGGTAAGTATGGACAAAAAAATCATATCTCAATACTTTTGGCTGAATGGTGACACAGGACATTGAACTGCTTTTTATTTAATGTATTCATTAATTTATTTTGTAAAGAAATAACAAGTGGTTTCGGCAATGCCATACTGTTGGATACATATTAATATGATTCTAGAAAAAATGAAACAATTTTTGAACCTCTTTGAGGCCCAGAGCTCAATATCTGGCTACCTTTAGCTTTTCTTGATAAAAAATTGCAGACAAATAGAATTTCTTAATTTTACAAAAACATTGGCGACATTTCTGCATCCTGAGGTTTGAAATCTCTTCTTTAATCTGAAATACCATGTGTTTTTAAATCATGAAATCTGCAATATTCCAGTGACCTGTGGTATCAAAAATACAAATAGCAGTCATAGTTTTAACCAAAAGAGAGAAAGAGCAGTGTCTAGATTACACTAAACATTGGCAACATTTGAAAGCATGGGTGGAAAAACTAGTGAAAGTTCTGCTCACACCCAATTCCACAAATGTTCCCAACATGTTTGGGAAATTAAGACAGTCAGCAAGAGCTTGCCAACAATTTTAACAATTAAAACAATTAATCACAAACTATTGGGCATCTGGGAGTTTTATTTTAGTTTGTGAGGTATCAAACATTTATTAGCACCCACACTTTTTACTAACATTATAAATTTTCCAAAAGAAAATGAATTTATTTATTTCAAATGGATAATCTTGTGGTCAATAAGAGCATTACTGTGTATGGCTCTTTTTTTAAATACTCTTTATTAAACATTATACCTGTTTGTTTTTTTTTTTTGTTTGTTTTTTTTTTGCTTTTTTTAATCAACTTCAACCTCAGAATAAACCTGTAGAAACAATGTTGTTTTTCCTTTATGTCGTTTTTGAATATATTGATATAAGGTGCATTTATAGAGTATTTAGGACACCTTCAATGTGATATTTCAGTTATTTATTTTTCATACATTGACAACAAAAAAATCTGCCTTCATTTTGTCATGATGGCGTACTGAGTGTAGATTTATGAGAACAAAATGTAAATGACTGTTGCATCGGGCTGCAACATAAGATGAATGAAAAAAATCAAGGGGGTCTGAATCCTTACTGAATGCAATGTATTTGTCTGAATTTTAAAAAAAAAAAACAAAAACTAATTGCTCTTGTTTTAAGCCACATTCATACTGATTAATTTGGATGAAGAAAGGAAATAATACCAACTTATTTGGATAATGTCTTTATTTAAGTTCATCAATGGTTAAGAAAAAATCCTCCCCTGTTGGCATGCAATTCTGGCCTGAATGTTTGCTTTTGATACCTTTATGTACAGTAAGATGTTTACCCGGACTGGTCAGGTAAATGTGGTTTGTTATAAATTAGATATGGGACTCCAAATTAGACAAATACTCTTGCTTAGATAAGAGCGAGGATGACGATGTTTTGCTTTTTTTATAAGTTTAAAACCAGATTACTTAATAGATTCTGCACTGTTTGTCTGACCACTAGCCACAACAGATTTGAATTGTACAACAGAAGTGATTCTGTGTGTTCTAATACCAAAAAAGTGAATTTCCTGAATGTAGTTTCTCCAAAAACAAGCTTGGTAATAATGTCTTTGACTGTACAAGGTCAAGGTTAAAAACACAGTTGAAGAGCTACTATGAACAAAGAGTTGTAATGGTTGATAGTTTCTACAGGGTTTTTTTTTCCTTTTTTAATTTTGTTTGTTTAATGATCAGGTTTTTAACACAATGTATATTCTGCTCTGACAATTGTTTCTTTTGTATGACTAAACCCAGTAAATCCCTTTTAAATACATTTATGTTATATCAACAGCCCAGTACAATCAAATCCAACCTCTTTGAAGCAAACAGGATTTTGATAGATTACAAACACACTCTTTACCTCATGTTTACCCAGACAAACAGATTCTGTAGTGGAATGTGTCTGCCCCCTAGAGTCAGATAAATGTATTACAACAAAGAATGAATGAAAGTAAAATTGTGTCTTTTTGTCTTTCAGCACAGCAGAGGGGTTCTTTTCCCAGTCAGACAACTCCATGGTGACGGGTTGGGAGACCTTTTTGCAAGCCTTGGGGTATTTCCTCAAAATGTTTTTTGGTTCTGCCGCCCTGGGAACCCTCACTGGACTCATCTCAGCTCTTGTATCCTTACTCATAATGTGTGTGAGTGAAATTTAAAACTGTCTGGTTTCACCTCAAGGAAACTCCTTAACTCATTTGCTAGTTTCTAAAACACTTCGATCTGAGAAAGACCCCTTCACTGGAGTTTGGTATGATGATCATCTTTGCGTACCTCCCCTACGGCCTGGCAGAGGGCATCAAACTGTCTGGTTAGTACACCTACTCTTATATGTCATGGTTTGTAATGATGTGATGTGATTATGTTTTACTTTCATGAACTTGTTCTAACAGTCTCTGATTTACCTGCAGGAATAATGTCCATCCTGTTTGCTGGAATCGTGATGTCCCACTACACGCATCATAACTTGTCACCCGTCACACAGATCCTCATGCAGCAGACACTGCGCACAGTGGCCTTCATGTGTGGTTGGTGAATTCCCATTTTTTGCCACTATTATTTTTTTCTGTTCATTTGGAAGAAATTTTCAACACTATTTTTAAATATTCCTCTCCAGAGACATGTGTCTTCGCCTTCCTTGGTCTGTCCATCTTCAGCTTTCCTCATAAATTCGAGATATCCTTTGTCATCTGGTGTATAGTAAGTGCTCTTTCTTGTTACAAAAAAGTCCAATCTGTTCTTTCTCATGACTACCAACATGACGGCTTTTGTTCTCTCCATAGGTTTTGGTTCTTCTCGGCCGAGCAGTGAACATCTTCCCCCTGTCGTTCCTCTTGAACTTTTTCAGAGACCACAAGATCACACCTAAAATGATGTTCATTATGTGGTTTAGTGGTGAGTTGATACAAAGAACCTTTGGCTTTGACAAATATAGCTTTTTTCAAACAAAGATGTACATTTTATGAACTGTCACTTGTAGACCCGCATATCAGGAAAATGAAAGAAATTTAGTAGTCTCATACCTACATTTTCGGTCAACGTACATATAATTATCTTAAGTAAAATGCATGTAAATACCATATCTAATGTGCTTAAATATAAGATGTATCCAAGTATGTGTTGTCATGCAGCCATCTCACACTTGGCCCTCTTTTACCTTGCATTAGCATATGGTCTGTTTGATCAGACAGTATGTTGACCGAGCACTCACCTACAAGTATTCACACTGATAACTTGTGATAGTAATTTAAAAAAAAAAATCTGGTTGGTGTGACATTTTCTTTTGCATTCAGCAAAGTCAACAACATCCAGTCTCTGTAGCAGTGTAGCTCTTTCATCATGTGTTTAGGCCATCCAGAGTTTGAACCTCTTCTAGCTATAATACTATAGTTAAAGCTAAGCCTGCAATGATTGTTGTGAAGTTGAGAGGCACAGTCCGCAAGTCACCCTGCCAATCTCCTCTGGTCAGTTGTTGTACTTAATTAGGTTGTTTGCAATCATGTAATCCCAAATAACAGTTGGAGGTCAGGAAGTGAAGGACAGCAGAATGGGAATGGACGAAAGTTAGCACTTTAAAGCTCTAAATGGACCTGTGTGCTGCAATTCTCATTGAATAATTTCTACATATGCTGAGAATGATCCCTACACTTTAAAATAAAAAAGATTTCCCACAGTTTAACCAATTTACCTGGCGTGGAGGTGATCAGTATCACACATTACCCAGTACTGCAGATATCCTAGCATCTAGCTTTGTCTAGACAGATGAAGGGAGACAAGAGTCTTAAGGATGCTTTTAACATTTATAAACATTAATTTTGTCACAAACAAGCTTGTAATCAAAATGGCGGTGCAGAATAAACTGAATAAACCTTGTGGGGTGGTCGACCGAGTGATGATGTGCCATTCATGAACGAGCCTCTGCTATGAAACTGCTCCTTAATGTGAGCATGGTAGCTGGCGTCCATTTGAGTTGCAGTTTCCTTTTGTCATTGATTTGTCATCATTGGATCAACATTTAAAAGCTAAACTGCAACCTAATGAAGAGCCAAACAACCAACTCTACTGAGCTAAGAAAAATGATCTTGTTCTCCTAAAAGAGACTGAGTTCCAGTCACAACAAGAGGTTGGGTGGACATCAGCCATGGAAATACTGGTAAGATCAGAGTGCCAAACCATGGTGAAACTGTACTGAACCAATCCAGACCGCTTTGTGGACACGGACCTTATAGGAGGATTGTGTGACACCACCAGGCTTCATACACATGGTTTTTTAATTTACTTTGTCAGGTAATACTACAGTAACACTTTGAACTCTTAGCATAGCGGTAAATAGCTCAAAATATGGCTGTTTGGTAGCATCTCTACAGAAATCACTACTTGCCCTCAAAGGTTCATCTGCAAAGAACCTATTGAGGTATTTTCAGTCAAATCAACAAGGCATATTTAACTATCAGTCTACCTGTTTTCTTTGAACGCAAAATTATAAACTAATGGGGGAGACAACATGGTAAAAAGTGGCTCTCCTGTTAATCCACTCATCGTTCAACCTCTGTTGTTAATTGTCAACTCCTGCCTTTGTTTAGTTTGTGATTTTTTTTATAAAACTCCATACAGTTCCCATGCTGGTTCTGGTTGTGAATTAATAGACATTAAACTTCTTCATGCGGATCAGCTGATTTAAAAATCACATTGTGGGTGAAACCAAATACTGGCACTGTATATTTGGAAGTGATTTAATTAAAGATGGTCTACTGTTGATAACACTAAAGCAGAAACAGTTGTGGAGACTCAATTATAATGCAAAGCGTGACTGGAACTTTTTATGAGCTTTATTGTAAGATAAAGACAGCAGGTTAGACCGTGTCTATGTCTTGCCTGATTCTGAGTCATCTTGAATGTATTATCTAGAATACATTTGGCATCTCAGTTTCCAATCATCTGTTTCAAGCCTTCCACATTGGCATGTAGCAGTCTCATCTTTCCTTAAACCTGCAGTCTTTCGCCGTCTCTATTTTGAGTTGGCTCTGACTGACCATTGTAGGATATGATGCTGCAAAAGTCAGTCTCTATTTCAGACAGTTACCAATGAATCTATGAAGTGTTGATCTGAGCATTCATAAATGCATTCATGGATAATCAAAAATCTCACTATCAGTGATTTTCACCTGAACTTTTGCTGAGTTTAAATCTTGCATTAACATTCCTCCTGGATGATTAGATCCTAAGTGGGCAGCATTAATGCTACGTGTGAATGTGTAATGGCTGATGGCTAAGATTACATCATTTAAACCCCATAGAGAGGAAGTCTTGGACCCATTTGGTTTTATTTGATAATGTAAGTGTTGAGATCCTTCATGTCTGTGTGGCTCCTCTTGGGATCAGCAGGCACAAGTGTGCAGCCTGCAACAATTAGCCACAGCTGCAGCCACTGAGGCCTAATCAGAGGTCTATAAAGGACTCCAGAGCCTATTGTTCAGTTTGCTCAGCTGCTGTCAAGATCTGTTCCTACACTGGCTGTCAAGTGCATCAAAAGTAAGCATTATTTGATGGTATTTGATTTAAGAGATATATTTTATCAAATTTGATTGTTTTATCCTGTGTTAAATGTACTTGTCATTTGAAAACCATCAATTAATCAATTATGTTACCTTTCCCTTTTGTTAATTATAGAACACCACTTGACAGCCTGAAAGTAAAAGCCTTTAAGTTGGACCTTCGTCTTTGCCCCAGTGATTCCTCACTTTTAAATTGATGTGATAAACTTCAGCCCTACAAACTGTTGCACATTTAAAACAGTAAGGGTCCATGTGTTCTTGGCAACATCAAGGCTGCCTTTTAATTGACATCATATGTAGGGGTGGGTAAAAATATTAATTAATCGATGAATCGCAATATGTCCCCTCCCAATTCAATATCGAATCAGCAAATCCTCTGAATCGATTCACCTCCTGGCCATTGTGGGTGCATGTGATTCGCGTTGTGTGGACGGAGGCCACACTTAACCAAACAACAACCAACCATAAGTATGTTATGTGAGGTTTATCACAATTTCCAAGAGGAAAGAAATATTATGTAAGTTTACATGCACTTTACTTTTTCAGTGTTTATACAGAACTGTCATGTTTTTTACTTTTGTACTCCATATGCAAAATAAGTTAATATTGTGCAAATTTTTATTTTCTGATGTTTTATTGCTAAGACAAATGTGAGGTGACTAACCATATATATTCACATGGGCATGAAAATAATTATTATAAAATTGTTAACAGGTTATTTGTGTATTTCTACTTCTTACTGAATCGACATCGACGCATTTAAATCAATATCGAATCGAATGAAATTGAAACCTAAGAAGTCGAAATCGAATCGAATCGTGAGGTTCTGCACAATGCCCAGTGTAGTGGCAGTGTTTAGAAGTGAGTGAACAGCACTGCCTCCTCACATGAAAACGCTGTCACAGTGGTAGCTTGAGATAGATTACTTACTCAAGTGCAGTCTATTTGCAGCAGATCCCTAAAACCGCATGTTGATACCAGGTGTAAATAGTGTATTTTCTGTGTCTGGCAGGTCTGCGAGGTGCTATTCCCTATGCCTTGAGCCTTCATCTTGGCTTGGAGCCTATTGAGAAACGACAGCTAATCGGCACCACCACTATCATCATTGTACTCTTCACCATTCTCTTCCTCGGGGGCGGGACGATGCCACTTATTCGCCTCATGGATATTGAGGAGAGCCAGTCAAGGCGAAAGAACAAGAAAGACGTTAATCTCAGCAAGACACAGAAAATGGTAATGGTCTAGGCACTTAGATGTGCACTCACAAACACATACAGATCCGTGCAGTTTGCTTGCTACTTTGCACTTGTTGTGCCATCCTCTTATCTGCCATCAGACTCTTCTTTTCTCTCCTGAGTTAAAAGGCCTCAGAGGTTTGATTGTGGCTTGTGTGAAGGACATCAAATAAGCAGGGGGTAAACCTCTCTCATCGCAAAAATTCACACATAGAAACAATCAAACTCTGGTGAGTACAAACGAACCCTATCAGCTGTCAGTAACACAATTTGCAAGACAACTTAATACAGACTGATCTGTAACAGACTTTAGAGACCTTGCAAGCTTAACGACATCCTACCAGAGGTCACTATTGGTTTGTTATGTGATTTACGAGTTGTATTTGCATGTTTGATGTCTTCTAAAGCTCAGTATTATACCAGAGAGTTCCATCAACTACATCTATCAGCTCTCCGTTTGTCCTTAAAGCTCTCATGCTGGCTTTGATGTAATCTCTTTGCTCCCTCTGCTCTATCTCCCTCATCCCTGGTCCTTTCTCCGTGTTATCTCGACTCCAGCACTCTCACCTCACTATCCTCTCTTCCATCTATTTCGACTCGGCTTCATTTGTTGGCCCCTCTCCTTTCATTTTATGCAATTCATCCAACTCCCCCCTCTTTTTTTTTCTCCCCAGGGCAACACCATTGAGTCTGAGCACCTATCAGAACTGACAGAGGAGGAGTACGAGGCTCAGATCTACCAGAGACAAGATCTTAAGGGCTTTATGTGGCTTGATGCTAAATACCTTAACCCCTTTTTCACTCGCAGGCTCACCCAGGAGGTAAGGGGGAGGGGGAGATATCTGAGTAAACTGGTGGAGTCAAAATCCTTTAAATGTATTTTATTGTTTTCAAGTCCTGCTGCTTTGCGCTCAGATTTTCAACAGATAAGCAATGCATTGCAACAACCACAAAGTAAACACCAATTTAATGATGTTTGTGGCTGAACACAGAGAGAATTTCAGTGCTGAAGCTTTTTTTCTTTAGAAAAATAAGAACTCATCCTCTGCTGTAAGGCTGCCGAGCCCTGTTGCTTAACTGGTGATCTGGGGGTCATATTAGCCCCTTCAATAGGCTCAGCATGCCTTTTATCAACTATGAATATTATAAACTTAAATAAACCCCAAAATAAATACTGTACTGGTGATGTAGCATAACATTATAGATTTATTAGTTGGTCATTTTGCCCATTCACTAGATATGTTTGTATTTCTACACAAAAATGCAGGTTTTATTTGACATTTTGAACCAAAGACTGTATATTAAGATGGACAGAGAAACAGCTGCCTGGGAGTGAAGCCAGAATATTTTGAGCTCCTTCTGCTGGCATGTTGCGGTATAGTTACTTACCCTCTCTAACCAGTGTTATGGCATATATGACAAGACATAACACATGTTATTAAATCTTGAATAACTTTTGAAACAAAAATTGTGGCCTCATTTTTTTCCTCTTGAAGCTTCCTCCTGAAGTTCCATTGATGCTATTCATGCCTTTGAATCCCTTAGCAAAGTTTTTCTAGCAACCCTGAAACTTGGGTGACTTGCCAGGGGTTTTAAAGCTTAAATCCACCAGTAAATCTGATATTGAACGTCTTCCCATTTTTTAAATCAATAAATATAATAATCATAAATCATGGAGACGGCCTGAATGGAGAGGAAGAGAGACAGAGAGCCTGGGAAGTGTCCCTCTGCGTCACTGCAGACAGGAACTGCTTTGAGTAATGGCTCATAAACAGTGAATGCATGAAGCGCAAGGATGTTTTTGTTTTTGTTTTTAAGACTCTTTGTCACAGAATGATCATTTTTCCCTTTTTGGTCCCTCAGAGATGGGGGAACAAGTTTGTGTGAAAAAACTCTTAGTCATTATTGTTTACTGTGTGTCACACATAAAAATCTTTGAGTTTTGTTTCTGTTTACTTTTTAATTTACAGTCCCATAACTTTTTTTATTATTATTATTAAACACTGCTGCAGCACACATATTCCTTAAGCTTAGGTTGTCTGAAAAACAAAGGGTGCTTCAAGCTTGACTCTGCACCAAAGAAAATGATGTCAGTCATTGAGAGAGGTATGGGAGTCATTTTTGTTGTTATTTTGATGACGGACCAAAACAAAATTTCCACTAAAAACTGTGAATTTCTGGGAAATTTTCCTTCCAAAAATCCTCAAAATTCCTAAATTTCTGTGAGAATTCTTCAATATATTTTTTAATATTTATTGAAAAGTACCCCAAAATTTCTTCAAATAATTCCCAGATGTTTAAGTGAATCGTTTTTATTAAACTTAAAAGTTCTCATAACAAATTCAGTCAAGTTCCATGTAAATTCTCGAAACTTTTTAAGCAAATCCCCACAGAAATCCTTATCAAATTCCCCAAATTTAACATATAGTTATTGAAAATACCTACACATTTCAAGGCACACTCTTCCAAAAAATAATTAAATTATGATTAAAAATGTTTGAACATATTCAAACAACTCCCCCCAAACCTAACAAAATTCCCCAAATTCCAATGAAAATGCCATAATATTTCAAAGCAAAACTCCCCTTAAATTTTTTGTAGAATTTTCCAAAAATTATATTCCCCATTATTTAATGAAAATGACAGAAAATTCACCCAGAAATCCGACAAATTTCCTGAAAATTCCCATCAAAATTTTTGAAAATTTTAAGGGCCCCTCCCCTCCAAAAAAAAATCCAATCAAATTTCTGATTCCTAGCATTTCAAAGAAATTTATCCCCTAAAGTTTTACAGATAAACACTACAATAATATATCAGCAGATCCCCCAAATTTTCCTGAAAGTACGTTAAAAATATCCAAACAGCCTCTAAAATTTCTCTGGCAGTCTCATAGCAAATTCTCTTAACATTGAAGCAAATCACATCACCTTGAATGGACATTCTGGACATTATCTAAAATACAAACAGCATGAATGTATAATCAAACTATAATGTTCAGTATATGTAATATATTTATGCAGGGTCGTAGGAGGATACGGTGTACGAAGCATTTACAAACAATGTGTAGTTGGCAAGAAATGCCAAGGAATTTAACATCTAAACTTTTGTCAAGATAAACTAGAGAAAGTTCAGAGAATCAGCTTGAGTGCTTCTGTACTGTAAGAACATTTAGTTCCCCTGCTTCTTCATGTATGTTCATTCATTTTTGTGTGTGCTGACATACTTATAGGTGTTGTTTGTTTTGTGTCTCTAACAGGATCTGTTACACGGCCGGATCCAAATGAAGACCCTCACAAATAAGTGGTATGAAGAAGTTCGCCAGGGACCCTCGGGCTCGGAGGATGATGAGGATGAAGCAGAGCTCTTGTAAACGGATCAAACACCATTGTATTCTGTGGAGACGCATGAATTGACATTGTGTGTCCTTGACTGAGGAGTGTGTGTGCGTTTCTGTGGGATTTTGTTGTTTTATTTCTTTCTTTTGTCAGTGTCGGTCATATGCACATTTTTGTTTACTTGCTTCTGTCTTCATGTGACTGAAGAGTGGCTGTCCGCACTCAGACTGACTGGAATGTGTCAAATCACGGTGGAGTTGCTGGAAAACTAGCTGAAAAATGACTTTCCTTGTATGAATGCCAAACTTTTACCTTCCTACATTTTTCTTTTATTTAGAATTAGGCCTGAAGGGAAAATGGCAGGGAAGTGGAGTGGGATAATTTCCATGCAAAGCAATACTGAAGCACCTTTTCACGTCTTCTCTTCCCTTTTATATTTGTCATCGCGCTGTAGCACTGGGCTCTTTATGGTCTGTTGGAGGTTTTTCTTTGTGATAGGGAGAAGGATGGATTATATGGTTGCTAATGGCTATATTTTTAAAGTAGAATATGTAATATGTCACAAGTGGCTGCTTTGAACAGTAATTTTGTCCTCTCTGGGTTTTACTTTGCATTTGTATGCATTAATGATTCTGAGTTAACACCTATATCCACACTATGTAATGAAAATAAAACAGCAACAGTGATGCATGAGCTAGCCTTTCACCCTCCAGCAGCAGATACACACCAGAGAGAGTTAAAACTAGTGAAACATGTTTACTAAATGTTATATTGCATTAAAGATGTGGCTCACAGGAGAACAGTTATGCACCAGACAACTGGAAAAAGCTTTTATTTTGAAGGATACTCCCAGCGTGGACTCCCTCAATGACTTTTCTCTGTTTACTTTCTGTCATGGGTCTTGCCACTAAACTATGTGAAAAAAGAACTAGAAATGTTAATTTTGTGATTTCTTTCAATATTTCAAATGAAGATGCACACCAATGAATGTGAGGGTAATGGGAAAATTTTTATTTGAATGTTTTTTTTTTCTATTTATATGTCAGATATTTAAGTTTTGTGTATGGGATAAAGGCTTTTATACAAGCTCTGAGCACCACAGAGCAGAAGATGTTTATAATGAATAAATATGAATAAATATTGACACCAGAAATGTTGTTTTTGATCTGCTTTTAAAGGGAAAGGGCTGTTGTTGTTGTTTTGAAGAAAGACGTTCCTGGTTTTGAGACACACTGACACAGGGGTTACATACGCTATGCAAAGTCTGCTAAATTAGACTTGGATGACTTTGCTCACTAAAGTGCTCAAGTATGGTAAAAAAGGACTTGTGCTATTCAGGGATATGGGTCATTAGATTTCCTTTTATGAGAGCTCCAAGGCATTTTCTTTCTCTGTAGTTCATCTGCACGTATTTCTGCTCTTCTCATTCTTTTGTACGTCACATCTCTGGGAATTTCCTGAAATTTATTAAAAAAAAAAAAAAAAAACATTCCCTTAGATTCAATGAGGCGCAACTTTTAAAGACAAAGTAAAATGTCAAGGTCCTGAGAAAGATTTTCCCCCATTTTTTAAGAACCCACAAACTTTTATTGCACCATTTTAAACAAATGCTAAACCTCTTTATTAGCCTTACATGTTGAAGTGATGACATTTGTTACCCAAAAGTTCAAAGGTCACTTCACTCTGGGATAAAAATACACTAGAATAGCCTTTCCAAAACTTCAGATTGCTGCAGCCCAATCTGAGAAATGAAAATCTTCTGGGCCCCGTTAAACCCTTGTACAACTAAACATGAGAATCAAAGTATTTACCTTTTCTTTGTAATATTTTCGCTGTATAATCAGGAGATTTCAGTGAAAATGCTTCGTTGTGGTGTCACAAAGTAAAAATTAATGAGCTGGTGCCATTTATCAGGCATCTGCAAAATCACTTACATGTTCTTTTCTAAGTCATCTCTGTAAACGTACATTCAGCCCAGCAAAATCTTTCTAAGTGGCATTAATGTCTCCAAAAACCCAGGAGGACTCTGAAAGTGGGAAGTAGAGTGTCATCAGTTAGTCCAACACAGATTAAACCATGACACCTATGTTTAAATCAGACAAAATGAATGATTAAATATTGCATGAGTTACTACTTCTAAGTCTTAAAATAGTAACATTTAATCAACATTATTTTTGGTCGTTTTTTAGCTTTTCATTGGAAATCAAATATCTCGCCAACCTCTGAAGAAATATTTCAATTGAACAAGAGCTCAGTCTAAAGGATAAACTGATTTTATTTTGGAAATTCAGGTCAGGGTCTTGTGTGCTCATTTCTGCTGCATTCTTCCAGATAACTCCAAATGTGAAGAACTTTATTACGTCTGGTTAACTATTTTTTTACATGTGTTTTGGCAATGGAGAAAATAATAAATGAGAGAATCAATCCCCCTTATTACAGGCAATCATGCTCTACAGGGAAGTGGTCTAGTTAAACCATTAGTCGCTTTGGTAAAGGTTCGGTCTACTTCTCTATATTGTCTTCTAAATTTTTAGCATAATGAAAGTTTATTGATTTTTATGTTAACTATCACCTCCATGTCTGACCACCGTTACAGCTACAATCTAAGAACTTTGGATAGAACCTTAAATTGCACAGATTTCTAAAATGTTATAGTTCACAGGACAAAAAGAAGCAAAGTCTCAAAGATGTAAAAACTAAAAAATAACCATTCCCTTTATCTTTGATCATTCCTTTGGGTTTAAATAAAAGAAACAGGAATTTTAAAAAAAAAGTTGCAGTGATCTCCATCTAGTGCAGGGTTGGCCAAACTATGGCGTGGGGGCCAAATGTGGCGTGCAGTATATTTTTGATTGGCCCACAGCAAGTTCCAAAAATGAAGTGGCCCATAGTAGAACATGAAGCTTGTGCTTGACTATATTGTTCTTTATAGTTTCAGCAGAAGGCCATGCCACATGTTTTTTTCTGTAAACAAACATTTTGACAAGGGGAATTTCTTTGTTTTATTCAAGACGAAACTGAGGCAACGATGTAAACGGTAAACATATCTCAAACCAAAATATGTCTTGATTTCTAACGATGATGGCAGCAAGTGGCATACTCAGTCACTAAGCATATTTTAGCCTAAATTAGACTGCTTTTTACCAGTGTTATTGTCCTTAAGGTGAGGTAAATGAAAGTGGCCCCACCATCCTTATATATTTCTGTATGTGGCCCTCAGTGGAAAAAGTTTTGACACCCCTGGTCTAGAGTTTACATTCTTCACCATTTTGTGCCTTAAAATCAGAGACTTTGCAAGAAAAGTGATCTTGAATGAGTGTAAATGGTTTTTTTAACTCTCCGCTGACTTCAATCCAGATTTATGCCTTTTTGATTAAATATTTGTGCCTTAAACTGAATATTTTTAAGTATTTAAAAAATATATCTTAAAATTTTGACAAAATATCCCATTTTCCCCCTTTAAAAGTTCCAAAAGAATTTCCATATTTATCTAATCCTGATAAAATGATAAACATTTTTCATTTTTTTAAGCCTTACAGTACTTTATTTTTGTTTCATGAGCCAGTCCCATTCTGCCACTCTTCTCTTGATTCGAGCTAGCTGCTGTCAAGTTTTAAAATCTGGTCTCTCCGCAACAGTGAGTAGGTTCAGTGCATCCGCTGCAGCCTTCCTCCACCCCAGCCACCTCATGACCTCACATAAGTGTTCAGGTTCAGCTCCTTTGTGCCGTCCTGCTTTCCTTCATCGCTACTTCTAATTCATCTCATCTGGGTCAAGTTCCTCGGAAGTTCATAAAGACATCATAATGGAGTCTACTTGCCTAATGTATAACAGATTTTCAAACTTGTAAAATAAGTTATTCTTAAACTTGTATTAAGTTATACCTGGCTGAAACATAATTCGTATGTCATCGGTGTGTTGGCAGTCTGAGTCAGGGTACAAAAGGCAGTTTGACCTGGTTTTCCAGTAATTAGAACCCATGGAAAGGTTAATGTGTCGTCATGCTGGGAAAAAGATCCTGTAATCTGTAGGCAGAACTAATACAGTAGGTCTGACCCTAAGCAGCCTCAGCCTCATGTCCCCATCTGATGTCCCCTGGGATCTCATTAGGCTCATTAATGAAGAGAGGACAGTATGGAAGCAGCTTTCTACTGCATTTAAACCATTACTCTTACAAAAGTCTGACCACAAATGCATCAATGTTTTAAGACAGGCAGGCAGAGAGAAGAAAAGCAATAAAAGAGATACAACCATTAAAATGAGGATGGCAATAACAAAAACAGCCAAAAGGGCAATGAAATAACTAAAGGTTAACAAGGATTGAACTATGCTAAATAATCAAAAATGTGTTAGAAAATAAGGCTAAGTAAGAAGACGGCATCACATTAAAGCATCTGTAAAAACATGTTTTAAGGAGGGATTTTAAAGATAGCAGTGATTCTGCACAGTCTCTCTCCTCAGGTAGGTCACTCCAAAGTCAAGGGGCCCTGACGGAAAATGTTTGTTCATGTTAGGTTTTTAGCCCCGACTTTGGAATGACCAGGAGGCCCCTACCGGAGGATCTAAGGCTGTAAGATTGATAATTCTGATGTAAAGCTTGGAGCCAGATCTGCCAGACCCATGCTTCAAAAAGTGACAAGTAAAATCTTAAAATCTAATGGGTAAATTCTTAAAATCACATCTTAAACTAACATCATAATAATGACAATTAATTTACTTAATCAATGATTACTTAAAGTGAATAATGATAAATATCTTTTAAAAAATAATCCTTTTCACTGCAAATTCCTTTTATTTTGATGCTCACTTACATACACATGCACAGGCCAAGGAGTGATAACATTTTGAGGACAATATAAACATTTAGATAAAAAGTAAACAATGGGGTAATAGATTTATACATTTATAAATAATGACTTTTGTGTTGTATGAGTTTTTTTTACATGTTCAAAATAAAACAAGTTATTCCATTCAATTCCTGACTGCCTAAAGAAGCTGTGCTCAGTCCTTTCAAATGTATTTGTGTTTAAGATAAATATTTCTATATTGAATCACTTACTCATAAGATTTCAGATTGGCTGGTGGAGCATTTTTGTAACACTTATGTATGGCCAGTAGGGGGAGTCTCAATCCACAACAAATCCACAAATGAAGCAGTTGTTATTCAACACCTCTGATATAAGAAATATCACACAGACACACAAACAACAGACTAAATACACAATCAGACATCATAAAACACTCATTAACAAAAAATAAAAAGGTAATGTTTGTTTTTCTTCCATGTTTAGTTTAGTTTTGTATTATTTGGATCATCTTTCATATTTATTTTATTAACACTCAGCTGTCAGAACACCATTTGTTGATAATTAATGATCATTATTGTTTTTTTTTTTTTTTTTTGATAATTATTATCATTTAAGGTTTTGGAAATATTGTTATTGTTACATTCAGCCCAACAAAGCCAGTTGAATTGAATTTTAAAATTTGCACTGACAGACACTGGTAGAAATTACTAATGTGAAAAAGAAGAAATCTGGCACACATTGAGAAAAAATACAACCACAACATAACCTGCTCTGGGTGAGTGTAAAAGCTCATTCATGGCACAGCTATAAGCCTTCAAGATGATGAAAGTGTTCAGTGTGTTGATTTTCTCTTATTTGTAATAATGATAATGGTAAAAAAAAGCAGATTAATACAGTGGTAGCCCTAATTATAGAGCCCTGTAAGTAGAAAGATCTGCTCCAAGTGACAAAAATAAATCAGGACTTTTCAAAGAGTTTTCCCTTAACGCAAAAGTAGATCATGGGAAAACTCAAAGTTTTTCAGATTTCACATGTTTGCCCTTAAATGATTCCCTCAGGAGAAAATCTGTGAGCACTTTTGTTAATAATAAAGAGGAGAAATGTTCTCCAAACACTGAATGAAAGTGAGTCCATTCAAAGCAGATTGGATTGTATGGGGATTTTGTTTGTGAGGGATGCCTTCACATCCGCCACCCTACACAAGAACAGCGATCACAACGCTGAGATATTTGACATTATCTGACGCAGTGATCACACAGTCAGCAACAGCGTTGTGACAGCTTTATGTTAATAGCAGTTAGATAAAGGATGAAAGTTAACAGCCTGTAAAATGAATATGAGAAAATAAATATAACTATCAGCACGTGAGAAGGCTGCTGCACTAGAGGGCATGCTTTAAAACGGGGTTTTCCAAACTGTGGAAGAGTGAGCCTCCCCTAAGAAGAAATTATTCTTTCAGCGGACCACCAACCACAAAATGATTCAAATTGAAAAAAAAATTAAACAACAACATTTCAAACATTTCTGTCTAATCTTAAAACATTTAAGCTACCTTTCATCATTAGATATCCCTTTTTCTCAAATTTTTTTGCTCATTTTTGCTCTTTTTGCCACTTTAATCACATTTTTTGCCCCCCCTTTTTTTTTTTTTTTTTACAATTTTTCGCATCTTTTTGTCCATTTAAGCTACACTTTGCCAGTTAATACCACTTGTTTCCCTTTTCCCCAATTTTTGCCTGTTCTCTTTGCCATTTTTGCCCATTTTTGCCCTTTTTCACAATTTCTTTTTCCACTTTTTACCCATTAAAACTACCCTTTGCCATTACTTACCACCTGTTTCCTCTTTTTTGTCCATTTTTGCCATTCTTTACTGCTTTTTTGCCCATTTAAGTCACTTTCCACTCACTTTTTTGTAATTTCTCACCCATTTCTACTATTTTCTTACCATTTTTCCACTTTTCCTCCCCATTTTCACCTATTTTTTGCTGCTTTTCGACCATTTTGCCACCTTTAACCTGTTTTTATTACTACTTCAAGCTGTTTTTGCCACTTTTCACCTCTTAGATTGTGGCTCTTGCAAAGGTATTTTTCAACAATATGGCTCTTTGGTTGAGTAACACTGCTCTATAGCATAGTCCCTATAGTAACTATAAGTCTATCCATTTTGCTGCATGCACCGCACAGGTTTACAAAGCAAATCACCTTTTTTTCTGGTTGATGGTTCCCCTCCCCTGAAGCTCTGTGGCGCCCCCAGGGGAGGCCCGCCTCACACTTTGAAAACCACTGTTGACTGTATACTTTTGAAGGATCACGTACCAGAGAGATTCATGACAAAGACTGATACTCAGTATCACATGAAGGACTAGATTTCCAGAGCTTTAGGGGTGCTCTGCTCCTAAACACATTGTGACATTATATAAACATCTTTGCAAGTGTTCTAACAACCAACAAACCATTATCACAACAACAAGTATTCTCCTGTATACAGTCCATTCAGATAGTATTGAGACCCTCCCTCACTTTTCAACGTTATGTTGCAGCCTGATGCTACAATCGTTAAGATTAATTTGTTCTCTCATTAATGTACTCCCAGTGCCCCATCATGACAGTGAAAACAGAATTTTAGAAAGTTTTGCACATATATCACAGATAAAAACCTGAGGATTATTGAAGGTATCTCTGTAATTTGCTCCCTTCAGCTGTCCTTTGACTCTGATCAGCCTCCCACTCCCTGCTGCTGAAAAACACCCCCACAGCAAGATGCTACCACCACCATGCTTCACTGTTTGGATGGTAGTGGGCAGGTGAATGAGTGACATGATGTTAAGAAGTGAGGCCGAACAGATCAATCTTGATTTCATCAAACCAGAGAATCTTGTTTCACACAGTCTGAACATCCTTTAAGTGTTTTTTTTTTTCTTTTTTTGCAAACTCCAGTAGGTTTTCATTTGTTTTGCACTGAGGAGAAGCCTCCGTCCAGCCATTCTGCCATTCTGCCTAGATTGGTGGAAGGCTGTACTGATGGTTGCTCTTCTGGGACTTTGTCCAATCTCCACCCAGGATCTCTGGAGCTCAGTCAGAGTGGCCATCAGGTTCTTGATCACCTCTCCGACTAAGGCCCTTCTCCCAGATCGCTCACTTTGGCTGTGGGACTGGCTCTTGGAGGAGCCCTGATTTCATAAATTCTATTTTCACTTTGTCATGATGGGGTATTGAGTGTAGATTAATGAGAGAAAAATTTATTTAAATAATTGTAGCATCAGGCGGCAAAATAACAAAACTGAAAAAGGTGAAGGGGGTCTGAATATTTTCTAAATGCACTTTACTTTCATGACACCAAATTCTGAATTACAATGAATGTGCCATCTCTTTCATGATTTACCAGCGCTGTGTCAGTGATTAAATTAAATATCAAGAGCAGGCAGTGAGTGAAGTGAGAGCCCTGCCATGAGGCAAGTGAAAATGATGTTTTCTGAATAATTCATCTGTCGATGAATTGACATCTCACACTGGCAGGGTGACATATTCTGATTATGTCCACATGTTTGTATTTGCATGTAAACGTGTGTGAGATGGTTGGAACAACAGGCCTGCGGTGGGGGAATTCACTTATTAATATGCATTGAATTAGAGGGGAAAAAACTCCTCTGGGATGTCAAAAGCTCTTTATCAGTTCCAATGAGCCTCTCTGGCCTCTTTGCTCCTTTATACACAATTTTTCATCACAGTAGTTGAGAATTAATTTTAATTATTTCAATATTAAACTAAATTTTCTTTTGAATAAAAGGAAAAAATGGCACTGCACTATGCCCATTGCAGTTGGCCACACCTGGCAGAATGTTTTCCTGAGAGAAAAGCAGTTTTGTACATCTTAGCTGTCGTGGTTGCAGCTTGGTTGTGGTGAGAGCATGGAGGAGGAAATTTAGCACCATCTTCCGTTCGAGGTGCAGAATAAGTTGGGGACCTTTGCAAGCCCGAGTGATCTGGTATCAAGCCTCTGGCTCAGCAGTGGCTGGTGGTGAGTTTGACAGGTGGCACATTACTACCAGCGTATGTTCAGGATGGCACTTAAGGTGGGTCAAACGATGTGATGCGATGATGAGATACAATGATGCAATGTGACGAAGCGATGCGTCAAAGCATGCGTCACAACATTGTGATATGACCATACGACATGATGATGCGACGTGTCAAAGTGACACAAAGATGCAATGCGACAGTGCAACACGCCAATGCGAACTGACAGTGCAACATGATGATGTGACAAAGCAACGCGACAGTGTGATGGGATGATGCGATAGTGCAATGCAACGATGCAATGGGATGATTCAATACGATGATGCAATGCGACGATGTAATGAGACGATGCAACGCATCAATTGGACACAAAGCTGAAGTGTGACAATGCGACACGACAGTGGGTATTGACAGTACAACATGACAATGTGACAAAGCAACACAACAGTGTGATGGGATGATGCGACAGTGCAATGTGACAGTGCAATGCGACGATTAGACGCAACAAAGTGACGCGGAGATGTAAGGTGACAATGTGACACAACAAAGCAATCCGACAGCGCAACGCAACAATGCGACCCAACAAAGTAATGCGACAGTGTGTCAGGACAGTGAGACAGTGCAATGCAACGAATTGACATGACACTACGCAGCAATGTGAGGAGGCGACACAGCAGTGCGTTGCAATTATGTGACCCAGCATGGAAGGAATATGGCACATGTGTAAATCTGCCTAGATCAGGCCATCCTCACAAATGGAGAGAATGTGCAAGAAGGAGACTAGTGAGAGAGACCACCAAGACAACCAAGACTACTCTGAAGGAGTTACAAGCTTCAGCAGCTGAGATTGGAGAGACTCTGCAGACAACAATTGTTCACCAGGTTCTTCCCCAGTCAAAGCTTTATTGGAGTGCGGCAAAGAGAAAGCCACCGTTGAAGAAAACTGTTTAAAACTTGACTAGAGTTCGCCAGTAGGCATGTGGGAGACTCTGTGGTCAAGTGGTCTGATGGGGCAAAATTGGTCCTTTCTAGCCATCAAACAAGATGTTTCATGGACAACAAAAACTGCACATCACCACAAATTCACAATCCCCACTGTGAAGCATAGTGGTGGCAGCATCATGCTGTGGGGATGCTTTTTGGCAGCTGGCCCTGGAAGGCTTGTAAAAGTAGAGGGTAAAATGAATGCGACAAAAAATAGGGAAAGCCTGGAGGACAATCTTATTCAGTCTGCAAGAGAACTACGGCTTGGGAGAGGATTTTTTTTTTTCCAGCAAGACAATGAACTGAAGCTACAGTGAAAGCTACACAGAAATTGTTTAAAGACATTCATTTATTCAAGCAGTTACTTGTCATTACATATTTTTTATCTAATTGACATTACTTTATCGACATCTGTTTTCATTTTGACATTAAAGAGTTTCTTTTGTCAAAAAAGCCAAATTAGAAATTCATGAAAGAGTATTGGCAGCTATTCAGAGACAGTTATTATTCTCTTATAAAGTCCTCTGTGGATAAAGTCTGTTGAAGAGCTACATAATGCATTTAAAATAAAACACCCTTAGTCCTTACCACTGAGGTAAAATAAAGTTAATTTGATTGCCCAAAGCCAACAACCAGACCACTACAGACAACTATAGAGTACAGGGACTTTTTCCCTCTCCCACTCTATTTCTCTTTCTCTCTTTAAAATTGAAGCAACACAACCTTAAAGAGCAGATAAATGTCAGAAATGAAGAGTAAAGGATGTATCCTGTACTTTCTTTTCTTGGAATTTAGCGTTACAGTAGTATAAGGGTGTGCAATCACATTTATGAAAGCTGAGTGTTAGTCTTAGGAGAGTGCTGTGTGGATGTCCTGTGGGGATCTGCAGGGGGCTGACTGCACAGTCGGGGTGCTCGGATGACTAAAGCATTGAAAGCAGAACCCCTGTGATGCTCAACTAGAAAGTGAACACCTGGGGGATTTGGAGAGAGGGATTTAGATTTAATTACAGACAGTTTTATGGTTACCTCAGGGTTCTGATTGTGTAGCACATCAGGCACTTTTTTCTAAACATAAAGAAAAAAAAAAACAAATTCACTTGTTAAACAAAGTGGAACTGCAGGGCTGACATTTTCAAGTAAATTGCATGGGGGCACTTATTGATATTACTACTAGAGTGTAATTTAATAAGGTTTGCATGAATTTGCATGAAGTATATCAAAAATATTCTTATTTTGATGTTTTTACATTAAAAATATCAGGATTGTTGCACTTTACTTGGCATTTAAATCATTAAATTCTCAAAAGTTAATTAATATTTGATATTTATCATCAGGTCTGATCTTGATCAACATATTAAGGCAAAAAAAGTTTGTAAAAAAAATTAAAGTATATGATTTGTATTATTTATCCATGCTGCCATTTCTGACCACCCTGAGTGTAACAATGTCTTTGAGTGCTAAAATCATGACATTTAAAATGTGAACTGTAAGATTTTGTTTCACACAGTGACAGCAGTACTGAAGAACTGGTGTCTCACTGAGACAGGGAGGAGACTACACAATGAGACTTTAATGGCTTTTGGCTCAGAGGTGATGTATGACGTGTGATTGTGAGTTTGTGGTGTCACCTGGACACTTTTCCAATACATCTAACAGGCTGTATTGTGTGTAACAATGAAGATAGTTGCATGTGTGCTTATGTTTATGCCCGTGTGCCCCCTTGATAAACTGATTCATGCTGGACATGGAGTGGATGTGAGCGGATTCAATTGAGCAGTCAGCAGAAAGAGGCATAAAGTCAATGGTGACAATAAGAGTGATCAATGTACCATGGTACAGACTGATGATTAACATTTAGGAGGTAATTAGATGATTGGAAAGGCTTATGGCAGCTAACACCATTAATGTTTCATTGGCTGACCAACTGTAAGGGACATTTTAGTTTCCACTGAAAATGGCAACATCTTTGTCATGACACCTTCAGTCCTTAAGGCGGCACCAAACTTTTGTTTTCTAGGATCAGATACAGAAGTGACGAGTATGAAAACAGGAAGTTGTGCCTGTGGAAAAAGAGGAGGAACAAAAAGAAACCAGAACTGACCAAAACAACAAAAACAACGTTTTTTTTTTTTTGGGTTCATTTCAGCAGAACCAAATATTTTGCTTCATTATGATGGAGTGGGCCACTATCTAAAGATAAAAAGACCACCACATTTATTGATATCTGCAGCAAACTGAAGGTCTTATAGCATGAGTGCCAATCTCATGGTGGTTCTGAAGCAAAGCTGAAAGGATCAACTAAATTACATGGACTCACGCTGAAGGGAAGCCTGAATGTTTTGATAATATTACGTGGCAATCCATCAAAGTTGATTTTGTGAACTTTCACAGAACAAATGCAAACTTTGATCTATGATGGAGCTAAAGTCAGGGGATCAGGAGGTCATTAAGATGTCTCCTCTGGGCACGCTGAATATCTGCACCATATAGCACAGGGATCAAAACCTGAGTGCATATGAAATATTTGAGTCTGGATCAAAGGATTGGGCTGAGTGATTGACATCTGACCACCATCTTTGTAAAGATTTCCCAACATGAGATGATGTGAGATATATACTGCGAATGATAAATAAAGGTTCAATCTTGAGCCAATAAGCAGAAATCATTTAAACCACATTAAATCTCAAACACAATTTTAGATTCCTTTTGTCTTGAGAGCTGCTGCTCATTTATTACCCAAGCTAACAGAGCAGTAGCCAGCAGCACTACGCTAATTCACTTTGAATGGCAGAATGATATACGCTCCTCTGTGAGCCTCTCAGGTTGCCTGGAGGGAGATCTGCCTGATTAATCAAAGATCAGAAAAGCACTAAAGACATCTAAAACATGGTTACTAGACCAGAGAGCAAACAAGATATCTTCTCTTCCTGTTTACTTGGATTGTCTTGGTAATATATTGTGTGGTGTGAAAACAGGAAAAATGGTTTAAACCCCTTAAAAAAGTCAGAAATGCATATCCAGGATTACCCAAAACCAATTGGATGCTGTGTTTAAAAGTCACTGTAGCTGCTAACAAAAAAAAAAAAAAAAAAATTCTTGTTTTGATAAACAGAGGACTGTAGACAACTACAGCTGTGAAAGGAAAAGTCCAGGTGTTTTCATTTGGAGACTTTGAAAAAGACCTTTGGTAACTATTGACATATGCCCAAAATAAAAAAGCTGCCACTCTGAAATGTTTCACCATACAGGCATCATATTGGTCTCTATTAAAGGTGGCACTCAGAGGAATCCTATCCACAGTCCAGAATCACTATCAGTGTTACTGGCATGGAAATAGAGGAATAAATTAAATTAAATTAATTTTTTGTACCTTTGTGAATCATTAATGAGCTTGAAAAAAAGCAACTTTCATGATGTATAAATAAAAACATAAATTTTACATTTACAGCTCATTCATATTTACACAACTGTAGACATTATTAATTTTCATGTTTCTGGCAGCATACCAATCCTTATATGGGTGGGGCTGGTGACATCATAAGAAAGGCGGGCACTTTCCTTCAACTCACAACTTCATTGGCTATTGTAGGCTCTAGACCAGTGGATCCCAACTAATTTGGCCTCAGGACCCACCAGTCTGTCTTACACCAGATCGTGACCCAAGTTTCCAAGAAATTTCCAACAAAGGATATTTAGTTAATTGAATATGTTTTCAGTTTGGAGCATGATTGGACTAAAACACCTGATATAAAAAAGGGACAAAACTGACAAACTGTATATCCTTTTTCCCCATCAATGTTTAACAATGTTTGCCAATTTTCCAGACAACTTGTCAAATTACTTCATTATGATGAGAAAAGTAACATTATCAAGTAGAGGAAATAAATTGGTTGAAAAGTTGATCAAACATTTAAATTTACCCAATTTCACAGTAGAACATGATAAAACCAGAAAAGCACTCAGAGAGTGCAGACCTCCGCCATTAGCCCTATCTCCCAATAGTGAAGAATCTTTTTAAAAATTCCTGGACCCGTCCCCATGTGCCCCCCACCACGGCATTCGCTGACTACTCGGAAACTGTGAGGCAAAGCATTGGCTTTGCTATGGGTGCCAACAGATGCACCCATGGTCTCACCGGACAACTGGAAGTCATGGCAGAGAGTGAATATTCCTCTGTTCCTCCCAGCATTGTGAGTATTCTCGCTACAATTCGCTGTCTCTCTGTTACGCTCCGACTCGTCTCCTTGACCTGGCGTGCGTCTTTCAAACTCTATAAACTCCAAAACCTTGAATGGAAACACCCAAAAACTGCTGCTGGGATTGAAGTTACTCATGTCCGCCATCTCCTGGTGTAGAGTGGTAACAGCCCAGACCTCTGCAATTAGCCCTATCTCCCAATAGTACAGAATCATTTGAAAAATTCCTGGATCCAGCCAGTGATCCGGATCAGTCCCAAAATCGAATCACTTCTTCCTTATGCCATTTCTGACATTTCCTGAAAATTTCATCAAAATCCGTCCACAACTTTTTGAGTTTTCTTGCTAACAAACTTACAAACTAACAAACGAACAAACCCACCCGATCACATAACCTCCTTGGCGAAGGTAATAAAAGGTATTGATGCATGTCCAATAAGGAATTCAGGACTTTTACCACCATTTTTTTGTAAAGACACCTTGTCAGGACCCAGTGAAAACTGCTCTGCGACCCACTTTTGGGTCCCACAAGTTGAGAACCACTGATCTAGACTGAGTAAGGAAAGTCCCAACTGATCAAATGAGGTGTCAAACTAAATGTCAGAGGTTGGCAGCCATTTTTTTATATACCACTGTTAATAATTGCCAGGAAAAACACATTACAGACAGACTATTGAGAACAAAAGAAAAAAGGAAATCATACACCAGTCAATGGATCTTTTCAGATGTTTTGGGACTAGATATTTGCCTTGATGTAGATTGTGGGGTCTTTTTCTTGAGCAGAAGGTGCAGCAGGACTGTTTTTAAAGAAATATCATGATCAGCAGATGCAGGAGGACTTCTAATGGTTAGCTGTGTTGCTTTTATTATTGTTTGTTTGTAGCCTGAAATATGCATTAACCCTTGGATGTTCATTTTGAATCTCAACCCAATCAAGTTCTGGACATCTAATTCTTTTTCAGGACAGCCTTGAATATCAGAATGTTTGAATCCTTCATGAATCCCATTTTAGGAATGCAAATGTCATCTGTTATTTTTTGGGCCATAGAGGAGAACTATTTCTTTCCTCTCCTGGCAGATGACTATCTTGTCACTTGTTGATCTTTGGCTGGCTGTGATTGGTTGCTACTGATAAGAAAACGATAGATTGGTACAACGTGACTGATCATCAGGCTAACAAGAAGTTGTTGTCTTGTCTCTGGTGCCAAAATTTAAGACTGATGGTAACACAGCTAGAGAGCTGTCTTATAGTTCCTGGGATACTGTAAACAATGCATGTGCTATCACTTGAAAAACAGCAGAAAAGGCTGAGTAAACTGGTGATTCACATCTACATCGTCAAACAGAACATTAACTCACTGCAAGCTCTGTTAAGGCTAACATTGCACGGCCATTTGGGAGAATAGAGATAGGGTTCTCTCTGTGCTGAGGTGGTGACATTGTGCTCATTTGGTAGGGAAAGACCTCTGTCACAGCCTATCAGCAGTCACAGCGGGACCCACCCACCGACACGAGCAGGAAGTCGAGCCATAAATCACCTCCTGGAGGTGGGCAAAGCTATTTACACAGATACAGAAAGAAGGGTATCACGCATAGACACATCCAACACAGACAATCTAGATAATAATAAACATCACTGGACCAAAGCTATTAAAGGATTAGATTCATTCAGGCCACAGGCCACAACCATATGACCAGCAACACAAACGCAACATATCAGGCTGTAGAGATGCTCAGAGACTAACATAAAATACACCTTTTAAATTGATCTGAAAATGGTTTAAAATGGTTCATTTCTCTAGTTAGAATCAATATGCTAATTCTTTAATTGTTCTGATAACAGTTTTCACTGGCAGGATCCATCTCTGCCCATCCTTATCATAGTACACCATCCTGTGGAGATTCACACATCAGCCACCTGCACAGACATTGCTCTTATTGTAAAGGAAAGCTTTTCATCTGAACTAAAAAGCAGATAACACGTTTTTACAAGCACTTTGCATTTGTTTGATTGATTTTTTACATGTTGTTGATCAGGCAGTTTTGACTTCAGCCTCAAGAACGTCATGGTTTGACATATTTGTAGAACTCCATCAATAGAAATTAGGCTTTAGGTTCAAGCAGGTAGACTGATTCATTTCCATACATTCCTTTTATTCATTCATAATCACTGTCTCACATGTCTCCCTTTTCCAGCTCTGTTTCCTCCTCTTAATTTGGATGTCTACTCACTTTAAGTTCTGAGGCAATCCTGTTCTGCCATGGCCTTTCTCAATCGAATCATCCTTCTGCTGTAATATATTAAAATCTGTTGTTGTTTCACTGCAACTGCTGCAATCTTCCTCCACCCCAGCTACCTCCATGCCATCTTATCAGTTCTCTGGTCCAGCTTCTCAGTACATCCTGCATCCCTTCATCACTAAACTTCCAAGTCCCCTCATCAGTGTCTGGGCCAATCTTATCCCACTCCTTCAATCATTACCACCACTATCTTGTCAATCTCACCACCCCTTCAAATTCAGACATCACAACAGAGTCCAGCCGTCAAAGACATTGCACATTTCTAAACATTTCAAAACTTGTAAAATAACAGTTGTTAAACCCGTGTTAAGTGCATGGAATGTTTTTACCGTTAAATAAGGTGTCAGATATTACAGCTTTAATCAGATATTGCATCTTTTTCCCAATATTTTCCAAAATGTACCACCTCATTCAATACACCTCTTGTTCTTTTGGTTGGGGTTCACAATCTCCTGACTCAGTAATTGATAGGATTGATCGATGGATTCTAATCACACTGCACATGTTTAGGACACGTATGAGCTGTTACATAACTGTGGATGTTTCACTGAATAACTGTCACATTGATTTATGTCTTACTGCTAATAACGGTAAAGCACATCTTCTTCAGTGTAAGTGGTCACTATGGCAACCTCAATTAAGCAACTAAGAAAGCTTTAGCTCAGATTTTCTTCCCTTGTAGAGTAGTCCATTTAAGTCATTAAATTCTACAAATAGTAAGAGTAAGAAACCAGAATACTAATAATGAAACTCCATACACATCAGGCACCTGAAGAAGTTAGGACCTATTCTACAGAGAAGATGTGAATTTTCAGTGCTGAAAGTGTATCAGGAAGTTAAATAATAATGTAAAAAAATAAAAAACCCTAAAGACTAAAGATCATGTAGTTATAAAGAAAGAACATAGTTCACAAAATATGATTTTATAGTCAAATGTGGCACAATTTAAAAGGAGAATAAACAGTTTAAGGGTTAATTGCCAATGAACATTGCTACAGCAAAAATATACCTATCAAACCCAAATTTCCTTACTTTGTGCAAATTTCATAAAACATTGTGTTGTAGACTTTCAACACTTAAGTTAATTATGATTTTTGATTTGTATTCAGACATGAGCAATTGTACTTCCTAGATAAAGAGAATTAGAAATAAAGGCTTGACTCCAAATAAACAGCCTCCTTCTTATAAAGGCCTGGTAGCCTCTAATTGGTGGCGTGTCTGTCTGTCTGTCTCGATTTGCACGCCACAACATTGCTCCAATTGTCAAAAAAAGGGAGAAGCTACCAGGGCTATATTTAGGTACACTCGCTCAAGTCAAGGATTAAGTGAAAAAGGCTTTAATAGCTCAGGGCATATCTACTAAAAGACAACAAAATCACAGAGAATGCCAGCCTGTTTTGACTGACAAAGGGTCTTCTTCAGGGCGTGCAATTGTCCTTGACACTACTCAGAAGACTTCTTGGGTGTATCGGTTTGAAAATGTGCATATTTGTGACAAAATCATAAATATGTACAGATTTAAAAAAAACAAAAAAAACAAAATTGTTGCAATTTTGCCCCCCCCCCCCCCCCATTATGCCACTGCTATTATTATAGGATTTATGGTATGATTTCAGAAATCCAGTATGCATCCTTACTCTTTCTTTGATTTTTTTTCTTTTCATTATTTATTATTTAGACAATCATATATTCGAGGTATAGCTTTTATATGGTGAGACTGCTCTTATGAGGATCAAACCATGCAGTTCACAGTCTAGTTCAGTATCTGCTAGCTGGGCGTCTTACTTCTAGAGTGGTTTATATCATGCTGCATGGTGCCTCCACAGATGCCCCATATGCACTAATGCACCCTCATATCATCACAGATGCTGGCTTTTGAACTGAGTGCTGATAGCAAGCAAGCTGGTCTCTTTCCTATCTCAGTGAAAAATGTGGCAATGATTTCCAAACAGAAATTCAACTTATTTCCTGTGAGACCAAAACACACTTTACCATTTTGTCTCGGTCCTTCCTAAATGAGTCTGGCCCAGAGAGGTTTGCAAAATTACTGGATCTGGTTCAGATACAGTTTCCTCTTTACATGTTAGTGTCAGCTTGTTTTTGTAAATGCAGTGATGGACTGTACTGGAAGTAGCTACTGGACAGAATGGTGGCTGCGTTTTAATGTTGAGCTACCTGAGGGCCTGATGATCACAGCCACACAGGTTTGCTTTTCAGCTCCCTCTTCACCACCATGGTCTGGCACCACGCCTGCAGTACTGCTGCCTGTCAATCTCACTCACTCGTGAACAAGACCCAAAGATACTTGGAAGTCCTTCATCTGAGGCAGAGACTCACTCCTTAGCAGGAAGCAATCCATTGTTTTCTGGCAGAGAACCATGACCTCAGGCCTTGGAGGTGCTGGGTCTCATCCCAACCGTTCCAGTGCCTGCTGGAGGTTCCTGGCTGAGGAAACCAGCAGAACCATATTATCTGCAAAAAGCAGAGTTGAGTGGTGTTAGGGACGACAGTCAGCATTGTCACTACCTGGTGGAGAGGTGTCCTGGGACCAACTAGACAAAACACTGACAACGGAGGGTTTCCACTTGACAACCACAGTAAAGAGTTGGCTTTTTGCTACCCATGGGCCTGCACGGTTGACTTGTAGGGGTGAATAGAGGATTTAACAGTGGTTAGGGATTCATTCACTTAGCACTGATCCTTTCTAGGGCACAAGTATCCTGTGTTTATTAAAAGAAAATATCTTTTTAACATTTTTACAAGATTCCTTAGGAGGGTGGCCGGGCTCAGCCTTAGAGATAGGGTGAGGAGCTTGGACATCTGGAAGGGTCTCAAAGTAGAACCCCTGCTTCTACATGTTGAGAGGAGCCAGTTGAGGTGGTCAGGATGCCTCCTGGGTGCCTCCGGGCATGTCCTACTAGGAGGAGACCGCGAGGCAGACCCAGAACATGCTGGAGGGATTATATGAGTGTTGCGGGGAGAGGGAAATCTGGGTTGACTTGCTTCACCTGCTGCCACTGCGACCCAGCCCTGGCTAAGCGGTAGAAGATGGATGGATGGATGGACATTTATACAATGTCCCAATATTTTTGGAAATGGGGTTGTAGCTTCTATTTCATGATACAGAAATTTTCTCTCTTTTCTTCTGTCTGCATGCTGACTCACTTTGAATAAGAGTGGGTGAAACTAACTATTAGGTCAGTTAGGAAACAGGCCTGGGTTAAAAAGGATAAATTCTCATTAAGATCAATTCCAAATTTCTTTAATTTCCATGAAATGGAAAGAATTTTAAGTTATTTTGGTCAGTAATTGTGTAAAGCACTTTGAATTGCCTCATGTCTGAAATGTGCTTTATAAATAAACCTGTCTTGCCTTGACAAATGCCCAAAAATTCCAAAGCAAATTCCCCCAAACCTTCAATGAATCTCTTTTTGATATTTTGTCTTTGCCCTGTGTCCCAATTTACCCTGCAGATTCTTCATAACAGCATTCCTTTAATGAATAAGGATCCACCTTGAATGATATTTATAAAACATAACAGGTGTAAAGTAAAATTTACTATTTTAAAGTAGACAATTTCATACTGCATGTGTTGCTGTATTACCACATTTACAAGTAAAGGTCAGTAGCACATGTGCATGCAAATCCTAGATGTATTTGCTCTCTAATCAATAGCTTGCATAATTCATGAACACAGGTGTAAAGAAAGGGAGTGAGGTAGGTTTTCAAGAGTGATTGTCTGTGTCACAGCAAAGATACGAACCAAAACTGTAACACAGATAGAAATGGTTAAGCCCTGAAGAATTTCCTGTTCATTTATGAAGAGTTGTCAGGATGGGTTTAGGCAGCATGGAAACTATTTTGTTCAGTGCTGTTTGTTAAAAAAAAAAGTCTTTCTGGTTTGTAATGACATAACAGCACATACTAGTGAAAGTAGAACATAGGAACGTATCAACAAATATTGTATATAAAACATCTCAAGTCTCCCAGAACTTCCCCCACAGTGCTTAGCAGCCGAGCCTTGTCTGTCATTACTTTGATACAGAAATGTACACACAGTCTAATACTATTAATCACAAGTTAGACTTTCTCGACAGCTGTTTGTTTTATTTTTTCATTCTACTCTGGGCATCAGTGGGAACTCTGGACACACTACAAGTAGGATGACAGTGAATGTTCTGTATGTTCAAAACTCTGAAGTTATAAAAGATCAAACAGATTGGTGAAACTTTAAAGAAATATCTGTTGCCGAATCTGTATTTGGCCCTGATGATGAAAATCTGACTTAGAGACTTCCATATTTGATGCATGAAAGAAAGAAAAACTCTGTGACTGCTGTCATTTAAAAAGTTCTTTTAACAAATGAAAAACAATTAGAAGAAAACATGGATCCAGAGGATGTTTAACACATTAACACCTCCAGCTCCCAGAATGTGTATGTGTGCTTTTAACATGTATTTTCTGTTCATATATTACATTTCTCATAACACAGTGTCTTTTGTTTCTACCATGATTCGTTTTTTTAAACTACTGCTGTGCATCATAATCTAACATTTTAAAGAAAATAAATTCCATACATTCATACATCCATACATCCATTCATTTCAATGACCCAAAATCCATCCATCCATCCATCTATCCATCCAATTTCCATTTATCCATCCATCCATCCATCCATCCATCCATCCATCCACACATCCATACATACATACATACAAACATCCATCCATCCATCCATCCATACATACATACATACATCTACCCATCCATTTCAGTGACCCACAATACAACTTTCCAGCATCCATCCATCCATCCATAGAACCAGCAAGCATCTTTCCATCCATTCAATTATCCTTCCATCAACCATCCTTCCATCCCTTGTCCACAACCCCCAACCAAGAACAGAGTCAAACAGCTCACCAATCCAGCCAACCAACCTCCATCAATCCATCCATACATCAACATCCCTCCATCCGTACAACCACACAACCAATTAACCACAAGAAAATTAACCCAGCCAACACCAATGCATCCATCCATTGATCCACTGTATAGTATGACATGAATGACATTGTATGACATGTAAGACATTAACTAGGCAGCAGTTTTATCCCTGATTTGTATGCAGAGTTGCATCTAAGGTCTGAGGACTCCGTATTTGTCTATAATCTGCAAAGCTCACATGATCACACATAAAGCATCACATTCTGGCATCTGCGTGTGTTTGAGCAAACACATCTAATCAGGGATACAAACACACTTACATTACATGTTAAACTTTTCATTACCAGTGGGATGGTGTTTCACAATGCTCAGGATTGCATGTTGACCTTAACCATCAAAAGCATTATGCACAGGGTGTCTATAAATATGTGACATTACTGGAATGTAAATAAGTCAGGAGATTCTTACTTCATCTCAGCTGAATATTTAAACCGTTTTCTTTCAAACATCCAGAGAGGCAATCAACCTTGGATCTTGCACCATCAACAATTTGCTCTCACCTAACATGACAAAGTGCAATGTGCAGCAGACGTGTCTGAGTCTTTGAGAAGCTGAATTGGTGAAGAGAAGACAATGAAAAGTGACAGAAAGAGGAATAAAATATGAACACAATGAGAGTGTGAGATTTGCTGTGACTCAGAAGGTCACAGTGTCACCCATCCTTATGGTCACAATCACTGTTGACATTACTGAGATAAATATATTCACAACAAAGATTTTGGACAGCTTGTCTCCATCTGCCTCTATTGTACAAAGTGAAGTGAAGCCAAGATACCCCAGTGATTGGCACTGATATACTGTATAGTGAGCATTTGTCACCAGAGTGAGTAGTAGGTAGCTACTATAAGAGGTGCATTACTTACACCATGACACTCCTAACTAACTAACTGAATCACATTTAACCTACAGGAAAATAAAACAATAGAAGACCCCTCATGTCTAAGGTTTCATACCCCAGCCAGCCCTTGATATACACTCCCCTCCAAAAGCATTGGATCAGTGAGGCCATTTCCTTTATTTTTGCTCTAGAGTGAAAACATTTGGGTTACACAACTCTTAAACCTTACACTTCTTTCCCCTGATGAACTCCTTTGTTGTTTTGTGTAGTGTGTGTCGTTATCTTACTGCAGGATGAAGTATCTCCCAGTCAGTTTGGTTTCATCTTTTTTTTTTAATTCACAATTCTGTAGACTTCTGAGTTTATATCTGCTACCATCATGTGCTACATCAACAATGAAGATTAATGAGCCTGTCCCAGAAGAAGCCATGCAAGCCCAAGCCACGACATCACCTCCACTGTGTTTCACAGATGAGCTTGTATGTTTGGAATCATAAGCAGATACTTTCTTTCTCCAAACTTTACCCTTTCCATCACTTTGGTAAAGGTTCATCTTTGTTTCATCAGTCCATAAAACGTTGCCCCGCAATTTTTTTTAGGCTTGTCTGTACCTTTTTGGCATATTCCAGCCTGGCCTTCCTGTTCTTCTTGCTCATAAGTGGTTTACATCTTTTAGTGTAGCCTTTGTACTTTTGTTCATGAAGTCTTCTGCACAGTACATGATGATACCTTCACTCCTTACCTCTGGAGGTTGTTGCTGATGTCACTAACAGTTGTTTTATGGTCTTTCTTTACAGCTCTCACAATGTTTCTGTCATTAGCTGCTGCTGTTTTTCTTGCCATGGCTCTGATTGATTTCCCATCTTCTCTCAGCTCCACAATCACTTGTTCTTCAACCATAGACAGCTCTCTGGTTTTCACGTTTGTTCCCCTTCTGACTATTAATGCTGTCTGCACAGGCAAAACCCAAACCTGGAACTGAATGTAGACATTAAGCACTATCTTGCAGATGAGTGTCATACACAGTTTTTAAAAAGTGATTTGTGTCATTTAAGAAAGGCCTATTAAGGTCAAACTCACAGGTATAAAAATAACTTTTAAAAGTCTGTACTGAATATGTTGGTGAGCATGTCAGCTAAACTGTAAAATCATGTTCTTCTCCTGCAAGAAACTTTCCTTGTGTTAATGTGCAAATGCCAAACTGATTACTACTGCACTCTCCGTACCTCTGGTGCACAGATGTGGCGGTAAACATGAGCCGGCTGCTGTGCTGACATTTCCAC
This sequence comes from Cheilinus undulatus, assembly GCF_018320785.1. NCBI lineage: Eukaryota > Metazoa > Chordata > Actinopteri > Labriformes > Labridae > Cheilinus > Cheilinus undulatus. The sequence goes on from NC_054875.1 coordinate 32,685,476, forward strand.
AGGACGCCAAGGGGGTTCTCTGGCTGCTGTCCATGGTGCTGATCTTTCTTCCAGTCCAAGGTCAATTGGAAATTTCTGTCACTGATTATCTCACAGCTGAACAACTGAATATCTACCTGCTCTTTGTGATTTACACTGCATCTGTATCCTTTGTACATAAATAATCTGTTGGTTGCTGAGTTTCCGGTATCATCTTTTTGGTGTGCCACTCCTTCCCCTGGTGAAATTTTCACATTGCACCTTGTGTGACTCAAAAACTGGCCTTTTATTTTCCAGGTCATGAATGTAGCCTTAAATCGCATATGATTAAGAAATTTATCACAGATACTGCTGCAAAAATGACATCAACCTTGGCGTGGAGCTTGCTTTATTTTCCGTTCATTTCGTTCTTCTCATGGGAAAATTTAAGAAACACAAGATGCCCAGAAAATGCACCTCTGATCCTAAGAGAGGAAACTGTTTTCAACTGAATCCACATATTATCGCCAAATTTTATTTCCTGGAACCAACACAAAATGCGCAGCTTGCAGAAATAGCACACATACATATATGACATCAGTGCCCTTGAGGGAGAGCTGTGGGTCATATTATGGGTTTTTTCACCCCAGTGACTTTAATTACAGAGATTTACTCTTGCTTTGTTCAATGTTTATGGAGCCTTAGCCCATATGTTCGATTGCTTTGTCTCCCTTCACAGAGCACACTAGATGCTTTTAGCTGCAGCTGATGATCTCTACGGTTGTGTCCAGAATATTGCAACATTTGTTCTCACCATCCAGTTTTACTCTGTACTGAACAGAGTCAAAACATTTTAGCAGCCTTGCCTTTGTAGTCTTACAGTACTTACCCAATATCTATTGATGATTTCCCCCGTGTCCTCCTCAGGTGAAAGGAAACGGTTTATCTCAGAGAGGCAATGCACAGAATCAAATTGTAAGGCCATGGGGATGCATGGACAGTAGATCCATTCAGTCAGAAGATGTTATGGCCTGGTTGCATATGCATCTGCATTCAGATGACATTACGCTTCCCTTTCAAAATTTTGTGTGCATGTGACTTGATATAAAATTGAAATGTGTTCCAATTTTCTATAATAAAACAAAGGGCACAGCAACCATTAAGACTGTAACTGCTACTATAGCCCCATCCCTATTCAAATCAAATGAACTGTTATTAAGTTTAAGTATTTTCCTGTGCAAGAGGCAACTCAATCTACCCAGCACAAAGAAAAATAATTGTTTTCATCATAGTATGACAGAGAGGTTTCCAGATAGAGTTTGAAGCCTTTTATTGGTCATATTTCTTGGTCACTGAGTGAGAAAATATGTTCCTGTAGGAGGCCCTGGAAGGACAATTGGCTGAAAATGGCTCAGGACTTTATCTATGCTTTTGAGCAAAGCTGCCTCTTCACCCAAGGTAATTTATAAACTCTGTAGTATGTACTGCAGTGTCTGAAGAGTTGTAGTCATACTTGAAGGTAAGAGTCATAAAACAGAGGTAAGAGATGGGTCTCAAAGGAAGAAAAGAAGGCAAAAACACATTTAAAGTAAATGATGTGTGAAAGAAGATTTAATGTGCCATGTAAATCAAACAGAGCTGTATATATAGCATTAGAATAAGTGCAATGTAGATAACGACTATGTAACATTCCTACATGCTTTAAGATTTTGTCCATTTTACAAGTGGCATTATCCTATACCTTCCAGGCATGAGAAGACCCTACAAAAGCTTTAAAAAAGACTAATGGTAGCACCATATCACTTCTAAAGACAGTGGCTGTGTCTAAAATCATTCCCTATTCACTCCCAGCAAGCATGTAGCTGTGGGCCCCACATGGGTTATATGTGGGTTACAGTATGGGTCCCATGTGGGTTTGTCTGTGGGTTCCATGGTGGCCCCACCTGTGAACTGCAAGTTCATATGAGTCCCATATAAGCCCCATCTCTAGAGATCAGTGATTGATCCTACTTGTAGTAAACATTGGCAATGGCAAGGATCTCTAGATGGGTCTCTTATGGGCTGATCCACACTTACAGTTCACATGGGCAATCCCATGTGGGCCACCATGGAACCCATGGACAAACCCACATGGGGTCTATATTGTAGCCTGCTATAACCCATGTGGGGCCCACATGAACATGCTGGCACAGTGAATACGGCACTTTGCAGTGACATCTAAACACTGTTATACACTAGGCAGTGGGTTCATTATATCCCACAATGCACTGTAAAAAGTAGTGCGCAATCGATGGTCAATAGCCCAGTGATATTCAACATCATGCATCATGCATGATGGTTTAAAGCTTCAATGAGCAGAAAGTTATATTTGACTCCTTTCTTACATGATGGACAGACAAGAGGAGAGGGGTCTCAGACGCTGCCAATTGTGGACCGCTACTGTGGAGCCCACCTCTATCGGAATGGACATAATTTGCCAGGACAAAGTTTTAGGAGGGTTTTTTTCCCCAACTTTATTCATAAAAAATCTAATTTGCCGATTACTCCCTCCCCGGTGGGGTGGAGACACGGTGAGGCAAAGCGCTGGCTTTGCTACTTGTGGACTGTCATGGTGGAAGCACCCATGGTCTCACCGGACAACTGAAAGTCACAGCAGAGGGTGAATATTCCTCTATTCCTCCCAGCATTGTGAGTATTCTCGCTACAATTCGCTGGCTTTCTCTCCGTTACACTCCGACTTGTCTCCTCGACCGGGCGTGCGTCTTTCAAACTCTGTGAACTCCAAAACTTTGAATAGAAACACACCAAAAACATGCAGCTGGGACTGAAGTTACTCATGTCCGCCATCTCCTGGTGTAGAGTGGTAACAGCGCAGACCTCCGCCATTGGCCCTATCTCCCAATAGTGAAGAATCCTTTAAAATATTCCTGGATCCAGACGGTGATCCGGATCAGTCCCAAAATGTAATCACTTCTTCCTTATGCTATTTCTGACATTTCCTGAAAATTTCATGAAAATCCGTCCATGACGTTTTGAGTTATGTTGCTAAAACACTAACAAACAAACCAACTAACTAACAAACGAACAAACCCACCCGATCCCATCACCTCCTTGGCGGAGGTAATAACTACATTGCAAACATTACAGACTTAGCGACATCTTGTAATGAATCAGAGAAAAAGGTCAGAGGTATAACCTGGGATTAAGTTATGTACAGACCTGTATTAGAAGTAGCTAACTTTGGCTCACATCAGCTGTATTAGCTTAAGCTGAAGCTATTGTAGCTATGCTAGCTACATAGTAAAAAAGGTTTCTACCTAAGCCAATGTAGCTACACCAGCATTCACCATAGCAACACGAGCTTCAGCAAATGTAACTAAAGCTAATGAAGCGGCATTAGCTCGAAGGGAATGTTGCCGCTTTAGCTTTAGCCTTGGCTACGTTGGCTGTGTTAGAGTGTTTCCATTATATGCTTCTTTCCTGCAGGCAGACTGCTTACTCAGCTTTATTTAACATTTGCAGCTAGGTTTTGAAGGTCAGAATTTTTGACTTTCCTTACCCTAACCAGATGTTTGATCTGATTTTATTTTGAAAGTTTTAGAGCGTTGACAAATGTGGTGTCTCACAGCAGTGGTCTGCAGAAGATCTGCAGTCTGCAGCAACAATGCCTCTTTGCTCTATGGATGCCTGCCCAATTAGTTTATGGGAAATGGGGCGATTAAACTTTGAATATAGTGACTTATTTTGTTGATTTTTCCATCAGGAAAGGATGAAAAGTGTTCATTTATAACAAGAGTGATTTAATTGATAGTGAAATTTGTGTTGTTTCTCAAGAATTCAAATTGAAAATGGCTTAAGATTAATGCACTTGTCTTTAAGTTCCTTTTGTATCATGGTCTGGTAATTAAAGTTTTCATTTCAACACCTTAATGGTGGAAATTTTGTCTTTAGTTGACAGATTTACATGCTAGCCTTCAGCTTTTCCTTGGATATGACTCTAAAAACATGAATAAATCAGGATCCTCTCCAGGAAAAATTAAAAGCATACTCATGACTACTTCATCGTTATGAGAACAATTCATGTTGGGAAAAAAGGCTAAGCAACAATCCACTTAAATGACACAGCATGAAGAACATCCTCCAGATGTAGCTCTCAGCACAGACTGCCACTTATGCCATGTGATTATAGGCAGCTAAGCAGGAGATAATTGAGCTCACTGTTGTAAATGCAAGAGCACGGTCACTTAGAGCTTTGCAACATAAAGAAGAAGAGCAAATGAGAAATTTCATTTCATCATTATTATTTTATTTAATTCATACACCAACTAAACAACAGACATCGAACAAAACAGCTGGGGAATGATAGGCGCATGAAAGGACATCCAAGTAAGCTTCCAAAAGCTTTTAAGAGGGTGTCCTGACATGAAACAATACCAAATACGCACAATACATAAAAACAACAATAAACACAACAACAACACAATAGCCCCTTAACAGTTCATCAGTCAAACACTCAATCATCATGGGTGCATGCAAAATTTCCATCTAAATGGATAGAGAAAACTGATGCACATGGCAGAAACACAAAGACACAACACCAAATTTCACACTAAAGGAGTGAAATTAAACCTAGATCCACTGTGGCCTTGGTACGATTAATATGAAAAGTTTCCCTCTGTAATTATAGTTTCAGGTGGTTTCTACCTTGGATGATCTTTTTTCTATATAAAAATAGTTTCCAAGCCTTCAACCATTCAGCTATCTGTGCTGCTGTCATGCAAACTATGGAAATGTCAGGCCAAAGGGAAATTAGGATCTTTTCATGACAGATTGGTTGCTAATGCTTCCAAAATTCTACAGCATTTTCCCCTTCTATCTACTGTATTCTATTCAAGACTAAACCATACCTGCTACCTCCTCTTTCTCCTTAAATGACATTGATTTGTCCGGTCGTTTGCTGGCTGGGAACAAGTGTTTCATGGCATGGAATCTGGTCAGTGCATCAGCTTTGCAAAGTTATCATAGTGGGACAATGGCTGCAAAGACCACATCAGTTTTGGACCAAAATACAAAGGTTTATTGAATTAAATGGAGAGCATTACTCAAAAAGACTGCTGTTGGCTCATGTGTGCTAAATTCAAATGTTCCTCCACAGGATTCATTATATTTGGGAATGGTCTCCAAAGCAGGTACAGAGAAATCACTAAGACTGTTTATTTCCCCCACGCTGGATCAATGAGGAGTGACTGGGAGGGGGCTGGTTGGGTGTTCGGTGTCATTTACTCTACAGGGAGTTGCCCTTGAGCACAAACACCCCTTGCATTCTACCAAACACACAATAAAGCAGCCAAGAGGAATCACAATTGACCATGCGTGCAAGACGTTGCCTAGTTTGAGTGCTATGAGGCGTGACGTGACTTACAATGAGTTCCAAGTCAGGTGCCAGGAAAGTCAGGTAATGACATCCCCTCCCCCTCTCCTCACTTCAACAATACCCCAAGATTTCATGTTATGTACAGAATAACATAAGTGTGAGTAGCTTTCTCATCCATCTGTACATTTTACATTAGTTAGAAAATGAAGCATTGCTGACATTGCTTGTCTTGAATAGGCAGGAAGGCAATTAATCAAGGTCCCAGAGTCTGGAGGAGGAGTCCGGAACTGAACCCCATAGAGAATCTCTGGGGTATTGTCAAGAGAAAGAGACACCAGACCCAACAACGCAGACAAGCTGGACAAGCTGAAGGCCGCTATCAAATAAACCTGGGCTTCATAACACCTCTGCAGTGCCACAGACTAATCGCCTCCATACCACACTGCATTGATGCGATGATTCATGTAAAAGGAGCCCCAACCAAGAAACCATCACAGTTCACTACTGCACTGAACAAACCAATAAATAAAAAACCACACACTCACACAGAAGACAGCACTTAGTCTGGTGTTGCCGTGTATCCCACAGGTTACAAGGCTGGATTCAGCTGATTAAATAGAAATATATAAAATGGATGTTCATTGGTGCGTTGCTTTTTGCCTGTTTTGATAAGTGTATAGCATGTGAACTCTGTCGCTGTTTTATTAAGCCTGCAGAAAAAGCTTGGGTTCAACAATATTGTGAGATGTTTTCTCTCTCTTTATGATTATATAATGGATCAGGTGTGTTCCCTGTGGGTGTAGATGGCAACCTTCTAACACAATGTCTACATGAGGTAAAGTGCCATGAAAAAGTGTGATTAACCACATTTTTAGAAAAGCTGAGTACAATTTTCCCAGCCACAACCAGGCCTGATTTCTGTTGGACCTGTTCAATCAAAGAATTCAATAGAACCTTCCTGACAAAGTGAAGTAGTCTGAAAGATCTCAAAATGCATCACATGATGCCAAATCTAAAGAAATTCAAGAACAGATGAGAAACAAAGTCACTGACATCTATCAGTCTTTGGAAACTCTACCGAATGGTGAGAGCCATTACCCACAAGTGGAGAAAACTTGGAACAGTGGTGAACCTTCCCAGGATTGGCCAGCCTACCAAAATTACTCCAAGAGAGCAACATTTAAAGACCTGCATGCCTCATTTGACTCAGTTGAGGATCATCAAAGAATCAAAGAATGGGCCAAAATTCCTCCACCATGACGTAAAAGACTATTAGGCTTAGAGTGCAATTATTTTTTACATAGGCAGGTTTGGATGGCTTTCTGCCCTTAATAAATGAAATCATCATTTAAAAACTGTATTTTGTATTTACTCTGGTTATATTTGTCTAACATGAACATTTTTTTGATGATCTAAAACATTTCAGAGCGACAAGAGATTTATTATTTATTATTTATTAGAGAAATAAATAATTCCTGTGGCCTCCATCTCCACCTGGACTCCTGATGGACAGCCCTCTCTGGACAGATTGCTGGGCAGGGCTCAACACAGAAAGATAGATACAAGCCTGCTGTTGCAGCTAAGGGGCAATTTTCACTCCATTGCTGGGACTCCAATGAAAAAGAATAGCATTGAGGCAGAAATAATAGGCCAAAGATACCTAAATAGCCTGAAAAAGTATAGAAACCACAGCAGGAGTTCCTGGTAGTCCATCCCTGGGAAAAAGAGTGAATGAATAGTTTCTGCATTATCTGCAATGTCTGTGTAGAGGCGATGCCTATTTTAAGCACTGTTATATAATAGACATAGAAAAGGGTTCCTTGTCTGTGGTATGACATATTTAACTACATATTGGTAAAATATGGTTTTAGGTTATATTGAGCCATGTTTATATCATATTGTTAGATAATTTCTGGAACTAATAGATACCCCAATGCTTGCTTAGATTCCTAGAACTGGAGGGACACGCAGTCACATACAAGCTTTTCTTTGAACAAGGAGAAACAGATAAAAGCATGACTATAAGGAAGGGACAGATGTTTAGAAGAAACAAATAGGCCACTGATTACATAGGAAAAAAAACTAGAGGGTGCAAGAAAGAGCATGCAAAAATGGAATCGGACCCTTCTGATTATGAAAGCTGGAGTCAGTGCGCTACAGTTCTTCTCTCAGTACTAATTAGCATCAGTGATTAGCAGATTTCCCTGCCCTGGCCCCCCTGCAGCACCCAGCCTGTCTAGTCCTCCCTGTTTGCCAGTGTGTCTGTGTAAGAGTTGGACAGGGTGAGATGGTGTTCTGCCTCCTGCTACCCTTGAGACACCATGTTACATCTGCTCCCTCCAGCTGCTTTCGTACGCACACACTCGTTTAATGTCTGGTGCTGTTTTATTTTTGAAAATACAGCTGTGTGAATGTTTAAGTGTGCAGAATTCAGCCAAGCTCTGATGCAGGAAAGAACCTGGTTTGAGATGAAGCCATTCATTTTAGTTGGCGCGGGGAGCCACTAAACATGATGGTTTTTGGTGTTTAAATTGCATTTATCTGGTTATCCTAAAGGGGAGTAAATGCTTGGAAAACAAAGTCATCACAAGTGGGTATATGATGTGGGGCTGCTGTGCCTGGTAAAGCGTGGCTTAAGTTAGCAGCTCTGTCAGCCTTTGTTCCTCTTTACAGATTAATATTGTGCTTAATGTGTTTACTCATCACTTCAGTTGAGTAGTTATACATGGGTATACTCTTACTACGATATGCTAACAGCTAAGTTACCGCTAAGCTTCTCATGTTTATGTCTGGCAAGGTGCAGCGGGTAAAACTCTGGCAGGAAGGGAGCGGTATCAACTGAAGCTAAAGCGGCTACTCATGGTTCTACACTAGGGGTTCTTTTCTACAGTTTTATAACAGCCTTTGACAGAATTTCAGGCCCATTAAAAAAGGATACTTAATTACTTTTAGCAACTGGTTAACCTTTTGCATTCTGTTTTCTATTTCAGCTCTTTAGCGCGGCTAACTGTGTGCATCCCTAGTTAAAAGAAGCCATTATTCAAAGCCGCTCCTGTCTGCAGTGAAACAGAGGGTCACATCACGGCTCTCTGTCTCCCCATCATGAGCTATTAAGACCATCTCCTGCTTTAGCTGCCGAGTTAGACATGCACAGTTTAACACATCATGACACAACGACTAAACAGCCTACCATTGGTAGTCACAGCCTGTTACAAAGCATTTTGGGATGCAATATACTAAGCCGACAGCAGAAACAGTCAAAAATGAATTAAGAAATGGAAAAAAACCCTTTCAGTATCAGAGTTACTGGTGTGGATTTAATCTTTAAATGTCCCAGGACGTCACCCAAGTTCCAGGCTCACTAGAACACTGTGGTTATATAATATTTGTATTTAATAAAATATTCAGAAATCTATGTGGATTTTTGAGGGAATTTTATTTGAATTTTCAGGCTTTATGTATTTATTTTTTTAAGATTTATTTTGGGCTTTTTGTGCCTCAATTTGATAGAGGAGGACAGTAGAGAAAGTTGGAAACATGGATGAGAGAGTGGGGAGAGACATGCGCCACAGGCCAGATTTGAACCCAAGGCTGCCTGCACCCTGCCTTTATTTTTTGTCTGAAGGGTCCTGTATCAATAAAGTTTGGAATGATTATGTCTCTCATTAGCGTCTACGTATTCAACTTTCAGAGACTTCTGAATGGAATTAAATGAAATCTCTCCCTCACCACAAACACCAGTATTCAAACATAACAACAAATGGCACACCTCCGGTGCTTATCACCTTGTCTCCACTTCTTAAAGGCCCGCATAGCAAACTGCCTAACACAGTGCCAGTGTTTATCTTCTTTCAGTGTCAGCCATTTATAGTCCCCATAGTGCCATGTACTGTAAGTGTCATACATACCGAGCACATGATGGCCACACGTGAGAGGAGCCCCCTCATACATGTTACTGAAGGGCTTTCCGCATGATGTGCAGGACAGAAATAGTCCCTGCCTAAATGAACCATGAGCAGTCTCTGGCTTACTGGAGGTCTGAAGATAAAGAGGCCCCCTAATGATTCAGAGCACATATGCAAGTCGGTGCAGCTCACACAGCCCTCACATCAAAGTCATTATCTGTCTTACTTAATTGTCTGTTTGAATTGAAAGGGGTCCGTGAGCTGGTGTCAGAGACCATAACAGCAAAGAATCCGTACTAAAAGGGTGAGACGTCAAATAAATCTCCTAGAACAGTCGTGTCATTGCACACCTACATGGCGCACACTCTCCTCAAGCTGGGGCCAGAGTGGGAATAGTCCCCTGACTGAGAGCGCACATGTGTAAATGTGTGTGAGTGTTGCAGAGGCTGATAAGAGTTGCTTGGACGTGTCCTCTGGATGTCACAATACCCGGAGGGAGAAGGTGTCACAGAGGAGGATATCATGAACAAGTACCGCTCTGCCCTGTGATTCCCCCTCCCCTCCTGCGGTCACCTCTCAACACCTCTGTTTTAGTCCACTGGCCCAGTAGACTCACATAGTTCATTCATTCACTACAGCAGCTTTCATCCTGTTTACATTCAGGCCTGTGATCGTTGGACCACCAAGAATTTAATTCAGATGCTTATAGTTCTCAGAGGATGAATCCTAATGTTTTAGCAAACCCATGTGGCAATAGAAAAGTTAAGTGTTTAAATAGTGAGGCTGCAAGGTGGCACGAGAGTATGATGCTGCGGCATCACTACAAGTAGGTTCAAAATTTAAATACCTGCTGGAATTGGCATCTTATCCCTGTGCTCCAGCTTCAGCTTTGATGAACACTTTCAATACATACCTTAAAAAAATAGTCCTACTATATGAAATTGTTAAAGGGATAGTTCTGAATTTTAAAGTTGGGTTGTAAAAGGAGCTTGATGATACTAGTGGCACTGGTCCTGCTATGTGCCCTTTAGCCTCAGCGTATCTGAACAGCTGTTTGGGTCTGTGGGCTTTGTTAAAGGAAATAATAAGCGCCAAACACAAAGGCTTTCTGAGTGAAAGAGCTTAAAAATTGGCAATATTGTCAAAACTTGCCAAAAATCACTAATACTATTGCCAAGTACCTTATACAACCCTTAAAAAATAAAGAAAGACCCCTTTAAATGAAAGATTCAAGTTTGTCTGGTAAATGTTTTGAAAAAAAAAAAAAAAAGTCAACAAAAGTTTCCCACTTTTTTGGTGGAAAAAAGTTCAAGACAAAATTTTGAATTTTTAAACCAATCCATCCATTTTATAAGAGACGGCCTTTTGTCGATGTAACAACTAAGGAGTCATTGTACCATGGTCTTGGTAAACACTCGATTCTGATTGGCTCTGGAAATTCCCTTGGTGTCCATTAACTTCTGATAGATGGACCCCGTTCTAACTTCACAAGTAGTTCCGGTCAAAAAATCATTTACATTGTTCCAAATTAATGTGCAGCAGCGGTAAGCCGTTACATAGCGACCTGAGACAGTCATATTTTCTGAGCAGGGAGTACGGCACTGTCAACTTAAGGAGCCTGTGGACCGGCATCAACCATCACGTAACTGACATAAGTAAAATGACAGACTCCAGGTTTAAGACCAGTAACGTAAGACGCTCTTATCTTCTATATCGGATGTACGTCTTGTTTCCAGGCTCACCTTAACACTGAGAGGTGAGTGTTGCAAAAAACTCACTTCCCTCCTGTTCTAACTGCTATAAACTATTGTCAGAAATTCAAATAACATAAACAAATGAAAAGAAGCCATTATTTCTTTGTAGAGCCAAAGGAAATGCTTCTGATAAACTGACACGATAATATCTGATAAATATCAGCACCTGCAGGGCGTGGACAGCTCTGTTTCACGTCTGTGACCTCGTAGTGCAGAAGGAGGAATTATTCTGTTTATTCAAACAGCTGGTCTGCTAAAATTAAGCTCTCTATCAGATGACTGTTCATGTTAACTTACAGGTTTATAGTCTGATCACAGATGACTCTCCGTCTCACTCGTCTTCATGTCTTTTCATTGATAAATCTGTTCAGAAAGTGCGCTGAGCAGACTAGTTTTTTTTCCCGTTGTGACATCGTATCTATGGCCTGCCCTATTTACTGAAGTACTGAAAAACATTTACATTCCCTAAGAACGTTATGGGATTAGAATGGCTATTCCAGTTATTAGTCAAGCCCTTAGGTGTTGCTAGGGGAAAGAAATTGTTGTTTTAGTAAAACTTTCTATTTTGATCACAAAACGTATGAAATTATAAATTAGTCGTATTATTTTTGTTGGCAAGTGACCATGGTATAAGCAGGTTAATGCACTTCGAGGTGTCCAATTATAAGGGATTAATGGACTCCGCTGTGTGTAGGACGGTTCAGGCCTCCACGTGGAGGGAGTTTGCATGTTCTTTCCGTGGGTGCATGGGTTCTTTCTGGGTACTCCAGCTTCCTCCCACCACCAAAAACATGCTCATTAGGTTAATGGTGACTCTAAATTGGCCGTAGGTGTGAAAGTGAGTGTGCCTGATTGTCTGTCTCTATATGTCAGCCCTGTGATTAACTGGCGATCAGTCCAGGGTGTACCCTGCCTCTCGCCCAATGACAGCTGGGATAGGCTCCAGCCCCCCTGCAACCCCCAACGGCACAAGCAGTATAAAAAATGGATGGATGGATTTTAGTGGTAGATAATAGAAGGATGACAGATGTCTCAATAGTTACTGGGATGACAAGCACAACATTTGGAAAATGCATTCGTGCTTCCCTTGGGACGATCCATGACATTAAAAAATCCCTCTTTATAAGCATATGAACATTTATGCTAGGGACATGAATGTTGCTCAGTTAGTAGAGAAGGTGCCATTTACACAAAGGCTACAGCTGACTGATAAAAAGGTTATAAATCCTTTATCAAAATGTCTGTCAAATAGTGAATGCCAGCAAAGTGCTTAACCAAGCTGGCTATAATGGTAAACATGGTACAGGCTAAGGATCCCCATGTTAGCATGATGGGGTTTATCTCAGTCTCAAACCAATTCTTAAGTAGTGGGAGTAGCAACATTTATTACTCCACTGGCATGATGATATGTAAAGCGGCTTTAGAAAGTTTCACCTCTTGGATGTTTTACCATTTTATTGGTTTTATAACTCAATCATGGTCAATGTAATTTGCCTTTTTAGAAAAAAAAAATCTCCTTATCGTAAAAGGGAAAACAGATTTCTACAAAATAACATCAATTAAATAAAAATATGTAATGTAAAATAAGTGACTCCATAAATATTCACCCCCTTCAAAGCAACTGACCTAATTCAAAAGAGGTCCAGCCAATTAGTGCTAGTAGTCTCACAATTAGAGAAATGGGGATCAGCTGATGGTGGTGAGTAATGGTAGTAGAAAGACAGCTGTATCTGGAAGGTCCAGTCACTGGTTAATCAGTATTCCTGGATACAGTTACACCATGAAGAGAAAAGAACACTCCAGGCAACTCCAAACTCCAAAAAAGAGAAAGCCACTGTTGAAGAAAACTCATATCAAATCTCAACTAGAATTCACCAAAAGGCATGTAGGAGACTCCATGGTCAAGTGGAAGAAAGATCTTTGGTCTTAAAAGACCAAAATGGTACTTCATGGCCATCAAACAATATGCTATGGCGGACACCAAAAACTGCACAACACCACAAATACACCATCCCTATTGTGAAGCACAGTGGTGGCAGCATCACGCTGAGGGGATGCCTTTGGTGTCTGTTAAAGAAATGGGGAGCCATGTTGCTTTCTAAAAGCAAGATAAGAGTATTGTCATAATTTTTAAGTCTGATCATGAAGTAGGGACATAGAATCAGAAAGAGCATAAAAAGCGTAGTAAAAAATCTTGAATTAAACAGCCTGTTTCCTAGAAATTAATACAACTGCACATAGTACCAGCACCTCATAAGATATAGGAGCCAGAGACACAGTTAGATTGTAAGATTAAAACGATACAATACCAAGTCCTGTTTATTTTATTGTTGGCACAAACATACTGTTAGTACACAGAGAGTTCCACATCCTGGCATTTATCCCACAACCAATCTGAATGTCCCGCATCAGGCTCTCCGTCTCTCCCTCCCTGGCCTCCATCCATGCGGCTGACTCCCTCGTGTGGATAACAACATGGGGGTCTATTTTAAGTAACTGCAGTCGTGTCAGGAGCCCGAGCCAGAAGGGGAAAGCTTCATCCCCATAATGACTTCTGCAATGTTTTTTCCCTTTTATTATTTCTCACTGTTGGGGTTTGGATTACGTAAGTGCTCACATAAACACACACACAGGGATGTGACTTCTAGTGGCATACACATAAGTACATGCAGGCATAAAAAACATGAATGTACACGCTGTAAATGTATAAATAGACAATCACACATGAACAAATGCTGGCAAAAATGAGGACACTTCATATTAGATCAAACATATACATTTTACAGAAGTCCTAAGAGGGTGTGAATTCACGATTAACTGATCCTATAATGTCAGGCTGGGAATATCATAATTCAAACATATACCCAGAGATGGAACTATGAGTGAAAACAGGTAAGGTTGGAAAGTTAGGAAGTGAGGTGAGGAGAGATCAGGAGAGATAAAGATAAATTGAGAGGTACATGCTCTGATAAGCTAGCCTTGGATTCAAGCACACATTAAGTCATGGATTATTTTCCAAATAGGTCACCTCCCCAAGCAGGACTTGCTCTTCCCTGTAAGAAGACTCACACCAGTGTTTTTACCAAAACACTGATGTCACTGATTTCAGCCTGGAGAAGAACTGGTTACTGTAGAGTAAAAGATTCAATCTGTTTTAAGAGGATATTTTGGTAGTTTTGAAGTTGGGTTGTATAATGCACCTGTAAATAACACTTCTATTAGCCACAAGAGATTTTAGCAGACAGTATTGCAGACATTCTACTGGACCGCTGTGGTGAAGAGGGAGCTGAGCCTGAAGGTAAAGCTCTCAATTTACAGCTTGATCTTTGTTCCGGCCCTCACCCACGGCCGTGAACTCTGGGTAATGATCGAAAGAATGAGACTGCGGTTTCTAAACGAGGCTCCTCTGGAGGGTGCCTGGGTTCAGCCCTAGTGCAGCGAGGAGCTCAGACATCCGGAGGGAGCTCGAGGTAGAGGCGGTGCCAGTTGGTTTTGGCATCTGATTAGTATGTTTCCTGAATGACCCCCTGTGGAGGTCTTCCAGGCGCATCCAACTGGGAGGAGACCGGGTAGTCCCAGGCCTCACTGGAGGGATTATATATCTCATCTGGCCTGTGATCGCCTTGGAATCCCCCAGGAAGAGGCGGAAAATGAAGCTGGGACGAGGGATGTCTGGGCTGATTTGCTTAGCCTGCTGACAACGCCATGTGACCCTGTATAAGCAGAAGGAAATGGATATTTAAACTGTGGAATAATCTTCAGCAAGGCTGATGAAGGGGAGAGCTTTCTGGGGCCCAAACAACCGGGGGGCCATGGAGGTCTGCAAAATCATGGTCAATTTTAAAGTCAAGCTGTGATAACCATATTTCATCTTTTAACTGTAGATAGTGACCATTCTTTTTTAAGCAACCGACAAGTTATTTTTTTGTTTATGCCGTAGTATGAAGCCTTCTTCGTAACCCCCCACCCCCTAAACCCCCTTTTTTAAATCGTTAAAATGGGTTAAAAGTGGCAAAATGTGCTTCAAGTGGTACTAAGAGGTTAATAGAGGAAAAAAATAAGCAGATTGTGGGAAAAATGGGCATAAAAACAGGTTTAAAGGTATAGTGGCAAATTGTTAAAACAGAAGCAAAATACATGTAAAGTGGTAAAAATGGGTTAGGAATGGCAAAAACAGGAGAAAAAATAGTGGAATAGGATTGAAAAGTGGAAAAAAATTGGGCGAAAGGAGGCAAAAATGGGTTTAAGGTGGCAAAACATGGGGTTTAACAAGGCTAAAACATAAAAGATAGGCGAAAGTGGCAAAAACTGGCATAAAAAGTGATAAGGGGTTAAAAAGGGGCAAGAATGGACAGAAATGGTAGCGAAATGGGATTTTGCAAATAGGAAAATAGGTTTGAAGTGGCAAAAATATGTTAAAAGTGGCAAACACGATGTAGACTCCAGTACCCGGCACTTGACCTCACTACAGCTCTAAGATCCAGCAAGGTGGTCAGAGGATAAGACTGTATAGTGAGGTGGAAGAAAAAAGTCAAATAGTTGCACCTCAAAAAAATGAACTGAGGATTTCTGGACAGAAAGAAACATCATCATTTCCTGTATTGTGCATATTTAAGCCAGTGTTGATTTTTGGACTTCTTAAAGGGACAAAACAATCTCTTGAGGCTAATTTAATTACTATCACCATGTACATTACAACGTGACCTCAGCTGTCCACTTGGGAGGATTCTAATCTATATTTCACTAAAGCATTATCAGAATATCAGAAATATTTTTTAAACACGCTCTGCATTATGTTATGTGCACATAACATTCCCAGACATACAGACAGGATTTATGTAAATAATCTGCGAGTTCAACATGATATAACAGCAGGATGTAAACCTTTAAATATTCATTTTCTCTGCTGCCTCTGGGTGTATTCTGTGATGTCTGCTTGTAACCTGTGTAAAGGGTGCTGTTTGTATTAATATCTGTGGGATATACTGACAGTAGCGTTCATGCGAATGATATTCATCTATATGATTTATGATGAATCCTGCTCTCTGTGTTGCACGAAAGGATGGAGTGTGTGCGCTTCTGCATGTGTGTCTGTGTCCTATAAGACAGAACACACACGCAAGAGAACTTATCAACAGAAACACAGTTTCACTCTCAGTCCTTTTAAAAACTTTATCAGCCAATGCCCTGATATTAAACGGAATTAAAGGTGAGGAGAAAGTGTGCTGTCATACATTCTGTGGAAATGAAAAAGGTGTGTTATTACTCACCGATATGTATGCTCATGCTCTAATATTATACTGTAACTGTACCACAGTCTTCAGACTTTAGATCAGGTTTTAGGTGATAAAAGTGGAGCCACTTATTTGCTTTGTTGCTGACCACTCCTCACGTACAGGTAAGCATGTCAGGTTCATTTGCTTTTTAAAGAACGTGAGGGCACAAAGAATTAGCTGGGCCCTGATTAGAATGGGCCCTCCTCATCTGTGATTTACTGTGATTTATATCAGTGCGTGTGTGTTGGATCAGTAGCATTGGTGTTAGTGTCCAGGATAACAGTTCCATCATTTTGGGGGTGAGAAGTACGTCAAGCTATTATTGGGTCTGATGTTAAAAATGTTTAATTTTGCTACATTTCAAACAACTTTTCACTACTTTTAACACCAGTTTTTGCACTTTTAACCCATTTTCACCATGTTTTCACCACTTCTTATAAATTTTTGCCAGTTTTTGCCACCTTTAACCTGTCTTCATTAAATGTTGCCACTGCTGACCCATATTAATCAATTGTTTTTTCCTATTTTAACACCTATTTGCCCATATAATCCCATTTTAGCCACTTTTTTGGCACTTTTAACTAATTTTTGCCCATTCTAAAATCTTTTATACCCATTTTAACACATTTTTGCTTCTTGTAATCACATTCCCCCATGTTTACCACTCTTTTTTGCCAATATAACCTTCTTTTGCCACTTTTTTGCAATTTTTAACCCATTTTCATTACCACACTTAACCTATCTTGCCCACCGTTGACCAATTCTCACTACTTTTTTGCCAACTTAACAACTTTATGCCTATTCAAACCCATTACATCCACTGTTAACCAAGTTTTGCCACTTTTTGGACACTTTTAACCCATATTAGCCACATATTGGCCAATATTAGCCCATTCTCCCCACTTTTTTGGTACTTTTGACCAATATCAGCCACCTTTTTCAGTGTTAACCCATTTCGACCACTTTTTCGACCCATTTCGTGCCATTTTTAACAAACACTTTCCTCCATTTCCTCCACTTTATCCCATTGTTGCCTTTTTTTGCAACTTCAAACTAAGTTTTGCCACTTTTTAACCAAGTTATACAGTCACTTTTAACTGATTTCAGCCATTTTTTGCCACTGTTAACCCATGTTAACCACCATTTTTGCCACTTTGAATCCATTTCTGACTGTTTTTTCAATGTTTGACCCATTTTTACCACCATAGACCCATTTTCTCAACTTATTTTTTAGCCTATTTAACTTTTTTTTTTGCCTAATTAAAGTAATTCTTGCAACTCACAGCCTCATAGAACAAAGTTTTGCCACTTAAGCCCATTTTTTACTACTTTTTTGCCCCCTTGTTTGCAATTTTTAACCAATGTCTGATACTTTTTTACAACTTTTGACCCATTTTCACCACTTTTTCCTCAAATATTTGCCTAATTAAACCCATTATGACCACTTATAACCAAGTTTTGCCACTTTTTACCCACTTTCAGCCACTTTCACCCCTTTTTGCTTCATTTGGCAATCATTTAATTTTCACCAAATTTGTCTCAGTTTCTTTTACTTGATTTCCTGGCACCTGAAGTCTGACATTACTTTACCAATGACTTCAATGGGCCAATCCATATCATCAACTTTAGCAAAAAAAAAAAAAAAAAGAAAGAAGAAGAAGAAGAAGAAGAAGAAGAAAAAACAGTAATTCTGTTTGTTTTGTGAAATGGGTTTACATATTCAAAAAGGCTTTATTGTACGGCAGCATTAATAAATACAAAACTTTTTTGTTAAGGGTTGTTATTATTCAGGTAAAAAAAAAAAAGAATTAAAGGGTTATCACAGCTTAACCTCCTTGGCCCCCCATTTGGCTCAGTCCCAGAAGGCTTTCCCCTCTATCCCTCCTTTTGGGTGGCCTTGAGTGCACATAAACATGAAAACACTATCATGTGGAAAGTAAGAGAGACATCGGCACTGCACGCCAAAACGCTTTGTGCCAAGCATATGACAGGGTCCAGTGTGTCAAGATAACATCATAGACAAGTGGAGATCTTCACTAAACCACTGGAAATTTCTTAACACAAGAATGTAAAAAAAAGAATGAATAGATGTTTGTCCACTCAGGGCTTTAGTAGATGCTTGTGTTTGTAGTGAGGATATTTGACTGATATGTGAGTGGAAGCATCCTTGAAAATTTAAGCTGGCATGACCATGGCAGAGAATTTTAAAATCAAGCAACATTACAAAAATGTCACCATCTTCCAAGAAAATTAGTGAAGAAAATGTAAATTTGATTATCTTGAACCACCTCTGTTGTTTTAGCAGTCCGGAGATTTTTATATTTAACTGGTAGTTAAGCTTCTGCAGTGTGTTCGTGTCAGAGAGGTGAAAGGCAAAACAAGGTGATGTTACAAAATGGATGCAAAGTTTTAAGTAACATTTGAACCTTCCTTGTTGGTTATTTCAAGTGTTTTCCTGTTCTCTTTTCTCCGTACCCTTCACCATCCCAGTAGGAGTAATTTTCATTAGACCTTGGCGCTCATTCCTCTTCATAACTCCTCTTACATCACGTACCTTAGAGGATGCATTCAAAGAGTTCAGTGATGAAAAGTAAAAACATAAAATATGTATGAAAATTGATAAATTGCTCTGGTCTCTCTTCCATTTTATGTGTCTGGCTGGTGTTTGTACTCATCAACAAGGTTCTCTATTTACAGCACAGGGGTCATTAAAGGAAAATTTGATCAACATGTATGCTTTTTGACTGTCTGGCGTCACAAAGATTCTTTTCACTCCATATTTATCCATGCCTGTTTCCCACTCAGCAATGTGCCTGCTAATCTGTAGATATATCAGAGAAATTATCTCTACTACAGGGTAGATTTCCCTGCAATTTGCGAGGTGTAAAAGACTCATCAGTGGTTCCTATTGAGGTGCTGATCAAAACAGCATTGAGCTCTTTATAAAGTCTTCATCTGAAACTTTTTCATGTCCTCAGGGTAAAACAGACATAATGTGTCTTCTTTTGATCTTTCATACTAATAAGGTCTAAGTTTAGACCCCCTGGAGGTGAGCGCAGACTTCCTGCTGTGGACATTCCCACACGGATACACATGCTGTTATGAATGTTATGAACAGAACATACACACATACACCCAGGCACAGGAAATACACATGTATTGAAAGATAAAGGAACCCATTGAACATTAGTAAAGCATACGTCTTTCCAGTTTTCCATCTGATGCAGCATGTCTTTTTCACAACAAGTACATACGTTGTTTTCAAACCTAGCAGATTTGTGCTCATATTTGCACCCACTGGTGTTCTTGTCTTAATAAAAGGTGTGGTCAGGTGCACACATTTCTAACTGACCAAGCCTAAAAGCTGCAGTCCAAGCTCCTGATAATCATAAGGCACGTTTGAAAGGAGCACCTACATAAATGAATTCATAACAGATTCCTATAGTATAAGACACAATGATGAACAGCAGTGCTCCCATCCCTCAGTTATACGTTTTTGCATGTCCTGACACATGTAAACTGAGTTTTTCATGACACAGAGTGCCAGGAGGATGAAAGCGTTTATTGTCCCTTCTCCATCATCTTTACATTTCTTTAGATCTGAGATCTGGTTACTCACTGCTATCTCTTAGAGGTCTGCTGCACCTTAAGCATGGCGTATGATTTCACCCAACTCTGTAGACAGTTGTGGTGGTCCGTTAGCTCAAAATGTGTGACTAAATCACCACAAGGTTTGCAATAATGCATTTTGTTTATTTTTAGGTGCCTTTCAAAGAACTCAATGTCACCTTACAAGAAAAGTTTAGTCCCCAAAATACACACAAGTTAGCAATAAGTTAAAACAATGATTTAAACAGTGTAGGTCGACTGAAAGACATCAGTCAGACTGAATACCAGTTTGAAAAGATGAGATTTAAGACGGGATTTGAAAATGGAGAGAGAGGAAGAGGACCTGAGAGTGCAAGAGGGGGTGCTGATGTGAAGGAGGTCAGAGAGATAGAGGGGGATAGAGGGGCGAGGTTATGGATGGCTTTGAAGGTCAGGGGCAGAATCTTAAAATTAATGTGGTAGCTGACCGGGAGACAGTGTAGCTGCTGAAGAGTAGGGGTGATGTAATTGCTGGATGGGGTTCTGGAAATGATGCGGGCGGCAGAATTTTGGACTAACTGAAGTTTGTGGAGGGGTTTCTGGGGGAGACCAAAGAGGAGGGAGTTGCAGTAGATGATCCGGGAAGTGACCAGTGAGTGAACTAAAACAGCAGCAGAGCTTGGAGTGAGGGAAGGACGAAGGCGATTAAAATTGCGTAGATGGAAGTAAGCAGACCTGTTAACGTTATATTTGTGAGGTTGGAAAGATAGTGTGCTGTCGAGGATGACACCCTGACTCTTTGCCTGAGGGGAGGGAGAAACTGTGGACTGATCAACTGTGAGGGAAAAACTGTCAGATTTGGCTAAAGTGGACTTAGTGCCAATAAGAAGAACTTTGGTTTCATCACTGTTGAGTTTTAGAAAGTTGTGGGAGAACCAGGATTTGATTTCTTGTAGGCATTCACAGAGGGAGGAGGGAGGGTGGAGTTGGGTTTGGTGAAAAGGTAGAGCTGGGTGTCATCTACGTAGCAGTGGAAATTAATGTTGAATATTTACAGAAGATACGGTCAAGAGGAAATATGTAGATAATGAAGAGAAGGGGGCCTAGAACACAACCCTGGGGAACACCGGAAGAGACAGGAAAGGAGTGGGATTTGAATGATTTAAGTTGTATGAGCTGAGTGTGTATGATTTATGGGCTTATAATATTCCGACTGACAGTCAGGCATGACCTGAGTGCTCATTGTATGAGCGAAGCTGGGACAGGCTTTGAAAAAAACCAGTGACGTTACCTACCTCACAATCCAAATAACTAGCAACAGTGACAAAAGTGCCCCTGCTATCTCCCTCACAAAAACACAAACTGAAAAACAAGCAAACACAACTAGTAGCTAAATAATAACAAAATATTCTACACCAGCAGGAGATTTAGGCCTTATTCCATCTTGTTTATGTTTCATTATAGTCAGAGAAGGCACATATAAAGGCATTTCTACTGTTGTCATGGTGATTTACAATACTGTCAACCAGTTTCGGAGGCAAAAATGCCCTAGAGTTGGGGATTCTGCTCTTGGTTCTGCTTTCACTGTGCATCTGTGTGCAGTTGTAAAGAAATCCATCCAACCAGTCGGGAGCAGCAGAGCCGTGGTTGGCCAGCATGGCCCTCTGTACATTACATGATTAATGATGCAGGAACAGACACATGTATCTTGAAGGTCCCATCACTGGTTACTCAGTTTTCCTGGCCACCATTACACCGTGAAAACAAAAGAACACTCCAAGCAATTCAAAGAGGTCAGGGGATGGAAACAAAAACATTTCCAAGGCACTGAACATCCCCCAGAGTTTGTTAAATCCATCAGAGACTAGTGAGAGAGGCCACCAAGACACCTACAACTACAATGAAGGAGTTACACGCATCAGCAACTGAGATGGGAGAGACTCTGCATACACCAATTGTTGCTTAGTTCTTTACCAGTCACCAGAGATGCAAAAATTCTGCCTTCGACTAACACACTAGGCCTTCTGTCAAATGAATGCTGCATTACACCCTCAGTCTAATAAGTTAATAAACACACAAGGAAATCCTGTCTGATACCATTAGTGTGCCTGGGCATTGAATAGTCAATAAGGACACGCTCTTGTGCCTCATATGAAAATGTTGGCTGCCAGTATGTTAATTTGGGAAGACTCTGATCATTCAAATGTTGCAGAAATGCTTGAAATGAAACTAACAGATTTCCTGCAGTGTCCCGTTAAGTGTTCATTGTGTTTAGGTAACAATGAAAAGAGAAAAGTTAAAAGAACCAACTTCATTCTGGTCTTTTCAAGAGTAAAGACCAAATCCTGCCATGTAAATAACAACGTTCAAGCTTGTAGGTGCACCTAGCTCTTAAAGGAAATAAGAGCTGTTGCACTGATTTGATTGGCTAAAAACACACTGGCAACTTAACCCAAAATCTCTGCACCTTGTTCCACTCTTTGAACTGTATAACTAGAAGAAAATGTGGTTATTGTACTTAAAATCACTTTGCTTAATGTTTTTTGGAGAGTGTGCCTTTGGCCATGTGTAGATGACAATGATCTTATCTGAAAATCGACACCTTTTTTACATGTTGGCTGCTCGTTGACATGTAAGGCTCCAGAGTGCAATCTTTAAACTCCACTCTTTTCATAATATAGCATAATATAAGCATAACCTCCCTGAGTGACTTCATATTTTATCTAAAACTCACAGTTTTGTTGAACAAGACATAACATCATGCACCACGTTTCCTCCTTTGTCTAAATCTTCTAACCCTCTCCTCATCAACTCAAAGACTTCAAAGTCACAGTGTGTCTCCATCTTCCAATTACTGTGAGGGCATAATGAAGCTCAAAGGTCAACGTGTTGATTTTTATGTTGATTGGACTGATTATTGAGCTGCCATTTGTGTGCTTTGTCCTCATGGCAGTGTGGATCATTACATAGAAATCACCTGCTGAGTTTGAAGAATCCAGGAAGAGACTCTGATAATCTGGCTGGACACTTTTATAGTGTTGGGAATCTAGTTTCATCCAAGTGCTAGCTTGTTTTAAAGTGCACCGTATAAAGTCAATAAATCTGAAAATTGAGCTGTGGTGTGGGGGAGCAGGCCTGGTCATTTAGGGATGTCTATATTTCCCTATAAATAGTACCTGAAACATTTCCATCAGAGCATTATTTTATTTTCAAATGACTATGTTTAAAAAAAATCGTGAAATGGGAAACAAATCTTTGGAGAAATGAGACCACGGATACGATGGCTGGCCCTGACTGACAGATGCAACAGCACGCATCGATTTGAGTTATCAGTCAGGGGCCGAGTCAAATATGCTGCCATGGACCAGGATTGATACTTAGAAACACGGGAGGTGTCTCACAGCCCAAAAAAAATGTCTTCACCTCATCTGACTCCAAACCAAGTGAGGGAAAACTATAAGACTTTGCAAGACGAGGAAAGTTTCAGAACCTTGGTGCAGTCAAAGAGGCTCATATGGCTCTACAGCAAAGCTGACTAGCAGTAATACACCATAAAAAGAAAATAAATCCCAACCATAATGAAGTACTGATGAGGGAAGAAGTGCCACCAGAAAGCCCAAAGCCTATGTTTAATGAAGGACTCTGAATCTAAAGTCATTAAGCTGAATGCACAGTACTGTCTTTTATGAATAGAGTAGTCTTCATTTGTCTCTCTGTTTCAGATGAGAGGTTGTTAGCTGTCTAATTGGCCATCTGGCTGCACTCTCCAGCTTTAATCCTCAAAAAGTGTATCATGTTGGGAGCCTCCTCGAAAGTAGATGCTGCGGTACTAAACTGAATTGATTGATCTTACAGAAAGTCAGTTAAAAGAAAATTCCACCAATGTGGCATTGAAAATCATCAAGCAATATGATAGACATTTACAAAGAAACAAGGATCAAACAATCAGTCCAGTTGAACTACAGATATCTGATGTATTTCCCAGTTTAAAGGCTCCATTTAAGGACTGATTATGTCACAATGGCGAATCAAAGACTTCGTCAAATGAGGCCCACAAATGTGTCCTGGCAGTGCATACTTCATAGTCTAATCTGCCCTCAAGATTCCTGTCCTGCCCTTTATTTTATGATCTTTAATCATAATCAAATATGAAGTAGTATGCAGCATACACAAAGACACTAAGCATGAGTTACTACAAAGCAGCCAGTGGAGCTACATTGGCATATAAATTAATGTTCACTACATAGCTAGTGTACCTACATTAGCTGTTGCTAAAGCTAATAACTACTTCTAAATCGTGTCTATACATATTTTTAACCACATTAGACCGCCAACCTTTTTTGTATTTCCTGTATGAAATGTCACTTAGCTTGTAATGTTTGAAATGTGGTTATTTCAAGAACGTAACTAAAATAATTGAATTAAAAAGAATTTACACATGGCGCTGCTCTGACAATCATGTGTGGCGTATGTTTGTTTGTGGGAACTACTAATGCTCGGGGTTTCTTTTTAACACTTACTTAGGGAACAAAAAACAAAGTAGAATGTTTTTATACGGGCCAAGAGTGGTGAAAACCCTCAGGGCCAGATATACTAAGATCCCAATTTGCGTGTACTGATTTGTGTGTGCAATCTAGAATTTTGCGTTTTGGGTTGGACCGCGGTTTGCGGGTGATTTACTGAGAGTGACTGCGCAAAAGACA
The DNA here is from genome assembly GCF_018320785.1 of Cheilinus undulatus. Lineage (NCBI taxonomy): Eukaryota > Metazoa > Chordata > Actinopteri > Labriformes > Labridae > Cheilinus > Cheilinus undulatus. The sequence goes on from NC_054875.1 coordinate 32,710,034, forward strand.
AGAGGTGCGAACGTGTTGGAGACACACCTATTTAAATGAGGATTTCGTGTGTTTCATGGTTTGCAGCATGAGAGCCGAACATGCAAAATGAAATCAACCTTACAGAATTAGAGGAGTTGATGGATGAAGCCAAACACTTAAATGAGCTGCAGCAAAGAAGCCCTCAGGGAGTCGGGGAGAAGAAAAAAAGAGTTTTCCCTGTTAGATTATGCTTCCTGGATTTGGGTGTTTTGGGTGTTTTTGCTCTGTGGATTTATTGTGTTTTTTTTTTTTCTGAGGAGACTGGTGGATTATAAACTTTTGCCTTTGCATTTATGTGAGTCATAGAAATTTTAAAAAGACTTAAAAGACACTTAAAAGTGTTCGGGTAAGGACGAGGTTGCTGTTTTTGTTAGATTTGGACTTTTAGTTTATTATGAAATTATAAAGACTGAGATAAAATCTTTAATTTTGTTGGGACCTACTTTTCATTTGAGTTTATGCACAACGTGTGCTTATGTTCTGGGGAGGTGTTAATTAAATGGGAAGCGCTTTAAACTCTTTACGTTCTCTTGAGAGATTTATTGATTATATTTGTTCAGAATTGTTGTATTGCATTTTGATATATTCTTTACTTTAAAAGGTTTTCTATTTTCCTTAAAAATCACCCCTTGTGTGTGTTTAACGCCAGCTTGAGAAAAGTTAAGTGTAAGAACTTCACACAGAGTATCAGAAAAACACGACTGGGAGATCCCAGCTGTAATAGCCACTGTACAATGGAATGACCCAAATGCAAAAAAGTAAACTTGCAAGGAGTTTTGTCATTGCAGGTATTGCGTGACTCCTTCTTGAGGCTGTCTCCAAATCCGCTCTGAGTTCGTCCTTCAGCTCCAAAATTGCAAGGCTGGATAGGCAATATGTTTTAATGACTGTTTCCTCATTCATTTCAAAAATGTTCACACGAGGGTGAAAAATGTGTTCTCTGCATCTTCTTTCATCGTTTCATGTCTACTCCTTGCCACAATAAGCGCAGCCATGTGTGCACAATTACACATACGACAGTTACACAAACAGTTTGCACCTCCCTTCAAGACATGTTAAATACAGACGCAGTTTCTATGAGCAAAATTGCTTTCAGGTTTGATAAATCGCTTTGCATGTGCTAAAATAATATATATACATTTTCTCCTCCCAGTACACTTACAATTGCGTGTAAACGCCCCATATTGCATATTCATTGCAGCGGACGTACTAATTGGATGCAGCCCCGCTATTTTGCACCTTTGAAAGATGCAACCCTTAGCGCACACTGTTCATAAATCAGTTTGTACATTTTTTGCGTGTGCAGTGAGTTTGCAGACGTTTTAATACACGCAAACCTTTAGTAGATCTGGCCCTTAGTGTTACTGGACTTCTTTTGTTTGTGCTGATGCCACTCAAGTGCAACAGTGACAAGATGGAACTTAAGTGATGCGAAGAGAGCCATCCTGTGTTGAGATACACTCGTCAAGCGCTACTGGATCTATGGATTTCAGCAGGATTAACAGCTGAACCCTCCAGACTGCTGGCTAATGTTCCAGGAGAGCTGAAGCGGTCACCGCACCGGCACAGTGGGCGACACTGACCGCTTGTCTCCATTCACAGCGTGCCCAGCTTCTTGGCTTCCCGGAGGAGGACGGGAGGTAGACGGGGAGGAATAAGGCAGAGACTACAGCTAAGGAAGCTCCAACTGGCACTACCTGCAATAATCCTGGCTAACCTACGCTCCATGCAGAACAAAATGGATGAGCTGAGGATACATGCAAGGTACTCTTTTGAATTCTGGCTGCTCTGCTGTGCTTCACTGAGACTTGGTTGCATGCTGCTGCTCCAGACTCTCTATATGACATAGACGGCTTCTCACCTGTCCAGGCTGACAGGAATGAATCCTCGGGGAAAACGCAAGGGGGAGGTGTCTGTGTTTACATAAATGGTGGTGTCGCCAAGGGATGGCACTTTGGACTCTGCATGCACAGTCACAACTGACTACATACGTTTCTGTGTAGAGTCTACCATCCCAAAAAAATCTGTTAAAGTGTTTCCTAACAACAAAACCTACATAACAAAAGACATTAAACAGATTATGAATTTGAGGAAACTAGCCTTCAAAACAAGGACTCTCTGGAGCTGCACAAAAGAAACAAGGAGCTGAGAGGCAAGATCAGGAAGGCAAAAGAGGTGCATAAGAGACACCTGGAGGGGGGCTCTTAATGCTGGCAACCCCAGGAAGATGTGGGAGACCATGAAGAACATGGCAGGGATGCCAAATACACAGCGGAAGCCTTTTGTAACAAATGATGAGCTGGCTTCGGATGTGGAGCTTAACACCTTTTTTTACAAGGTTTGAGGACTCTAAATCTAGAGAGCGCTGTGGCGACATGTTGAGCTCAGTGCAGGTACATCCAGAAGACAGGGTGGAAATTTCAGTGGTCCAGGTGGCTAATACCTTTCGACATCTAAATGCACACAAGTCATCTGGCCTTGATAACCTCTGTGCCTCTGTCTTGAAGCACTATTGTGAGGAACGTGCCCCAGTATGGCAACCAATTTTCCAGACCTCACTAGACACACACACTCTCCCAACAGCCTGGAAAACCTCTCATATAATCCCTGTACCTAAGAAAACATGCCCCAAAGGGTGTAATGATTTTAGTCCCGTAGCTTTAACCTCTGTGTTAATGAAGTCAATGGAGAAAAATCATCATCCACCTGCTCTCTTCCTCCATACGGGACAAACTTGACCCCTACCAGTTTGCCTACAAGCACAAGTGCAGCACTGTAGATGCCGTAGCCACCCTCATTCACCTAGTTTCAACACATCTGGACACTTCAAAAAACAGACCATATGCAAGGGTTCTGTTTATCGATTTTTCCTCTGCATTTAATACCATGAAACCGGATCTGTTCTTCAAAATGAAACAGTTGGAGATTAATCCACATTTCATTCACTGGTATCACTCTTTCCTCATCGACAGACAGCAGCTGGTCAGAGTCAACAACACGTACTCCCCCTCTGGTCACATCAAGCAACGGTGCCCCACAAGGATCTGTAAGCTCACCCTTATTATTCACCATCTACACCAATGACTGTGTCACCAGTGTACCTAATCACCATCTCATCAAATTCTCTGATGACACTGCACTAGTAGCACTGATGGCAGAGGGTGAGCAGCCAGACCTGTACTACCAGAGTGTAGGAAGAGTAGTCCAGTGGTGTGACCAAAACACCCTCATATTAAACCCTGTGAAAACAGAGGAGGTCATTTTTGGAAATACTAACAGTCATCCTCTTTTAAATATCTGGGAGTGCATGTAGATAGCGTTCTTTCTTTCTCGGACCCCCGTTAGATTTTATCTGTCATAAGGTCCAACAACGGATCTATTTTCTGAGACGACTCTGGTCTTTTGGTGCCAGCAGGAGGATTCTACACCTGTTCTTCTGCTCCACCATTCAAAGTGTCCTGCAGTATGGAGGCCCAGTCTGGTTCTGTGGCTTCACAGGCCAACTGAAAGCAAGGATTCTTAGGCTGCTGATTATCTGTTCAAAATTGGTGGGGCAGAGTGTTGAGAACTGTTTTCTTAGCAGCTGCTCTAAGCAAACCCTCAGACTGGCTGATAAGATCACAAAAGACCCCTCTCATGTCCTCCATGAGGAGTATCAGCTTTCAGGGAGACATTTTAGGGTGCCAAACTGTAAGAAAAATAAGTACAAGCTCTCATTTATTCCTCAGTCCATTTCTTTATTTAACAAACAGTAGGTTGGAGGTGGGTCAGCTCCACCTACACACCCCTGACACTGACTTTGGACATTCTTATGTATTTAGGCACAACTTATATTCTGACTGTTGTTGGATAGTCTGATTTTTTTTTTAACCTTTTTATGATGTTTTAATGATATGCTCTTATTTTAAGTGTGATGTGATTGTACTGTGGTGATGGATGAGCTGGTGATGTAAGACAAATTTCCAAGCAATCGGACAAGAAAGTATTATCCTATCTTATCTTATCTTAATAAAAACCTAAAAAAAAAAAAAAAAAAAAAAAAAAACAGAAAATCCATTGTACTGGCAAATCATGCCACTACAGCCAGATGATGATTGGTTGATATCATTTGTGATGTGAAACCTTAAGATATAAGGTTTAATACATTAATATCTATGATGCATTGACATGAATTTATTTAAAATACGTACATTTCTGACAAAACTCAACAAAAACTAATACATTTACAGAAAAATGCAATTGAGCATGCATGATTCCAATGGACATTAAACCTTAAATATTGTATATACTGTTTGTTTCGTACTTTGGGCCGTTTGGCCATCTGATTTCCCTTCACATATAAAAATAAACCATTTGCTTATACTACCTAATCTAAAAGTTGCATACTTTTCTCATGAAGTTCATGGTTTGTCATATTCTAAAAGATTATCCACTTATCATTTCCAGTGCTGGAAAGAAGAAGAAGAAGACATACTTTATTAATCCCTGAAGGGAAATTCACAGTTTACACACCGTTGTTGAACATATTACACACTCCTAGGCTGAGTTACATGCAAACATGCACAAACAGGGTCCCTATGGACATGCACTAATGGAGAAATGTTAGAGTGATGGCCTTGCTGCTCTCATTGAAGCCAAGCAGCAACCTCCGATCCTGAAAAATGAAGCCAGTGCGGAAGTGCAAAAAACTGCTATACCACGAGTGTCCACTTGAGGCTGGCTGCAGGAACAGCGGAAGTCCCGTCTGGACACACGTTAAACAGCTGGTTTTGACACTAGAAATAAACTGGTTTGCAGCCTGGTTCTAAACACCAAACATGTCTCATTAGCTAGTGTCTTATTGTGCTCCCACTGTACGGGGGGTGAATTTTTTTTGTACCACAATCGTTTGGCTTATATTTAGGATGAAAGCTGATTGGCGCATCTCATTTGATTGACAGATAGCTCGGCAGGCAGAGGCTCCATTTCTGTCATCCAGAATGCTAGCTAGCAGGCTGACAGGAAGTTGCGCTTAGTGGGCAGCGTTAGGTTCGGCTGAGACCGCGATTTCAGTATGGAAGCCTCCACGGATTGGCTTCAAAAGCTGTTTTAGACCCCCTATTGTAAGCAGACAACTGACGTCACACAGGGTTGTTCCAATTCTTTCAACAGTCTATGGTTGTATTCTGTTGTTTTGACTCTAAGTGGAGTGGTCCTGAGGGGGCGGGGCCTCTCTTTCCTTATGTGATGGCAGTTCTTATTGCAGCATGTTTAAGCCTTCAAGTAAAACATAAACCACCTGCGTGAACAATGAGCTGAGAACAACAAATCCAGGAGTTTTACTTTTTTCTTTAGAGAAAGCTCTTACTCATCTATTTAGTTAGCATTTATTTTATATCTGCTACATTTTTATTTAGATGTTGCCTTTTTTCACCTTTAAGCATCTATATAGTGTTCTTGTCCAGTGTGTAACTCTTTACGTAACACCAAGCTAAACCATGTCAATGAAGATGGAGTCGTAGTCAGGTTTCTGTCATTTACTCAACTTTGTCCACATTAACATTTGGTGAAAACTGCAAACAAAAAAAAAAAAAAAAAAAGAAAAGAAATACAAAAACATTCACTCTCTATTATAATACAAAACAACTGCATCTCACATGCATATGAAATAAAACTACAAATTAGACGAACATACTTTAAAAATATCCTATAAAATATAATAGCTAATATCTCAACAATAATACAACTACTCACAGCATTGCCTGTCCTATGCTTGAAGAGGATGACAGTGGATTGTCCCCAGCTATCTGGCTGAACTGCCCTGTTACCAACTCCCCACAAAACAAGCCCTCCAACGAAAGTTTTAAAAGCCAACCCACGAAAACCAAGAAAGTCAACCCCTGAAGTGGCAAACGCCACTAGGCAACACAATCTACAAAACAAAATCTGCAAAGACATACTACAGCTTTGTGCATGGGTGCTGGCAAATAAAAGTTTACACAAAAGCTTTCAGATCAGATCTGGACAAAAAAAGAGGGGCTCAGTGACATTAAAAACTCATTGTATTCCAGGTTCATTCTTCTCTTTCTTCAAGTGAATGTAAATGAAAATAAACCAAGTTTAATAAAAGGCTTTTATTGTTCATGTAATGCCTGTGGATCGTGTCTACACAGGCATCTGTGTTTAAAGTTTTTATTGTCAGGAACAAAATGAAATCTCTTTCGTTAAAGGGCTATATCAAAGTACCGACTTAATGCGTGGTTCCCGGCCTGCCTGTGTGAGTTTGATCCTCTCAGCTGTTTACACTGTGTTGGTGTGTGGGCAGTCTTTATTCACTACCAAATAAAATGTCTAATTTAAAGCCTGCAGCTAAAGCACTTTTTTCTTCTTGCACGCATACAGGCGTGCACATTTCCACACTTGAGGTAAAGGGGATTGCTGGACTCTTTCAGCAAAAGCAGAAGCAATTTACAAGCTGACAAAGGTTATTGAAATACATCACTCGACTGCAATCATCAAGCCTATTTACATCATATCATCTAGGTAGCAGGCACCAACCCTGACCTGTGTGACCGAGTAATGCTATGGAAATCCATCACCAAGTGATTCAGAAAACATGCACAAATGCAGCAACTAGGGCACACACGCTTGGACTCCCTTAAGCTATTTGACTATTTGGCAGCACTGCGCCAGCCTGGGAGTAAGAGGTAAGTGATTGAGGCATTTCAAAAAAGGCTTATTTCACCTTATTCTCTCGAGCAGTTTAAACCTCTTACATGTTGATTATAGGCCCACAATCCATCTCTGGGTTATCAGGCAGCTGCTGGATTTCATTAAAGGTCATCACATTGTTGGAGTGGCCTGGTAACTGAGTCCTCATTGTGTCTGCCACTTCCATCAAGCATAATCATATTGAAGACCCAATATGCTGGCACATGCATGAAACTTCTCTCTGCTTACATACAGAGTTCACATGCTGCCTTCATTTCACTTCATCTGGGTGGGTTAAAGATGAAATATTACAATAACAATCAAGTTGAGCCCCCCTGTGAAAAGAATCTGTAATCTGCAGTGGGGCGTGTGGTGCAATCCAAGCATGTTTTTTTCTTGCACATTTTGCTTTCAGCATCTGGCTCCTCACAGACATTAGCCACCAAGCAGCGTCTGCCTGGCAGAATGCAACTGAAGATGCATGCGATAAATATGCATTCTGTGTTTGTATGCATGTTTTCAGTGTGAAGCAGTGATAGGGTTGGAGAATGGAAAAACCCATTAAATTTGTCCATGTCACACGCATGCTTTCTCTTCCTGGAAACCTTTATGATTGCACGATAGATTCAATTTCTCCTCATTAAAGAGCTTGCAAAGGCTGCTGAAAGTGCCTCATGCCTTCAAGCTTATCGTGACTGCAGATGTTGCTTTACTTTCACAACTTGTATTGAATCTGCAGCTCTTTGTACATGAGGAAAGTGAGGTAGAAGTGAAAAGTTAAGTGAAAGGTAATACTGTGTATATTATTATCATATTTAATTAAAACTGTCAGAGTTTGAAACCAGAGACTATATCAATCAAACACTTTTAATTGCTACCTTAAGCTCCTTTGTGCCTACATAACCAAAAAAAAGTTTATTCCTCACTTGTTAGCCTTATCTATTCCTCCAGCTCACTTTAATTATCCAGTTAACTGAAGAAATGTTCATCTCATTTCTCTCCCTTACTGAATAGTTTTAATTCAAGTCACACTTAGGTCCACACAAAGGCTTTAGGAGGATGTATAAACCAAGTAGAGGATAGGCTGCTGCTGTATTTCTTATTCAAAACAAACTTTAAACATACAAAAAAGAAGCAAATCCATACCAGCATGTTATAAATAATGCATACATTGATTTTCAACTTTCTTATGTTGTGCCTGATGCTACTACCATTTAAATTTGCTCATTAAACTATAATTAGTTTCTAATTATGAAAAAGGGAAAACAGAACTTTAAAAATGTCGGCACACTAATAAAAAGAAAAAACTTTGAAGTTTAACACTGACATTAATATTAAGACCCTTTACTTAGTACTTAATTGAAGCACCTGAGCCAGCAATTACAGCCTCAAGTCTTTTTGAATATGGCGCAAAAAGCTTTGCATACCGGGATTGGGGAATTTTCTGCCATTCTTTTTTGCAAATCCTTCATGCCAGTAGATCATAAGTGTCATAAGATATTCTCAGATTGAAGACGAATTTGACAGTGAAGCCATTTCTGAATAGAGTGATCACTCCTGAGAGGATTTTGGATGGGCCGGATCATCATCCAACAGGGATCCAGTTCACTTTCTGGGGTTGATCAGAATGAAAATGAAAATGAAAGCACTCTAATAATGGGTAGATTTTACCCTTTGGCCGTTTAAGGTATGTAGAGAACCCGCTTTAGTTCTGGTTTGAAGTTTTTTGAAATTTTGAAAATATGAAACTTTACTACAAGAGAATGCAGCTTCTCTGTTGGGAAAAATACAGTTTTGTCCGTACTCAACTAGCAAGAAATATCCTTAGTATAACAAGTTTTCTGAAAGAAAGGGACAAAAACATCTTAGATAATGCAAAACCCTGTCCTAACTGAATGTGGTGCTAGCGAGCAACATCAGCCTGCTTACATTGATTCTTATTGCAGTGTCCTGACTGCATGTGAGTGATGCAGCGCAAGGCAGGGCCGCATGGCGATGGAAGAGTCATATTTACCAGCAGAGTTGTCTATCCTGACACTGTATTTGGTCTTTTTAATATCAATAGTGTTTGTATTTTGACTAAAATATTTGACCCATGTCCCATCTGTTATGGTGGAGGAGGCCAATACCATTGGTTCTCACCTAGTTTATCCTCATTCCCACCAACACCTCCTTAATGAGATATTGTGACACAAATGTCTATGGAAATTTTGGGATCCCCCAGAAGGAGTTTGAAAATGTTGCTGGGAAGAGGGATGTCTGGGTTGACTTGCTCAGCCTGCTACCACTGAGACCCAGCCCTGGATAAGCAAAAAGATGGATGGGAGTCTATCAATAAGTAAAATGGGGACCATTTGAGAGCAGTGAATGTCTCAAGTGATTGTAGTATAAAGCCACATGTGTCTGGAAGGTCCAGTCACTGGTTAATCTGTAGTCCTGGCTACCATTACACCATGAAGACAAAAGAACAATCCAAGTAACTGAGGATGGACACAAAAAATTTCCAAGGCCCTGAACAGTGAAATCCATCATGAAGAAATGGAAGGAATATAGCACCTGTAAATCTGCCTAAGGCCGTCCTCACAAACTAAGTGACCGTGCAAGAAGTAGACTAGTGAGAGCGACCACCAAGATGCCTATGACTACTCTGAAGGAGTTACAAGCTTCAGCAGTTGAGATTAGAGAGACTCTGCATACAACAGCTCTTCTTCACCAGACAAAGCTTTATGGGAGACAGTCAAAGAGGAAGACAGTGTGGAAGAAAACTCTTCTTAGATCTGCTGGGATCAATATGGTGATTTTTGCCCATTAGACAAGATGCTATTTGGTGGACACCAAACACTGCCCATCACCGTAAACACACCATCTCCACTGTGAAGCATGGTGGTGGCAGCATCATGCTGTAGGGATGCTTCTCAACAGCTGGCTATGGAATGCTTGTAAAGGTCGAGTGTCAAATATAGGAAAACCCTGGAGGACAATCTTATTCAATGTGCAAGAGAACCACAGCTTGGGTGAAATTTTAATTACTAGCAAGAAAATGACCCAAAGCATACAACGAAAGCTACAAATAAAAGGGTAAATCATCCAAGGGGGTGTATACTTTTTATCAGCACTATATACCCCCCCCCTCCCCCCACGGCCTCATAACATTGTAGACATTATGCAACCCTTTTCGCCAAGTAAAACTCCACAACTCACTGAAAACATATCTGTGACCCACTTTTGGGTCCCGACCCACCAGTTGAGAACCATTGGCCTATACTACCTGCCTCCAGGAGGGGAAAGCTATAAATATATTTTGGCTACACTCAAGCTGTTGCTCCATCCATTCAACAGTCAGACTGAATTCACTGCAGTCCTGAACTAAAGGCAGAAAGACTCCCTGGGTTGGAATTTTTTAAAAGAAATTCCAACAGCCTTATGCCCAGGATGTTGTGACACTGTCCCCGCAAAGTACAACCAAGAGGAAAAAAATGCATGTGTAGGGGGGAGCGCTCTTTTGCAGGGGTTTTGTTAACCCCTGCAGATGAGCATACCACTTAAAGCTTTTAAGACCTGTGCTGAGATTGTGATATAAAAGAAGCAATCTATGTCTAAACTTGCTGTTTGCACCATCATAGGCAAAAAAGTGTATATCTAAAATAGAGAGCCAATGGCAGGCTTTTTCGCACAGTCTAGATCCTGTGAGTCACATGCACATGCATCATTGTTTAACATGAGCAATTCATACACGACAAAGTTTTTTACTAAAATCATCACCACATTTGATAAATATCCAACAGCTAGAGCAAAAGAGGATGGATCAATGCATTTGCCACATCGAATGTGGGATTATGACACCTTAAATGTCAGAAATACAAATGAATTTCTTTGCAGCTATCGATATATGTTATTTTCTTTTATAGACAAGACTGAATATGAATATCTAGGTGCAGATACGTCCTGTTGTGCCGGCTGTAATCATCTCAACTATTATGTGGCACTGGTGCATGGATCAACCCCAACTAATGATGGCAATTAATACAAGATGACAAGCAGCGTGAGGCAGGACTCAGAGGGATTGCACAGTCATCTTCAGTGTCCGCCTGATTGGCAAATTACATAATCAAAGTGACGGAAAAGGGAGTTAATAATGTCAGCTAATTCTTTCTCAAATTGACAGCTGTTAGAATGGTACTCAGTCATGCAGAGAGGAGTAGATGTGGGACGTTGGAATTTCAAGCAGGGCAATGCATGAGAAAATAGATCTAAGCTGGGGGAGGGTTTAGATGACTCCATTATTTAAGCAAAACGTCAAAGAAGGAGGAGCTGTGGTTTACATAAAACCCTTTCTAATGAATGTTTTTACATGCACACTAATAAACCAATTATTATCTGATTTCTGGGGTTGCCTTTTTTACTAAAGTATAGTCATGTAAACAGCATAATATGATATTCTTTGTCAGAAAAGGGCCACTATTGGATTACACACCTAGCTTTTCCCCCCTAAAATGTGGTTATGCAGTGCATGCACACAGTTTAATCTAGTCTCTTCCCTTTTATTATACCAGCACATGAGTACGGTACGCAGCCTCATACTAAAGCTGGTTGGTGTAATAGTCAGATGGCTGATAATTTTGTCCATATGGAGTATTTATTGCAAAGTGAATATTATAAAAGCATAGAACAGATTCCCTGATGCTGAAAATCATGAAGACTAATTCTGAATTTTTTCGCACCATTCTGTGTGTAATGAGTAGCACACTATTCATTTCATATGTAAATCTAGAGGGAACAAGGTTTGAGTAGTTGGGTAGGCCAAAAGTAAATACCTGCTGATTAGTACATTACCTAACCTGGCACGTGTGAAACACATCCATCTGATAAACCTCTCATAGACAGCGTTTGGGAAAGGGCAGAGCCTTTGAACAACAACTGGGAGGGTGATTGGATGAACGTTCTGTCACATCTCTATGGGCCACAATGTGAACCATAGCAACTGTAGACATGTCAGTACATGACTTGTGTCGTTTTTGAAAAGAAACAACTCAATGTTGTTTTTCTTTCTTCTAACAAAGAAATGTTGTCAAGTTCTGATAAAAATGGCGCTTCAGAAGCATCCACGCTAATGTCTCCTGCCATAATAGCACCAGTCTCTTGTTGCTGCTTGCTCACTTCATGACTCCACTGCACCTGAAAGTTATGCCCCTCGATGCTGATTTGTCCTGTCACTTTCTAACCGGGTTCAGACGGGAGCTTTGCAAGATGGGTTCGCTGGTGAGAAACATGAAAGCAGGCGTATCCATCTGCCTTTCAAGGTCATACATTACTACCACCAAAGAAAAAAAACAATTTGAGTCTTATCTTAAATACCTTTGGAAAGAATTCTGACCACTGCAAAATCATGTATTTCTTCTTTCTTAGTTATGTTTGGTCTACTGATTTGAAACAGATCTGCAGAACCTGTCTCAATCCAGATAGTAGGGTGGCATTGATTCCATCAGGATCAATTTGTTAAGGTCAAATATTTAACCCAAAAGGTGACACTGACTCAATGTTTCGATTCAATCAAATCCATCAGTTTGCTAAGGTGACACGTGCAAGGGTAACAAGCATTAAATCAGTGTCAAGAAGCATGTGCACTGCTTTCTAATGGCCAAATGCGTGCGCGCGTGTGTGTGTGTGTGTGTCCGTGTGTGGTGGTGGGGTACTTTGGAAAGTGATTGTTAACAATGGTTGATAGTAACTGTCTAACAATAACAGCTGGAAAACAACAAGTACAAAATTAAAAGCACCATCATACTCATCTACAGTATAGCCCTAATTTAAGGTCCTGTGGCATCAAAGGAAGCCAGGCTTCAGGCATTGATATTGGCCAAGCCAGTTGTCAGAGCCGGCTCTTTTGTGGTAACAATGAGAGTCGTTCTCTTTTTTCTCATTTGTTACTGACCTTGCACCTCCATATCTGTCATCAGGCAAATACATCTTGAAAAGCTCCAATCTGAAAAGTTTGCGCAGGTCATGGTCATTTCAAGAGATCGAGATGGTAGCTGCAGTTGGGGTTAAGTTGTACTGGAAGCTGATAGCAATGGCTGCCACTGGTGTAGCAATTAGATCGGATGTAGCTATAGCATAGCGACAGTTTTATCAAAACTGGACAAGCACAAAGAACCACACTGAAAACTTTTCATGATGGAAAACATGTTTTCGCTTTTCTCTGAACCTGCTTTAGTATGAGTTTACCATCGTTACAGGTGGGGTTAAGCTGTACTATAAGCTGGTGTATACAATGGCTGCCACCACTGTAGCTTTAGCCTGGATGTAGCTGTAGAAAAATGGCAATTTAATCAGACCTCAACCACATTTTTTTGACTGATATCATTATCCATCCTGACTTCACTCGTACAGTGTGGGCACTCAAGTTGCCATTTAACTTAGAACCGAACAGTGTGAGTACATAAATCATGAACTCTTGGTTGTACATTATAAAAGATTGACATTCCAACACAACTGTTTCAAAGTTAGGTTGAAATCGCAAAGTAAATTTAATATAGTAAAACTATTGCTCATAGTTGGGGGAATTTATGGTTCAAAAATACATTAAAATGCAGTGATATTGGTAAAATGATTAAATATTTGTTGCTTGGCTAGCCAGTTAAGGGGGCCCCTGTGTAATATTCTGTCTGGGGGTCGAAAATCCCTAGCTCGACCCCTGGGTTGGGGTACCATTATCTTTACTGCAAGTCATTTCTTCTACATATAATATCACTGTCTAGATTTTTATTTGTTCATAATTTTAATAGATCTTATTGAAAACATTACTGGATACAAATAAAAGCTTTTAAGGTGATCAGTTACCTCAAAGAAACATTATTCTTCAAACAGGTAATAATCCTGTCTATAAAGGGCAGGTGTGATCTCGCCTTTTAAACCCCATTTAATTCCCAAATATGTTATTGAAATAAGTGTTTCACCTCATAAAAAGATTTTTCAAGATCCAATGTTCTGAAACACAGTGTTTTTCTGATTTACCTCATAACATCAAATCAGATTGCAGGAAACTCTAAAACAGGTATTACATGTTAATGTTTGAATGTCTTTGTTGGCACATCTTGGCCATGACCTGAAAATCTCACCTCCTCTCACATATTCAAAGACACCAGGCTCTGTAGTTGTTGGCTAATGAAAGCCTGAGGCATTATTGAGCACCATACTTGACCACAGATTCAGAGCTGGAAACCACAAAAGTAGAAAAAGCAGCTGTGGAGGCATGTTGTTATCTGCTTTGATTCCTGAATGGCATGGCTGGTCTTAACGTCATCACGTACCGGAACTGAGCTCACTGTGTGCACCTTTAAGTTCTGCATTGTGCTGAGAATGCACAACCGTTTTTTCTTGAAAGACGTAAAAACGTCCTATTTCTTTAGAAAAACACAAACTACAACAAAATCTTATCTAGTAGCAATGTGTCTTTTTTAGTGATCTAAGCAAACAGCAACTGCTCGGGTTTAATAAATGACCCCACATTAAAGTTGGAAAACACTTTTTTCAAATGACACTTTTAGCCTGATTCATGTATTTATAAAACTCCTGCAAACTTCTTGTAGTTTCCGGCTGTAGTTTTGTGAGCGCTGACAGTCAATGTTTTTCTTCCTCCCTGCTAGACTCCAAGTACATTTCAGCAGGTCGTTGGGGTAAGGTAATGTTGATGAGATCCCAACAGGGAATTTCTTAGGAAAATTCACCAAAATGAGTGGTAGGGAGTGATGATGTTTATATTCTGCAAATAAAGACTGTATAGTGAATGATCATGATGATCTAAGTGTGCTCATTTAAATTGCTTTATGACATTTTCTGTTCTTTTTGCTCTTTGGTTGATACCCCGCTGTGTCAAACTAAGTAGCACTGACATAGAGGCAAGTGTTTTTGTTAAAGCAGCGTATAGACAGGAATGGTCAAGACTGTCTGACTGCAGACCGCCACCCTCTTGCAGAGCATTACTGTGAGACGCGATGTCTGACAGGAAGGCAAAGCATGCTAACACTTTAAAAATAAAAATGGATTAAAATTCTGGTTAGCATAAGGGCAACAGATGAGGTAAGGGTTAGGATACAAAAAGTGAAAAGTCAAAAACCTGACCTGCAAACCTGACTAGAAGGGGTTTAATGAAGTGGAGTAAATAGTCTGCTTACAAGAAAAATGCTTTTTTTCCTATGAAAATACCCCTATGCAGCTTACATAGCCAAGGCTAAAATTAATCAAGCTACATTAGCCATATAGCTCCGTAACCTATGTAGCTTAACTTTCCTATGCAAGCCAATGACGCAATATTGACTTCAGCTTCAGCAATGCAAGCTTGAGCAAATGTACCTAATGCTAACGCAGCTTCATTAGCTGTAGGTAATTTAACTATGTAGCTAAAGCTAAAACTAACATATCTTTAGCAAGCATAGCTAAAGCTAACAAAGCTATGATCACTTATGCTACATCTGAAAAGCTCATGTTGCTAAAGTAACTTAACATGTACTAAGTAGCTAGTGTAGCTACCTTAGCTTTAGCTAAAGCTAATAAGCTTAAGTTAGCCGCGACCCACTTAACTACATCTTAAACTGGTCTATACAAAATGAAATCCCTGATCAGACCTTTGACTTCTAAAACGGACAACAGGTTGTGCCAGCAGGTTTCCGTTGCTTCTGTCCCGACAGAGGCGGCGTCTCACGGTAGCGGTCTACAAGGAGGTAACTGAGCGCTGTCAGGAAGATTTCTAGTGCATATAGGAAAACTGCTCTCAAGGCCAGTTCCAACTAACTAACCTTCCATTAAGCAACATGAGAAAATGCACAACTCCTGCTGGGTATGTTGTTCTCAGCTCTGTGTTTACAAGGGATGGCACTTCTATCAGCTTTAATGTTTAACTCAGAGGTTCAAACATGTTTCATTTATGCGAATGCTGCCATGCACAGCCCTGCCACCATACTGAGGAAGAGAAAGAACCCTGTTAGCAGTAATATAATGGTGGAGTTTCAAAATAGCATGATTCAAGGACAACCAAGGGACATTTAAAACCAAAGAAAAGGCTTTTTGGTATAAAATCCTCCCAAAAGTAATAACTAAATTAACTTTGGTTGGCATTTCTAAACGCATTTCTAAGTCTTAGAAAGGCTGTCCTTGTTGGTAACATTGAGGGATGTGTCAGAGAGCTGGTGCAATGAGGACAGAGCTGCTAAAGTGCAAAATCTACCAGACTTGTACTCTAAAAGTCATTTATTAAACCCTGAAGTTATACAGAATTTCAAATGCAATGATCTATGCTTAAAGTCTTTAATTGTGGGGCAGAGATGGTGTAGTGGTTTAAGGCTTGCCCCAGCTATGTGGGTAGCCCAGGTTCAAGTCTGGCCTGCTTTTGAGGTATATTTTGCAACAGATGATATGTAATTGGTTCCTAACTTGGTGTAAGGTGATGATTACGTTCCAAAATTTGAAAACCGGTAATTTTATCATTGTTCTTTATAACACATCAATTACAAACAAACATCTGCATTCTTCCACGCTTTATCTTTGTGGCTTACAGCTTTAGAAATTTCATCCTTAAGCTAGAAAGGATGAACGATCTTTTAAAAAATTTGTTGACCATCATCATGCTGTTGGTGATTTTATCGATCAGAAACAGATAAGACTGCTTTCTGGTCTTACAAAGAAACTCTAGGACGGTCAGTAAATGACCAATGTGAGTGGGCCAAAGCCAGAGACACTCCAGGGAGGTCAGGTTTTTGCCCCTGACCCTTTCATTAGCTGAGAAGGCGAGGGTGTTCAAAGACCGCATTCATCAAACATTTCACCCTGACCTGCTGTCAGCTGACTCCCACTTCTTCTCATGTACACTTCTTGTCCTAGAAGCACAAAAACACTTGAACACCCAACCTGAACACATGTAACAGCATGGCACGGCCAGTGAAGCACTTCCAGAAACAGCTGAAGAGAAAAATCCATCAGTGGGACTGTCAGAGAGGATACCAAGACAATGACTGATACAAAGAATATATAGGGAGGGGCTGAAAAATTCTCAACTATTGATGAAATTCAAGGTCTCAGTCAGTGTTTTATGTTGGAAATATTTCTCTCTCTTCTTTGCTTTAAGACCAAGAACGGCACCACATCATAAAACAGAGCCTCCTTATTAATCTCAGTGACATCACTTTGTTGGCTCAGCTGACAGCCAAACATAAGGGAGGTTAGGCCAACGCTTTTATTTGATGGTGCATGGTATTAAATATTCACACTGGGCCGTTCTTTTAGCTGTGCAGTGTAATTACTATGAAAAATATGCATCATATTAACCTTAATATAAGATGGCCCTTACGAATGAGATGACCTCTCAGCAGTAGCACAGTCTGTAAGGACTTGGGTTCGGAGTCAACCGCCCTGGTCAGACCATTGATAAAAAATAAGGCCAAGATGGCTTAGGAGTGCTGCTTTCACATATTTGTAAGTATTAAACACAGGTGCTCTTAGGTCACAAGGAAAAGTTCATGATACCAAAAAAAGAAGGGGGGGGGGGGGGGTCAGACTTGTATTTTGTCGAGGGTAAAAAGAGTCATAGCCAGAAAAACTAAGGCACACTGTTTTGAATAAGTTAAAATGCCTTTAATTAATGGGCTAAAGCACCTTCGTGTTTCAGGAGTGCCTGGATGAATCCGAGAACCTCTACTTTACAGTGGAAGTCAGAAAATCGCCGCCATGCCTCGTCTTCTAATAGCAGAAGTCACTTGAACTAAACGTCTGCTTCGTTGTTTTTTCTGTGAGTTGCCGCCATGTTAATAGAAGCAGGTGCGCCAAGTACAAGTAGACGAAAAATTTGCGAGTTTTCGGGTTAACAAGCACAGAGATAACATTACATATATTTTAATGAGTCGATGTATGATCCAAATTCACATAGTCTCTCCCCCCTCGTCCTTCCTTTCTTGATTGAGTGACTGCATGGACCATCTCCTCTCTCTTTTATGCTGTGACAACACCAGTAAACACAGCAGCTCATCTTCATGGTTCTTCATGATGCAAACAACAAATCTTCCTCTGTGACTTACATTAAACATGCTACAGACGTGATTCTTGAAGACACTGCCCCCTAGCTTTTGGGAGAATATCAGTTTCGGCGAAAAGGAAGCCGGCGCTAGGTATAAATGCACCAGACGTCTCCGCGTAATGATTCCGCATCAGTTTCACCACTTGCAATACAGAGCTTCAAGTGATGTTGTTGCAGGGGCAGTGATGAAACCTAAAGCAAAACAATAAAAAAAAATAATACAAGATGACTCAAGTTTATTTTTGAAGGTTTGCCTTTTTTTTTTAATTTTTCTAACATTTTTATTAAATATTTCAAAATTAAATGATTCTCTACTGAGCGAGCAGCTCTCTTGCTTGGTCATTTTTGAGTTTTCTCTTTTAAAGTTGTTGGTTGTGTGTCGTGGAACGCTTTATGCACCTTGCTTGAGCTTCTGTCCACAGTCACCTTGAAGTGGACAAGCTGTCGCTGTGAATCTATTTTCCTTTTGAAACCACTGACACATAAAAAGAAACACCTTAGAAACAGGCAAAACAAGTGTGGAGTCCACATGTGCCCTTCTTGGGATGGTGGTTACCGCACCAATGCTGTACAAAGTACATGCTGAGTCATCCAACCAAAGACATGACAATAACAGCAATGGCAGGGTGGAATTGATTAACCTTTCTTTATATACTGTATGTTGCATTGCTAAGCTGTGTTCAGGCTGGTCCAGATGGCACCACAGAATACTGATCGACAGAAGCCTGGCCCACAGCCAAGGCCAGGAGGTGAGTCAGGAGAACTATACAGACAGGGAGGCAGAGGTTTTAGCCTCCACATCCTTGGACTGGGTGGGATTGTTGCAGACTTGTTGTTGATGGTTAATCAGATTGCTATTCACACTCTCAGAGTAACAGCTTTTCATATATTTATTGTTTTTGACCTGACAGTCTTCCAAATGAAACAGTATATGTCTTTGTTCAGGGCCTTTGGGTGAAAAATAAACCACTATGTACTAAATATGAATCCATGTCAAGATGTTACAGTTTTGCTTAATATCAGCAGCTAATGTGCGATTTAGCTTGTTCAGTTTTGCATGGATGGACTAGAATTTGCATCTTAGTTGGTTAGCTTAATGATAGCACATAATGGCAATTGCCACAAATAAGCTAACAGAACTAGAATCGAAGCCCATTCAGTATTAAAGGGGACATAATATGCAAAATTCCTTCATTCTGTGCATTACGCTTTATCATTTTCCCTTTAAGATCAAGTGTCCCCTTCAAGCTTCACTACTAGAGGCCGGGGAGTCTGAGGGTTCTGCGGAGTATCTTAGGTATTCCTGGGAGTGCGCTCTTCTGAACAGAGATCCATGATGTCATTCCTGGGATCTGCTGCAATTTTTCTGATGGTTGACACCAATGCCAGTGTTTTGTCACTGGTTATTTTGGTGTAATGACATTGTGTGTCCTCTTGAGGTTTATTGGGAAAATCCAGAGATCTTCTCTGAGTTAGCTATTAGGTGTGTTAACTGCCAGGACTGCATTGATGCTACACATCAGATAAACACCTGGAGCCTTGTGCACCAGCTCGACATAAATAAAGCCGGTCTAATCTCCTATGTGGGATACGACTGACTTCCATGCTCAAATATTACGTGCTTCTCACAGGGGGTTTAAAATGCCCCTCGTGCCTGCCTTGCTCCCTTGTCTTGGTTTATGGAGTCTGTTCAATCAAATTGGATCAATCACACGTTTATTTACTACATAGTATATCACTAGTTTCTTTATGTGGAGGATCAGCACATGCAAGGCAGGGATAGCTCCGTGTTTCCACCTGACACATCTTGCACCAAATTTTGGGTATATAATTCTGTTAATTCAAATAGAAGTCGTCTACAAAAACAAAGCTTTTTAACCAGCTGACTGTCAAAGTATTCTTTGGGGTTTAGCATCCAATCACAGATGACTTTCTATCTCTGTTGACTTTATGCCTCTTCATTGATAAATCCATCCACAATGACCATGTATGACCATTGCTATCCAATCCCTGTTCACAATACATTGCTTCAGTCCGACTTTTCAAACTTAAGCCAACTACACCCCGCTACACTCAAACAGAGCTTATGTCCAGGTAGTGCTCAGGGTCAACAATATCTTTAAGTCACTTATAACTTATAACTCTAAGTCAAACGTACAATATGTTCAGACGTGAGACCAACTGGTGCACTTGGCCAGTGCACCAGTTGCCTAATAACAATGCTTGGACCTATAATTTTCTAAGTTTCTTGAGTTCTTTGTCTCTGGAACAGTAAATGAGTAGTCAGTTCTTTGTGAGCCTAGAAATGTTGGGTGTTGATCTAATCAAAGTTCCCACATCCTCAGCATATAAAGTATATCATCCTCCACAAGGGTTGTTGGCATACTGGTTTTCTCGCAGTTCCATTATTCTCCACCCAAGTCCCCCTGTTGCCCTGGATGCCCAACACCTGATGGGGACAATGTTGACCCGGGCAGTGGCTGAGCCTGTATATCTGGGTGTATAGACCCTTTTAGTGTTAGTAAACAGTACGATGTATTTTGGCAGGCGGGGCTTAGCCGGAGGCAAAACATTCATTTCCAGTCATTAGCCAGCGATAGCAAGCAAGTTTTTTGAGGCTTGTTTTTGGCAATGGAGGGAGAAATAACTGTGATATCTGAATATGTGAGGCCACAAACACTTCAGGACTGAGAATGTTACTTTAGAAAGTTAACAGTAACAAACAAGAGAAGGCTGGCCGGCCTGTACGCTGTCATTTGGATGAGTGACAGGACTGAAGGACTGGACGAACATTTACACCTTTCTGACAGAAAAACTAAGAGGCTATAGCAAGGACGAATGCACTTTTAACATGGGATTGGTATTACCTCTGGACCTCTGATGATTTATGAATTTCCCCTGACATCAGTGTGTGTAACGATGCATTGTAAGGTAAAATCAAAGTCTCTGATAAACCATAAACTACTCACATTTCTGACAGAAAACACAGAAATGCAGCACGACAGCAATCACTAACACACTGAAGGTGACTGTTTTTAGATTCAGAAGGCTACAAAAAAAGGTAGGCTAATGCAGAACACATTGGATTTTACAGGGGGTATTTCTTTATGCATCCTGCAGATACAGTTACAGACCTGTGACAAAGTCTTGACAATTTTTGTGATTTTGTTGACACGTCTATCATTTGTATCAAGCTGTTCACGATCAATAAACTAGCGAATGATCCTCCCTTGTCCTTCCATCATGTAGCCTCACTTGTGTAAATGTATCTGCAGCTGATCAGACAGAGAGGAAGATAAAGAAAAATGAGATTTACAGTCCTGATAATGTATGAGAGAGGTGAGATTTCATGTTAAATATGAACCTCCTCTGTAAATGGTTTATAAGTTTTCAGCTGTTGATCATATTTATTTATTTTGGAACTATCCTCCTTGTGTGGATCAGCTGTTAAAACCCAGGGGACACAATTAAACATAAGTTGTGTAATTCATGAAAAATATGGCCAAATAATCCTGATCTAAGATCAGCTACAAGTCAAGGGCAGCTAAATAAAATTGTGTCTCAGGGCTCTTTTGATCACTGAAACTAATCTCAGACACCTGTTATAATTATTTTGCCAGGTGATCCCAGTTAAAGGAAAACTACTTAAGAAGGATGTTCAACATCATTAAGCAGGCCACAGGTTTCAGCAATATGGGAAAGGAAAAGGATCTCTCTCTGCTTCCCAAAAGCCTCAAATAGTGCAATGCCTTGGATAAGGTATGAAAACATTAGATATTTTATGAAAACTTAAGTGTGATCATCGTACTGTGAAGAAATTTGTGGCTGATTCAGGTTCATGCAGATAAAGGCATAATGAGGAAGGTTTCTGCTAGACAATTTCATTGGATTAAGAAAGCAGTTGCTAAAACGCCATTACAAAGCAGCAAACAGGTATTTGAAGCTGCTGGTGCCTCTGGAGTCCCACAAACCTCAAAGTGTAGGATCCTCCAGAGGCTTGCAGTCGGGCATAAACCTACTATTCGGCCACCCCTAACTAATGCTCACAAGCGGTGTGAGCCCAGAAATACATGAAGACTCATTTTTAAACAGTCTTGTTTACTGAGGAGTGCCTTGCAACCCGGGATGGTCCAGATGGATGGAGCAGTGGATGGTTGGTTGATGGCCATTATGTCCCAACAAGGCTGTGACGTGAGCAAGGAGGTGGTGGGGTCATGTTTTTGGCCGGAATCATGGGGAGAGAGCTGGCAGGCCCCTTTAGACTCCCTGAAGGTGTGAAAACGACCTCAGCAAAGTATACAGAGTTTCTGACTGACCACTTTCTTCCGTGTGTTTGCTAGTTATACTGAGCTTTCTCTTGCCTCCAGCCGCTACAATGAGGCCACTGTGATGTCAGCCTGAAAAGGGTCTATATAAAAGACAGTTATTAAAGGTCTCTCTCTTATTGAAGCCTGTTCCAAATAAAGCTAGTGTAATTTCATAGACTGAAGAAAATAAACACAGGACTATTGACTGGGGTGTGACAGTATGTGCTGATGAGTAACCTCTTTGATCTCATGCTTGCACTGATTTTATAGTAAGCATACTTGAGCCCTACTGAAAGTTTAAGAGCTCAGTAAAGAAACCCATTTAGGCCCCTCATACTGACCCCCACAAGTCAGCTGGGCAGTTTTTCTAAGTAATCAGCAATAACTAAATGTGAGACATTTAAAGTTTTCTTTTCTCACCCTAGTGGTGAACTTTAACAGGTCAAAGATTAATTGTAATGTCCAACTGTTCTTATTTGCACTACAACATTAGAGAATTCATGTTAAGAGAGAATAGGTAATATGGCACAGATAAAAAAGCGACTTTCATCTTTTTCCTCTTCCAGCATAATCACAGCATAACATACGACTTACATAAGAGTCCATCTGAAGACATCTTATTAGCATTCACTGCACTCAGAGCCATCATAAACAGTGTGCTTAGGACCCAGACTCCTGCGGTCATTATAGAGAAAATAACTAACGCAGTCAGCCTCTTTTGATTCATACCGAGAAACTTCAGAGGTAGAGCTGCTGCTAGAATGAAATTGAGTGCTTAAGGGGGCAAATGGAGAAAAGAGTAAAAGCATTATATGTATGGATGAAAATATTAATGCATGTCTGCCAGGATGATACTGATATGATTCACAATGTTGGGACAGAATGCATTTTAGACTTCATGAAAAGGGGAAAAAAACTCCATAGACCGACTCATAATTCCACTTCCAAAGACTTGAAAAGCATTTAATAACATGGAAGATACGGAAGATAAATAATGCATGAATAATGGATGTAACCACTATGAGTTCACCTATTGGTTTTGCATAAGAGGTCACATGCTCTAAAGTTGCACAACACTATCAATGACATGTACCATGTATCCTCAAATAATGAATTCTGACATCAGTATCACCTGCTTCAGTCTCCTTTGGAAAAATTTAAAGAGCTAAAAATTAAAGTACTAAAAATCCCACAAAAGCAAAATATAGAGAGCACAGAATAGCTCAATGGTTAACAAACTTATCCTACTAAATATCCCTAATGATTCCAACAGAGAAAGTATTATACTACAATGGAGTATTAGGGCCATACGAAGAGTAAAAAAAAATGTTGACATACAATAATACAATACAAGAACTTTATTTATCCCCGAAGGGAAATTCAATATCGGAGTCATTAGCGGAGGTGGGATAATGATATGAGGCTGTCTTTCAGAGACTGGGCTTGGACCCTTATCTCCAGTGAAGGAAAATCAATGCGTCAGCCTACCAAGACATTTTGGACAATTCTATGCTTCCAACTTTGTGGCAACGGTTTGGAGAAAGCTATTTTCTATTCCACAATGACTGTGCCCCTATGCACAAAGCAAGGACTATAAAGACATGGTCTGATGAGTTCTGACTTGCCTGCGCAGAGCCCTGACTTCAACCCTATCAAGTACATTTTGGATGAACTGGAATGGAGATCATGAGCCAGGTCTTCTCATCCAACATCAGTGCCTGACCTCATAAATGCTCTGCAGAATGAATGGGCACAAATTCCAGACATTGTCCTCTGGCATTATGGAACTGCATTTTTCAACAAACAAAAGCCACTGTGCCTAGCTTTAATCAAATAACCTATTAGCCAAGTCTGTTATACAGCAACCTGTTAGATAACTGTTTATATTCTGTGACAGCCAACCTTTCTCATCCATGGAATCCACTGTACTGGGTTGTTGTGCATTCCTCAGTGTTTGCATAACAGTTGACTAAAACAGATGTACAGTTACATTTCACATTGTGTGCTGGGTTGTGGTTGTGCCCTCATTGTTTGCATAGCAGCATCCTATTATCTGTGCAAACACAAACCTCAGGGCATCAAAAGACACTAATGAGCAGAGCAAACAGTGCTTGGGGAGAGCCTAGTTCCATTACTCATATGAGAGCGGCAATACACAAACGTAAAATTCATCATCCACTAATAAATGTCAACAAGAAACATGTAGTTATTATCATTATTTGAGCCAACTTTATTTAGTCATGCATAAAAATGTAAGCAAACAAAATGGGTTGAGGTGGTAACAGTGGGGCAGTGACCAGTTTGGAATAGACTACAACAGCCATGACCCTGGCCATGGACTTGTTGAGCTAGAGTAACTTTGCTTCCCCTCGCTTGGGCAAGCCAGTGGTACATGGCAGCATAGTGGTGATTTGTAGACGAAGAGTTCTGGCTTTGGCCCCGTCCACACGGAGACGAATTCAGGAGTATACGCAAAAGTTTTTTGTCCTATCGACATTTCATCCACACTAAACGGCATTTTGGATGACTGTAAACGGGTCCCAGAGTGCATAAATCCATTAACGACTGCTGGTTCATCTCCATATGGATGGCCAACAGCATCTTTTTTGAAATGACTACATCACACATAGCTTAGCTCTCTTAAGACATCTGCACAGGTCCAGCCAAAACAACAATAGCTGATTACAGGGTTGTGTTCGTGCTGCAGAAGCTACTGAGCTTATTATGGCTTTCACAGCAAAATCTGATGCTCCTTTACCACCACCACAAAACGCATACACCTTATGTTCTTAAATCCAACGCGGTGAACAACCAGAAGGGAAACAAGAAGAAAGTTTGTGTCAGTTTTCTGTGATCTTCTTCTCACTTTTAGTGCATTTCCGTGGCAGCGTTACAGCGCCACGTACAGACTTGGCATATGAACTACAGCATTTTCAGTCGATTCAGTGGTTCCGTGCTTATGTGGATATTTCCTAAAACGGTCTCGTCTTTACAGAAAACTTTTTCAAAACAAAACTGCAATATATCGTTTTCATCTCTGTTTAGATGGGGCCTTTAATCCCTGTCAGGGCCTTTCTGTGTGGTGCAAGAGGGTTCTCCCACAGGAGCATGAAAAATGGTATTGATCTACTATCATGTACTTGAAAAAACATAAATTCCTACAAGCAAGAATTGCAAGCTGGCATGTTTCTGTGGTGGTTGTGACTGCTGCCTTGAACTGAGATTGTAGTGGGTGTGAGTTATGGCCAGGCCCTTCATGACTGGAGCTTAAGTGCTTTATTTCTCTTGAGCAATATTTACCCAACCCCAAGATATTGGACAGTACATACACCCATAATGCCAAAAACACAAGGACAGCACATTAGTGTGATGGTACACAGCAAAATCGCCAGTGTTAGATTAACACTGAGAGTGTTAAATCTAACACTAGAAAAGTGTGTATATGTGTCCAATCTTTTGAGTGTTAATTTAACACTTTTCAAAGAGTTACTTTTTTTACACTGAACCAGTGTTACTACAACACTGTATGGTGTCAAAATTTTACACTGGTGAACACTGAGTAGTGTTGATAGTACTCAATACCGGCATCAGTGTTAAAAAATTAACACTAAGGTGAGTATTACAATTAATTTCAGCAGGTGTAAAATGCTGTGGATAGCAACTGCCCCTCGTTCATCAACCTAACAATAACAAGTAAGAAAACATGTAAGTTTCACAAAATGGGCGTTGGTAGTCAAACACACCTGACAATAATGACTACCACTTCACACTGTAAGGTATTTGACAGTGAAAAGAGAATTATAAGGCAGATTCAAAGACAAAACTTGTCCTGAGATGACAATCTGCTCTCACTCCACAGTTACAAATAAGCTGTCACCACTGCCAAGACTTGACCAACCTACAAGACAACTACACTCATGGTGCAGAAGTGTTTATGCATCAAAAACTTAGGAACTCAAGATAATTCAAGAAACATGTGCAAGTGAATCCCAGCAGTGACCCCTGTACAACAGGCAACATCTAAAACACAGCTAATCATCTAAATACATCTAAAAACATCTGAACCCAGCTTAACACTCTGCACTAAGGCATGATTGGAAAACTCTGCCCCCCCCCCAGATTTGAAATTACAGTAGGTGAGGCTTGGATCAACTGACTCTCTACAGTGTTGGAATGACACTGGTTGATTTAACACTGTCAAATAACTCCAACACTGAAGACCATTTACTCTGAATGGAGTTAAAATAACACTTTGAGTGTTAAAATCAAAACTGAAATGTTGAACACTGAGAATTCAACACTCCAGTTTTTGCTGTGTATAAGCTCTACCATCTCACAGCCATCAGCTTCTGGACTCCAACTCATCAAGGGTCTTCAACCTTAGCTTTAGTGCTCTGGCTTTGTATCACTTGAGCTTTGCACCAGCCAGTACATATACAGATAGAGGAAGATAGTCCAGGGGGGCATACCACTGTAATGGTACTGCCACCTCTCATCCAGTGGATTTCAGGATTGTGTCTGTTGTGGATTTTTTCCATTGCAAAGCAGACTTTGATTTTGGAGTACTGTAATGTTCTGGGAAGTATATAATCCCACAAAGGCAAACACTGGCAGGCAGTGCAGTTGTGAAATGTTTAAAGTTGCCTCCTACAGCATGAAGGTAATGCACCTTTGCTACATAGGTGCATTAGAGCATTTACACAGAGGATAAACTTCCCCTAAGCAGACTGTTTAATTGACTTTATTAAACATTTTGTTTTCAGGTTTGCAGGTCGTGTTTTTTACGTTTAACATTTGGAATTCAAACCCTTCCCTGAGCCCTTACCCTAAACCTAACCAAAGGTTCAATCCCATTTTATTTTGAAAGTTTTATTGTGTATTCCTATCCAGATAGAGGCAACGTTTCACAGCAGTGGCATGCAAGCTCTGAAAGCTGAAAGCAGCCAGACTGTCTTGCAAAAAGCAAGCACTGGAAGGAAGCACAGTAATGTGATGGGTAAGACTTGTGCAGCATGAAGGTTCAAGGTTTGAACCCTGACTGGGGGTTTCCTGTGTGGAGCAGGCTGCATGGGGGCATGGGGGTTAGCCCTGTTGCCTCGCAGCAAGACAGTTCCTGGTTTAGATCCTGGTAGGACTGGGGCTTTCTGTGTTGGGGTTGCATGTTCTCTGCTTCCACCTACAGAGACCAACTTTTGACTAAATTGACCATAGGTGTGAGTTTAAGCATGGCTGCTTGATCATCTTTGTATGTCAGCCCAATTTATTTGAAATGAGTCATTTGAGACACTCCTCGTCACACACAATTTGGTTTTAATACAAACAGCCTTATGCAATTTATTCTGCAGACTATACACTCTATAATAGGACACTGTAGTTTCTCTAAAACTGTGAGCTTTGGGCTCGGCTTGGGGTAATACCCGCCATGTTTATTTTTCATCTTCCTTGCTTCACTTCCTCTCTCTAGAACTCTTCCAGTGTTGTTCATTCCTCATTTACGATGGGGCAAAACAATATTTATCTCTGTCCACATTCATTTATCCTTTCAATTTGCTTTAGAGTGAGAAAAATAAAGCTGAAAAATGAGTAGGACCTAAGTGAGAAGTCTTTTCACCACTAAAGAAATCAAAGCAAAAGGTTACCAGAAAAAAAGTTCAGAATAAAAAACACAAGACAGAAAAAGGGGGCACTAACCAAAAGTGATGACTTGAACCCTCAGTTCCTGTGTCCCCTCCGCTTTAAGGTCAAAAAGTAGATAAATAACTGGCTGTCAAAATGAGGAAACACTTAATGGTTCCTCATCAGAACTGTAAGTGAGTATATATTGTCTCCATCCCAATCGTTTTAAAGAGTGAAGAAAAGGGCACTGAGCACACTGTAAAACGTCAGCACCAGAGGGTGAATTGTACATTTCCCCTATTTGTGGAGGGGTTTGTACCATCCTGCACTAATGAAAACAGAAAATGACAGAAAACTTAATATTTTCTGGAATAAGAAAGAATAAGAATCGAGTGTCCCAAATAGTTTAGCTTCTGTACCCGGCGTTTAGCCAGTTTACTTACCTTGAGGTTGGTGTTTGAACTTGTATGTATTCTAACTGTCTATAAATGTTTACCTTCAAATTAACTCAACATGTATTTTCTTTATATGCAAACAGCATGACTGAGTTTTTGGCAGAACTCATCCTACCTGGATTTAAAATTTGCCCCAAAACTGCAACACTAGTTAAGCTCACTTGGTGGAGTAAGTGCCTGATTTACAGAGGCTGCAGTCCTGGTCCCTTTTGTCAACATTTGACTCATGATTCCTGGGGAACTTAAGTGCTTGTCAGTCCCCCTCTCTCTTTTTCCACATTTCTGAAAGGGTCTGGCTTAAGACTGTACATTTCTGACAGGCAGTCTTTAAAGATGGCTCGTCTGAGACGCTATAAATCTCAGAAAGGAAGTGCCGTAATTTACCGGTACAATCTATTCCCAGTTTTAGATCATTCTTAAATTCAACTTTATACTGTTGATAAAGTAGTTACATTCATGACATAACAATGTTGCAAACATTACAGACAAAAAAACATTTCATAAACAAAGCAGAAGAATTATCAGAGGTCTAATCTGAGATTAAATTATGTATAGACCATTTTTAGAAGTAGTTTCATGACAAGTGCCTGGATTTACCTTCTTTAACTTTGGCTAAAACTAATGTAGCTACACTAGCTATGTTATTAATGTTACTACATAAGCCAATGTAGCTAAGTTAGCTTTAGCAATGTGAGCTTCAGCTAAAGTTAATGCAGCCAAAGCTAGCTCTGTAGATAGCATACCTATGCAGCTTACAAAGCGGTTTTGTGAGCTTAGCTTAAGCAATGTTAGCTACATACTTATGTTAGCTACATAGCTCTGTTACAGATATCATAGTTAGCATTACCTACATGAGTGTTCACGATTGTAGCTAAAGCTAACTTCAGAATACTGTATAAGTAATGCTGGTACCACCAGTTTGCCTTATAATTCTAACAGGAAACCTAAAAAATCCACAAATAGTAACCCACAAAGTGTTAGGACTTATCAAATGAATTTAAGCAGTAATGAGTAATTGTATAATACGGCAGTTAAGTATAATAACACTGTTAAATTGTTGTAAAAATGACTTAACTAACATATATTTCATTGTTTATTCCATTTATTTTTCCCATTATTTCATCAGAAATCAAACAAAAATCACAAATATTGAATGTTTTTAATTAATTTAAGCAGAAATAAGGCTCACAGTGAAAATATGAACCGATATAAACCACAAATGTGTAATAAAACTGTAAAAAGGTTATAAAACTGGCCAAAGTCACACTGATTTAGCCATTAATATCTTGAACACTTAATGAATCAACCAGATTTACCACTGGATCAGTCTTTATTATTATTAATTTTTTTACAAACCTGTGGCAATATCTAACTACACTACTGGGTACTGTTATCCTATATTATAAAAAAAGTTATTTGTCAAGAAAATACCCTTTATGTTAACTGGAGGATGAATTGACCATATGTTTTAATAAAGGCACCATTTTACAGTCATGTCCAAATATGGTGCTTCCATATTTAATGCTAAAATTGCAGTATCTGCTAGAAATCCAGTGAGTTCCATCATCTTACCATGATAAGTAAAGAGTAGACCCATATTTTCAGAACCAAAAGAGATGTAAAATTGTATTTTTTTTAGGGCTGGTGAAAATGGGAGGTCTGAGATGCTTTGGGCCACTGCTGATTGGCCAGATGCTATGATGGTATTTTCAGTGGCGTGGACTGATCGCCACTGATTGGCTGTGAAAAGTCATATTGCCTCTACTGTATCATAGATTGTTGAGGGGAGGCCATAAAGGATTGACCGAGGTGAACTTAAATGGTTTCTTTCCCCATGAAGGGTTACAGTTAAGAACAAGAGGTAAAACTAACTTTCATTGCTGTGTGAAGATCAGCCTAAAGTCTATTATCATGACAGCTGAACTGGATCCATACATTGACCAGTAAACACATCGACCATCACCACAAGCTTAAAATCAAGGCATTTAAATTGCAAACTGTATGAACCCATGAAGAGACCGGTATGAGACCAGATGCCAAACAATCAAACAAGTACCTCTTGCTGTTGTATTCAATATTTGTGAACTCTTGTCCAATCAGATTATTCAGTTAGAACAATAGTGCTGTATAAATATTTAGAATGAAAGAGAGTGATGTTAGAATGGCTTTCCAGCTGTCTGTCAGCAGGATGGGTTGTATGCTGGCAGTTGTGGCATGCACAGGACACCACAACTATCAGCAGAGGCTGAAAGGTCAATTACTGTAGAAGAAAGCAGGACTACAATTTCTCCATGAAGAAAAAAGATTGTACTGAAAGAGCTCCACAGAAACAACTGTGGACTTTGCTGAACACAACTGAACCTGTCAAGCAGGAAGACAAACTCAACCTTTTACTTCTGGAGACCCCCAAACCAGAATTGTGAGCATGTTTAACCATTTCAATATCTTTATGCATGCTCTGTGTAATATTACATACATAGTTACACTTATGTAGCTTTTCTGGTGCAATAATACATGCGTAAACACATCTGTTAATGCAAACTATGTGCAATAGGGCTATGTGTATTAATAATAGCACTTTAATTAACCAGCCCAAGGACTTTCTCTCTCTCTCTTCTTTAAGCACACTCATGATCATGTGCAATGTATCAGCACACATGCACTTTAGTACTACAGCACTTTACCCTCTGCCTTCTGCACTTCAGCTGCAATGGTCGCTTTATTCCTGGTCTATTTTAAGTAAAGGTCATGCAGTACCCTACTGTATCATTATATTTGGGTCTTTGTATTTTATTGTACTGGCTATGTTGTCTGATCGCTTGGTGTTGTCTGATTTTTATGCAGATTTTTAATGTACTCTTTGTTGTATACCATCAACCTAACGGGGACTATGGATGGAAACAAACCTAAGGCTACAATCTGGCACATTTACATGTCCATGTTCATTAATGCGCATTGTCCCTTGTAATAAATAAATAAATAAATAGACAGACTGAGTCTTACTGGTTTGACTTTGCAACTTAAAATCAAGATTTTGTGGTAGATAGTCAACCAAGTAAGTTTTGCCTAGTTTGTCAACTTTTGCTGTTCTCCCAATCCCAGGTAAAGTGACTATCTTAGTTTTCTTAAAATGAAATGAAATGCTTTTGTTTAAAACAAAATTGAAACCAAATAAATTCCTGTCCTGATTTATAGTTTGCCTCTCGAGTAGACTGACCTACAAAGGTGCATTAAGGCCTTTAAAAATGAATGAATGTATAAATAAATAAAAGGACTGGTAAATTTAGAAAAAAAAGTGCTTTTTTTGTTTATGAAGTTATGAATTTACAAGAAATCAAACAAAAATGTATGATGTTTAAAACATACAATGAAAAAGTAAGTTAATCAGAAACACACACACACACACAAAACACACAAAATGTTCAATTGAAAAATTTTATTTTAACTTCCCAAACACAAAATGTTTATCTTAATAAAGTAATAGGCTTATGGCATTACATACATCCATTAAAAAAGATGAATACTATTTCCGCTCTATTTTTCTGTGTTGATGGAACACAGTTTTAATTTTCCGTTAACAATACTTAATACATCAAAGTATTTTTTGTAATTGTACTTAAAGTATTCAACAATTATCCCTTAAATTGCAAATTTTTGTTCTGAATGTCTCTGGGCATTAGACGCTTTTGCACCAAGAGTGAAGTTACCTTCTCAGTCCCTCCAGTGGGGACCTACTTCAACACAGTAAGAATGAATTACCAAACTCTGTTGATTTTTTTTCTGCTAATCCACTTTTAAGATGGCACAGGCCATTGTAAGCTTACAACTTCATTTCATGGAAGTTATTCATTATCAAGTCTGCCGTCTATGCCATCTTTGGCTGGCTGGTCAGTGTTAACTTTAATAACATTAATTCTGGACTCAATCCAGTCCTGACCTGTAACTTTACTTAAGTCACATTTTTAAATGCTCTGCCTTTTAGGCCTTTAGAGGCTACCTTGTGTGGACAATATCTTCTTTATTCGCTAAGCATCCATAACTCTTACTTTAGCTCTTTTGCTATCCAGTGGCAGTAAAACTCTGTTTCACGTTTTATTATGGTAGATAGGGTGAGTGTTATAGGGTAGAGCTCTCCAATGTGGCTATAATGTGTACAGAAGTTCAAATAAAGTCTTTACATGCACAGCCAAACTATGGTGGACAGGTGCTAAGACAAAGGAAAACATAAAAAAAAAACAAAAAACAAAATAAGATTTGCACATTGCAGGTCCCCAAAAGTCCAAATTATTTATTGTTATAAGTAATCTCAAAAAATCTCCCACAACGCACCCATGGGTTCCTATTCAGACTTCAAGAATTAGTGCTTAAGAAAGCTCATTGAAAAATAAGCCAAAATGCCCATATTTTTCTTGGGTGCTTTCATCGTGAAATACAAATCTAAGTGAAGTAAAATACTTCTGGAGAGTCGCTGTGGTGACAACAGGCATAGCAAAAAGCTCACCTCTTTGTTGTTCTTGATACCAGTTAATGTTAATTTTCACTTTAGTAAATTACTGATAACATTAACTGATCTGCTCTACTAAATTCAACATTTTTCTTCACCAAGTAATGTTTCAAGTAGTTGTATTTTTATAAACTGTTCCCACCTGGCTGAACGTGCCACGTTTTGGCAGTGTAGGCTTTGGGGCTAATTTAGCCAGCATCATCAATATGGCATGTTGTTGGAGCTGCAAACTCTTGGATTTGACAGTCATAACTGTTTGATTTTCTTTCATCTTTACAAGCCCTCTTGACAATATTGTGTATAAAGTCACCCTGTGATGGATCTGGCCAAGCATTCCTTAAGCCTTTCAATTATTTTTGGCTCTTGGCTGAGAGCTTTACAAGATGCTTTCTGAGCAGCACTTAAAAATGAAGGGAGGGCTTCCAACAGGACGTCATTTAATATGTATCAAATGATGGAGGGAGATCGAGCACAAACAAAGAAAGGGTCTGCAAATCTGTTGCATGAGACATGAGATGCTGCCATGAGGAGGAGAGGAGCGAGGAGTAATAAGTTGAGGCAGCAGGCAGTGGAGGACGTAATGCAGTTTTCTCTCCCTGAAGGGCAACACGAGCCAAGGAAAGATTTCAAATGTGCAGCAGGTGTAAAAAATGAAACACAGGCAGTCCAACATGGGAAGAGGTCAAATGAAATGAAATGAAGACAATAAGAGAAGATTAAGGGTGGCCAAGTGCAAACAGTGATTAATTGCCTACTGTGTGACAAACGGTCTCCAAACACACACAGAAAGCTTGTGCACACAGACAGTGATGTTAGAAAGAGAATAAAAACACACACAAACAGAATACTAAACCCTCAGGCAGTACACAATCTCTGGTTTTATGTTTCCCTTTGTGGTTTGCTCTCTTTGTTTTTTCATGAAAGATTAAATAATATGGACTATGTATTGACATTTTGCATAATTTCAAAGATTTTTATGGTGGAAACTTTTCAACAAATTTCAACAAAGCAAACTCCTAACTCAATAGCAAATAATGCAAACAGGTAACTTTCCGGTGTTTCAGAGCTTTTACATCAAGTATTCTTGATGTGAATAAAGTCAATATGTACTTGGGTCTTGCATGGATGGTGAGATTTATGCGCAACGAGACAGCATATATTTATTGGATTGTCTATCACAGCACATACAATACAGTATTCCCCAAGTAGACATAATTGCATGCAGTCAATATGTGTATGTGTGCATGTGGATGACAAAAGAGAAACAATGAAAACCTCTCTATATGGTGCAGATTTGTTTGTACTTGCATGTTTGTTCATGCCAGAGGCAGAAGATCCTGTACTTGTTGTTTATTACAACACAAGGTCACAGTTATTGCTTTGTCAAGTTGGGAACTCATTCAGTTATTAATTACTTTGCTTCAATCCAATGAGCTGTTGAGCCTCCTCTCAAACGGGCACATGAACTCACCACAGACGTGGCCAGAGGCTCTGCAAAAGTTCTGATGTAAACACAAGATACTAAAAGGATAAGCGCTCGGTGAAGAAATCCCTAAACCCAGTTGTGGCCTTAGTATTCCTCCAACAAGTCAGCCTTGCAGACTGTTGGGTAGCAATAAAACAACACTTTGACAGGGTTGCAACATGGGAGTCTCTCTCTTCACCTGTACTTTGTTTTGTGTCTCTATCTGCTCGAACAACTCTTCAGCCTCTGAAGATGTCCATCCCTGCCCTAGAGTATACACAATATCACTGCAGACACATATTAATGCAACACAGGGTTGAAGAATGAAGGAATTGAGATTTATTGTGAATCAAATAAAAATGCATCTACTGACAACTAAAAAAGACAAACAAAAAAACAAAAAACCCCCCGAAAAGGCTGAAGACGCTAGCTAAACAGAACAAAAGATGGGGAGATAACAGAGTCAGCCCAGTGGTGAGCAAAGGGACTCGGTATCTTCTCCTGAAACTGGTCAACCAAGAGTAAGTGTACCTAATGGGAAATAAAAAGACCAGAAATGGGGCTCTCAGCAATCTCCAGTCCGAAAAAAATAAAAAAACCTAGCAATCTAAACATGCATAAGGACAACAAGAGATACTTGCAAACAGTAAGTGGGATACACAGTAACTACTCAACCGAAGCTGCCCAGAGAGAGTGTGTGTGTGTGTGTGTGTGTGTGTGTGCGCCCAACCTCATGCTCTCCCTGCTCCTCAGTATACCCTTTCTCCACTCTGATTGTCAATTGCACTCAGGTATCTTGCAGCCAGAAGGAGAAGGGAAACCAGAGAGCCAGAGGAAAGAAAGAGTTGAACAGCCTTGAATGTTGTATCTATGGAAGTGTTGTAAACATTTATTTGACATAAACGTGTGCCAGACTTGCTAGCCCGCTTGCGGAACAGTGACACTAGACTTCAGTATGTTCTCACACCTGAAAAGGGTCATTCACAGCAGTCATTAGGATAAGATTTGATTTTTTGCCAGCTCTGAAAACAGCTCTGAAAGGTCCAGGCTTCAAATCCTGGATGAGCCCCCAAACATGTGTGCCAAACATGCTTGCCCGTTAACAGAACAGTGAAACTAGACTTCAGCATGTTCTCACTCTTGAAAGGTCATTCACTGCAGTTATTAGGATAAGATCTGATTTTTTTGCCAGCTCTGAAAACAGCTCTGATTGACCCAGGCTTTAAATCCCGGATGAGCCCCCAAACATGTGTGCCAAACATGCTGGCCTGCTTGTGGGACAGTGACACTAGACTTCAGTATGTTCTCACAATTAAAAGGGGTCATTCACTGCAGTCATTAGGATAAGATCAAACTTTTTTGTTCGTTTCATCACGAGCCCACATATTTGCCCTGACCAAATTAAACCAAGCCCAGAAAGAGGTGAAAAACTTTCAAACAGTCAAAATCCAGAGTTCAGCCACATGTAGATCTCAGTGTTTTCACATGTTTACAGCAACCATATTCCAGCATATCTCTTTAAAAGGTTTTGAGCCATAAACTGTAGCCACTTACTTTTCCCCCTCTGGAAATCCCCTGTTTTGCTGTTTTGCTGTTCTAATGACACTATCCTCACCTTCGTAACCCTTACAGATGCTTCTCCAGCAAGCCTGGAACTTGGGTGACTTTTCAGGGTCTTTAAAGATTGAAAACAAAATCTTTAAAGACCCTTGATGTTTAACATTTATTAATCAGTTTTTAATAAAATTTTTCAGTTGTTTCTGCCAACAGCTTAGCATTAGCCACCAAATTGTTTTCTTACAAAGGTTGTTACATGGGCTTTGACAACTTATGGCAGGCTGTTCTGTTGTCATGTCATGCTTTGCCAAACTGCACACATCTTAACATTGGAGACAGCCGGAATGGAGAGAAAGAGAGACAGAGAGGCTGTGACGTGGCCCTCTTTGTCACTGCAGACAGGAAGTGCTTTGAATTGCTTTTGAATTCACCCAGTCCGAAAAAGTGCAAGGCCTTTTTTTTTTTTTTGATGTAAATATTTTGAAGACTTTTTGCCACAGAACAATTATTTTTCATTTTTTGGTCCCTAATTGATGCGAGAACAAGCTTGACTGTACACCACATGGTTGACGTTTTACAAGCATTACAACACATTGAGTCCAGGCAAGACAAAATGGTAAAAAAAAAAAATATATATCTGAGTAAGAAATTAGTATAGTATATTAGTATTATTTAATTCTGATTTTTGCACCCTTTGGTGATTGTTCCCTTTCTCCAGAATGGTACATTATTTATTAAACTTAGTTTATACTTATTGTGGTGGAAATTTCAAAAAGACCAAAAGACTAAGACAACAACAACAATCAGTAAGAGAAACTGTCTGGGTTTTATTTACACCTTCATGCGACACACTGACCATGACCACACCATTACCATGGCAGAATGTGTGTATGGTATGTCCAGTCCTCTTTTTATATCCATCTGCATGCTTACAAAACAGTTTGCGTAATAGGTTGTAAAACAGACTCTTGTTTCACAAGTAATTCTTTTTAGGCCATACAACTCCAGGTCAAGGGTGTTTATCAGCCTCAAGATAAGACAGGTCCAGCACAAATACATACAAGCCTTAAATATGATTTTGTTGACCCTAACCCTGAGGACCATTTAGTTACAAAACCCTCAAGACAGGCCTAAAAATCATCAAGAGGTTAAGACCTGGGCAGACACTTCATGGCCCTCAAGAAAAGGCAAAGGTTTAAAAGCTAGGTCAGTTATTATCAATATATCATATTACCATATAATATTTTCAGAATAACCAAAATCTAGCATTAAACCCCAACACGTGTGGGTTGGAATGTATGACCTGCAGTGCAAAATAGTGCTTTGAGTAGTAAGATAATGAGAAAAGCACTACGTGTAAAGTATCCCTGCAGCCTGTTGAGGTTATATTTGATAAGTTGCTCACATGTGTGGACATAATAAGAAAATAACATTGTTATGGCCTGCTTTAAGCACTCAGTGTTGATGCATATTGTCACATAGAGGCATGCTACAGTCTGACAACAATAAAAATATGTGTATTATACAGGAGAACTGCAGGTGTAAGAAATATATTTGTTACACGAGTTTGAAACTCCAGTGTCACCTTTGTAGCCCGATGCATATAGAATAAAAACACGATCAGCTTCAAATAGAGCAAGTGATACACATGAAAAAGAAAAATTATCCACATTTGAAGACCATTTGAACAAGCTTTGATCTCTCCAAACGTGCGGAACTAATTCCTCGTGTTCTCATATTGTTCAGTGTGAGAACCGTTTGAAGTCACATGTGGTGTTCGATAACCTCATGTCAGCATCATAGGAAGTGCACCTGCATGTGTCCCATTCAATTCCTGCTGGACCAGCGTTGACAGAAACAAGGATGATTGATTGGTTCCAGCCCATCGTGTCGCTGCACGTGACAACTCTGTTCTCTCTTTTATTTTCCCAGCCAAATAGCTTTCCCTCCCTTTGTTCCTGTGAGTCGTTTCTTTTTCCTCTGACTTTTTCCAAAAATAAAGACCGCAAGAGTTCTGACCTACATGTAAAGGGTGCCTTTCACAAAGTCAACAATAAAACAAAGAGAGAAAGAAAGTCAAGAGGGACAAGAGAGAGAGACCTAGAATGAGAAATGTGATACATTCAGGAAAGTGCTGATGTCATGGTTGTTGTGTAGTATGACTACTGATCTTTGAATGCACAAGGTTTGCCTGTTCACCTGCTGAGGCATCCATTCAAATCCTTGGGATGGATGATGTACACAATAAATCCTGGTTAATCATCCCAAAGAGACTGAAAAAGTATACAATGTAAACCATATCTAACAGTGTGATGCCACTCAGCCTGAAGAGTCTTGTACACAGTTATTGAATGCATGCAAGTATACTGAAAAAGTAGAATAAATAGAGATACCATACCGTATACAGTTAATCTGCATATCCACATGATAATCACCCTGTTACAATTTTGAGTTTGCACACATTCTGTTAGGCATGTCCTCTGAAACTTGTGTAAAACACCTTAAACTACTACTCAAAGCAACCCACATCCAGACATGTCATCATACATGGTACATTTTATTAATAATAAAATGGGAAATCTATGCCCTCCTTTATGAATCTCCATGTTTTCTCTGACCTACCTACCCTAACTTATATAAACAGTTTAACTTTCACATTTTTGTTTGTGGGTGCCAGATTTTAAACTTATTCATTTATTCATTCATATGCAAAAGTATGAAAAAAAAGCCAGCGCTACAAGTGCAAGACAACAAACAGAACAGAAGAGCCAACAGATGGCAGGAGACACTAAACTGTATGATGTGATGCATGCTTCACATTAAACAAATTGTAGCTAATTAGGACGATGATCCACTCTGAGTAGGACATAAAGCGAAGATACTGGATTGTTGCTGGTTTCTTCAAACACCAGAAAGCTGGAGATTGGACATGTGTCGTACAATATTCAAGCTCTGCAAAAATAAGGTAAAACACTGCAGAAACACCAATCTTCAACAATACATGAGCACCTAACAACAACACCTAGACTCTTGACACTGGGTTGGTTTGTCCCATCACATCCAGCACTGAATGACCCAATAAAACAAAAATTTCTACAGGATCAGAAGATCTCAAGTGGCACGTTATATGTAACACTCTGAGCATTAATCTATTTTTAACCATTTGTATCACCTGGACTTCTTGCCTTAGAAACCTTGTAAAACACCAACCCTGTGGTGCACAGTCCTTTTTCCAGGACATGTGCTTTAAGAATATGTGTGCTGCCGTGATGTCACTTGAATTTCAAAAACGTAAACTCAAAGTAATCATCCTGTGATAAAAGTAATTATTCCATGTTAAAAGGTCTTCATAGTATTCACATATTGAAAAAAAAAAAAGAAAAAAAGTCCTTGCACGTCTTTGTGTTAGCTTTATCTGAGCCATTATTCCAAACAGATCCTGTCTGCAGTGACAGAGGGAGACATCACAGGCTCTCCGTGTCTCTTTCTCTCAATTATGAGATATTCCAGCTGTCCCCTGCATGATCTGCCCAGCCAGACATACACAGTTTTGCAATATGCCGTACATATTATTGTATTTGCATTTATTTAATAACTCAATGATTAAAAATACATGTTTTGATCTACTTCCCTAATCTCTGGGGATTTAAGTGTTTTAAGTGAAAGATCCTAAAACTATGCCCTGTTATCCTATACAACACAGC
This sequence comes from Cheilinus undulatus, assembly GCF_018320785.1. Lineage (NCBI taxonomy): Eukaryota > Metazoa > Chordata > Actinopteri > Labriformes > Labridae > Cheilinus > Cheilinus undulatus. Next base: position 32,749,418 of record NC_054875.1, read on the forward strand.
ATACATCTTGAGGATGTGAAAAAACATACACCCCTACCGAGTTCTCATTGAACATTCAAATTAAAAGTCTCTAATGTAAGTAAAATCTCCTGACACTTCACTGTGACCTCTCAGTACTGTTTGATGAAAGGAAAAAAATTTCACCATAGGCTTTGCTTCATCACACGCCCTGAAACCGTATCTGTGTGGGTTATTTATCAAAGGACAAAGTAGTTCAGAAAAGTACTCTATCACCTGATGCTCTCCCAACATGTGGTCAGTGAAGTGGTTCAACCTCCTCATACATGTGCATTTTGGGGGGTGGATCGAGATCATGATGTATGATGATGAGGAAGGGGGCTGGGATTCACAGCGTTGGGGGCAAGATGCGTGTAGTGTGCACACGTTAAACAAAATGGGATGCTGAGATTGAAAAATAGTAAAAAAAAAAAATGAAGGAAAGTTTTATTCTGTGAATAAATTGTTGGCATTGCCTCTTTCAGGTAGCTAAAAGAAGAATGTGAAGTCAGAAAAAATAAAATTTACATTTAAAATATAACCCAAACTCCAAAGAAGTTGGGACACTGTAGGAATCTAAAATGTAAAATAAAAGAATGCAATGGTTTTTGAATCTCATAAACCCATATTTTATTCACAATAGAAGAAAAATATTTCTCAATGTAAAATTGCAAAGACTTTGAGTATCCCACCATCTACAGTACATAATATAATAAAAAAATTCAGTGAATCTGGAGAAATCTCTGAAGGGCAAAGGTTATCACTACATGAGCAGAAGAAAACTTCCAGAATTTACTGTCCATCAACACCGTGCCATCCACACATGCAAGTTAAACCTGTATAATGAAAAGAAAAAGCCATATGTGAACACAATTCAGAAATGCCACCATTTTCTCTGGGCCAAAGCCCACTTAAATGGGACAGAGGCAAAATGGAAAACTGTTCTCTGATAAGATGAATCAAAGTTTGAAGTCTTTTGGAAAACCATGTCCTGCAGACCAAAGAGGAGGGGGACCACCCAGCTTGTTTTAGCACACAGTTCAAAAGCCTGTATCTCTGATGGTATGGGGTCGTGTTAGTGTCTATGGCGTGGGCAGCGACACATCTGTAAAGGAACTATCAGTGCTGAAAAGTATGAAGAGGAGCAACAAATGCTCCTATCCGAACAACATCTCTTTGAGGGAAGGCATCACAAATTTCAGCAAGATGATGCCAAAACACATACCACATCCATCACAACAGCATGACTGCACAGTAGAAGAGCCTTCATGCTGAATCGGCCTGCCTGCAGTCTAGACCTTGCACCAAGAGACAAAATTTGGTGCATCATAAAACAAAAATCTGGCAAAATAGACTCAGGGCTGTTTAGCAGCTAGAATCCTACATAAGAAAAGAATTGGACAACATTCCTCTCCAAAAACTCCAGCAACTGGTCTCCTCACTTCCCAGACATTTACTGAGTGTTGTTAAAAGAAGAGGGGATGCTTTTTTGGAATTAAAGTTGCACTACTTAGGCAGTCTTTCAATCACAGCTTACTTCGATGAATTGTGAATTGTTTGTGGAGCACCATGGTGCAGTAAGACTCTTTTATTTGTTTCATGATTATGCTTCTGCTTGAGGGATGGAAATCTGTTGCTTGATTTACCCATCATCAGCTCTGGCATTCAAGATACTTCCTGTGTCTAAAAATCTGCATTAAAGGTATCCACACTCTGTTTAGAAGATGCACAAACAGATGGGACAAAGGCTTGATTTAAAAGGACACCAACAATGGTGTATTTCTACTACGTCTCACAAGGCCTCTTTATCAAATCCATCTGTGTGTATTTGACCTGAGCAAACTCCCAGGCAGTGTACGAAATGGTTGCTTCAGATTGACCCCTGTATTTATCGCTGACGTATTTTAAGTGGTCACACTGAGCCACGAGACACAGCAGTGATAGCCAGAGGGGGGTGTGAGGAGAGGAACTCTTTTTGAGCTATCTCCACAGTATCAGATAAACAAACAAAGGTAATTGCCTGTTTCAAGCAATGCAGGAAAAAAAGGATTCCCTTGTGTTCCACACTCATAGCAGAGGAAATCCTATCTTCAACCACATTGCCGTCATTTAGGGAAATAAACACTGCGGTGGAGAGGACTTGTGCAACCTGCTCCTCTCTTTATTTGAATACATTTGCATTGCAATTTAATACAACATTATTTGCACACTGAGAATTAAAAACCACCCCCGCATCAAAATAAGAAACAAAAGTATATCCCACAAGACACTAGGGTGGATGAAGACATAGTTTAATGGGCTGTATGTTTTGAGTTAAAATTATAAACCTCGTTTGCAGACGCCGTTGAGTGAGCGCATCGGTGCCTTTATACTATACAGCAAGTTTCCCAACATATACACAGAATTACTGTCAGCCATCCTGTTTATTTTTATTATGGGAAGCAACATTAGCAAACTGGCTGAGATGCATCAACCTGGAAATAAAGAAAAGCTTTAGAACATCCTGGATATCACTAACCGACTCAATTCAATGTATGATGCTATTGTAGATCTACTTATTAGTCATAATGTTATAACCATCCAAGATAGACTTACCACCAGCTACCTGAGAGTGTTCTTGTGGGCATTTATGCCCATTCATTCAGTCGGGCAATTATGAGGTCAGACACTAATGTTGGAACAGAAGGCCTGTCTTGCAGTCTCCATTCCACTTCATCCTAAAGGTGCTCGATGGGTTGAGGTCAAGGCGCTGTGCAGGTCATTCGAGTTCCTACACATCAGACTCATTCAACCATGTCTTTATAGTCCTTGCTTTGTGCACTGAGGCACATTCATGTTGGCAAAGAAAGGGGCCTTCCGCAAAGTCTTGCCACAAAGTTGGAAGCATAGCGTTGTCCAAAATGTCTTGGTATGCTGTGGAAGATTGCCATTCAATGGAGATAAAGAGCCTAGCCCAAACCCTGAAAAACAGCCCCATACCATTTTCCCTCATCCACCAAACTTCCCATTTGGCACATTCCAGTCAGGCAGACAAAATTCTACCAGCATCCACCAAACCCAGGCTTACCCATCTGACTGCCAAACAGAAAAGTGTGACTCCACAGAACAGGTTTTCACTGCTCCACAGTCCAGTGTCAACGTGCTTTAGACCACTCCATCTGATGCTTTGCATTGGATTTGGTGATGTCAGGATTAATGCAGGTGGCAAACAGTTTTTTGTTTAATTTAATTTTAGTGGAGGTTCAGAGCTCTTCAGCTACAGAATCATCAGAGCTTTGGGGACACCTTAACTCATCGTGATTTTCTGCGGTCTTCCAATTCAATGCACTCTCTAAAATTATCACTTATAGTTGACTGTAGAATATCCAGCAGGGATGACATTTTATGAACTGTCTTATTGCAAAGGTGGCATCCATCACCATACCATGCTTGAGGTCACTGAAAGACCCATTTTGTACTGTATGGCTAGGTGCTAGATTTTATATACCTGTGGTAAGGGGTCTGATTGAAACACCTGAATTTAAAGCGCTTTAAGCAACCAACTTCCCCCCTTTCCCATAGATTCCTAACCAATGTTCTTCACTTTACAACAAAATGGAAGTGGAAGTGCAAGCAGGAAGACTGTGTTACTCATTCCTTAGTCAAGCTCGACTCCCTTCTTCCATTCTTTCTTTCTTCTCACTTTGGTTATCAGCTGATTATGGCCGTTGACTATTAAGTACTGAGCTAATCAGATGCTGCCATAACCTTGTTTGACCAGTCATCATGCACCTGTTATATTTTAAATCTGTTGTCCTCTCCTTTACGGTCAGCTACAAACTCCTCCACCCCAGCCACCTCCATTCAGTTCATCGGCATCTTGTCCAGATCCTCACGCGTCTTCTGCTCATCTCATCCTGCAGACTTCTCCAAGCCACCTCATTGGTTTCCTGGTCCAGCTTCTCAGAAGTCTACTCCTAATCTGATCCTGCAATCCTCATGAACACCACCAGCATCTAGACTCCAAAGGGGGTTACCTGTTCCTGCCGTTTGCCCCACCACCCCTTCAAGGACATGAAGTCATCATGATAGGGTCTAATCCCCAAAGGCGTTGCACATTTCTCTTTTTCTCTCAAAATTTGTAAAATAAGATATTGTCAAACTTGAATTAAGTCTCTCCTGATTGTATTATAGACAATTCATCTTGAGAATGTTGCATACTGTACCTTTAATTAACAAAAATGTCACAGCAGTTAAATGATTTTCTGACTGACTGAGCTACTTCACTCTCTACATCACCCAAGCCTTGATGCCAAACACTAACACTTTTAAAAAGGCCTTGCTAAAGTAAAAACTTTTTTCAAGCGTATTTTCCTTTTCATCTCTTCCCTTATTGAGAACAGACCAAATGGGATTCACAGTTTTTTTGTGTATCTTCCACAGAGTAATCGTGTTTTTTTTTTCCTACAGACTTACACAACAAAGGCAGCACACTTTCGAATCGGAGGAACAAACTATGAATCATTTTATTGTTGAACAATTCCACTTTTCAACTCTGTGACAGTGTTTGACTGATGAGGTATTTGCTTGAGAGTCATCTCTTTTCCTCAGGCAAGCCAGTCTCATCTCCAGTGCATGCCTGTGTAGGATTCTGAGCACAATGTTCCTTTTACTTTGTAAATTACAGGATCTTTCACCTTATTTAAGATAGCATTGGATGCTACTTAGACGCACATTTATATACTGAAAGAAAGATCCATGGCTATGTCTTTGTGTCAAGTTATGTTTAGTCTTGATGCAGTCGATTCCAGAAATCTCCAAGTATTATTTTGTTCTGCTTACGGGTATTGATAAGGTATAATTCTATTTTTAAGTATGTATTTGCTCAACTTTGATTAATTTTGCCATGTAAAGTCACAGCCACAAGCCAAGAAGGCTAAAAAATGTTGTTTAAACCCCTCTGATTTTTAACCAGCGGCATGTCACGATAAAATTAATGTTATAGAAAAAAATCTTTCTCCATTCCTCTCAGTGTTACATAAAAGGAATGAAGAAGCTTCCTGCTCATGTCCCAACAAAACTTTTTGAACTACAGCCTGCAGTTCTTTATTTTTCCTGTATCTTCACACAGAAGGTCTCCTCTTAAAAGGGGCAGCACCAGAACCTTACACCACCACCGGGATCAACTGAGAACATTCGCTTAAAAAACATCGTAGAAAGACGTGTTGCTGTAGATAGGGCAAGACTCTGTTTTCCTTTGGCCCATGTGTGGACTAGACCACAGATTCACTAGACACCAACTGTTATTGGAATGGGATTTGCTCCAACAAATTTGATGGACATATCCCTTTTAAGAGAAAAACAGTAGCCAAAAGTGCACTTACATTACATGTAAAGCAATACCAGAGTGTCCCCGATCACATCATACATCAAGACCGAATGCCAAGATTTAATCTCAGGAGTCTTAAAACATGACCTCCATGTCAGAAAAGTAACTGCAAACCAAAGAAAAAAAGACATATTGTGTTTTGATCTGATATCCTCTCTCCTTGAGTTGCCTTATGCATATGTGGGCTGAGAGAAGGGAGCCAGGTGTCTTTTCTGTCCTTTTACCAGTTAACTGCTGATTCAAGCTGGCTTCAAGGTAGCATGCCCAAATACAAGCAGGTGATGAAAAGGCAAGATGACTCAAAAAGGTTGCAGAGAGATGGGGGGGGGGGGGTCCCTGCACACCTGAAAAAATAAACTCTGAACTAAAATATGCTCCAGATCAAATGGGGGTAAATGAATGTTAACTGGCTTCGCCCCCACTTCCATTTTCCCACCTCTCTTTCACTTATTCCACTTGTACTGAATGAAGACACATCCCTGCATTCAAACATGCACATGAATGGATGCACGAGTACTACTTTATAATGCAGTGTTCATGAATTGAATTCCTCGCCATTGCACACGCATCCATTTCCTTTGTGTGCAGCCACAGAATGAAGACAGATGTGGACTCCTTTGTTTCTGTTTTCTATATGAATGAAGCTCCCAGCAGATCCTCCAGTGTAACAGAAAAACACTTTCGTATGAACTATGGAATGCAGATACACACCATGTGTGTTCGCTGGTGAAATAAAACAAAAAATAACAGCTGGACTAACTTGCGAATATTAACCATGACATTTTGCTTCCATTTGCACTTCAAAGACACCTATGCCCCGGCCTCAACCCCACCCTGCAGACCTCTCCACATCCAGATATCCATTTGGTATAGTGTCATTATCCTTCTACCTCTTCACTGTCATCTCTTACCTCAATCCTTCTTCGCCATGATTCCAACAGTTAAAATCAATATAAAGGCTTGATTGAGCATTTTGCCACAGGGTGTAATACTGTTTAGAGAGCATAAGCATCTCTGTCAATAGGTGAGGCTCAAACTGTGAGAGTAAAAGGAGAACTATGGGCCAAACATGAAATTCAAAGCATTAAAAATGTTGTTAAAGTGCTGAAACCATTTTATAGATCATGTGCATGCTACTCTGGGAGCATGCTGTGTAAAGAAAATAAGTCAGGATCAGATTGATTTAGGTGCAAAAGTGTGTGGGAGAGAGACACACAGAGAGAGGAGGGGGCAGAGAGTGGGGAATGGACATGTACAAGAAGGAGATTTAAGTGGAGAGAGAGAATAGAGCGGAGAGAAGGGGACTGAGAGAGAGAGAGAGGCAGAGAGAGAGAGAGAGAGAGGGGGCTGTAGGGCTGACAGAGAGAGAGAAGAGCAGAAACCAGCAGCACGTCTGCCTCGATCTGTCGCCTCTTGGATCTCCCCTGAGCTCAGCTGCTCGTGGATCCTCTCGCTCACAGAGCTGAGTGCGTACACCGGCACGTCTGCTTTTTAAACTGCGCTGCTCGGGGTGTGTTGCTGCCACATGGGTGAAGGGTTGACCAGCTCGGCTCTGGACCGGACTTAAAACCCATGATCCCCTGCCATCTCTGGCATCCTCTCTCATCACTAAGGTAAGAAAAAAGTGCTTAATTAAGTGGGGGGTTTTTTGCCCTCTTTACTTGTCTTTTTTTTCTTCTTGTGTGCTTTCTTGAGTTTTTTAAAAGTATGCTTGTCTTAGTTTGAAAACCAAGCTTGCAAAGCTCTGCAGTGAGGATCTTGTTGCATTTATCTTGGCTTTAGTTTCACTGTTTACTATGACAGTGCTGACCTTCTTTGTGTGCTTGCACAAATCAGGTTTTATCTCTATGTTATGACTGCACATAGCATCATAAGGCAAATAATGACTGTAATTTATGTTGAACCTTCTAACAAAACAAGTTTCAAAGTGCCTTAAAAGCAGCTGAACTTCTAACATGATTTTTACTACACATGCACATGTGCTGCCTTTGCTTCTAAGTGCAGCAGCAGGCAATTGTCTGATTGTTCTACAAGGCTTGAGATGGTTCTGGTGATGTCTTTGTATTCATCCGAAGCATTTATAGAGCACATGTGTGTTGCAGAGCAGTGGTTCTCAACTGGTGCGGCATCCACCCCCTTATGAGAAGTCAACGCGCACATTTTTTAAAATGTTCAACCAATCAAATTCTTATATAAAGAGCAGCTAGGGCCCTACGTTATCAAAGAAAGAGAGAGAGAGGACAAAACAAGCATGTTTATGAAGCAAATAATTGCAGAAAGAATTGCTCTTTTTCCCAAAATACCAAATACACTAGGTAGTTTCTCTAGGACTCCCCTTATTTACCTAGCAAAACCACCTTTGTTCTGCAGGCAAAAGAAGATAATTAAATCAAAATCTTGAGAAATAGACAAAAAGAAAAATACTCGTCATCACAGAAAAACATTTGAAAAATTTATGGATATACTGTATTTTCTCTTTGGGCTTCCATACATCATGGACTTTTGCCACATTTTTTCCAGCAAACTGGGGACCCAACTTGGAAACCCACTTTTGATCCAACCCACCAGTTGAGAATCACTGTTGTAGAGGACAGTAAAGTACAGATAACTGAGTGAAAGTTAGCTGGAATTTGTCATGTGGGCTGCATTAACCATGACATAACAGCCTTCTCACGCTGATGTATACACTTCAACATTTAAACAGCATGCATTGTTGAGTCAGCATATAAGTATAAATGTAGCTGAAGTTTGAGCCATTATTTATATCTGTCTAAAATCTTAAACATGTTTGTTTTAGTGCCACAAAGTGGCTCCTTATCACGTAAGTCTTGGACTGCTGCTGCTCCAGTAAGAGGAGTGGGGGAGGATGGAGTTTTGCTCCGACTGTGTGACTGTTTGTGATGAAGACCCTTATAAAACACAAATCGGGACAATCAAATGTCTCCTGGAGGGCTCCCCCAAATATGAACTCTTCCTTTGAAATGTGAAGAGCTGCAGTCTGAAGCGCTCCGCTGTTGCATCACAGGCAGACTTGTCACACTGTACGTGTCTTTCATATGTTAGTAATCATGATCTTACATTGCATAATTAGCCACTGGCACTTCAAATGGAGCCGGCTGCTGATATGCTAACTACATAAAAGGCATTGAACTTGTCAGAATAATAAGCCAAACACTTTAGCAGCTGTTGTAGAGAACTAAAGTGAAATGTTTAAGTCATGCTTTAGTTTTCATTTTCCAGATGCACTCTACTTGATTAGCTGATGCTTGCAGGAAGAAGATGTCAGTTTGATTCTTCTAATTGATCTGCTGAGCTTTTATGCTGCTTACTCAACACAAAAGGAGCATTTTTATAGCAAAATCACTGCTTGAAATTGAAACTGCCCTCAAGGATTTTCAAGGCTTTTTATTGTCTGATATAAGTGCTCAAGCTCTGAAGTGATATAAATACGAGAATTTCAGACTGAGCAGTCAATCCATGTGTGTATTTTTTTTTTTTTTTTTTGAAAGGACTGAATCTGCTTGACATCCATGTGACAGAATTTGCTATATGATTATTTGGCGGAGATATACTATATATGTGTATATTAAGTTCAGGTCTGCAAATTGAAACATCCAAGGCTGCTGCTATTCCATGCTCGCCTGCAGCCATCATAATAATCAAGAAGCATACATCCAATCTCTGACATGAGAGAGCATGCTTTGTACAGCGCTGCTGCCAGCATTGCTGGAAAACAATCTGTTTCATTCAGTGCCTTCTGCTAAATTTATTTTTGATTCACATGATGTATAAGACCACAGAACAACTAGCTAATAAAAGGCTATGTAAGGAAAGACTTTTTATTAACTCAGAAGAACAAAAATAAAAGACAGCACGTGGTGTAATGCATTATGTCAGTCCTTTCCAAACCCTCTTTTTCTGGAGATAGAGGAGCTGAAGACAGACAGGAAATATGGAGAGAGAGAGTGGGATGACAGCGCAGATCCCACAAACAGTGCACTGAAGACTTTATGTTCTCTGGAACAACCCACTTTTATAAAATAAACTATTTAAAGTGACTTTAAACATGCAACTTTCAAATTTAAATTGTACCAAAATTCATTGTTTTAAATCTTTTTACTTAAACTCACTCTTCAAGATGATCAACTCCCTGAGAATAAACACCTTAATGATAATCTTCCTGTGAATTTACATCTGTTGTTGTTCTCTCACAATAGTGTGTATGGCTTTACAGAACTAGTTCATACATCATCTTTCAGGTAAAAAGAAGCCAGTTAGCCCATCTTGATACTGTTTGATACAAAGGCTGAAATAAGAGACAGAGTTAGGACAATTAAAGATGAGACAGAAGACAGAACAAACTACAAAATCACTCAGATAGTGCAGACCTACGCCATTAGCCCTATCCCCCAATAGTAAAGAATCCTTTAAAAAATTCCTGGATCCAGACAGTGACCCGGATCACTCCCAAAAGTTATGTTGAGTTGAGTTATGTTGCTAACAAACTAACAAACAAACAAACCCTCCCGATCACATAACCTCCTTGGCGGAGGTTATAAGGAGCACTTCTCAAATGCTGGCATTAGGACCATTTGATTAGGACTAATTGATTGGGCCTAATGCCAGCATAGTAGCCTGGTGAGTAGGCCTATTGATTTTTTAACACCCTCACACCTTTCCTGAGTTTTTACCAGGGTAAACGGTATTACCTCTAGGTGTTCAATTCACATTATACAGGCACTTGTCTGCGTGCACAGTGAGTAGAGCGCACGCCTCCACCTGCATTTCATTTTATCCTTTATCAAAATGCTTTGTGTCTGAAAATAATGTTTATAAGGCAAGGTTTATAGGAGCGCTGGGAGGGATTTTTGGTTGAAAAATTGTTTTAAAGGAATATTTCAGTATTTTTGAGCTTGAGTTGTATAAGGTACACAGCAGTAGTGGTGGCATTAGCCTCCAGTGGTTTCAGTGAGCACTGCTCCTTTGAGACGGACTTGCTGGTTGCACCAGCAAGGAAGCTAGGCTATACTGTGTTACAGATGGGTACAGATTCTCTGTGGAAGTTAGTAAGTTTTTGGTAAAGATGGGCCACAAAACAATGTTGGCTCAAACATACGCACCATCAAAAAAAAAAAAAAAAAAAAAATGGGGGCATTTTACTTTTTACCCAGAAAGCCTCTGTATTTTTGTCACTGTTAGGGAAGCAGGCTTTGGCTACTGGTTATGTGCTCTTGCATTGCACTTAAATAAAGAAGAGCCCAGAAAGAATAACTCAAATGTTTTTAAACTCACATTTTCTTGGATAACATTACAGCCAATGGTGGGTGTTTTTTTTTCTTTGAAAGATTTATTTTTGGTATTTTCCTGCCTTTATTCCATAGAGGGGGATGGTGGTTAGAAATGAGAAATGAGAGAGAGAGTGGAGTGACATGTGGCAAAGGGCCATGGATCAGATTCGGATCCGGGCCGCCCGTGTACATGGGTAGAACCATAGCCCGCTAGGCTATCCGTGCGCCCCCAGTGATAAGTGTTTAACAGCTTGGCTTCAACAGTTTGATTAGTGAAGAACACACTGTGGTGCCAGCCAGGAATGCTGCTTCATGGTGCGCGAGCATATATTTGCCAGTATACAAGCGTGCGATTGTCGTTGCCAAATTAGCACAACATCATTTAAAAGAGTTCTTTAATCACTCTTAGAGCATCCTTACACACGGACAGTTGGTGGAAATGGACACATAATGACAATGCATTTATTAGAAAAGTGTGCTCATTACACAGCAGCGTCTTTACAACTGTAACTGACGCAATAACGCGGCTACCTTTGAATACAGTATTACTACTCATTCCTAGCTGGCATTTAATAACCCAAAGTTTAATGAGTTGCATGCACAATTACTTTGTGCCCGTTTTTCCACCATCCATGTGGTAAATTAATGATCAAGACACTCTGCAGGAACTGTTTGCAGAGAAAAAGCAATACCAAAAGGACAGAAAAATCTGGCTTTTGATTAAACTTCCTCTGTGTTGCCTATAAGAAGGGGTAAGCATACACTTTTTTAAAAATAAACATTGATATATGTATTTATATTGCATCTGATTGTAAGAGGGGCTACTCTGAGTTTGATCTCATTCTGTAACCTTTAAATTGACATTTTTAAACTCACTACTGCTGCTCACAGTCAGCTGGAATGCTTTTTTAGACAAAGAATTGATTGCTTTTCTAATAGGATGTGAGGGGGCACACACGGCCGCAGGCTGTTTGACTCATAATTTATTTCATTTTTTTACACGTTTCATTCAAAAGCAGGTTTTTATTCAAAAGTCCATCTCGCGCCGCGGTCCATTGTTATAAATAAAAAGTTTAGCTAATGACACACAGGAAAAACTGAGTACAAAGAAAGGGAGAGAGAGAATATAATTCTGCATTCCACAGCCTGAAGGACCCACACTGTCACCCTGACTACACCTCATCTGTAAATTTACATGTTGTACTATTTCATTGTGTCAAGTCAATTAACTTTATGTTGATAAATAGCACTGAAATGTGCTGCATATTTCTGTTGAATATGTATATCTATATAATGTATGTAATATAATTGATATAAGTGGAAAATTGTTATGATAAATAATTATTCCCACTGCTTTGGAAAAAACATCATAATCTTTTCATGCTAATAAAGCATGTTTACATTGAATTGAGGGAGAAAGAGAGATAGATCAATATATATGGCACTTATTAGCGCTTATGAGTTTAGATGGCATTAAATTGCACCACTTTAGCTTAAAGACAGATCTCTGTGGATGAGTTGCTATCTGCAGTAACTGCACTGGTGATGCCGGATATTGTCAATATGATGTTAATAATGGCAGGCATTTCTTTTATGCACCAGATGGAAAACTGAAGATGAAGACTATATGGACTAAAGTATTCAGCTGCCTGACCATTGGGAAGTTTAAGGTCTGAACTACATTCATAAATCAGTATCGATATCTGCTGAGATATATTTGTGAATATCAGCATATCAGATATCAGCAAAAATCCAATGTTGTGTATCCTTTTCTGCAAAGACAGGTAGGAGCAATGTTGTACAGAATTTTTGACTGTTCCCTTCTCTGCATGCCTGCACATGGGATTAGCACACCCAGGATGCAGTCTGCTTTTCAGAGCAGTTTGAGTCGATTCACCCTTTGCACACGCTCTGGGCACTGAACCCTATCTGCTCCTCTCACCTGCACAGGTTTAGCATGTGGAAAAACAGTGCAGTTTCCTTTGAGGATCTGGCTCAGTATGTGTTAATGACAGTGCAGATGGTGGGCACCAGAGTGCACCAGACTGAATTCCTCCATGAAGTTGCTTTAACTTGTTGGGCTTCATTCAGTCAAAGCTGAATAGGTTGTTTGCAATCACATGATCCCACATGTCTGATGGGGGTCAGCGAGTAGCACGCAGCCATTAAGAATGAATGGGAACAGATGATAGTACTTTGCTGCACTAAATGGACCTGTGTGCTGCAGTTATCATCCGAAATATCTACATACATTGAATATAGTTCCTACACTTTACAAATAAGTGATTTTTTCGACAGTTTAACTGATTTACCTGCTGGAAGGTGATCAATATTACAAATTTGTCAGGTCTGCCGACCTCCTACAGTTGTCTAGCCAGAGGAAGGAAGATAAGAGTCTAGAGTCAGAACAAGTGAGACTGGACAGACATAAGCTGAGAAGAAGAAAAAAAAGCTACACTGAACCAAACTGGACTGCTTTGTGCAAACAGACCATACATGAGAGTTGTGTGGCAGTGCTTGCCCAGGCTGAAGCTGGAGGCTTTTTTTTAGATTCTGGCCTGCTGCTGTTTCTCTGTGAGTTATTTTGTTTATTTTGCATCAATATTTCACTTCTTTTAGGACACGAAAGTAGCTCAAGAATTCTAAATGTTTTTGTTTTACGAACTTTAAACGCTTAGCATAGTTGGAAATTGCTCAAAATATGGCCTCTCTGGTAGCGTTGCTCTATGCAGAAATCACTGCTTGCCCCCATCAGGAATTTTTCTGCTGCTGTGTGACATCATCTACAAAGAACCTAAACTTTCATGCACATAACTTTCATCATTATACAGGTGATACAGGTGAAGCCAAGGACATAGACATGACTTTTTTATGTTTTTACGGGTTTTACTCTTGGATTTTGTCCTCTAAGAAAGTGTGCAGTGCAAAAGTATTATGGGAAAGCTCAGGCTACAATGGAAATCAGTCAAAGAAATACATATTTAATGCATAATCGACATGATAATGTTTTATTTGGAAGCATTGATTGTCTGTTTGTGAATTTGTTAGCTGTAGGGGATAGTTTGATAAAACATGATCCCGTCTAACGTCATAATGCATGTACACATTACTGTCTATGTTACTGTAAGAATGCTTCCTCCTGATGGCTTTGTGCTACTTGAATGCAGAGGTGACATAACTCAGTTAGTCATGCTGTGTGTAGTATGGAGGTGTTATCGTGGCAGCAGTTTCCGCATCAGTGTGGGATGAAAGTCACTTTGTAGTGATGTAAAATAAGATAAGATAAGATGATATAGAAAAATCTAACTTACTAATTTAAAAAATGTATATATATATAAAAAATGTATATATATATATATATATATAGGAGTATTGGAGTTAGGAAAGTGATGTTTTGTGTGTTTTTCCCCTCTGGTGGTGATTTCATCATTGTTGATCCATCTTGGACATCACCTCTGTTCTTTCTCTTTGTAAATGTTTGTAGTCATGAGCACTGTAAAAAGCAGAAAAGCATATTTAGAAAAAATTAAACGTTGATCAGATTTTCTGTTGTTGGTTTTGGGATATGTAAACACGCTGGAGGAATAGTTAAGAGTGCTTAATTAGAAATGGGAAGGAGTGCACTAACACCTACACACTTGCAGAAAAATGCCTTTTTACTTTGAAACTGATGAGCTGGGGTGGTGGTGGGGAGGTTCACTGACGTATGGTGTGTAGGAGGGCACCTTGAATGGACGTTCATTATAGTTTCTGTGTAGGTAGATGTCACATATGCCCTAATTACCTAGATGCACATTTCTTTTATAACACCACGCAGAGAGTCAGTGGACTTATGAAACTAACTGTTCCTGAGATGATGTATCTTTGATTAATGGAGTTTCTCTGGGGAGGAGTGAATCATGCTGTTGTGTATTCCTTACCTGATGTTAACTTGATATAATTTTTTAGCAATCAACTGATTTTGTTGTCTGATCTACTTTTAAATGACATTATTGAATATTAGCCTTTCCTGTACATTACCACTGACTGTTTATTACAACAGATGGTGTGCATCTATCTCCAGGCCTATCGTCTGACAGCAGACAGAACAGAGACACACTAGCTCTCCAACGCACACACCTGAACACACACGCCCATCTGTGTGTCATGTCCAACACTGTCAAAGCTCATATGAGAAAAAAAGACCACAAAATGATGAAATAATCCATTTCTCTAAATTACAGCTGGTGTCTTATTAACAGAAATACTTCCTTGAGTGATTTAATGATGGATGTACTTAAAGAGGATGAGAAATAGTTTGATTTTACTGATGCAGCTCTTTTTATTTCAGTCTGTCATAAACAGTGTTTAAAGTATTTTCAAAATCATCCAAATGCTTTTATTATTATCCTAGCTGTAGCAATGAGTGCATAGTGTAGTAAAATAAAGATGTGGTAGACTATTAAAATGAAAGGTTTGATTTGAAGAGTATTAAAAACAACAGTTTGAGTCAAAGTTAGACAAGATAAATGGTGTGTAAGCATTAATAGCCTATTCAGTATAAGAAGAGTTAGTTAAAAAATTTCTGAATAGACCTGAATGCTTTGCAATTATGACTTTCAGTCGCATAAAGGACATGTTATCCACCTATGTATTTTTTCAAAATAAAAAAAGTGTAAAATCTCGTCTCATCTCCTGTCCCGTGGGCCTAGATCTTGTCTCATGAGATAAGCGTCTTGTCACACCCCTACTTTTTACCCATTTTGACACTTTTGCCCAATTTGCCTTTAACTTACTGGTGCCACCTTAAACCCATTTTGCCAGTTTTTGCCCATTGTTGACACCTTTCATCTATTTCCACTTTTTAGTTTTTTTTTTTTTTTTTAACCGTTTTCCACCCCCACCCTGTTTACCACTTTTTACTCATTTCTACCTTTTTGTAACCACTATTCACCACTTCTTCTTACCACTAGATTTTGACACTTTTAGCACATTTTAGCCAATTTCCTCCTTTTTTTTGACTCTTGTGGCAATTATTTAATTTTTTTTCCCTTAGAATAATTTAAAATGAACCATGATTTTCCTCACCCCCATGGACCCACCATTTGCCTGGGCCCCAGAAAGCTCTACCCTTTATCCTCCTTATGGGCGGCCTTGTCTATCTCCTGCCACTGCACAAAAGTGAAATAAACTAAGTAGCAGGTAACAATTCTGGCCCCACTTTGCAGCCATAAGAGCCTCCACTCCTCTTTGAAGGCTTTCCACAAGATTTTGGAGTTTTTGTGGGAATTTGTACCTTTTCACTCTGTACAGCATTTATGAGGTCAGGCACTGATGTTGTACGAGAAGGCCTGACTGGCAATGTCCTCAACAGTTTATCCCAAAGGTGCTCGATGGGGTTGAGGTCATGGCTCTGTGTGGGCCATTCAAGAGCTTGAGATGTCATCACTACACTTTTAGAGAGGTGTCTATGTGTATTATCAAAGACTGCCACGTAACCATGTAAATATGTCTTTGGTGTCAAGCTACAAAACAATGCAGCATGGGTTCAGAGAATAGTCTGCAGTTTAATCTACCAAGAATATCAATTTGACCTGCTGGGGTTGTCTTTTCTTTTAGTAAATGGTAAACATGTTCTGTTTGCATGTGAACAGTTTAGAAGGTCAATTTTAGAAATGTATACTTCCCCTTTCACATGGATAATGTTCACTCTCTCCCTCAGAGACCCCTGTCAAAACAGAGATTAGAGGACCTTTGATGGTTTGGCTGTAACTGAACTGAATGCTAATTGCTCCCTTTGCAAACTTTCCTTACATCTTTACACAGTTTGGATTATTGCTCTTTATTGCCGATATGTGTTTGATTCTAGGTTGCACAGTAGTGATGAGTCAGTTTTGTAGAGTCACTGTTGTAGGTGATCGATATAAGAATTATTTGTTGTTGTTGTTGTTGTTATTACTTTATTGAAAGAATAGGGATGATCTCTTCCCCACACTGCTCTGCTACAGGCACCAAATGGTAGCAGATCATGGTTGATGGTGTAACATTAATGCTTTCTACCAGGGATTTCACTCAGCCTAGACAGTAAACAGATTTAATCTGGCCAAGACAAGGCATTTTGGGGAAACAAGATATTTCAAAGCACAAAGTAAAAATACAAGCAAAAATATCAATGTTGAGATCTAGCCAAAATGATACCAAATAGAGTCGTTTGGCTGAACTCAGCCAAGTAATCTGGATCTCTCCAAAGAGCCTTAACTCCCATCATGACAGCACTGATCAGTTCAGAGTCCAGTTTAAGTACCTTGTTGAAGTGACAACACTTTTGATTGAAAAATGACGCCAATGTGGATGTACAAAAGACTGCAGTTCTTTGAGTGTCCACTAGAGGGTTGCTGCAGAAGCAACACAGGTGGCATACAAACCCCATGTTAAAAAGTCAATTTTTACATTAGAAATAAAACTGTTAATAGCTTTGATTAGAATGATTCTGGTCAGAATAGCTATACTTCATGGCCACCCTGTACAGGGGAGAATCTTTTTTTTTTTAATAACTAGTCCATTTTGGTTTAAATAAGGAAATTAAGTCATGCATAATTAGGGGCATGGCTAATATCACTGCAAACCACCACAATGTAGCTTTTTCATCAAAATGTTAACAATCTATCTCAACTCCACTTCTTTGTCTTATTACTGGGTTGATCTAAAGTTAGTCTGAAACAGCATATTTTAAAATCATGGCCACCACAGATTGGACTCAAAGGCCCCTTGCGTTACCACAAAGTCTGACATCGTTCAGGCTTTGCCCAGTGTTTTCTGTAGTTTATGGTTTTGACTTTCAGGACGTATGTGACAGGTGTATGTGTCAATAAATCCAAGATTTGCAGCCCAAGGAACGGTATTTCTTTACAGATTATTGAAACCTGATAGAAACTACCTGTGTCCATAAAGGAGGGGCTAATTTGTCAGTTTTGGGCTATTCACTACATGCAAGAATTAGGGCCGAGGGCATTAGGGCCTGGCAGCGCTTAATTTCAATACAAAACCGATGTTGTCCAATGGTGTTAGCGCTCATCATCCGAAGCACAAAAACTCCCTATTGCAGCTGTCTTGTCACTATGCTACTAGCAAAAGTCAACTTTTCTTAACTTCTCCCATACTGACCAATCAGAATGAGGAAGGGGCAACACTCATAATGAAACCGATCTTTCTGAGGGCAGAATTTCCAGGTCTTGATCTTCTGCTCAGCCAGGACAGGATTCCTCAAACCTTGCAAAGTGGATTGATTTTCCAGGATCTATATCTGTCATCAGGTAAATCCATCTTGAAAAGCTTCAACCTTCACTGTTGGTGCCAGACCTGAAAATGGGTACAAAAAACAGTATCTGGTGTATCAGGTTTGGATTCCTCTACATTGGTTTCAGGTTTTGTTGGTGTTATTTCCCTGTATAAAGTAAATATAAAGTGCACTGAGCTATTAAAAATGGGCATGACAGAGGGAAAGGGCTTCATAGGAAAAGTGGAGGTCATGAAGGTTCCCATAGAAATGAATGGACTTCCGGCTGACTCACGTCCTAAAGATATATGAATGGAAACAAGAGGCAAGACGACTGATTGAAAGAGGCACTTTATTGTTCCCAAGTGACTGGAAATTAGAGAGTAATGAGAAAATAACGAGTGAGAGCTCTTGTTTGGAGGACTGAAGCTTGTTGTCTCTCCTCTGATAAGTTGGTCCAAATACTGCCTGTGTTTAACAGAAACCATGTGCCGAAAACATGATTTTTATGACAAATGGAAAGTAATAGACCAAGAGTAGTAGAAATGCTCTGTTTCTCTAATGCTAGCTTTAGAAAGATGAAAACCTACCTGTGTATGATACCTGAGGGTGCTTCACATTGTTTAACTTTTGAATGCACTCAGAAATGCACATGAAAAGAGAGGCGTGCTACTGCTGTCCTTTTGTGGTTTGTTTTCCAGGAAGAGCCTCTTCATAAGAAATATCTTGATGGTTTCTACAATTCAAGTTATTTCTGTATGACAAAAGAATATTCAGTTTTAAAGCAAAAGCATGCCGTGTGAAACCAAAAGCTTTGGCATTTTCTAATGCTGGAACATTTCCTTGTATAAGTGCAACAGAACTGGAGTGTGCTGAAACAATAAAGAACATCTCACACTGGGCTTTTCATGGAGTCATACAGCTGCAATTTAAATGTTCTGGCTGACTAGCTTGTGGTGATGGTTGATATGTTTACAGATCAATGTGTGGATCAGCTACAACTGTCAGGATAATAGTTCCACTATCCCACCATGCACAGGGGGTTTAATGTCACTCTGGGCTACTGGCATTTTGGAGGCTCCACTCCCAAGAAAAAGCCTTCACTATTTTCAGCCACAGTCCTGGATATTCCTTTTCTTTTTCTTTTTTTTTTATATCACCAGCCACTGTGGCCAGTGGCTTTGAAAGAAACAAGCCACTCTCTAAGTTTTAACCAGCCACCATATTGTTGTCCAGAAATCAGGTTTTAGATAAATATAGTTGATTGTAAAATGTGTATGTAAAAAAAGAATTCATCTAATCCTGACATCAAATATTGTGTTACCTTGATCAAAATATGAATGCCTTTTAGCTAACATTGAAGCCCCAGAACACAGACTGATAGTGATAGCTAACAGTGATCCTGATAATATCCTTCAGTAACGTGAACTACTGGGAAATTAATAAAAATTTAGATTAAATCACAATATGAGGGTTGAAATATTTCTTTAACATGGAATGTGTGTCAGTACACTAGTTTAATTCCTTTGTCGCAGCATGCAATCATTCAAGTGTCAGTTTTTTAGAATGGTTGACAGAAAATCAGTGCTGGTAGTTCCCCTGCTGTTAGAAATCTGCCTCACAGATCAGGAGAAACTCTTGTTATTCCAGAAAAATGAGCCGTCTTCTCGTTTTTTTTTTTTTGATGGTTTGTTTGTTTGTTTTGACAAAAAATGGGGAAAAAAAATGAAAGAACAAGCCGTTCCCATTTTTTCATTTCAGCCATTTCATCTTTTCTTTTTTTTTTTTTTTAAAGGGGTCCAATTTTTGTTTTTTCAGATCAGTTTCTTTGGTTTTCTTGATTTGATAGAGGACTTTGGGAAAAGGAAATCATGTGGGACAGGGTGCTAAAGTATAATTGAAACATAAAACTAGATTTAACATTTTTTTCAAAGTTTGTGCCCCCGTTTTAATGTTTGAACACCCCCCCCCCCCCCCCCACCACACACACACACACACACACACACACAAAAGAAAGAAATTGGCACCATTTATTTGTTTTTGTTTTGTTTTCTGTTCAAAAACCAAAAAAGAGTGAAGCTTTCCATTTCTTGATTTCCATACGGTCAAATGCCCTTTCAAAATAAATTATATTTTGGTACCCTGATTATTTATTCCTTTATTTCTTTCCACCTTATAATTATATACTCCATTAATTCACCAGTACATTCACAATTTACATTATTTATCATATATTGTATATAGAGCAGTTAGGCCTATTATCATACTGTAAAACATAATGAATGGCTATTATTTTTACATGGAGGCTTTTATTTTGAAATGTTCACCTTTCCCATTGGGTCACACGATTTCCTTTTCCTCAAGTCTTTTGTCTTTTTCAAAGAAAACTTAAAAAAGTATTTTTACCTCCACCAGGAGGTTATGTGATCAGCAGAGTTTGTTTGTTAGTTAGTTAGTTATAGTTAGTTAACTATAGTTAGTTAGTTCAAAAAGTAGTGGACAGGTTTTGATGAAATTTTTAGGAAATGTCAGAAATGGCATAAGGAAGAACTGATTAGATTTTGGGAGTGATCCAAAACACTGTCTGGATCCAGGAATTTTTTAAAGGATTATTTACTATCGGGAGATAGGGCTAATGGAGGGAGGTCTGTGTTCTCAGAGGCCTTTCTAGTTTTAAAATATTCTTTGTTTGTCCGTTTTTGTGACTGACATGGAAAATATTGAATATGGCTAATTTTTCCTTTTTTTTTTCAGTTTTTTTTTTCCAGAAAACAGAAAAATGAGAAAAACAGCTTGCCAGAAAAAACACTGACCCTAATCCCACTTTCCTTGTTTTCTGTGTTTATCTTAAAAATGAGGAAGACATGAAATCATAATTCCCTTTAATACAGCAGCTCAAATCGAATTTGAAATATGAGTCAAAATAATAATAATAAAGATAATGTGAATATTTGCATGACGTACTGCATATGCTAAGAAACCAAAAGCGCAATAGACTCTCAGCTGTTATGTAAAGCAACAGTAGAGAAGAGGGGGATAAATGGATGCTGTTTTGGATTATAATATTCAGATGACAGGTGATATGAAAGAGCATCATGTTGGCAGTGTGCAAAGCGTTTCTGGCATGCTGATTGAGAAGGTATGCTGGCGGTTAAGCCAGCGAAGAGTGATGGCTTTTCAAACCACAATGACAGGGAACACGGAGAATTCAACACCAATCAGAGAGAAGAGAAGGAATAAAGAAATACACTGATACCTAACCTCATAGAAATGTATGGTATTAAATCAAATTGTATTGTTTCAATTTGTATTGGATCATATCTCATTGTATTGCATCATATCATATTGTATCCTATGGTATTGTATCCAGTGGTATTGTACTGCATCATATGGCATCATATCACGTAGTATATTATTGACAAACAAACAAAAAAAAGACTTGTCTGAAGTTTGCTCTTGTTTATGTCTGGGAAACCGAATATGCATGATCTTGTGGTTGTACAGAGAGATTTATTCACTACTAAGACAGGAAGAAACAAGACACCTTATTTGGATTCTTTAAAAAGTTATTGGGGAAACTTGAGACAATAATTGCTCTCACAGAGCACTAATTATAATTTTCCTCTGATCAAAACATCTTATCTTTGAGAATTTATGTTCCAGTGTGGGTTGAAAGCCTGCTGCTGTTGTAAATCAAAAGCAGTCACAAGACAGCCCACAGAGAATTTGTAGAGCTTTAAAGGCAACTCAACAATAACATGTACTCTGATTTCTGTTTTCACAAGTTATACTTGTTTTATTGGTTTCCCATCACAAAATTTATAAATAATCATAATATGACTACAACAATGCACACCCTATGTGAAAGATAGCCCGAGATCTATATTCAACAAAAGAGTCTTTATGTTTGCCAGGTATAAGAGGCCTTTACTGTCGTCATCCTTCCCTGTCCTCAGGTATGCCATTCTCAAAGCTTTATGTATACTCTATTATATGTGTTTTTCTCTCGTATGAGAAGTAAAGGACATGAGAACAAACACAATGCAGTCATCCAAGATGTGTTTTCTTGCTTAGCAGTCATTCAGTTTTGTTTTGAG
This sequence comes from Cheilinus undulatus, assembly GCF_018320785.1. Lineage (NCBI taxonomy): Eukaryota > Metazoa > Chordata > Actinopteri > Labriformes > Labridae > Cheilinus > Cheilinus undulatus. The sequence continues at coordinate 32,771,423 of NC_054875.1, forward strand.
CGTGGTCAGATGTTTCTTTTTTTCCCCTTGCAGTGCCATGTCTTTTATAATTTAGCATCTCATTCTGTGACTGCAAGGGCCTGTTTGTCCCTCTCTGTCCACTTCCTCCTTTTTATGTCATGGCTCACTATTTATTATATAAAGTCTTTTTGGCAGACTGATTGACTGCAAAATTTCTACAGCAAAGGCATGATTCCATGTTTAAAATCTTCTCTTGTCCTTACTGTAGATTTGGTCACCACTACAAGACTTCATTTCACAACACAAGACAATTTGTCCTTTCCCCAGATAGTTTTTTCTTCTGTCATTGAAATAGAAGGTATAGATAAGAACATTAAGTTGTGTGTACTGTGTGGAAAATCAGTTTAGAGGTTAAATTTAAGAGTGAAGTTGTAACAGTTGTTGTGCATTTTATTTGGTTTGGTAATCTTTCACTCTGTACTTTGTCAAACAGGTCAGATGTTGTGAAGCTTAATTACCGACCTCTATTTGGGGCTGTAGCAGCACTCGGTGGTCCCTGGTCTAATGTATTTGAGATACCGTCTCAGTCAGAATGGAAGTGCCATCATTTGCTGGTGCAACGTGTTTGTTTAAGAATTGTGTTTTAAAGTGAACTTTAATCTCAAAACCACATTGCAAACATTAAAGACTTCATAAAATTTTGTCAGTGAAACAGAGAAAAAAGATAAGACATCTAATCTAGAATTAAATTATGTTTGAACCCATTTTAGAAGTAGTTACCTGAACAGTAGCTTGCTTTAGTTTTGTTAGCTTAAGCTAAAGGTAACATAGCTACACTAGCTATGCAATTAATGTTACTACATGAGTCAGGTTAGCTTTAGCAATGTGAGCTTTAGCCACATGCTCTTTATTGACATAAACTTTAGCAAACATAGTGAAAGCTAGCAAATCTACAAAGATAAAATAGCTATGTAGCTTGTATAGCTTAGCTTTAGCTACATTAGCATTGTAGCTTCTGCAGCTTACAGAGCTATGTAAGCTGCATTTCCTGGGTTTGAATGTTTTTTAAAAAGAGCAGAATTTTCCTCTAAGCAGACTGTTTACTCAGCTTTATTAAACATTTTGTAATTAGGTCAGGTTTTAACGGTGACGTATTGCATTCACTTGAAAATAAAAAAAAAAAAAAACTCCTTTTTTTAGGACAGGGTCAGGGGGAATCCTGTTTTTACAAGATACTATCTTGTAAAAACAGGAAATTCAAAGAGAAATAAATTCCTGTTTTTACAAGTTACGATCTCATAAAACAGGACATTCAAAAATAAATAAATTCCTGTTTTTACAAGTCACTATCTCATAAAACAGGACATTCAAAAATAAATAAATTCCTGTTTTTACGAGATAGATATGTTGTAAAAACAGGAGGATTTTTTTTTTTTAAATTTTCAAGTGAATGCAATACACCGTAGGTTTTTAACTTTGGTTTCCAAACCCAGTGTTTCCCACACTTTTTCTGGTGACCCATTTTTAACAAGGTGTAAGCTATCACAACCCAGCAGCTTGTTTTCTGCATGTAACTGCTTACCAAGTCTGCTTTCTGCACCATCCACATCTGTTTGGTTGCACTAGCTTTGATAACATTAATTTCAGACTCAATCTGGCCCTGACCTGGTGTTTTCTGCTTTACAAGCCTGGATGAAGCCACTTCAACTCCATCACATAGGTCTTCTTTGTAAGCATAATGTGTACTGTAGGCCTAAATGTCTCATTAAATACTGTGGCAAAACACTTGTGAAAGCTCTTTTGGCAACCCAAAAGAAATCTCCTGCAACCCAACTGTGGGTCCCAATCCAGACCTTGGGGATGAGTGTCCTAACCCTTACCTTAACTCTAACCTAAAACAACAGAAGTTAAACAGATCTCTGATGTCTGACAGAGACGGTGCCTCTAACCAAAGGCTGCTAGCAAGGCTAACATTAATCATACTATGATTACCTACTTTTCCTCTTTATTTCTAGAGACAACAGTTGTGTGCATTAAAAAAAAAATAAAATGTAATCCTCCACTGTTATCCCAATGTGTAATGTTAGAAACAACTAACTGGGGGTGTTTATTTATTTATTGTCCATGTAATTGCTTATCTTGCTTCTCTGCTTAATGTGCTTTGCTTTGTTTTTTGTGTGTGAAGCACTTTGTTACTTGGGTTTGGCAAAGTGTTCTATAGATAAAGATTTACTGTAATGGACAACATTGGATTTCAGCTAATGATTGATAGTGATGAATGGCCATTGTATATTTAAAGGTGTAATTGCTAACTTACATTGCCTCCCCTCCTCTTCCACCCCTCCTTTACTGCTCTGACTGTGTAGGTGTTTGCTGATCTGATCTCCACTCAGAAAACAGAATTTTCTTTGGTTTTTTAGGTCTATTGGTTGTCCTTGAATTGAGTGGGCAATGGCGGCTCTCTTCCCCTAAGAGCCGACAGGGCTAACAGCTAAAGAGGGTAAATTCATACACATTAAAACCGGTATGAAATTTAGACATGTCTAAAGACTGAGACTTAGTGAAACATTAACACATGGCTGATAACAAACCTGGAGGTTTTATTGTTGTTTAAAGTAATTACTCAGAGGTATATTTACTTTGAAGTACACATTATGAACTCATGGCTGGACAAAAATAAAATGAGGCAGTGAATGCGTTAGTTGAAAAAATAATATCAAAAATTTGAATGGTATCTGTACAGAGGCCCAAAGTGGTCATGTATCCATACATTTATTTACTCACTTTTCCTGTGTAACTTATTTTTTCTCATTATCTCTTGATAATATTGGCATTTACACATCTCACCATGAATGTCTTAAAAGCAATGCTTGTTGTTAAGTGAAAGGATATTTTTTGTTAATGTTAAAAAACAACAGTTGTCTGGTCATGGTACCAGACAGACCATGACATGCCATCCTTGACCTTTTCCTGTTTTATTTATTTATTCATTTATTTATTTTTGAGAACATTTAAGTGCTGGCCTGATTAAACTGAGAGGGGTCTGGCTGCAGACTGTAGCTCTTGGATGACCCCTCTCATAGAACATTACAGTCAGATGACACATCTGTCAGAACAGAAATATACGCTAAAGCGTTCAAAATAAAATCAGATTAAGCTCTCGGTTAGGTTAGGGAAAGGGTTAAGGAAACGGTGAGGAAACCAAAAGTTAAAAGTCAAAAACCTGACCTGCAAAACGTGATTAAAACACATTTAATAAAGCCGAGTAGACAGTCTGCTACAATAAAAAGCTCATCCTCCATGAAAAAAATCTTATGTAGCAAATGTAGCTTACGTAGCTCCATTAGCTGTGTAAACTCCATAGATTATGAGTTATGTAGCTAACGTAGCTCCAGCTAAAGCTCACAAGGTTCATGGGTTCTAATTTAACAAAGCTACAAGGCTAAAGTTAGCCACATACACTACTTTAACATAGTTACATTAATTTTAGCTACATTGGCTAAAGCTCATGTTGCTAAAGCTAACCTAGCTACATTGGCTTATGTGATGACTTTAACAATGTAGCTAGTGTAGCTATGTTAGCTTTAGCTAAAGCTAACCAAGCTTAAGTGAGCCCCCGTTGGATTATCTAACCTATATAACCTGCGAGGAGACCGCTGACCTTTTTCGTGTTCGTTTTATTTATAAAATGTTGCTTAGTCTATAGTTTTCAGTGTAGTTATTCCATGAATGTAACTGCCAGAATTTTTTACGAATACATTTGAATAAAAAAAGAAATCTAAAACTGTGAGTTTGCAAATTAAGGCACTTCCACTCTGACAGAAATGGCATCTCACAAGGAATCTACAGTTTGCAGCCAGACTGTCTTGAGAAAACTAAGTAAATAAAATCTTTGGACTTATGCCCACTTTGGACTTCCATATATCATTTCACTGGTTCACTGGTCCGTCTCTATCATATCTATATCGTAAAGGAAGCAGCAGTTTACTCACTCACTGTGTTTTATCCAGCCTGGGGTTGATTTCCAAGCAGCTGACATAGCGCTGACATCCCCCTGCCAACAGCTGTGACCAAAGCCATTGCTACATGGTCTGTAGAAGAGGACAAGAGGGAATGTTATCTTAATTACATGGTCTGCTTGTTTTAAAACCACAACTAGCAGGGTTCTGATTTCATCCAGCATAAGAATTAACATCAATATTTTGCATGTTCTCTCATTTTCCAATAAGTCAAATAGGGACTCAGGGGAGACCACGGGCACAGGTTTCACAATTTACTCAGATTACTGAAATTACCATAATCGCCTACTACCTCTCATTTTCCAATTACAGTTTTTCACTCTCTGACTGGACCTACATTTCTTTTAAATCTGTGGCTACACCATGTTTCACTTCCAGTTTGATTTCATTCATTTTCTTTTACTCCAAACCACTGCAGGAGAAATGCATATCATGGCACTTCTTTAGCCCCCTCCATGGTTTTTCTTAGATTAATGTTGAACAGCTTGCCACATTGTCATAGTTAAGAATATTAATCAAGCCTAATGGATGCAACGTAAGTGCTGGATTCTTCAGTGTGAAGCACACTGTAACTGTCATTTAACACTTTCATATTCATATGTTCTGCAAAGTATTACAGTGAGAATTGTTTTTATAATTAGATTGAATGTTCTGGCTACTTATGCTCTGAATTTGGGGAAAAAAGGTTGAAATGGATCATTTAGATAATTCACAAGAGGTGGGAACGTATGATTCAACAGTTTCAAAGTGTCCCTTTACAAGCTTTGTTGTGAGTTCATGTCATTCTCCTCATTTGGTCTCTTGTCACTGAACTGTCAGTGTTAAAAATAAAAAGTTATTCCGACAGTAAGCTCCGTCTGAGCAGCTGCTTCCCCATAACTCTGCTGGACTGTTGTTTGTGCGTCTACATCATGCTGTGGGTGTTGCAGAAGGCTCTGAAATGTGTGCTGGAATAGTGCGAGCCTTGCAGTGTTGCCATGCTATCCAATGTTCTGCAAAATATCAGCCAATGTACAAAACAACTTCAAGAGCAGCTCTCAGGTTTGAGAATCAGTGGAATCAATCAGTGGGCGAATAATGCTGGAGTAAGATATTTATGAACAATTACACTACAGTGACTCCTGAAGTGAATTTGGTACTTCTGCATTAAAACAGACTACTGTATGTGATTAGCCGCTGTTTCCAGTCAGAGGGACATGGACAGACCTTCCAAACTAAGCCTACTGTTCTGCTGTCTGTCAGGGAGCTTTACTGTTGGGTGATGCAGTGTGAGAGAGGGGAGATGTAAAGAAAAAAACTACTCATATAATAAGTGCTCATGCCTATCCTTGACAAGCGCAGCCTGTATGATCTATTTACTGTCATAGTACACAACCCCTTACGGCAGTAAAACCAACCCGGCCCACTGGAAAAAAGGCTATTGAAAAGTATCATTTTGGGGATGGGTAACTGAGTGACCATGCGAGAAGAAGACTTGTGGGAGAGGCTGCCAAGACACCTATGACTACGCTGGAGGAGTTAAAAGCTTCAGCAGCTGAGATGGGATAGACTCTGTATACAACTGTTGCCCGGATTCTTCACCAGTTTAAGCTTTATGGAAGAGTGGCAAAGAGAAAGCCACTGTTGAAGAAAACTCACATTAAAACTTGACTAGAGTTGGCCAAAAGGCATGTGGGAAACTCCATGGTCACATGAAAAAAAGTTCTTTTGTCTTTGTGCACATCACCGCAAACACACCATCCCCACTGTAAGGGGTGCTTCTCAGCAGCCAGCCCTGGAAGGCTCGAAAAGCTGGAGGGTAAAATGAATGCAGCAAATAAAGGAAAATCCCAGAGGACAATCTTATTCAGTCTGCAAGAGACCTACATCTTGGGAGATGATTTATTTTTCAGCAAAACAATGACCCATAGCAACACAATAATGGTTTAAAGACAACAGGGTGAATGATCTGGAGCAGCCGAGTCAAAGCCCAGACCTCAATCTAATGGAAAATTTGTGGTTGGATTTGAAGAGTGCTGTTCACGTCCAATCCTTGTGCAACCTGACAGAGCTTGAATAATTTTGCAAATAAGACTGGAGTAAAACTGCAGTGTCCAGATGTGTAAGCCTGCTAGAGACCTATCTACGCAGACTCAGTGCTGTGATTGCAGCCAAAGGTGCATCTACTAAATATTGACTTGAAGGGTGTGAATATTTATGCAGTCACCTACTTTACATAAAATATCTTTTTATTTTGGCATTACTTTGTAGAAATCTGTTTTTACTTTGCAATTTAAAAGCTTGTCGTCAAAAAAAGGGAAATTATGTTGACCATTACTAATTTACAAATCAGTAACAGGGTAAAACACCCAAGGTGGTGAATATTTTTAAGGCACTTAAGATATTGAAAGTGCACTTTATACTCAAGATTTTACAGTAATATAATATTTAAACTTTTACTTTCATGATCGTTTAAATTAAAAGGGACACTTTTTCTCTAATTAAGCTGGGTATACACTGTGCAACTTAAAGCCAACCATATGACAGTCGTGTGCAGAATGTCAACTCATACTGTGCGACTGAATCGCTTATGATGCACGACCATTGCGCAAGAGTTGTGTGCTCACACTGTACGAGTGAAGTTGGGACAGACTGTGACAGAAACCTGCAGTTTCCTTTTTAAAAAGTTTCAAACACTGAGGGGTGAGTGCTTCCAGTCATACCCCCCCCCCCATCTCTTCTGCTTTCTCTCTCTCTCTCTCTCTCTGTCTCTCTCTATCTCTTTATCCCACACACACAAATAGCATCACCATCAGTGTTAGCTGCAGGTCTGCGAGTAGGAATTTTTCCTGCTCGTTTATTTCTTTTATCATAGCTGGGGTGGAGGGGCATCAGAAAGTTGCTGTTCGTATTTCTGCTCTCAATGTGAAGTGTCTGGAGTGGTGTGATCAAAATCTTAAACATGCCAGAAATCCTTCCAACCAGTCAGTTGTTGGGTCACAGTCAGGCTGAGGCTGTCGTATACCCCCCTCTACACAGCACAACAAACGACGCCCGATCCAACTGAAAGTCGGCCCATCTTCAAAATGAGTCATGCGACTCAAAATTCATGGCTGAATTACAGAAAAATCACACAGTTTATAACCTGCTTAAATTTCTGCCTTTGTGTGATGTTGAACATGTAAAAAGCAAGAATCCCACAGGTACAGTCAGACATGGCTAAGCTGCTCTTGAAAGCATTTTTTTGTTCTCTATCCAGACTTACCTCACTGAAAAATGGTGGTAAATATTTTTGTATATTTTGTATAGTAAATTACACTTGTGTAATTTACTGTACAACTAACGATTCAAAGAGTGCAATAAATCATGGGACCTCTCTGAGCCTGCTGTATACACTAGATTGTGTGCTCCGTTAGTGACTGGGGAACTGAGCAATTGTTAAATGATGTTACACATTAGATTGGCTGATTTGCCTCAAAGCTGACAGAAGCCTTTGACTCTAACATGGACATCTGCCATTTACAGTACCCTGAAGACAAATTCACTTTGGTAGTGATGTGTGTGTTCGTGTGTGTGAGTATAAATACCCGTGTATGATTATCTACGAGCGTTGTCATACCCCCAGGGTGGATATATCCTGAATGACAAGCAACCAAATGTCAGCTATCCTTATCCTCATGTACTGCATGCATTATGTATGAGGCTGTCATTCCCAGCTTAGCCTGTAAGAACAACATGAACATGCTCTTACACACAGGGACACCACTACGCTAATCAAGGCATAACAGCACATACACACACACCCACACACACACACACACACATTTATTTACATGCTAAATTCTCTTGGCAAGGGTTTGGTCACTGAGTAAATAGATTAGGTTGCCAAATGCCTTCCCCTCCACCCTCCCACTGTAAATAAAGACTTTTACACTCCAGCACAGAACATGCCATGCTAAGGTTCAACAATTAGTGTGTAATACCAATTTAAGTGTAAAAATTGCATGTATAGCTGCTTGTTATATAACTGAAGATGAGACACACTCAACAAGTGTGGCATGTCCCTCACTTAACCCTTTCCAGACACATTTATTTAAAAATCAACCATAACATCCAGAAAGTAGAAAATAGTGCTGCTCTCACCACTGATATTATCAAACCACCTTTACCAACAATAAAATGCTGAATAAATTAACTTCTATGAATGCTCCTCTTGTCTATCTTTATTTAGGTAATTATCTCTCAAAGCATTTGATACTCTGGTTGCCACATTTTTATGTCTTTTCATGTTGCCTGGAGTTAATCTGATATTTAGTTTGTTTTTCATGATAACATGGCTTTACTTTTCAGTCATTATCCTTGGGAGGTTACTGAAATAATCAACTAATTCTAAAGTTATATGACCAAAATTGGGAAACTTACAGGAAAATGATGGTAATATTAAATCACAAATTTGTAAAACTGTCATTGCAAGAGTTTCCCAAATCCCGTTGGGTTGTCAAAGACCATAAGTCAACATGGAAACAACACATTAGATGCAGTCAGTAGCAATCCTGTTTAAATCCAGAAATTTATCAAATTATAAGGTTTTGCATTTAATCTATTAGTCACTAATTGTTCCTTACATGTCTTACTGAGTGGAATTGTGGGGAACTACCTTTAAAATGACTATAATTCCAGTATTAAAACTGTGAAACCAAGCCATATGTATTATTAGTATGGAAGGTTATTATGCTCACACAGATCCAATTTTTTCAAATCCCCATGTTATGAAATTTTATGACTTACATTACTATAAAACAATACAAACTACAGCTGTAAGCAGGCCTAACGGGCCCTCACACCCTGGCACATGTTTGGGTGTATGGGAATAATTGGGTGTTAGCGATCTGTGCAGTGTGCTGCAGCATGGCAGAGACCATGTAGATCCGCTGAGGACACACATTTAATTAAAAATAATATACACAATTCACTTTGTATATAAGGTAGTACTCCCCGTCAACACTGGGTGGCATTACTATGAAGAAAGATGCTGATATGTAAAAGTAATCAGGGCAGGACTAATATTTATTGTGTACGGTAGAAAGAAAATGAGCTGTTTTATGTATTAGTTGCTTCTGGCATCTTATACTAAGTGGCGCTAAAGCAATGCCTTGAATTTAACCTTAACTTGTGTGGAGGGCTAGACCTTGGCCATAAATGAGAAATTTTAAACAAGTCAGATGTTTCATATCAGTATTAGACCAACTTCCTGTCAAATTTGCAGGAAATGGAAATTACGATCTGCAGTTGGTATCCTTTAATAAGTAGTGTTGGGTCAGCATTACTTTTGAAACTAACTCGTTAGATTACTGTGTTACATACTGAGAAGGTAATTTGTTACGTTACTGCGTTACCTACTTCTAAAACTAACGCATTAGAGTACTTTCGCGTTACTGAATATTAAAACCCTTTAGCCACTCAATCCTCTCGGCGGTTGTAAAAACGACAGATAACGACCACACGTCTGCACTTGAATATGTAGACTCTAATGCCAATGTGCAGCGTAATTTACAGCCATAATCTGTATCTGTGCAGCTTGAGAACGCCACTAACAGACAGGAAAACCTTCACAGCTCTTTAACATGCTCACAATCAGACAACAAGCTGAGCAGAGGCAGACAGAATCACTCAAACGCTGTGCGTAATAACGGCACGTAATTGGAACAGCTGAACAGCTGATTACTTTTATGAAAATGTAACTAATAACGGGATTACTTGAATTGTAAAACTAATGTGTTACGTTACTTGTTACTCCAAAAAGTAATCTAAGTTCTCTAATGATTACTTTGTAACGCGTTAACCCCAACACTGTTAATAAGACATGTCAATGTTTCTGGACAACTGAGGTTTTTCTATCAAAAGAGAGGGGTAGACCTTAGACAAAAATGTGAAATTTGAAGTAAATCAGATGTTTCATAAGGGAGTTATTGCAACTTCCTGTGAAATTGGCAAAATATTGAAATTGCCAGAAAGGTGTCTTTTAATCAAACATGTCAGTGTTGTGGTCAATATTGAGGAGTTCAGCTGAACAATCTGAGCTTGACAGGCTCAGCACAGTAACAGGAATAAACATATGACCCTTCCTGTTACCATTAGTGGGTGCTATGTTGAGATGTTTTTGCATGTGGGTGTGTTCAGTGCCACTGTTTAGTGCACAAGAAAAACACAGATAGTGTTGAAAAATTGTTCAACATACATACATACATACTGTTCGACATATAACTGCTTAGCTGCTTGGTTACTCTTAAGGAAGATTAACAGGAAGACGGTCCACAGTAACAAGCTGGAAGAAGCATACTGCTACTTGGTGTTGTAAAGGTGGACATTCTTCCATCAAGAAATCAATTCTCCTCATTTATACTGGGAAAAATGGGATCTCTTTGTATCCTCTTGTATGCCTCTGGGGCATTTAACTGAAAGCAAGACATGATAGCCGCATATAGATGGCACCTTGAACCTGCGGTGTGAATAGAGTTCAGTCACTCATAAATGTGAAATTGTTTAATCAGTCCTTACATTGCTCCAGTATTTGGGACAAAGCACACACACAACCAGAACCAGTGTGTAAAGAGGGATAGCAGTCTGAGGACCTGTAGTTCCATATCAGTCTCCTGTAGTTACAACTCAGTTAAATAGCTGGATCTGATGAACCCCAACACTCCATGGAGCATTTATGCATCTTTTAACTTCTTGTTTTGGTTTAGAATAAGCCTTACTTTTCTCATTAACTTTCGATTCAGCAGTAGCGGGTATACATTTCAGCAAGAGGCTCAGATAAGGCTCTTTCTTTAGTCAGCTCAGTAAAAATCAGACAAAGGTACCAATTAACTGCTGAATGAAGCCCTACAATTTTCTGGTAATGAGCTAAAAAAGACAAAAAAAAAAAAGAAAAAAAAGAAAATTAACTGGTGATTGAATGTGGGGGAAATGAAATCAAATGGCCCTAAAAGAACCCCACATATTAGACAATTTCATCTTAATGGATAGATACTTGTATGTGTATGTATGTGAACTTGTATGTCTATTGAACTCATGATATACCTGCATTCTGAGAAAATTTGAAGTTATAAACTCACCAGGAGTCCGCCTTATTTTAGTCCTGTGGCTCATGCGTCCTCATGAGACTTCAGCGGTCCTCTGCTACTACTGTATTTCTATGCATAAGTCACCCATCAAACTGTAATATTATGAAAATGATCACATTGCTGTTGAAATGAAACAGCAAATGATTGATTTCAGGTACCCAGCCATACAGTCTGTATTTGCAAACATTTGTGATACAAAGTGGGTCATTCTGAAAAGCTTAGTGACTTTAAGTGTGGTACTGTGATGGATGCCACCATTGCAATAAGACAGTTCAGTGAATTTAATCACAGCTGGATATTCCACAAGCAACTGTAAGTGATATTATAAGAAAGAGGAGGTGTTTAGGAACAACAGCAACTCAGCCCTGAAACAGAAGACCACATAAAATCATAGAGTGGGACTGCTAAGGTGCATGGTGCACAAGATCGCCAATGCTCTGTTGATTGCATACTGGGAGAACATTACCTGCCTGACTGCGTTGTACCAACTGTGAAGTTTGGTGGAGGTGGCTGTTTTTCAGGGTTTGGGCTTGACCCCTTATCTCCAGTGAAGGCCAATCTTAATGCTTCAGCATACCAAGATATTTTGGACAATGCTATGCTTCCAACTTTGTGGCAACAGTTTGGGGAAGACCCTTTTCTCTTCCAGCATGGCTGTGCCCCAGTGCACAAAGAAAGAACTATAAAGACGGGGTTTGATGAGTTTTGCGTGGAAGAACTTGACTGCTCGCACAGAGCCCTGACCTCAACCCCACTGAGCACCTTTGGAATTAACTGGGATGGAGATTGAAGGCCAGGCCTTCTCATCCAACATCAGTGCCTGACCTTATTAAACCTGTTATGAATTAATGGACACAAATTTGGAATTTCCCCTTGTGGAACTAATAAGGGAATATCTTGTTTTAAATTTCCATTGAAACAATCAAAAATCTTGTGGAAAGCCTTCCTAGAAGAGGCTGTTACAGCTGCAAATATGTATTAAAGTGCATATTTGAATACGTCAATACAGTCTCTGATGGTGTAATAGTCAGACGGTTGAACACTTTTGTCCATATTGTGTAGCGCTCAGCATTTTGCTTAACAGGGACTTAAAATGTAATGTTGTTTGGAATCCTAAATGGACAAACATCAATCCTTTTTATTTCACTCGGTTTTCTTGGGATAAGGTAATGACTGAAATTAACGGGGTAATACAGAAATAACAGTGTTGTTATCACCCAGGTTGCAGGAGCTCAACAACTTCATTATAAAGGGAAAACAAAGTAAAATCAAATGTATGGAGGCACATCCTTTCACAGCTTCCATAGTGTTATGTTGCTTCATACATATTTATTATTTTATTCTACAGTGTCTGATTTTAATTGGTTCTATATGACGACTGCAAGCTGCATGTGTGATTATTTAACTGTAACAAAGAGGCCATATGCACACATTTAAAATTACCTCCATATATCAGTACACAATTGAATTAAGAGTCTTTACTGCTAACTCCCACAGTATGTATTATACACCCCCAATCTCATTAACATCAAAAAGTGTCATTTAAGCATCTCTGGGTATTGAGCTTTGAAGTAAGAAAGAAAAGCCAAGTCTCATCTCCTCATGTCTTTGTTAAAAAAACATTAATTCTGACCCTCCTCCCTTATGTTACTCTCCCTCTGGTTCTTGTCTTCTGCGTGACTCAGATTCAGCCCTCCCCCTCCTACCATTATGTCATTGGGTCAGGTCTGAGGTTGACACTTTCTAATGAGTGGACAAGTCATTATACAGATGCACATGCAATATTCAGCTCATTAAGTGAACCCTGAACTGGCTAAAGGACAATATAGATCATAAGAAGGAAGGTGAGACCTAAAGACAAAGTAGAGAAAAAGAGGTATTGTAGTGTCAGTGTTTGCTGTGTTGATTTTGAAGGAATATCAGTTTATACTGGAAAGATAAGACATTGGTGCAACTCAAACCAAAACACTATCAACTAAGTTCTATGGAAGTGTAAGGAGTTCTAAGGAACTTTGGTTGTTTGTATTCCTTTTGACCCCATTTGCAAAGAAATCATTGGCCTGATGGTAATGATGTGCTGCTTGAACTTCCATTTGTTTATGAAACCTCTCAGTATGAGATGGCTTGGGCCCCTTTAATTTCCGTTCTTATCATCTTGATTATATAGAAAATATACTCAGGAAGGAAGAGTAAGGTAGAAGCTCATAGGAGAGTCTATGGAAATGAGACTTTTTTCAGCCATTCTGATGATATGGCTGATGATATGGACCAACTGCTTTTAATTTTCTCATTAGCTATTGGATATATATTTACAGTGATTTTTATGCAGATAATGGTGGTCTCCAGAGGATAGACTTATAGACTTTCCTAAACTGATGACCTTTGGGTCAAAGTTTGAATTCGTGAGAAAAATTGATTAATTTCTATTAAATTTGTGGTACATATTCATTACAGCTGAGGGTGAACTGTAATAACACTAAGGGTGTTCCCAGGCATCTTTTTCCCTATTTGGCTAAAAACCCACTTACATGCCTCAAACTGACTGGTCTAATGAAGATAAAATATGTAGAAAACAGTTAAATTCATCACAGGGTTATTGTGTCTGCAGGTGTGATGTTAGCCTGATATTGCATAGAGTGTGGCTATCATTAGCAGCTAGCTCTGTCAGCCCTTATTCCTCTTTGCACATTCATCTCGAGATTTGACATGAAGCTTCTTTTTATTTGGTTTAATAGTCATACAGACCACTTTTTTCCCATTTTCTAGTTCAATAAATTGTTATACCATGCATCACGCTAACCGCTAAGCTTCTCATGTTTACATGTAGTGAAGTGCCAGGGAAAGCATTGGCAGGAAAGCAGCAGTCATTAATAGAAGCTGCTAGTGTCAGGAGGCATCATTAAGTGCTGAAGTGTTGGGAATGCACGTTTCCTGGGCCTAAACAAAGGCCAAGGCATTTGGGGATGCCTTGGATGCTGCAATCGTATCTGTGTCTGTGAATGGTAAGGGCATGGACGTTAGGGTGGTCATTTCCATAGCACCAAAAAGGAGGACACAGTAGAGCACTTAGTGAAGCAAGCGTAATCCCAACAAATAGGATTTTGTCCATAGCACTGATGGTATCATGATTCTGAGATGGCTGGTGATATTTAGCTGCACGATAGACTTTATAAAACTCTGCAGCGAATATCTTGTCATCTTGGGCAATATGCTTATTGAAAAAAAAAGACTTCAAGTAAGAGGTACCCATGGCTCATCTAGTGCTCTTGTGATTGTCTGTGCTAGCATGCCTATCACTGGCCCCCTTTCCTTTGGTACTGACGTCCACATCACGTTGACAAAGAGTACAATGTGAATGTAGGTCATCTTTGCTGCTTTTAGCAATTAATGAGTGTTCTTTTGACCATTCCAGATTGAATGAGGTCTGTGGTTTTGACATGCTAACATTCTGTTAATGTGACAACGTGACATAGGTAGATAGCACATGGGGGCTTGTTTACAACCGATGATATATCAGAAAATCATTTGACACCACTTTCAGCCAATCATGGCCGATCCTTCGTTAGACTGTAAGTGTTACGGCACTGGACAATATGCTGCGTTACGTTAAGGTGTGACCCCAAAAGGAGGACAAATAAGCGAACGGGTTGAGGTTGCGCCGTAGGGCAGACAAGGCATTTAAATCCTGGACTGGCCACCCTAATGGAGCAGTTCACCTACCTTGTCAGCTGAGCTTAACCTCAGCTCAACTGCATGGCTTGGGCTCATGCATGGAGCGACAGGTTCACTGTGCAAGACAGTGTGGTATTCCTGGTATCTGAGCATGCAGACAAAAGTCACAGTCTTTCAGTCCTCGGTCCTCCTGGTCCAACCACTGTATACTCTTGTGAGGCCTGAATGTTGACTGAACTCTTTGGGATTTCTTCTGCCCAGCACATCTTTGGGTATCATTGGCAAGACCATGTGTCTAATTCTGATGTGCTCAGAAAAGCAAGGATTGGAAGGGTCTGCTGCCTGAAACCTGGCACGCTTTCCCAGGTGTGATCCAGCTCACCGCATGCTGGCTGCACAGGACCCAGTAAGCTGGTCCAGACACTGGTGGCATGTGTCATGGAGGGGTTAGTTGGGAGGATACCTGGAGAGACGGGGTATGGGCCTGGTGCAGGCCTGCAGGCCAGAGAAGTACAGGACCAAACAAGGCAAAGTGACAAATTGGCTTCATTTTCATTTTTTTAAATTATCTGAGAAGCTTGAAATTCCTTTTATTAACGGTTTTAAGATTCAAAACGGTAAATGGGCTTTAACTTGTATAGCACTTCGCTGGTCGTCTGACATCTCAACACGCTTTTTTACATTGCAGGTCACACCCATTCATAACCATTCACTCCACACTCAGTCACAGATGGTGGAGGCTGCTATGTAGAGTGTCTGTCTGTATCAACTAAACCTATTCATATGCATTCATGCACATTCACACACCAATGACACTGCAATTTGGGGTTAAGTGTCTTGCCCGAGGACAAATCAACAGAGGAGCTCAAACCCCAGACCATCCTGTTGGGAGACTACCAACTTTATGTATTGATCCAGGGTCTACGAGAAATTTGTTTTGCAGTAGGATAAACAAATATTGCAACTTTTGGCAGTGATACCTCCATTGATAGGTCCTTTGGTGCAGACACCCTGAAAGTTTACCTCCATCACACCAGCTTAAGTCAAGAGGTCTGTCACAGAAGTCACTTTTGTTCAGGAAGGTTCCTGGGCAGGTTGCATGGTGGTGCAGGTTAGTGCTGTTGTCTTGTTCCTGGCTTCGAATCCTGGTTGGATGGGGTCTTTCTCTGCTTGTTCCTCTGTGCATGTGTGGGTTCTCTCTGGGCACTCAGGCTTCCTCCGAAGCTCTTTCCAATCATTGTTGACTCTAAACAGACCATAGCTTTGAGTGCAAGCGTGGCTGGTTGTTTGGCTCCCTGTGTCAGCTTTGTGACTGACTGGTGACTAGTTCAAGGTGTACCCCACCTCTCACCCAATGAGTGCTTGAATCTGCACCAGTTCCGTGTGATCCTGAATAAGCCAAATTGTACAAAATTGCTGGATGGATGGATGTTCCAGGGTGAAACGACCCAAGTGTCTACCACAATCAGAGATGTTTGAAATCTCTTATCATTCTACTTGCACCTTTTTCTTGCCCAGTCTCCACTGAGGCCAAAGCAAAGCAAATAAGAAATGACTTGGGGGTTCATCTTTGGACTTTTTAAAAGAGGCTATATTACAGAGCTCTATACTAATCCTTAACCTCCTTAGACTCGGGATTTTATTTGGAATGCATTTTCAGTTTCTCCCACTTATGTGGTATAAGTATGACCTGATAACTTTGACAACTCATCCTTGTTGTTAAACAGGAATTTGTTTTTACCAAAAATGGTATCTGCAAATCTCCCGAGGGTCCTGTTTGTGCTAAAAATACAGCACTGGATTGGTTTTGAACCAGATGTTTGGCTGTGTGTCAGCCAGTTGGTACATTTTTGAGGGTCTTCAGACATTCACAAATGGTGTCAGTCATTGAGAGACGAAGGGGGAGTCATTTTGATCTGATCACAAGCATGAACAAAATTTCCACTAAGCATTCAGAATTTCTTGGAAATTTTCCTTTCCAAAATCCAAACCAATTCCCCTAAAATTTCAAAGGAATTCCCCAATATTTCTGCAGAAATTCTTTAGTATATATTTCTAAGTATCTCGTTAAAAGCATCCCAACATTTCTTCACGTACTTCCCACAATATTTAATGAAATTTTATCATAAAGCCTTAATATTCTAATAAACATTTCCCTAAAACAAATCCCTCCCAAAATTTCTTTAAAAATTCCCCCAAATTTCCAAATACATTACCGAAAATTCCATTAAAATGACTTTCCTGAAATATCCATGAAAACTCTTGAATTTAAATTAGAGCCATTCTCAAATTCCCAAATAAAAGGGTATTTTTAAATTTTCATGAAAATGTCTAAAAATTCCCCAAGCAAATTCTACAAAAATATCCAAACAAATCTCCTAACTTTTTCTTGAAAATTCCTGAAAATTAAGTAGTAAATGATGTGATTTCTGTTTGTGTGAGTGGCTCCTAGGCTTAAGTGTTGATTGACTAGTACTTGTGCCATCTATCCAATCAGATTGTATTGTATGCAGGACATCTGATGAGATTTTGGAGGGTAAAAACAAAGCCATAGGGTAAGATGCACTTTGCAGTGGCACCGATGGACCAAACGGACATGTTAAGACCAAGCATGGACAAAATTTCTGTTAAAAGTTCAGAATTCTTAGACATTTTCTGTTTCAAAATCCACACAAATTCCTTAAAATTTCAAAGAAATCCCCCAAGATATCTGCAGTAATTCTAAAATTTATATTTAAAAGTGTCCCGTAAAAAGCATCCCAAAATTTACTCCCCAAAAGAAATTTGATGATGCAAATTTCCTGAAATATTCACAAAAATTATTGAATTAAATTTATAGCCATCCCCAAAATCCCCAAAATTACATGAATATTCCCCAGGTGTCCATAAAAATGTTTTAAAATTACCTATCAAATTCCAACAAACATCCAAACAAACATCCTAAATTCTCATGAAAATGCCCAAAATTTCAAATTTCAAATATACAGACATATCCCAAAAATATCATGAAAATACTTGAAATTTTCCAAGCCAATTCTTCAAAACCATGCAAACAAATATTCTGAAATATCAGGGAAAATTGCCAAAAAAATTACAGCGATTTCTTTCAACATTCCAAGTAAACTTCTATAGACATCCTTGATAATTATCTCAAAAATTCAAATCACAGAAACTGTCACTATCTTGCAGGAAAGCCATGATGGAATGTCCTCTTATGTACCTGCAGGGTCTTAGGAGATTCAAATGGACAAAGCCTGACAATTCTGCAATATACAGAGGAAATGACCGCCTTTTGAACAAGCTAATATGGATTTTCAGGTTTTTTTTTTGAGGGCTAATTATTGTTATTCACACAATAAATGCACTAAGATGGGCAAAAAATGTTCAAGCCAAAACTCAAAAGTTGGAAGGTTCCTTCTATTTTGTCCTAATTAAAATCCTTATACGGTCATTTTCCTTTATTTGAAGAATGCTCTGTCATCTCTGAGTATTTGAACGGGAGTTAGGGAAGTGTTCATCTGAGGGTATTGCTTTCATAACGGCAAACAGAAAAGTCTTTTCCCACACTCCTCTGAGACTGAATCAGTTTGAAACCCACCCCAACAGGACAACAACAACTTAATTTAACACAACACCTTATCAGCAAGCACAAGAAAGCTACTGAGAGTTGTTTTTGTCCAACACCAGTGTTACTGGGGAATCTAATCTTTTTTGTTGGCATCCAGTATGGGCTGGTATGAGACAACTGAATGGAAAAGATTGTCTCCTAATTTGATTATTCCTCAGAGACTGGACCAAACACTGCACAGTCTATCGACATGCATGTGTAAGAGGGAGGATATAATGCTTCCTTTGGGTTCATTGTTCCAAAAATAACAAAACTGGACCCAAATCGAACTGTTACACCACAACAAGCCTTACCAAAGCTAAACTTAGGCAGCACGTATAACACATTCAACATGTGATCATATTAAAACAAAGGGAATGTATGCTCTTGACTTTCTCTTTGATGTGTGTCTTAGACCATCCAACAATTACACCATCCTCCTTGAATCTCCTCCTTCCACCTTTTACAATTCAATTCCTGCTGTCAGTTTCTTACAGGAATTGATCCACGGTCCATCTGTCTATCAGCCCCATTTTCAACCACTGCCTGCACAGGAAAGCCAATTTCCTTTGATGTGAAACACTCAAGCTGATATGTTGAATGTAGCCTGACACGCGGGGTTATTGACACCTTACTGAAAAAAGCATTTTCTCTTCATCTTGCCCAGCCTCCAGCAGCACACAGCTACTGAATGTTAGAAACCAAGACTTGAGATGGCTGGAATTGAGGAGCGTAACATTTTTGTATCATTTTCTTTTAAGTCCTTTGACCTTCAGCGTGCTTGGAAATAAATTCAATTAGTTGGCAAGCTTTAGAAGTGAGTGAGCATGGGCATCATGCCAGCGCCTTGTGGAATCCATCCTGAAGGCTTTTAGCATGCAAATGTTTTTATCTGCTCACAATCCATCACTGCCGCTCATCCATCAGGCATAGGAATCAAATGAGGTGTATCCCCTAGTGGAAATGAAGAAAAACAATCAGGAGCACAGTGTAATCCTTCGTCTTTTGTCTCTGTCATTGTGCCCGTCTGATTAAGCATTAGATTTAGATTCTTTAAACGGGCCCTCCTAGAATAGGAAACAATTGTTTCAGCCTGAAACACAAAAAGGATGAAGCTGTCCCTTTTCATTTGATTCCACACTTGCCCCAAAGGGACTGTACTTCACTAGAAAAACAAAGACCTGTGCTATTGTAAAACAGCACATTTAACTAACACAGTGCTATTGGATGACCCTGCAAACTGTAAGTGTCACATCAGAATCACAAGTAACATTTTCTACCATTCTGTATCAGTCCGCATAGCCAAAAGAGATGACATTTTCAAACCTCCTTTATTTAACTCTAAGTATATTTTTTAAAAGTGTTAAATACAGCATTTAATGCCACACTTGTGGCAGAGTTGCAGAGGTGGTTGGACACGTGACTGTGTCTTTGCAGTCTGTAGGTTAAAACAGAGATTTGAACTTATACGTTTAGCTAACTAGCCGTGCAGTCGTTAGCTTGTTTAGCTTACTTACCATAACGTGCTTTCTTGGATTTGATTTGCTATATTTGAAGCTTGAGATTTCCACCGTTTTAGGTAGACACAGTAGGCAGCGCATTATGTGGCTGTTGTTCCTCCTCGTGTGAAAAAACAAGGAGTCTTGGTGTTGGACATGCTCCTCTGAAGGAGGAGCAGGTATTACATCTTCAGTCATTGTCTTCAACTGTTGATAGTTAAGAAGGAGGGGGTCACTCCTCCGTTTACACAGGATTTTACCTCATGCTGCTGTGAGAGCTCGGCTGAGTGTAAAAAAATACTTGATGAAAATAAATTATAGACAAGTAAAAGTAGCGACCAGTATGTTGCCCAGTATAACAGAGTAGAAGTATTGTTTTTTCATCACAAATGTAACGGAGAAGGAGTAAAAAATAGTCTGCCAAATAACTACTCTCAGAAGTAGGATTTTTCAAAAACTACTTAAGTACATGTAACAGAGTAAATGTAACGCGTTACTACCCACCTCTGCTTATTTCTAATAGAAAACAATTCAATTCCAAACAATTCCTTACATGTAAAAAGCTGAATTCCCCTGAAAGTCCAGATCGTATTCAAAGTCATAAAACACAGACATACTTATAAAAAGTAAAAAAAAAAAAAATAATAATAATCTGCCACTAGAGCAACAGGATTTGACTTGTTTAGAGTCTGTTAATGAGATGTACTAACTAATTTAGATAAAGACATTTAAGTAAAACTCTTTTGCTGCATTGGCAGATATTTTTAGTAATGGCAAGTTTGTTTGTTTTTTTGCATTTAGAAATAAGGTGTTTTTCTGAACTTTTCAGGTAAATGGGGATTGTATTAAGGATAATTAGATGTTTTTGGCCACTGATTTGAGATTTGAGTCTTTGCACTGAGTAAAGATGTAGGCCAAATCCCTACAGAACAAATAAAATGATCTTCCTGGATGGTTATTTTAGTTTACTTTAAATAAACTTTTTCTTCATACTGATGAATAGGAATAAACCATTAGTATGTTCTCCATCATGAGCAGCACATATGACATGGTTCAGTGTTGTCGCCACATCTTTTTCCAATAGATAAAAGATAATTTATGATGATTAAGATAATTAGAGCTTTCTGCTGAGAGTTCCAAGGTCACGCTAGCTCACCACGTGACGCTATACGGACTGACAGACTGCTCCACGGACCTGAAATTAGCTGTTATAGAAAGTCACAGGGGCAAGCTCCGAGTAATTTACAGTTCAGCACCAACACGGTTCTTACCAAATGCTTATGACAGCAGCTACGACATTCATTAAAAGCGTGGGCCAACACAAACAAGACACAATCCATTCTGCCTTTGAAATGAATAAGAATTAGCTTGTTTTTTGATCCGGAACATTGAGCATGGGGGCTCATTAGTTTACTCAAAATAAACGCGACATGATTAGAATTGAATGTAGTAAAAGGCTTGCTGAAGCAGTTCAAGTACTCTCTCTTGTCTCCTTTTTGAAGCAGTCGCTTCTTTCAGGAGACATGACCTGCATCATTATCAGAAATGTTAAGAGTGCACCATTAACATGTTCAACACAATGCAGAGGAGAGAAGTAAATATCTTTGAACTGATTGGTAAAAGGACCGTTGATCCAACTCCACTGTGACAAGAAAGCTTAGGTGGTTCTAGCTTTAGGCTAAGGCAGGCAAAAGCCTGGGGCCTTGTGCTCCAGGGTGCATCAAGGAATAGGCAAAGGTGTGCATCAAATGTGAGGTATCCATCAAAAACTATTTTAATAATTACGGTGAGTATTTAGAATGTAAACAAGGTACTCAGTGTGCATGAAAGAGAAGTTGATAGTCCAAAAATTCCCTGGAAAGGACCTTTTGACCCCCACCTGAATTTGAACATATCAAAAAGCCCCACTTTCTCTTTCTATCAAGAAAATATAGCAAAGAAATGAATCCTTAAAATAACCGATTACTGTGTGATAAAATTATTGAAGTTAATAAAGATATGATTTATGGCAGAAGAACTGATTTTACACCCGTAGTGTGCATATGTTGTTTAATTCTATAAATTACTCCAAAACATAACATGACATTACCTATGTTGCTATCTGTGTGGAGACTTTGTTACAATCGTCCATGTAAGAAGTGATGAGCAAAATTGCTCACAAGTTGCTATAATGTTGCTCTGTGCCTTTGTTGAATAAATGAAGATGCTTCTATAAATTGTTCTTTAAGAGCTGTGATTGCTGTCAGCAAATTGGAAGAGTGTTTCAAGGGTTTCATGGTCACAAAGTCACTCTGATGACCACTCAACTGTAACAGAGTCACTCTGATGACCACTCAACAGTAACAGTCACACTTATGGACACTCAGCAGCAGGGCTTGACATTTACATTGGCCAACTAGCCAAATGCGGGTGGATTTCAGCTGTGGCAGGTACCAGATTGACTTCAGCTAGCCACATTGGCCAGTGGAATTTATCAGTGTCACACCCTCAGCATTCTCTGACAGATATTTGTCTGAGTGAAATTTAGATGAAAGCAGCTGCATTTCTGACTTTTTTGAAAAACGTTAATTCAAAGTCAATGTTTTAATATTAGTTTAAACTTAGTATCCATTAAAGAAGGAAATGGAGCATGTGTTTCATCTCATACCCGACAAACACAATTTGCAATGTCACACATAGTTTCCAATCAACACAATTGTGGCCAGTGGAAATGCTCAGTGGCTAGTAACTTGTCATAAACAAGTAGCCACATCGGCCAGTGAGAAAAAAAGTTAATGTCAAACCCTGCTCAGCAGTCACAGAGGTGATCTGATGGTCTCTCAGCAGTCACACAGTTACTATGATGACCACTTTACAATCAGAAACACACTGATGACCACTCAAAAGTCACAGAGCCACTCTGATGATGACTCAACAGTCACAGTCACTCTAATGATCACTGAACAGTCACAGAGTCACTCTGATGACCACTCAACAGTCACAGAGTCACTCTGATGATGACTCAACAGTCACAGTCACTCTGATGATCACTCAAGAGTCACAGTCACTCTGATGACCACTCAACAGTCACAGAGTCACTCTGATGACCACTCAAAAGTCACAGAGTCACTCTGATGACCACTCAAGAGTCACAGAGCCACTCTGATGACCACTCAAGAGTCACAGAGCCACTCTGATGATCACTCAACAGTCACAGAGTCACTCTGATTACCACTCAAGAGTCACAGAGTCACTCTGATTACCACTCAAGAGTCACAGAGCCACTCTGATGATCACTCAACAGTCATAGTCACTCTGAAAAATCACTCAACAGTCACAGACACTCTGATGATCACTCAAGAGTCACAGAGTCACTCTGATGACCACTCAACAGTCACAGAGTCACTCTGATGACCACTCAATAGTCACAGAGTCACTCTGATGACCACTCAGCAGCCCTGTGTAATGTAAAACATCATGCTCTCACTCCTTCACTGCATCTTAATTTTACTGTGGTAAAAGCCTCACCTCATATACACATTTGTCCTTGCTAATGTGTAAACCATAACTTAAATCACTGCGGTAACATGACTCACATAAAATGCATATTTGCACTTATTAATCTTCATATCATTCTTTTGACTAGTTAATCTATTAACCACACTCAAATTCTGCAAGTAATTAATCTATCCACTTTTTGTACTAATTACCAGTTTAATTTGATCCATTTACTGTACTTAAATGCTGCAAGTAATTAAGATATTCACTGTAACTTAAATGCTGTAAGAAGGCTCTCTGTGGTGAAATGCCTCACTTCATTTTTATATCTGTACTAATCAATCAACTATCTTAAATCATTTTATGGAACTCTTGTAAATCTGCCCACATCCTTGCATGTTTTATTCTTCTGATGATGTCTAGTCAGCATCCATGCACCCCTCCAGACTTAAATAAACTAGAAATAATACCTACAAGCATTTTTTGTATTATTTAGCAATAAAGCTAATAATTCGTATCATTTGTTCTTTTTATGGGGCCTTGAAATTAGTAAAAACACTCCTGCAAAGGTAGATTTTGTTCTCAGGGCTATTGCTACAACAGAGGGCTTTATGTACACACTAGAAAATGGATTAACATAGTTTTTAAACATAGTGGCCTATATAGGTAGTACAAGTATGGAACTGAGTACTAAGAATACAGTTAAAAGCAGTGTTGTGTCTGCCTACTGAGATGTTATGACAACACTTTTTATGAATTATTATGGATTGCTATCAGGGTTTTGCACATTGGGTATGCAATTCATTTAAAATCAAATTTAATTTGAGGTTTTCTGGTTACTAAAATCCTCCAATTCATATAGATACCAAAGGTTATGTCATCATGTGTGCAAGTATTTTCCTTTGGGGAAACCCAGTGTGACTTTAACACAGAGCTCGTCTTTATGAAAGTTGACTGTAATTGCTGTCAGATGGCTACAATGTTAAAAAATAGAGGATATTCTCAACATTTCAATTTTAAGCAAAATCAACTTTTAATTAAAATAAATGCGCACATATATAGCAGGATAAATTATATACATTTAGTCATACTGCATACATTGCAAATAGAAATACACGCTGTATGAGACTAATTCAAAGTTCGAGTAATTTAATAAACTTTAAATGCAATCATCAAAGTTTTGACCAGTTAATAGGGTATCTATGACTGGCATTTCTGATCCTTATTTTTGCAATTATTAATTTTTTTTTTTTTTTTTATGGAAGAGTTTCACTGGGACCATAAGCTAATTATATTCGCAATTTCTTTCTGATAAAGAACAAAACTTAAATAATAATCAAAGATTATTACAGAAACTTTTTTTTTGTAACAGTACTAAAATTCTACCAAATATGGAGTTTAGCTGTGTGTTAACATCTCAGTAAGGTTTAATGAAGCCAAAGAGTTAAAAGCTTTACACATGGCATCTAAAAAGGGATTTAGATTGTTTGTGCTTAATGCTTGACACAGTTCTTACGCCATACTAGTGACTGGTCATGCTTTTCATCTTAAAGTAAAAGAGAAAAAAGAGATCCACTGTGCACATTGTTTTTACTACCTCTGACTGACATTCTTGTGCATGGTAGCAGAACTAATTGTGATCTGTGTTCCTCATTGATCTCCATCATGTAACCAGATGAGACCCCTGTGTCCCCGCCTGAGGTGCTATCACGATGTGTGTCTTCTCATGTAAACCTACCAGTCATCAAGGCTGTTATTGTTTTTGAGCTGTTTATGTAAATCCACTTTAAACCCTACATGTCTAAAGTGTTTCATATAATGGTCAGACTGAAGCGGTTTTGTTGTACTGAATGGAGAGCATGTCTATTTATTATCTTAAGAAACCAAAATGAAGTGCAGCATATGAAAATGTTAGTTTCTTGAAAAATAAATGATGCATTAAAATCCTGAATGAACAGAGTTTGGTGTTTTGCCATGAAGTGTGGCAACCTTGATCACTGAGTGTGATTGAATGGATGAGAGTGACATCAGAACAGAGTGAATTATAGTCTTCTTAGAGAGTCTCCTTGGATTTTATTCTTCATAAAAGCAAGTCAAGTATCTGAATGGCTGACAGATTCATCTTATCTGAAGGTGACTGCAGAATTAACCAAACATACAGGCCAAAAGTCACAACTGTATGATGCACTGTAAATGTTCCACATTGTCACTCTCTATAAGCAGGTCTGATAAAAGTAGAGCTTTTATGGAGCTTAGTTGGTGAAAATAGTTTTTCTTTGTCCTTCTTTCACCAACTTTTTACAGAGTTTTTTTACTTCAGCTTTTTATAAAACAGATCCAAGGAAAATTCTTTGGCAGATTTATGAAACCATTCCTAAGCTGCAAAATTCTTCAAACCATTGAGCTTATTTTATTAATGTCAAATTCTGTTCAGTTGGAAGCCCTGAATTAGCATTGAAAATACATTTTCTACCCTCATTGAATGTTCTGGTTGAGTTTGTCAGATAGGATAACAGTTCTTTGTGAAATGAGAGACTGTTTGGCTGTTTTTTGAGACATCACACTCAAAAGCATTGTAAAACTGCCAACACAACAGAAAATATAGTCTGTCATGATACAGAGTTTTAATAACATTTTCACTGTAACTGTGTCAAATGTTTTTAAATGGTGCTCTGTACAGCTAGCATGCTGTCTGCATTCATTCAAAGTTAATCAAAGGCCTGTTAGCTTGATGCTTACATAAAATGCTAAATATCCCAATTACAGGCCAAAGAAAGCTAGCATTGCCATCACAACTATTTTCACTACTGAAAGGTAAACTTATATGACACATTTCTTTACAAACGACATATGTAATCATAAATAACCATACTCACCGTCACGTTTCCAACACTCCTGAAAAACAAACTTAAATTGCAAATATTCGCTGACTTCAGTCTGCCATAGAGTGGTGCAGGAATGAGTCCTAAAACTAAGCTGTAACCTCCTGTCCTGAACAATAAAGCCAATTCAGAAGTGCAAAAAATTGCAATACTGCGAGTGTCCACTTGAGGCTGGCTGCAGGAACACCAGAAGTCACGTACACAACACATATTAAAAAGCTGTTTTTTTACCCTAGAAATAAACTGGTTTACAGCCTGGTTCAAAAACCAAATGTGTCTCATCAGCTAATATCTTCATGTCCTCTCACTGTATAGGGGCTGATTGTTTTTGACAGGCATATGCTATCTGTCAACCAGAATGCTAGCTAGCTTAGCTGACAGGAAGTCAAGCTTAGTGGGCGGGCTCTTGTCTGCCAATAGGTTGATCCAAAGCTCAGTTGAGACAGCGACTTCAATATGGAAGCCATTGTGGATTGGCTTCCAAAGCTGTTTGAGTCCACATTGTAATCAAACTGCTGACATTACACAGGCTTTGTCCAATTCTTTTTACAGTCTATGCCTAAAACGCGCAAGTGAGCTGGCATTTTACCACTTCCGGTTTCCTCATCTGGACATCAAAGGGAATTTTAACTGAGTTTTCGGTTAAATGCCTGAAATAAATTCTGTGGTGAACACAATTTCAACTTTTTTTTCTACATAGAATATGTGTCTAGAGTACCCCACTGTTGAATTTGATATCTTTTCACGTCTAAGTAAAGGTGGTTACTAAAGGGTGGCTTACTAGGACTACAGTGTTTGTCGGGACCATTAGACGTCATCACCCCAAGCGCGGCAACTGGGCCTCTAACTCATATCCTCGGCTGATGACGTAAAATGCAATCGACCTTTTTGTAGTTCTTTATAGCATGACGGTTTTTTTTACATTCATCAACTACATTTGCAAACCAATAATGATGCTTACTAATTTATGAACTTTACTTTACTGGGCTGCACCACTGCTTTTCTTTGAATTGAATTATGGTAGCCTTGGCAGGCCAAAAAAGTCAATTCTAAAAGACATAGCTTAAATTAATACAGAATTGTTATGATGACATTATATCCTCATAAGACCTGAGCTTTTGTTTGGGATGCATTTAGTTTATCCCACTTATTTGGGATGAGGAAATGTTCTGAATTTTTGGAAGTTTTCCACACAAATTTCCAAAATTTCTGTAAATATTCTTAAACATGTTTAAAAATATCGCACAAAAATGACTTAAATTTTTTTGAATATTTTCCCTAACTATTAGTTTAACCATGAAGTAAATAAACCCAAAATTTTAACCAAAGTCCCTCCAAAATTTCTTATAAAAAATAGAAAAAAAAATTCAAATCAGCTACACAACATTCCATAAAAATGGTGGAAAATTCCTTGAAACATCCACAAAAATTCCCCCTTAAAATCCAAATCAAATTCCCCCAAATTACAAACACATTTAACAGATTTCCAAAAAAATGCCTTAAGATTTCCATACAAATATCTACTAAGCAAATCCCAAAATTCTGAACTAAACTCACAAATTCCCATGAAAATTCCAAAAAAATATTTCAAAGCAAATTAACTTGAAAACTTCCAATGAAGCAATCCAAAATATACATCCACATCCCATAATTTTCATGAAAATACTTGAACATTTTCAAAGAAATTCTTCCAAACATCCAAATTCCTTAAAATTTCCATGAAATTCTTGAACATTTCAAAGGATATCCCCACCGTAATTCCCAAATAAATCCTAAAAAGTTATGTATAAATTTCTTAGATGTTATTGAAAATACCTAAAATTATCAACACAAATTCACCCTAAAAGCCCAAATCAATTTCTTCCAAATCGCTTTAACCTTGCCTAAATTTCTCTGGAAATACCTGAAATTTTCCAAATACCTACCAATTCCAAACTTCCAAACTAATATCACACATTCTCATGAAAATTTACAAATGTATCAACAAAAATTTCATGACAATACTTTAAATTTTCCCCCAAAATATCTAAATGACTTCCCGAAAATTTTATTTCATTGTAAAAATTTCATTGCACATTCTCCCATCATATTTGGTAAATTACTTACACTTCATTTTGGACATTGATTTGAAAAATTCTTAAAGTAGGAATTATTATTTGTACAAAAGCAAAAAATGTTATGTCCTCATATGTACATGCCAGGTCTCAGGAGGATATGCCAATAGAGGGCAGCACACCATGTGCACACATATGAGTCACATGGGAAAGAGTAAAGAGGAGAAGAGTAGGGAGACCTTCAGAATAAGTGAATTAAAATTAAAAAAATGACAAACTTTGGACTCTGTAAGATTGTACTATCTAGGTGTCCTGTACCATACTGAAGCATGTCTCCCCTGCTGACCTGCACTAACATTAGGGACGCATCAGCAGAAATCCAATATCCAGTATGCCCATATTTACAAAATAATTTGGGCTAATACTGCTATCAATACCGATATCTATAGTAGAGACCCAAAACCTCAGTCCTTAAAACACACCATCTAATATTTGAGGACAAACAAATCAACACATTTAAGTTTTAAAAATGCTCTTTAAAGTGTAAGGAATGATGAATAAAGTAAATTTAATACAACTACTTTCCACAGAGTGCTCCAATCACCTGCTTTTAGCACTGTGTAACTTTGACAGCAGGCTGTTGTCTTACTAGTGGCTTACCAGTGGCTTTAAAGAACATATTTCCTACCAAGAGTGGTTGGTGAAGAGGCCCATTTTGTTGGTGTAAGACTGACTCAAGAACTTTTTTCACTTACCCTTTATGGGATAAAAGCAGCTGTTCACACTGCAATATGGAGGTTTGTCTCTTTCCCTTGATATGTGTCTAAAAGGTTTTCCTTCTGGGAGTCTCATAAGGAAAGAGGTTAGGACTATCAAATCTTAGTATTTCGATGACATCCAACCAAAGCTCTAAAATCCATCTCTAGGAATCATTCAAATGTATGTATTCAGTTCAGTAATGAAAGTTTAAAGCGATGTTGTGGGGACTCAACATAATCTGTCCTTTGCAGGCATCAGGTGACAGACAGACACAATCACACTTAAAGCCTAGAAAAGCTGACCATCTTTGAAGGTTGTAATCAGACCTTGAGCCCCTCTGTCATTCCCTTTTTTGTGCATTTTTTCCTGCATGTCACACTCTTGGGTTTTTCTGCTCTGAATAAAACATCACCTGAGATTCATCCCCATCTCATCTCCAAATGCCACC